>NC_050575.1:74273634-74993634 GCF_011100635.1 Trichosurus vulpecula | reverse complement strand
ATATTGATGTTTCGTCAATAACTCTTGCTTCCTATCAGCCTCCTCCTCCATGATTTGCTCCTTCATTTCACCTCAGCCACACATAGACAAATCATGTCATCACCTCCTCAGTCCATAATTTTTTTCCTCTTATCACCTCTTGTCTTTACAGTTGTCTCTGTACCTCATCTTCCCAAAATATATTCTGAGTACTCACTGAAACCTCACCTCTCTCTGTTATTCCAGGTTATTCCCCAGTTTTGGTCTTAACTTCCCTCCCATCAAAATCTTTCAACCAGTTCAATTTTACACCATCCTCAACCCTTGAGTCCCTTGTTCTGCTGTCTTGTCAATGCTCCTTTCTTTCCAAACTCCTGTCTTGGATTATTCTCATCATCCACCACCTCGCTTCTACTTGCCCAGTTGCTGAACTCTACTAGAGAAAGTCTTAAAACTGGGCCACCTGGGTCCACTGCAAATTTGTAATCCAATCTAAATAGTTATCTACAAATCCTTTTTCTTCTCTGGTCAGATTCTCTTGTATCTAGTATTATTATAATATGAATTGTTTCCAGAACTGGACAACATGGCTTCCATCTCCATATCCCCAATCAAAAAGTCTCTCTAGGATCATTAGTGAGCTCTTTAGTGCTAAATCCAGTGGCTTTTTCTCAGTCTACCTTGCGGAGATTCTTTTTCTGGGTGTTCGTGAAGTTGCTTCTTCTTGGTTATTTATCGGACCAGTCCTTTTCAATCTCCTTTCCAGGATCATCATCCATGGCCCTAAACCCTGTGCATGAACTGAGAGTCTGTCCCAAGGCTTTTCTCTCCCCATTTTCTTTTCTTAGTAATCTACTTAAGCTCCCATGGGTTCAACTGTCATTTCTGTCCAGGAGCCTACCAAATCTATGGCCCAGCCTTCCATCACTCCCCAGCTCAAAAATACTTTAATGGCTTTCATTGTCTCTGATAAAATAAAAATTATTGTGTTTGGCATTTAAAGTCCTTCATGTTTTTGCTTCAACCAATCTTTTCAGGCTAACTTGCTTACCTGTTTACTTGTCTGCATTACTTGCATCTCCTTGCCTTCATGCCATTTCCCCAATGCTTTGAAGTCTCCCTTTACTTCCTCCTTAGAATCCCTAAGGGTTCCCTTCAAATTCCCCATAAAATACTACTTCTAAGACTCCTTTTCTGCTGCCCCCAATGAAGCAGCACTTTATGTGCATTTTGTATTTAATATGAACATGTTATATCCAGGTAAGAAAATGTAAGTGCCTTGAGATACTTGCCTAGCAGTACATGGGCTCATTCTTCACTTCAATGTTGTACATAAACTTTATATAAAAAGATGTAAATTTAGTAATCTCTTCCCTCTTTTCAGAACCCTGGTTTTGACTTCAGTGGAGCAGAAATCTCAGGAAACTACAGTAAAGGTGGACCAGATTTTTCTAGTCTCGAAAAATAAAAACTGCCATTTTTAACTATGTTCCATGGATCCTAGAAGATGTTGCCAATGTAAAAGGATTGGATTATGTGATTGAAGAAAATTACATTTGCCTACACAACTGAATGAGAATTGTAAAAAAGAAAAAAAAAATTTAAATATGACTTCAAAGAATGCATTCAAAATGTAGTTTACATAGAAAACATTCTGAATTTCAATGGAAATTTTTTTGGAGAAATGGATCTTTTTTTGGACTTACTTGGCTCAGCAGGACATTTTAAACAGGTCTTGAACTCTTATTAATTTGTTAAGCAGTGGGCCATAATCATGCAAAGCTCAAGTGTGCCTTCAGAGGAAATTAAATTTTTCTTTGGAAAACTGTAACTCAGAATAACTGTCAATAAAGCTTTCTAATTCCAAAAATGGAATAAGTGTTACCCACCAATTTTAGAGTACCAAAGGGAAATGATTCACTTCAAAATCCAACAATGATGGAAAAATAAAAAGTCTGATTCTCAAACTGGTAAAATATTCCTATGAAATGTAGCTGTTTCAGTTAAGTTAAATGCCTTATTTTTTATGTGCATGAGGGAAGAGGGAGATAAGGGGTTAAATTAACAAAAATGTAGTTTAAAAACATGATGTAAACAAAGTATCTTTCTTATGAACCTAAATGTAACCCAATAAACAAACTTCAGCGAATCAGCTTTCCCCCGGATAGTCATAGGAATCTGAAGAGGATCATTAGGGGTAAAAGTTACCCTGTGTAAGCCAAGAACAGTTTAATTTTGTTTCTACCAAATCACTTATGAAAATCAGACTGTTGATATTTATTCCTATAATTTTGTATAAACTATAGTACCAAGTATTGGGATATAACTGATTGTTTGGGAAATAAAAGATCAATGGAAGCCAAGGATAATTTTAAGTCCTTTAAGCCTCCAATCTCTTTTTGCTGAGTAGGTAGGACCGAGGCCCAATATTACTTTTATTACCCACAATAGATTACTAAATGCTCTACAACCCAAGTAGATATTTTTTTCTTGGTAGTGAATACATTAAAGGTGGCCAGTAGGGAAACCCAAATTCCAGGCTCTTTTAGTCTCTTTACCTAAAACAGGTTCTTAACCTGGGGTTATTTTAAAATATATACACATAAAAATAAAATATTGATAACTTTCAGTATATTGATTTCCTTCATAATCTTAAAGATTTTATGCATTTGAAATTTTTCCTTTCCAAAGGTCCACAGGTTTCATTGGATTGCTAAAGCATTCATGACACAAAAAAGGTTAAGAGACCTCCTGGCTTCCATTGTATAGTTCTGTAACTCCAGAGTTTACCTACACTTTGTTATCTACAAGTATTTCAAGAGTTGTCACAGGCTTTTTTTTACTTCTTCAGAGGTCAGAAGTAGGAACACTAAAATGGAAATTGCAGAATGGTAGGTTTTATCTTGTTAAGAAAATACTTCATACCAGAGCTGTCCAAAAGTAAAATGGGCTACTTCATTTTGGGTCACCTTTTCTGGAAGTCTTTTTAAGCAGGGCATGTAAAAAAGATTCTTCAAATACAAACTGGACTTGGATATTTCTGAGGTCCTTTCTATCCTAAAATCCAGTGTTACTTATCTGTAGTCACATAAAAGTCTCACAGGGCTTGAAATAGCAGTCAAGACTCCATATTCCCAGGTCAATGCTCTTTTGTCTATACCACGTACCAGGACCTAGTAGAACTTATTTGCTAAATTTCGTTCTTGTTAGCACCCAACCGGCAGTTTGGAGATAATTTTAAGTATGTACAAAACATTCCAGACAATGCATTTCAATAGTTTTATTGAAAGGTCATTTTCTTAGTACCAGAACATAATGGTACTTTTGTTAGGTTACTTCAGCCAACTTAAGTTTGCATTGATGAATTAGAAAGGAAATTCTTCAATGAATCAGGTGTTTAGGAGTAACTGAAGAGTGCATCTGCAAAAGGCTTTACAAAATGAAGCATAAGACATGAGACATACTGTGGTTCTTTGGTTTATCTTTAAAGGGAAGATTTTTTTCCCCACAACATGATGTCAAAGGGAAATTTGAACTAGTTATAGCGATTGTGGAAATTAAACTATATATTGCACTGATTAATTATATGCTTTCCCAACCCTATATGTCAATTTAGATTCATTAACCTACAACCTACAACTAGCCTTAAGTGCTCCACCTGCCACATAATTAGTCAATTAAATTGCTGCTTACTTGAATCTGGATAGACAACTCACTTTAGTCTCCAAGTTGAATTATTACAGGAGCACTGTGACAATAGCATACCCATATGTACTGCTTTTAAATACAAAGCTCTATACTAATGGTCCGGTTTCATACCAACTGTAATCCTTATTTAAAAGCTCTAGAGTGATAGCATTAGCATATATTGCTTTAGAAGGGCACAGCTGAGGTTTCAGATCTGCAAGACTATAAGAGTTGCTTGTAGTAAGAGAAATTTGTTTTCTAAGGGGCTAGATATTGAGATAAAAATCATTCTGTATAAAACTTTGTATACCGTATCACTTGTTCCCTAGGATAATGTTGAAGATCACTTAAATTTAACATGTCTGTCTACAACTAATAGAATTTTATAATCAAATTTAAATGAAAAATATGCCAAACAAAAATAAATCTTTAGAGTTATTAGATTATCTAGCTGTATAAGGCTCTAACAAGGTTGTTTATACTGCCTCAAAGACTAGTAACCCTGACTACACTAAAGTGCATCATACCATTTTTCTGAAGTTGATCTGTTTTGATATGAACTTGCATCACAATTCAAATAACATCAATTAAAATCAATCACACCTTGCCATCAATACTACCTATAATCAGTATACTGATCCGGACACTACAAGATTGGATCAATATTAACTGTCAGTTCACAGTACAGTCTCCCATCCTTATTCTACATTAGGGTTTCACATTTGAGTTTTAGTTTTTATAAACATGCTTCAAAAAAGATCATAATTTAGTCTTGAACACTTTTCCAACTGCAGCACACATAATCAATTTCCAACTATAGCCTGTTTTCCTCACAAGTCTGAAAACATCGATGCTAACCTAGTTGCTATGTTTCAGGCTTCACAGCTTAAATCCATTCTAATATTGGAGTCCACAGTTCTGATGTGAAATTAGCCTTCAAAATAGTGAAATTTCTTCACCACAAGAATCCTATTGAGACAAAGGAAATAAGCAATTACAAGCCTACAAAAGTACATGCACATAATAAATTGTAAAATGACTTGTTCATATCTAAAGCTTTGGAATCATAAACTATTTCAAGAACTTTAAACGATGGAATGATTTATCTGACAATCTGGATTATGTAGTATAGTTTTTGTTGGTGACACCTCCCAATTACCTAGGGGTTTAATGAAACTCACAAAGCACAAAAAACAAATTCACTTTTTTTTTTAAACAGGTTAAAAAGAACTTTTGATGGGAGACTGAAAAGGGAAGAAGTGAAGGAGATAAAATCCAAAAATAATAGATCTTTTTTCTCCCACTAAGTATCATATTAAGATTAGTATAAAGCAGATATGATCTACAGAGTGAACTACATTTACAGATGCATTTGTCTTAAGCTTATAACTCCCCAAAAGAAGCTTCCATGGTTCTAAGCTTCTAGTTCAGAAAGCAGGACACCTGGGGCTGTATTGTATGAAAAGCTTTCAAAGGGAAGGGCCTTCAATCCAGAACTTTAAATTACATTGGAGTTATATCATGTATAGACAGAAACAATTAAAAATATGCCACTCAGATACATTTCACAAGTGAACATTCTGAGCAATTTCCATTTTAAAATGAATGAACTTTTGATGGTAATTTCAATTCACTATGGTTTTGTTCATGCTTAAGATGTTTTTAAAGAACTGTGTTTTCTTGAATTTGTCATTTGTATAAAATTGCTGAGGATGGCTATAGAAAACAATACTACCATCATAAAATTCCTTATCCCACTGATTCTATGTTTAAATGCAAAGCTTTAGGTACATCAATAATATAGAAAAAACCCCAAAGACAGAAAAACTCCTGTATAGCACTATTTTGCACATAGTAGATACTCAAATCACCGGTATCTTTAAAGGAAGGTCAATGTCCCCTTACCTTTCTCAATCTAATCTCATTTATAAGGTTTCTCAAATGACATATGAACATTTAAGTGGAAAAATTACAGCACTAATAGATACTTATTTCAAAAATAATTTAGAAGCAGATTACCTATTAAGACCCAGTTTCAGGGATTGTTGGAAGATGAGCGATTTTGTAATAACTATGCTTCAACTGACGTGCAGTACGTCCAGACACAATCCATTTCAACTTCTGAACATTTGGTTTAGAACACTTGTTTGATGAGTATTCAGTTAGGCACTTTGCTACAAGTTCCTGCCAGAAGGTCAGATCTCTGCAATTTATCTGCATGAAAGCATTTTAAATTATTGCTGAAATATATGTATTTTCCTTATCTGAAAAAAATGATCTACTGAAATATCTATTAAATATACAACATTTCTTTTGCTTTAGGAGATATATTAACAAATGGTCAGTTATTACATGGATTTGAGCAAATGACAAATACATACCTTGGAATGTTTCTGAAGACATTCTACTCCTTCTGTCAATTCTATAAATTTCTGTGCTTGAATCTCCAGCGCAATTATAGACAATGCCAATACAGAAGGCTAAAGAAGATAAAATTTGTAAGAAATGTTACATGTAAAAGCAGGTTTATATCAATAGATTTAGTCTTAAAGTATTTACCTTTGCTTTAGAAAACATAATCCTACAGTGGCATGCCTTAAGCTGAGCTTCCAGTCTTTCAAAACTTAGGTTCTTTCTCCTTTAAAAGAAGAAATAAAGTAAAATTATCTGTACAAAATTGACTGTCAGGTCAAAAGATAAAAATTTCAGAAAATTATCATAAACTTTTAATCATAGCAAGAAAATGATCTATTAACTAAGTGAACTTGCTTCCTAATGCTATTCAATCAAAGGCATATAAAAAATACTCTATTAATTGGAGAAATGCAAATTAAAACAATTCTGCAATACAACCTTATACCTATTAGATTAGTGCAAAGGTAAATAACAAATGTTGGGGGGCAGGGTATGGAAAAAATGAGACATTAATACCCTGTTGGTGGAGTGATTCAACTGTGAACTGATTCAACCATTTTGTAGAGAAATTTGGAACTATGTCAAAGGGCTTTAAACCATGCATACCCTTTGATCTTTCAATACCATTACTAGGTCTGTATCTCTAAAGAGATTTAAAAAAAAGGAAAAGGACCTGTATGTATAAAAATATTTATAGCACCTCTTTTCGGGGAAAGGGCAAAGAATTAGAAACTGAGGGGATGCCCATAAATTGGGGAAATAGCCAAAGAAGTTGTGGTATGTGATTATGATGGAATACTACTGTACTGTAAGAAATGATGAGCAGGATGCTCTCGGAAAAACCTGGAAAGACTTGCATAGGCAGATGCAAAGTGAAATATACTGTGTACAAAGTAACAACAATATTGTAAAATGA
This sequence comes from Trichosurus vulpecula, assembly GCF_011100635.1. Lineage (NCBI taxonomy): Eukaryota > Metazoa > Chordata > Mammalia > Diprotodontia > Phalangeridae > Trichosurus > Trichosurus vulpecula. Next base: position 74,986,637 of record NC_050575.1, on the reverse strand, counting down.
TCAGCTGTGAATGGCTTAGCTATTCCCAGCAGTACAATGATCCAAGACAACTCTGAAGGACTTATGAAAAATGCCATCCATCCCCATAGAAAGAACTGATTGTATCTGAATACAGATTAAAGTACAATTTTTTTTTTTTACTTTATCTTTCTTGAGGCTTTTTTTGGTCTGTTTTCTTTTACAACATGACTATTATAGCTAAAAAAAATTGCTGTTCAGTTCTAGTGACATTTCTGAATGTCTCCAAAAACAAAATATAGAAATCTTAATTACTAATGCCTAGCTTTCGTCATATGAATTGTCTTCATGCCACAGAAACCAAAATTATCTTTTTAACTCTAAAAACGCTGTGGAGTTTAAGCGTCCATTGAAGTTCTTTCTTTGATTTATGAAAGATTCTAAGCTGGAAAGTTTTAGTCTGGAGCTGAAAAATATGATAAAGCACAAGCTCTTTTGTGAGAGGGACCAAAGATTATCCACCAGTGACTTATAGAGAGGTATTAACAACTACTATCTTCACATTTGATTTTTTTAAATGGATACCTAGCTACTGGGGCAGAAAGCTAAAATAGCATTCCATCAGTTGTCTTTTTTAGTATTAAAATGTCTTAATGATTAAATTGTTTCATAGTATTAATGACCAGTGTGTGGAAATTGTACCACAATATTTTGTAAAACTCTACTTTTAAAGTACAGATTACATACCTTTCAAATGGTAAGTTTTCATGAATGAGTGAATAATAGAGCTGTAGAAACTGAAAGGCAGTAGTAGCTTTGACTTTCCAACACACCTTCTCTAACACAATCTTTTCCATTCTCATCAGGTCAGAAACTGTGAATTTGTATTGGCTTATTCGTATCAAATCAGTGGCTAATGGGACATTTCTCTCTTCTTCTGTCGATTTCACAGCCAGATAGAAGCAACTTAATCCCACACATCCAAGATGTTTGGGCTGTACCTACAAAACAAACACAAAATATTGAGACTCCACATCTAAAGAATCAATCCAAAATGTTGAGTCTCCATGATTTTAAAATCAAATACATATTAACATTTCTAAGCAACTTAATTTTTATTATCATCCTTTTTTTTTATAGAGAAGACAAACTGGATTCCACCTCCATATGGCAAATACTTTGGGCTATTTTTTATGATTATAAGTGATAAATTTAAACAGTTCCATTCATTCTCATCTCCCACCTGAATTTTTAAATTGATTTGTCTGGAAAAGTATAATCTGTGACTGTGGAACACAAATGACTTGCCCACTAAGGGCTATATAATCTGTACGGACCTTGGCATCATTGGCACTGATGAACAAAATTAGCAAGTGAAGGAAGCATTCTATACCCGGTAAGATTCTAATCACAGAAATTTGTTTTCCTACATAAAGCATTTTTATGAAAATATATTTTCTGGTCAACCTAGAATAATTTAGTATTATTATAATATTAATAAGTAATAGTAGTTGGGTCACAGTTTCCAAGTTTTGTCTTCCCTAGAGAACATTATTTATACACCTAGAAGAAAGGTGCTGTCCCATTCTAAGCATTTAATTCTCAAATCAATGCAGCTAGGTTTTAATTTTCTAGAAAGCATTTTTTTAAGCTATTCAGATTATGAAGTACATTCAATTCACACAACTATGAAGTTTGTGATGCTACACAATACTTATGAACAAAAGCAATCACACATGCTATTCCCAGTCTCGGCTAGGTGAAATCCTACCTATCTTTCAAAGCCTAAGTGATCCCCCAGACCAGATTTAATGGCTCCCCCTTCTGAATCCTGGTATCAATTATTTAATACCTCTTATGGCACTTTCTCCCCAGCCTCATTATTTGTGAGGCTCACATTAAACTCTTGGTCAGCTTTGTATCTTTTGTAATTTATAGCAAACAATAATTTGTTGAATGATTTGGTGAGTAATATGCCAATCTTTAAAAAATGCATTCTGGGCTATGTACCAAAAGTTAGCAGGTTATTTTCATTTTCTGGGGTAGACAGAAATGTCACAAACGAGGACTCTTAAAAACAAGTCTTTTTACTTAATTGCCTACAGATGGAAGGAGGCACTAAAGAGTCTAGAGTCAAAGGATCTGGATTCAACTCCTATCTGATTCTACTTGTGTGACATCGATTTTTACATCTGTAAAAAAAAAAAAGAGGCCTTTTCTAGAACTATGATCCTATGAATCTGCCCAGTCATCAAGAGTAGGACCACCATCTTTCATGATTGAAATGGTTCATAAAGACAGACAATCTCTAAGGAAGCTGAAGTGGAACCACCTGGAACACTGAATACTCATGGGTCACCCCATAATTCTTACTTTCAATCTTGTAATTTGTCCCTCAAAATATTTTATATTTTAACAATAACATAAAAAGTCAAATACCCAGTAGCCCTAATTCAACAGCAATTCTGTTAAAATGCATAAATGTGTTATTCAGAGAATTCTAAAGTTAATTGTTAAAGTTCTAAGTTACTGTCCAAATTTATAGTAATTATGGGTCACCTTTATTTTTTGTAAGTAATATTAGTGAACAGTATAATAATCTTTTAACAGAATGACTAAAGAAAAAGGTCAAGTTTATAAAGTTTATTTTGCATATATTTTATTACACATATATACATAAATAAGAGACTAACATGCCCACTCTCCCAATAAAATGTAAACTACTTAAATGCAGGGGCTGTTTTGGTCTGTCTCTGTATCCCCAGCCTGGCTTAGCAACTAATAGATACTTAAAAATGCTAGTTGAGTGGATCCTGGACATAAATCAACTCAAACAATTTCATCTCGGATACCCCAAATCAAGTAGCATTCAGTGTGAGATACTTTAAAACATACCTTCATTTTGGATAGAAATCTGTCCAGTAAATTCACAGCTAGAGAAAAAGTCTCCGTGTCAAAACCAAAGAACTGAGTTAGGCTAAGAAGGTCTTTCACTTCGAAGTCCCTCAGTCTTGCCGTCATCCGAAGGCCATTATCATGAGCAGATTCAATTAGTCTCAAGCCACAGACCTTTGGCTGACATCTAGACTCCTGTTCCAACAGGACATTCAGCTGGTGCAGCAGTTTCTGAGCTTCAGTTGTTACCAGTGCCTCTATCATCTATATATAGTGCAAGACCGAGAAGGAGCAGTAAGACAAGAGGTCTGAAAAGGGGAGTGGCGGCGGGGCACCTCTTTCCTTGGTATTGCTATAGGTCTGGACTTCTCCCCAGTGTCTACTTGGGATGAGGATGGCTGATGTTAAAGAGGGGACGACTGAGCAAACTTGAGAAACCATCAAAGCCTTTCATCAACTTTCTTTTATTCCCCCCAACGAGTCACCGCCCCTTATATTACTGCCATAGGGGGAGGAGCGAGACACGTGTGCTGGGTGGGCAACGCCTCCAATTCCACCTGGCTCAGACAAGTCCAGGCTAGTGCTCCCACAAAGTGGCCCCCCTGGGAGAAGAGGGACTTGGAATGGAGGAGAGGCCGGGGGCCGGAGAAAGAAAGAGAAAGGGGCGGGGGGCAAAGAGAAAGAAACTAGAGGAGTGGGACTGGGGACGAAGAGAGACCAGGAGGAGGGTGGAACTGGAGGTGAGACATAGAGGCACAGGACTGAGATCTGGGGAAAAGACAGGGAACTTTGGGGGAAGAGACAGAGCTCGGTGGGGAGAGACAGGGTTTATGCGGAGACAGGTGTGCGGGGAAAGAGACAAGGTCGGGGGTAGAAACAAAAGCCTGGGGGCGGGGAAGGAAAGGAAAACTGACAGATTTGCAGTTGGTGGAGAAGGCCACCAACTGCAACCGGAGTTGGGTGACGAGACCAGAGACTCAGGGAGAGAGAACTGGGGTGTCGGGGGGAGAAATGGGCGGTGCTGTATGTGTTGAACCTCCTGAATTCAGAGCCTGCACACTCCCCCCCCCCGGGTGCAAAGCCCTCCACCGCGGCCCACCGGGCGTCCCCCGGCCCATCCCATTCCGCCCCAGCAATTCCATAAATCTTCCAACTGCTCCAACCGCTAGCTACCGACGACCTGAGTGGCCCCGACCCCTCACCTTGAGCTCCTTGCGGCGGCTCTTCCTCAGTAGCAAGCCTCCCCCCCGGGGCCTGTCCTCTCCTCACCCTGAAAAAATTAGTCCAAACGTCCCGGACAATGCGGGAACTATATAAGGGAGAGGAGAGGGGCCCGGGGGGGAGATGATGGAGGGGGTTTATGGGGCAGCGGCTCCAGCGAGCTGAGAAGGATACCAGTCCCAGGCCGCGGAGCGCTGAGGAGGCTGCTCGGGTCCGGCCCAGCTATATATAGGAAGGCGGGGCTTTCCTCTGGGTCCTCTGAATCTTAGCGCTGATTGGCGCTCCTCGACCGGATGGACAGTAAAAGTTGGGTCTCAACCGGCCTAAGGAGGAAGCGAAGGCGAGGGGGCGGGAAGAGGAAAAAAATAACCAATCACAGCGCTGATTCTTTCAGCTTCGGTTCAAGTTTCCTACTCGCTGAAAATTAAGCCCCCTCCCACTGAAAGCCACATATCCCAAGGGACTAAATATGGAGAGGGGTGGAGCTAAGGGCAGCACCCACCAGCCCCTCCCCTCGATGTGGTCCCAGAATTCGGCCCTGATTGGTTGAATCTAGTTCCAGAATTTACTGGAAGTTTCCTTTTGGGGAGAAACTTTAGCCCTGAACTATTCTAATTCACTAGTTCGATAGTTGGTGATAATAGTGGTTATTTTTGGTTTTCATTTCTAGCCCCGCCACCCCATGCACCTTTGATTTTAATACTACAGCAAAGGAATGTAATGAAAATCTGTAATGAATGGATGGAGCAGCTAGGTACCATAGTGGAAAGAGTACCAGGCTTGGAATCAGGAAGACTCATTTTCCTGAGTTCAAATCTGGCTTCAGATATGTACTAGCTGTGTGACCCTGGACAAGTCATTTAACCCTGTTTGCCTCATTTATAAAATGAGCTGGAGGAAAAAAAAATAGCAAATCACTCCAGTATCTTTGCCAAGAAAACTCCAGATGGAGTCACTAGGAGTAGGCCAAGACTGAACTGAATGGATGACTAAAGCATTAAGTCCTTACCATGTAGCAAACACTGGGCTAAGGCCTGGGGATATAAATAGAAAAGCTAAACAGTCTCTGCTCCCAATGTAATTCAGATGGGAAACACTATACATATAGAAGGAGTCAATTGGGAAGATAGCAAGTCCTAGTGGTCCTTAGGATGTGCCACCTTGGTGGATGACATGGCCCACAAATTCTTAATGTTCAGCTGCAGGTAAGATGGCAATGCCTGGAGTCTGGACCTTTCAGCACCTAGCCCTTTCTACCTTTTCTTTCTTTTTACACCTTGCTGCCTGCCATGTACCCTTCAATCCAGTGACACTAGCCTCCTTGCTGTTCCAAGGACAAAACACTCAATCTCTCAGGCAAACAAGACTTTCTATCTCTTGGGTCTGGGCATTTTTTGCAGCTGGAAATGGAAATTCTTATGCCTGGAATGCTATCCCTCCTCATCTACACCTTCTGGCTTCCCTGTTCCCTCGCTTCCTTTAAGTCCCAACTAAAATCTCATTTTCTTCTGGAAGCCTTTCCCAGCCTTTCTTAATTCTAGTGGCTTCCCTCTCTGAATTAATAAATACCACTACTACTATTACTTTGTTGTTCAGTCTAGTTGGACATGAGTTGTGACCCCATTTAGGGTTTTCTTGACAAAGATACTGGAGTGGTTTGCCATTTCCTTCTCCAGCTCATTTTACAGGTGAGGGAATTGAGCCAAACAGGGTTAAGGGACTTACCCAGGGTCACACAGCTAGTAGTTGTCTGAGGCCAGATTTGAAGTCAAGAAGACAGGTTTCCTCACTATCCACTGCGCCACTTAGCTGCCCCAAATTACTAAATACTACCACTGCTAACAATTAACATATAATGCTAGGTACTATACTAAGCACTTGACAATTATTATCTCATTTGATCCAAAAAACAACTTTGGGAGGTAGGTTGTTCTTATTATCTCCACTTTACAAATGAGGTAACTGAGGCAAATGGAAGTTAAGTGACTTGTCCAGGGTCTCACAGCTGGGAAGTATCTGAGAGGATTTGAACTCAGATCTTTCTGATTCCAGGCACAGTGCTCTATCTACTGTGCCACCAAGCTGCCAAATATTTCCAATTTATCCTATATAGCTTATTTGTACATACTTGTTTCTTTCTTGTCTCTCTTGTTAGATTGTGAGCTCCTTGAGGGCAGGGACTAATTTTTGCCTTTTTTTATCCCCAGCACTTATATATTATATGTGCCCAGCACATATAGGTGCTTATTAAATGTTTATTGACTGATCTATGGACTATTGTGTAGGAGAGTGACATGGCCAGGCTGTATTTTAAGAAAATGACAGACATGAGAGGAAATCACATAAAATAAGTCTAAATAGGTTAGAATCCAATCATGAAGGACTTTAAATGCCAAAGTGAGGAGTTTGTATTTTATCCTAATGTCAACACATAAATTACTTAAACATTTTCTCCCCAGGGGAGTGACTTGGTCAACCTATACTTTAGGAATATCAATTTGGCAAATGAATGGAAGATAGAATGGAGTGGGGAGAGACAAAGCAGTGAGGCCCATTTAGGAAGCTATATTGCAAGAGTCCAGGAGAGAGATAATGAGGGCCTAACCTGGAGTGGTGGCTATATAAGTAAAAAAGAGACAGATGTGAGAGAGGTGGAGGTAAAACCAATAAGATTTGGCAACCAGTTGGATATATAGGGAAAAGTGAGGAGTCAAAGATGTTGTCCAACTTGCAAAAACCTAGGTGACTGGAAGGAAGATGGTATTCTTGGTACTAATAAGGAAGTTTGGAAGAAGGGTATAATTGGAGGAAAAGATAATGTAATGGTAACTAAAATCCAGATTACAATCCATCCATGCCTGTGCACTCTATGGGACTCATTCTGTTTCTCCCAATATGAAAAAGGGGACTCTTACTCACCAGTCACTACCACCAAATATAGAACTCCCCCTTAGAAAAACCCTTGACATAGCCATGAAGTGATGGGAGGGGCACTGGGGTAAATTTTTCCAGTAGCATCTGGATAGAGGGACTTCCATCAAGATGGGCAACTACTATGAAGAGTGGTTAAGTTATGGCTACCCTAAAAGACAGACACCAAGAAGTGTGAAAGTTGGGAACTTGAACAGCAGAAGGAAAGAGTGGAATGATAGAGTATTGGGGGAAAAGAGTTGTATTTGTGTAGGAGACAAGCTTCACAATTGGGCTAGTATACTAAGGGAGGCCTGTTACATATCTTCCCATTCTCCAATTGGTTGCTTACGTACCCTTTGTGGTTGGGCTACAAATCCCAGAGTTTCTATCATGTCTACCACTATGGAGATTTTTGTAAATGTTCTTAGAGTACCAATCGAGTACAGTCCATATCTACCAACATTCCCTTATCTTCAGAATAATCCGTTGGCATGTATCATTGATTCTATTTCTGCATTGCTTCTCAAATCCCATCTCCTCTCCATTCATACCACAAGCACTCTGATTCGGGCCTTGCTGGGCCTCGGCTGTCGCCTACTTATTCTCCTGCATTTAGTCTCTCCTCTTCTCCTTTCTATCTCCTTCATAGCTACCAAATTCATATTTCTAAAGCAGGTCTGATCATGTCACTCACCCTCTAAAGAAGCTTAAGTGTCCCTTTCTTGTCTTAACTAGGATAAAACATGAACTCTTCTGTTTGGCATTTAAAGTCCTTCATGTTCTTTTTCAGCCTATCTCTCCATACTTATTGCACATTATCTCTTCTCATGCACTTCAAGTCCTGGCCATACTGGTCTACTTGCTGTACCCATGTAAGATAGTTCATCTCTTAGCTCTGTGGCTTTTTATATGCTGTTTCCAATATAGAATATACTCCTTTCTCGTTTCTACCCCTTTGAAATCTGTATATCCCTTCAAGGCTTAGTTTAAATGACAAAGAACAAGAAGACTTTTCCAACTTCCCATTTGTTGATACTAACTGACTCTCATCCAGAATTATGTTGTATTTACTTGTATACATAAATTTTACCTTAGTAGTAGAATGTAAACTCCTTGAGAGCAGGTTCTGTTGGATTTTTTTTTTGTTTTTGTTTGTATCCTAGTACCTAGCACTGGCCATATGTGGACTTAAAATGTTTGTTGAGGAGAATAGAATTAAATAAAACAGAATACAAAATGTTTTGAAGTGAGAAGAAAATCAAGAGGATTAGAATTTGAACTGGCTTCTTACACCCCAGTAAGATCATTTATTTCTATATTTTATTTATATTTGATGTTTACATATCTAGCATCGAAGTTTTACTGCTGGGCTTACAGGGGCTGGAGTACTGTGTCACTCCCTGTTCTATACCCAATGAAGCATGTAGTTTGGATCTGGTTCAGGCTTGGGTTAGTCAGGCTCTCATTAGGCAAGATTAGGCTCTGTTTTCTCATGTTCTTTAGCTCTTAAAATTCCCTACCCTGGAATCCCAGTAAAATTAGTAAATTTGATTATGGCTTACAAGTCAAGGGGGTTCTCACAAAGGGAAGAAGTAAAATAACTATTCATTGTACAATATAAATCAGGTATGGGACAAGTAATTTATTGTGATTCACACACACAAGAAAAAGCTAAACATAAAGAGCTCATAAGTACACATTAACAGGACTAGGTAAATTAATTGGATTCAACAACTATAATAACATATGTAAGGATTATTATAATGTTCAGAGAAACTAATATTTAAACTTCATCAGAACACCTCCTAATTTGGCCTTTTATATTTTAACTCCGTACTGTCTAAATAGTCCACTGGTGACATAGCCAGGTTTGAGCCAACCTTCTTGTCTGTGGTCATCTTCTTTGATGCAAAAGCATCCCCTGCTGCTAGCCAGCTCCTTTGGCTCCTTTTCTCACTGGTCCCAGGATCTTTGTACCCTTTGAACTCACAAGGTCACCCCTAGACACATCTGTCTCAGAGTTCCTTAGTCATCTGCTCAAGAAAGGAAACACAAAAAAAGCAACCCAAAACTAGGATTAGGGCCCAGGCAGGATGTGTCCTAAGGGTCTGGTTCACTGGAACCAGGAATGGCTACGTTTTATAGAAGGGAAAGGCCCCACTACATAGTTCTCATTCAGATGCTTTAAGTAATTTATAACCATAACTGTGGCCTCTTACACCATAGGATAAAATGTAGGTTTTTCATTTAAAAGTAGAAAGACCTACTTAGGAAAATCAACAACATTCTTTCACACTTAGAAACATATAAACATAAATTAAGTCAACTACAGTTCTTCCCTTCCCTGCTCCTCTCCCTACAGCATTAAAATACTTGAGAAGAATTGTGTGGGCTAATTAGTACATTTGCAAATACAGCAAAATCTCAGTTAAGAGGAATGGGGCCTCAAATAGAATTTTGCCTTGGATGAGAAAGAGCCACATAAAAGAAAGAATATTTCAAATGATCATCTTCTGTGGTATACCCCCAAGGTCAGTATGGAATCAGCCAATTTTTTTTTAATATTTTCTACGCCTCCACCTAGAGTTCTGTACAATGAAACTCATGTTCAAAATCATGCCCCCAAGGCACCGTGGTCAGATCCTCCTTCTACAAAGAAAGGTTTAATCATCTTCATTATATATGACTGATGTGACATTTTAGAAAAGTTTTCTGCAAGAGTTGAGAACAAAAAAGGCTTTCTGGTTATCCTTCTATTATCCTTAAAATTAAATTATGCATTCCCTGGGCCTGACAGTTAATTGAGGACTGAGTGTTTTGCCTTGAAAAGAGGTAAATTGTGTAGCATGGAATCCTGGATAAACAATCCTGTAAGACTGTAAGTTTCAGAAAAGGTGTGCATGTGAGAGATAGATAGACACAGACAGACAGATCGACAGAGACCGAGAGAGAGAGAGAAACTGACGTGGAGACACAGAGATAGAGACATAAAGAGAAAGAAACAGAAAAACAGACACATAGAAACAGAGAGGGAGGGAGGAAGAAGGAGAGAGAAGAAAAGAGAGAGAAGGTGAGAGGGAGAAAAAGTGAGGGAGAATGGGAGGGAGAAGATAGATTTAGAGCTGGAAGAGACCATAGAGATCATATGGCATACTCATATTACAGATAAAGAAACTAAAATCCAAAGAGAAAATTCTTTGCTTAAGATTACCATCCTTCCTCTCCTTCCACCTCGCCCCTACCCCCAACTTTTCAGCTCTCTTCGTTAATCTTCTTCCCCCAGTAAGAATATAAACTTCTTGAGGGCAGGGACTTTTCTTTTTTGTAGGTGCTTAATAAATGTTTATTGACTATGACTATGATTGTAAATAAGATTAAGTGGAAGAGATGGAATATGAACCTAGATACCAAGCACTCACTGTGCCGAGTGCTGTGCTTATGAATAGAAAAGCAAAACTGTCTCTGCTCTCAAGGAGCTCACATTCTAATGAGGGAAACAACATGTGAAAGGCTTTAGTTGCAAGTCAGATGGTCCCATGGTGCCATACCAAGCAGAAACTGTTTGTCTTCTTTTATGTCATTTCCACTTTAAAAATCATATTTATTTCTGATATTGAACCAGTGTCAAGGACTTTGGAGGCAAGAATTTTCTTTGCTGGGTCTTCAGTAGCTATGGCTGTAGAACCTGCAGTTTGAACTGTTTCTTTTTTTAAATATATTTTTATTTCTTTTGTTAAATATTTCCAAGTTACAAACATTAACTTTGTAAGAAGTGGGAGGAGGAGTTTTGTTTCCACAGAACTAAAGGTGTGCTTCCCTGCCCTCCTCCACCCCAGCTTTAGCAGAGACCAGGCCTCAAGGTCGGTCAGGTGAGAGGTCAGAGGCTTGTACGCATGTGCATACTTTTTGAGAAGGCAGTCTGGGGAATTAGAGAGGCCAAACCCACTTGAAACTGTTCAAGCTTATCTATGGTCTGGTCTTGGTCAAGAATCCAGGCCTACTGATTTGCATCATTTGCATATGTTAAAGAGGGAAAGTAGGGGAAGTAAAAGAATATAGTTTAATCCTAAACTAGGACAAGGAAAATCTAGTTAACTTCACTTTTGCTTCTGTATCCTTATTATCCTATTTATATAAACTGTATAACCTAGGAAAACTATGTAAAAAACAGACTGTAAACTAACCATGACTCTAGCAAGAGTAGAGGGAATGGTTACCCCTGCTCCTGCAGCTGTATTGGTGTGAGTGTTCCCAGGAGCACTACACCCGCTCTCCTGGGGAGCGTAATAAAATGCCTTCCTCTGCCCACTCTGGTCCTGAGTTCTTTGGGTGTGAATGGGCAAATCACATGGGTTTTCCTAAGGTCAAGTGAAGGGAAGCAACAGGCAGCGGAAGCTTGCTAGGCTTACTCCTGGATCTTGTCTTGGGGTGTCCTGTGATCCCCACTGTGGTGTTAAGAGGGCTACCACTCTGGATTCCCTTGGGGAACCCTGTGGTCTGCATGGCCTTCTTAAGGGGACATCACATGGGACTTCCGGCCCTGTCTCGGGAGCCTTGTGATCTTACTGCCATCCTAAGGGGCCATCACTTGGGTCTTCCTTAGGGTCTGACCCCTAGGAGGCCCTGTGATCCCCACAGATTAAGGGATGGCTACCACTTGGTCTTCCTCTGGGAGTCCTGTGGTCTGTACAGCCCTCCGTAGGGATTATCACAGGGTTCTTCTTCAGGACTTTGGCCCTGCCTAGGAAGTCCAGTGATCCCCAAAACCACGCTTCTCACAACTTGCTAATTTTTTATTTTTAGTATTTTATTTTCCTCCAATTACGTGTACATTTTTTACATGTACATTACATTTTTAACATTCATTATTCCTTTTTTTTTTTAAGTTTTGAGTTCTAAATTCTGTCCCTCCCTCCCTCCCTCCCCTCCCTGATAAGCCATCTGATCTGCGTTATACATGTGCAATCATGTAAAACAGGGCTGTCCAACCTTAGGTTTTTATTGAAACAATAGACAATATATTTTAATTTGCCATTTTAGTGAGAGCTCTGCGGTAGCTCCACTTCGTTTACTAAAGCATTTATGTAAATTTCTATGCTGATAGGCTCCCCGTAAATCGCATGGCAGCCTCGTGTGGCCCTCCAGGCCTCATTTTGGACAGGCCTGATGTAAAACATTTCCCATAGTAATCATTCTGTGGAAGAAAACTAAATAAGGAAGGGGGAGAGAGAGAGAGAGAGAGAGAGAGCATGCTCATGTATTCAGTTGTCATCGGTTCCTTCTCTGAAGGTGGATAGCATTCTTCTGATTCCTTTGGGATTATCTTGGATCATTCTATGGCTGAGAATAGCTAAGTCATTCATAGTTGTCTATCATACAATATTGCTATTACTGTGTACAGTGTTCTCTTGGTTCTACTCACTTCGTTCTGTGACATTTCATGTAAATCTTTCTAGGTTTTTCTGAAATTATACTGCTTATCATTTCTTATAGCACAATAATCCATTATAATCATATACCACAACTTATTCAGCCATTCCCCAATTGATGGGCATCACCTCAATTTCCAATTCTTATTGTTAATTGAAAAAACATTTTAAAAAATTCATTTTTTTAAATTTTGAATTCCAAATCCCCTCCTTCCCTCCTGCTGCTGTCCCTCCCCCACCCCTTGAGAAGGCAAGCAATATGATGCCCATTATACATGTGCAGTCATAAAAGACATATTTTCATAGCAGACATGTTATAAACACACACACATACATACAAACAAGAAAAATAAAGTTTTAAAAAAGTATGCTTCAATCTGCACTTAGCATTTATCAGTTCTCTTTCTGAAGGTAGATAGCATTTTTCATCATGAGTCCTTTGGAATTGCCTTGGATCATTGTCTTGATCAGAGTAGCTAAGTCTTCTACAGTTGATCAGCCTCGCAATATTGCTGTTACTATGTACAGTGTTGTCCTGGTTCTGCTCACTTCACTTTGAATCACTTCATACAAAGTGTCCCAAGCTTTTCTGAGACTATACTGCAATTAAATTGTTTCCAGATCACATCTCTATGGAGAATGTTTCCTAGGATGACGGCTGAGGTCACTGGGCCGAAGCAATATTACTCTTGAGTTCAGGATTCTGAGCCTTCTCCTTCAACTTCTTTATTTTTGTTTTGTTTTTTGTTTGTTTGTTTTTTGGTAGGGCAATTGGGGTTAAGTGACTTGCCCAAGGTCACACAACTAGTACATGTGTCAAGTGTCTGAGGCCGGATGTGAACTGAGGTCCTCCTGACTCCAGGGCCGGTGGTCTACTCACTGTGCCACCTAGCTGCCCCTCTCCTTCAAATTCTTGAGGAAGATGGTGGTCAAAGTAACTGTGGTTTGACTTGTTTGGCACATTCTGCCTCCTGTCTCTTTACCAGCATGATTTACTGCTTTAGAAGTCTAGCTTCCCCTGAACTCTATATGGCAATTAATTGAGAGTTGTTGAGTATGGCTGGTCCTTTCTCCAAAAGAGTTGCTTTCACAGATGATGGCTATGAGGGCTCTTGAAGGAGGCCTGGTGGGGTGGAGGAGAAGGTGTTGCTACTCCCAGAGCTCCCGAGCCTATCTATCTGTTGGTGGCAGTTGGTCAGAAGTTATTGCTGGTGGTGATAACAAAAATGGGCCCCCTCTCCACAATAATTTCTCCTCTCATTGATGAGAGTGAGCTGTTGATTTGGGGGGCTATTCTCAAGGCTTTTGGGCTCAGGATCCTGGGCTTCCTTAGGGTCTGAGGGGAAAAGATGGGTAAGGTGATTCAGGTGGCTTGACTTACTTGGCACTTGCTGTTTCCTGTCTTTCCTTTAGGATGCCTTACTGCTTCAGATCCAGTACTCATTCCACTATACCATATTGCCTCTCCTGTAGTAAGGAGCAGGACTTAGAAAGGTGAGGTAAGACTGGGAAGAAAGGATGGGAGATAGACAGATAACAAGCCAGAGTCAGAGAAGCTGTTAGTCAAGTTAGAGTTGGCTATCTAGAATCAATGGTTAGCCAGAACATGGATAAGCATCAAAGATCAGAGCAGGGCTCAAAATCAGGGAAGCAAACCAAAGTTAGAACCTACATAAATCTCTGATCAGGTCAAACATTAAAACAGGAGCCAAACAGAAAGGAAATAGGCAAACAAAAATGATGAATGTTGGTTAAAAGTTCAGGTAGACTGTTGGAACTGAGAGATCTATGAGAACAGAAACATAATAGAGGGGTTATCTTTATGTATTCTACATGTAACGGATAGGCCAATAAAGGAACAGTCCTTAGAGCATGCACAAGATGCTGTGCCTGGGAAAAAAAATGCTGTTGTGATACTTGAGAAAAGCCAGACCCTAACAGTCTCTTTGTTCTCTGAGTAAGCTCAGAGAAATCTCTATCTTATGACAACAAACCCAGATGGAGCATTCCTTGCTCTGTCCATGGCCATTAAGGGTGAAAACCTTGACCCCCAGACATTATCTGGAATTATGTGACTTTTCCTTATCTTAATATTTTATGGGAATATACCATGTTATGGAATGTTAATGGCAAATTAAACACAGAGATCCTGGGTTGTAATTTCAATTGACACTTTGTCAAGTATCTGATTTGTTATATTTACAATCTATTCCATTAAGGAAAATCCTCTTCTTGTATCATGGTTAAACATACATGGGGGTCATAAAAGTGAGGTAACACAGGCTTGCTGGGTCTGCTAAAATAACATATGTAAGTTTCAAGAGATAATTAACCACTGCACCTTGATTTCTGTATAAATATCTCCCTTTGAGGTCTATGCGGGGCCGTTCTGATTTGGGCTGCTTACGCTCCGGACAGTTGCGGGCTAATAAATTCTCCATTTAAAACTTATACTCTGTGACGTATCTTGCTCGCTGTCAGTACAACACCGTGCCTGACATTAACTCATGTGAAAGACTGGAGACTGAGTTTTCAGAAATACATGATATATTGGGAGGGAGGGACCAACCAATTCAGAGTATGTGAAGGTATTCTTTTGATCATCTCTTGTCTGCTTTCTTCATGGTGATAGAAAGTCTTTAAATTGACTGTTGAACTGGAACTATGTGTGAATACAAAAGTCAGGAATAGATGAATATGTTTCCTTGGCACCTTTTGAGAAAGGAGGAAGAAATTTTGTAACTCTTCAGATGGGGAAAGACATACAGCAAGCAGTACTTCTGGCTGCCTTAATCCCCCCACTCAGGAGGCCATGTGACTGCAAACCTGTAGCTCCTCTGTTTCTTCTGACCTGTTGTATTCATTATTTCCTGGTCTTAGGTGAATAAGCATCAGAAATTGAATGGATTATGATATTGTGAGTATTGAAAGGTTGGAAGAGTTTCTAGAAGTCTACCTTCTGGAGTCAATAGTGTAAGTGTTATAGCTGAAGCAGCTGAGCCTGGTGAGGCATCAGACCTGAGAAGAGACCCATCTACTTCATCTGGCCCAGCAATGAATTGAACTTGCAATTAAGACACCATGCCTTGGAAGCAAGGAAACAACTTTTCCATAGACTACATCACAAGCAGAAGTGAATTTGGGGGATTAGAGGGAGTAGCTTTTAACAACTTTGATCCTGCTTTCCTAGGGAACCAATAGATTTTTAGAGGGAGTGAGTATTGGAGGCTATTTTTGTACTTCTGATCTCAGTGAATAACTCATTTCTGAAAGCTAATTAAGTCTGATTGACTATGATTTCAACTGATAATCAATGAGAGAAGCAGTTTTGCTCTGAGGAATTAACTGCTAGTCTGAGTATGGATGGAGAAAGTGACCCTGTGTGCAACATATACACCATATTTTTTTTAAGCACACAAACCATTTAATCCTACAAAAAAGGTGTTAAAGAAAATAGTGTAGATGGTTGTTGGGTCAGAGGAGAAAGGGTGTGTATGTGTCTATGTGTGTGTATAAGCAAGCATATTTGGGTTCAGGAGCTAGAGGGGAAGATGAGTGGCATATTTCAAGTCTGGCTAATAGAAAATAGACAAAGTGGGTCTGTTTATTGGAAGTTGTGCAACCTGGAAGCGGTAGAATCGCATATCCCAGACTTCACATGAATAATCAAATAGCACCTCCTCAAACACTGCTAGCTGGTAGAGCTTGCAGGGAATGATCAAAACTGCACATTGAGGCTCCAACTTTGCCCCAGAAGGGCAACAAGTCATTACAAGAACTGATGGCAAGCATGTTTCAGGCAAACTAAAACCTGTTAGGAGTGTCATCTTCAAACATAAAGGAATATGAATGTGTGTATACTGTGTTCATCATTATTTACTTAAAAATGCTTTAGTAGTATCTTTTATGATGCTTTTAGGCAGCAAGTTATGGCACCTACAGGGAACTGCAAGCCATTCAGTTACTAAGGCAGTTGTACATTCCAAGTGAATTTATAGTCACTTTAACATTAACTCTGCAACTATGTTGTTATGGAAACTTCAAGTTAATAACTCACAGATTAAAGTGAATGCTTAATTTGGGCTGGGGTGGGGGGAAAAGGGAGAAATTTTCATAGTTAAAATGTGCAAACTTGAGGTTGATCTTTAAGAACATCACTAAACATTTGTTTTTAAAATGTCAATGTTTCATGTCATCGTTGCCTATTTATGAATTATGCAGTCTTTGTGCCAGAAGCTCTTATTATGTGAATTATGGGGAGGGGATTTTTATTTCTTTGGGTCATAGCCCCCACCTGGAAAATCTGAGAAAATCAGTAATTGCTACTTCTCAGTTTTCTGACTATGGATTCTTTGTTATCCACTCCAGGTTCATATGTGATGACTGCAACTCTTGAAGGCCTTTTTTTCCCCTCTGACACCTGAGATAGGTGTTCCCCTATATGAGCAACACTCCCAACTTGCTTAGTACCCAATAAAGACCCCTGATTTATTCCAATTGCCCTATAGGATGGGGAAACTATTCATGCTACCCACTTTCCTTCCTGGGTACACACTATTCTCTTTTGGAGTGTGTGTGTGACAGAAGTGAGGGGAGGAAGAAAAGTTCCAGCAGCTGGTGCGCTTTATTTCTAAGATTATTTTTGTATGGGACAGAATTTTTAAATAATAGGAGAGACATCTTTAAGAGAAACAAAGTAAATTTATTCTACAAATCTTGCAAGATTCGGGCACACCTCCATAAGGGAGGAGGCGAGGTAAAAGGGAACCTGCCTTAATTTATAGTCTTAATGAAAAAGATTCCCACCCACCTCTATCCCTTCTCACCATTGGCTGGGGGGGTGGGCTTACAGTCTAGGTGAGAAAACTACACAGAGGACCAAGATTGATCCGGTTCATTCAGGTTTTTCCCTATCAGAACTCAACTGCCAAGGTGGCGTTTGAAAGTCTAGAAGAAATGGGGTGGGGGGGAAGGAGAGACCCTTCCTGGAACAGAGAACAAATA
This sequence comes from Trichosurus vulpecula, assembly GCF_011100635.1. NCBI lineage: Eukaryota > Metazoa > Chordata > Mammalia > Diprotodontia > Phalangeridae > Trichosurus > Trichosurus vulpecula. The sequence continues at coordinate 74,969,217 of NC_050575.1, read as the reverse complement.
GCTCACAGGAAGTTCATTATCTTCTAACATCTGGGGGGGGGGGTGGGTTGGGGCAGGGGGAAGGGCATGCCTTCCAAAATTACAAGGCCAAATCCCAAAACCTCTCCATTAGACACACCCTGTGAAGTCTTCACAATTATCCATCCCATGCATTTTGAAAGTATTTTCCTGAGTTAAAACTCTTTGACTTGTCAAATTTTGTGACTTTGAATCAGTGTTGAGAAAAAAAACCCAAAACCAAGCAATGAATGTATTTATCATGTCCATATCTAATTCAGAAATGATAGAGCAAGGCATGAATTTCCTTAAACTTTCCTAAAATGTCTAGACTTTTTTGGGAAGCCACCCATGAGAAAATTTAGCTCAAAATAATAAGCTTTAGGAACATGATGTCTCTATGTATTTTGAATGGAAATAGACATCTTTATGTATATTATATAACTCTAAATAAGATGTATATCAACATAAAAATCCTTAGCAATGGCAAAAATGTGAATAAACATTCAATTCCTAAGAAACCTCATTTATAAAGACATATTGAGGCATTACAGGAAAAAAGCAAAACAAAACAACCTTTAATAACTCAATAATTTGGACATTGCTTCTACCTAGACAGATTTTCTGGTTTCTTAAAAGCTTTCCTCCAATAAGTGGTCTCTCATGTATATGAGATTCTTTAATAAGTCCAATCACAGAGCTATCTCTATAGACTTTCTGATTATGAATATCAAATAAGGCATAAAACAGGGACATACAGATCTATTAGCCAAAGGTTTTAATGAGGGCACAGTCTGTGGGAACCCCCTTGAGCCCCACCCTGAATCTTCCCACTTGATCTAGCCTTTCATGACCAAATAGCCTAGCCTAGCCTTCCATTGTTTGGTTACCTCTGGACTGCCTTCTGGCTGTTTCCCACCCTTGATCTTGATCAAAATATCTATACCCTAGCTCTCTTATTGTCTGTCACCTCCAGGTAGCCTTCAGCTATTTTCCACCCTGGAGTCTGATGTCACCCCAGTCACCCCAGTCCACTCTAAACCCCTCCTCTAGTCATCCCAGACTACTCAAGGCCACCCTAGATCCCTCCTACAATCTTTGTGTATATGTCTCACCTTGCCTCCATGAAGGCGCTCAGATTCAGTCTTTGAATCTGGCCTGCTTGTGAAAACAGGCATCACAAAGTGATAGGGGATCTTCTGAGTATCTCCCCAGTTTTTCTTTAATTTGGATGAGATCTGAAATGGAGAATGGAACATGCACTCTCCTTGTCCCAGCAGGGGAGGCAGGCATTTCCCTCAGGGAAAGAGCCTTGAGGGTGCTGTGGGACCTGGAGCTTGAGGAGGGATATAGGAAGCCCCGCTTCTGGTGAGGGAGGGGCTGGGAGCTTCCGGTTGACCCAGATTAGACTGCAAGGCTAGGGCATCTGCCTGGCAAGGGAGATCAGCCAGTACCTGAGGAGGGGTAGAGGGCAGAGGGGAAGATACCCCAGAGACCCAAGTGGGTGCTACCTCAGAGAGAGGGGCTAGGGGAGGAGATATTGCCGTGGGGGCAGGGCCCGAGGCTGGAACCTGAGTAGGGATTGCCTTGGGGGTAGGGCCCATGGTGATAGATGTTGCAGGGCCTGCAGCAGAGGCAGGCCATGAGGCCAAAACCTGAGTAGGGGTCCCTTCGGCTGGAAATTCCTTCCTCCTTAGCAAAGGAGAAGTTAGGAGTAATTGTCGGGAGACAAACAAAATAAAACAAGAAAACAAAATATACAGAAGGTACCTGAAACTTTCCCAAATTCCCAGCACTGAAACAATTGAAAGGATCTGGCACATGCTTCCGGATGGGGCATCCATCCATGTCCTTCGACATGACCACTGGACCGAGAACCACCTGATAGCGTCAGGTTGACCAGGACAGCCGCCTGGCTGTCCGACCCACTGAGACCACTGGACTGAGAACCACCTGATAGAGTCAGGTTGACCAGGACAGCCTGGCTGTCCAACCCACTGAGACCACTGGACCGAGCTGTCCGACCCACTGGGACCTGCTGAGGTCAGGCCCAAAAAGCATATCCAAAATGCTTGGAGAGCGAGGAGGGGGATTGGGAGAGGGGGAGGCTCACATACCTTCAGTCTTGGCTGGAGAAGAACTTGAGATTAGCAGTTCTTCCCGGTTCAGGGAACCATAAATGATGAGGGTTTGGGGTGAGGGGTGCTCGACACCCCAAAGTACCGACACACCAGGTCCTGCCGAAAGAATTCGACTCAAGCTTTCTCAGCAAAGGGAAAAGATAAAGTTTATTAAGAGTTAGCCAAATAGGCCTGCCCCAAGACATCCCACCCCTTGTGACGCCTGTAAGGAAAGTGGGCCAGACCAATCTGAGCTAGATTGGATCTGACCCCCTTCATGGAGGCAAGATGGAGATTATATACACAAAGGTTGTGGGAGGGATTGAGGGGTGGTCTGGGGTGACCAGAGCAGGGGTCTAGGGAGGGACTTAAGGAGGAGTCTAAGGAGGAGCTTGAAGAGACTGAGATGAGGTCAGACTCCAGGGTGGGGGAAATAGCTGAAGGCTATATGGAAATGACAGACCATAAAGGGCTAGGGTAACAGAGCTAGGGTATAGATATTTTGATCAGGATTAAGGATGGGAAACAGGATTAAGGGTGGGAAACAGCTGGACAATAGAGGACTGGGCAAGGTAGGCATTTGGGCTTAATGGTTATAGCCTCAGGCCAAGGCCAGGTAGAGTGGGAAGATTCAAGGAGAGTTCAAGAATTCAAGGGGTTCCCAGAGACTGTGCCCTCATCAAAAGGATGGGATTTCTTAAGACAACCCAATATGGCAAACCTTTAATAGACTTTGTCTTTTCCCTTGGCTGAGAAGGCTTGAATCGAATTCTTTCAGCAGGACCCCACTTGTCAGTACTTTGGGGTATCGAGCACCCCTCAACCCCAAGCCTCTTCAGTTTTGCTCCCACTGTAAGGCACTTCACAATTCCAATGCTTTACTGGGATTGGTGACCTCACTGATTTGGGCAACTCTTCCAAAGGAGCAGATCCCATTTAAACTTTCTCATCCTTTGTGACACTTACCCATGTCCACCTACTGATCTTTCACAGGGCTCAACTCAACATGGTAGTGGAGCTTCCTCCAGATTTCTTGTGTCTCCAGCACCTAGCATGGTGCCTGGCCCATAGTAGGCTCTTAATAAATGCTTATTGACTGATGGATAGATACTATACGTATACCAGTGGGGCACATCCTTCATTGTTCTGTTCATTGCTTTCTTTCACTTTTTGCTCAGCATGTGTATCTTTTTAGTGCTTGAAACCTACTCACATTGGCCATACTCTGTGCTGTTCCTATCAGAGGCTTTAATTCTTTGGAGATTGGTATTCCATGACTTTCTGCACCATGCAGTATTGAAGAGGTGAAAGGTTGACAGGTGCTCGACACCCCAAAATATTGACACACCGGGTCCTGCCGAAAGAATTCGACTCAAGCCTTCTTAGCCAAAGAAAAAGACAAAGTTTATTAGGGACCAGCTACACTGGCCAGATCCTCCAGCAGCCCCGCCATTGGCTAGACTCCTAAAGAATCTGAGTGCCTTGTAGAAGCCGGATGGAATTTAAATACATAAAAGATTGTGGGAAAGATTGAGAGTTTGTCTGGGGTGACTGGTGGGGGGCTTTTGGGATGGTCCTGAGGGGAAGTCTAAGGAAGATAAGGTGGAGTCAGAGTCCAGGATCCAAGAGAATGGGATCAAGGGCAGGAAGTTCCTGAAGGAATATCAAGGTTGGGAAGTAACTGAGGGCATGCATGTCTAAAATAACAATAGAGGGAGAGATTTGGACCTAGTAGGAATGTGAGGCTATAGCCTCAGGCTAAAACCGAATCAAGCAGGGAAGAGTTAAGGAGAATTCAAGGTAGGGGTTTCTTCCAGGGCCTAAAGACAAATGGGCTTTTTTGGGGTTAGGAAGAAAAGGTCTCTGGGCCTGTATCCCATCAGTATCACCAGAATACTGTTCTTAAAAAAAAAAAAGTGGTCCTGAGGATTTCTGAAGAGATGTCTGAGGGTTCATTGAAACTGTAATACAAAGAAAATTAGGAACCCCTGAGAAACCCCTAGCTACTGACAAGCACCCCCAGAAAGAATGGACTCAGATATCTTTGGCATTTAGCAAACTCCCTGGGACTCCATGACTCCACCAAGGAATCTCAATAGATAGGACCATCCCATTGAAGGATAACCTGGCAGATCCTTTCTAGCAGATATCCCTGGGGCTCCGTGACTCCACCAAGGAATGTAAATGAGATCATCCCACTAGTATGATAACCTGACTGAATCTTTTGATCAGCCAGGACCTTTGTTCCTGTTTTTCCCCCCCCACTCTGTACCCCCATATCCTATATAAGCCAAGCCATTACCCCAACACATTTGCCATTAATTTGTGGTGCCGTACCCCGATGGCTGCCGGCTAATAAATTCTCCACTTAAAACTTATACTCTGTGGTGTGTCTCGCTCGCTTCTGGTACAACAAAACATAGCCCCTATCTTCACCCACCTCAAAAGAACATATGATGCTAATAAAGAGAAAAACAACGACAGCAAAAGGCTGATTATCAGTCATTGCTCCTAGGTATATCCAGAGCTCACTGTTTCAGGCTTGCAGCAGTGGGTCTATAGTCTGAATTCTGGTGGTTGTGGTAGCACCTATTGTTTTCCATCATGCTTTCCTTTATGCAGTGACCCAATTGGATAACCACACCCCTTTTTAGAGCAATAGTCTTTGAATCCCACTAATCCCAGTTGTATAGTTGTGAATATAACAAGTTCCTATTCTCCTGCCCCCCCCCCCACCTTTTCTGTTTTGGGGATGGGGGTGGGGGTGGGGAAGTTGACCTAATAGGAATTTAAGCCTGCTTCTGACTATGTGTGAGTGATAGCTACAATTAATTACCTCTCCCCACCCCTACAATTGATTGCCGAACCAGAAAAGCTGATGATGCAGGGTGCTGATGAGGGCACAGTCTCTGGCAACCCCTTGAACCCTTGAATTCTCCTTGAATCTTCCCACTTGATCTGGCCTTGGCCTAAGGCTATAACCATTAGGCCCAAATGCCTACCTTGATCCTCCCACTCGACCTGGCCTTGCCCTGAGACTATAACCATTAGGCCCAAATGCCTACCTTGCCCAGTCCTCTATTGTCCAGCAGTTTCCCACCCTTAATCCTGTTTCCCATCCTTAATCCTGATCAAAATATCTATACCCTAGCTCTGTTACCCTAGCCCTTTATATTGTCTGTCATTTCCATCACCCCAGACCACCCCTCAATCCCTCCCACAATCTTTGTGTATATAATCTCCATCTTGCCTCCATGAAGGGGATCAGATCCAATCTAGCTCAGATTGGTCTGGCCCACTTTCCTTACAGGCTTCCCAAGGGGTGGGATGTCTTGGGGCAGGCCTATTTGGCTAACTCTTAATAAACTTTATCTTTTCCCTTCGCTGAGAAAGCTTGAGTTGAATTCTTTCGGCAGGACCCGGTATGTCGGTACTTTGGGATGTCGAGCACCCCTCACCCCAAACCCTCTTCAGTGCCACCCCTGGTAGAAGCCTCTTGTGGAAGGTTTTTGAGAAGATAAAACGTGACTCCAGTTGGGTGGGGGGAGGGATTGGTATATGAAGGAAAGGTCCTCTACTTTAGCAAAATGGAAAGTGAATTCAGTAGTAAGGTTGGTACCAGAGGCCCTGGCTGCCTTCCCTCTCTTTTTATGTTTAGTTTTCTCTAGGACCAACCTTGTGAATACAGGTTCTAGGAGGCCCTTGAAGGCTGGCAACAAGGGCAATGTCTATCAGAGGGGCTTTAGATGCAGCAGCAATTACAGGGATGGTGTTTCCAACAAGGTAGGCATAGGCATAGGAAAAGGACGCCTCTGGAAGGGAGATCCCTCTGGTTGTCTGATCATACCATGCTTAGTGGAGGCAAAATGCTATCTGATTAGCAGTCTTCCAAATACTGTTTATGCCCCCACCAGATCTCTCCATCTGATAGTACTAGAAGCAATGAGTCACTGGATTCTTCTCTAATCATTCTATGATTCTTTATTTCTTAGTGTTCCATTTCTTGTGAGGCACATAAAACTTCTTGTCTATATCTAAATCATGTTACTACACTGTGTGCTTTTTTTTTCTTCCCCTCTTGCTAGGGATAACCATTTAGACTTTAAGCCTAGAATTAGTTCTGTTATTTACAACGTCATATGTAGGAACTTTCTCCAGAATCTCTGGGGTGAGGGTCAAGAGCCAATGAATGGACGAATTGGAGGGAGGCCTATTTTAGCTGTTGAGCAATCTGACAACAGCTTCAATGCAATAAACCCAGGACAAACTATTATGGCAGGTAAAGGACAGAGATGGTCATAAGTTACCAGCTCTTATGGCATCAGCTGAACTGTGTTAGAGAAGAAATCTAGAGGCTGTAAAGGTGTACATGTGCAGGGTTGCAGGGTACAAGTGGGGTGGGGGAAGAATGCTTAAAGTTTAGGGCCTTATCTAGAGTTTTCAAGAACCAAAAGGAAGGGACTTTTGGAAAGAAAGCTTCCTGAGAGGTCAAAGCATAAGTCTCTCTGTGACAGTGTTGATGTCACCTCTTAGTCCCTTCTCCCTTCCCCTATTGAATCAGGCTGATACTCCCACTCCTTAATTGTGGAAGGTCATTCAATCTGGGTGACTTTGAGGGATAGTGGAGGATAGAAGGGCTTGGCATGCTATGGTCCATGGGGTCCCAAAGAGTAGGACACAACTGAATGACTGAAAAACAACAACGTTGAATTAACCAATTACAGAAATCTATACGGGAGAAAACAAAAGGCTATGGATGCAAGGGTTACACAAGAATGCAAGATCTGATACAACACTATAGTAATAAAAGGGAAGGGGCTCTGGATATGGCTAAGCTCCATTCAGTATTCCCAAATGGCAAAAAAAAAGTGCCAAAATAAGCCAAAGAAAATAAAAATAGCTATAAGATGAAAGAAGCTGCAGCAAGATAGCTTGAGAGAGAGATGTCTCTAAGATGAACCCCTTTCCCTTGTCCAAAAAAAGCAAATAAATTGTATGCCACATAGAAATAATGAATAATGAGAAACAAAAAAAAATACAAACACACGCATATATACACATATATATGTATGTATGTACGTGTATATACATATATATAATTTTATATATATATATATATATTTACATATATATATATATATAAAATTGGGGCAGCTAGCGGTGCAGTGAGTAGAGGACCGCTCTGGAGTCAGGAGGACCTGAGTTCAAATTTGACCTCAGACACTTGACACACTTACTAGCTGTGTGACCTTGCGCAAGTCACTTAACCCCAGTTACCCTGCCTTCCCCCCTCCAAAAACCAAATAATATACATATATATATACATACACACATATATATATACACATATATACATATATATACATATATATACACATATATACATATATATACATATATATACATATATATATAAAATCACAAACTAGCAGCAAGATTGATAAATAAACAAACAAAAAACAAATGAAAACAAACTGAGGCAATCTAGAAAAGGATACAATATGATGAATAAATGGGGGACAATGAAAATTACTCAAAAATCCCTGATGGTGAAGAAGTTTGGGGTTGAGCGGTGCATACCTACACGCTGGGTCCTGCCGAAAAAATTCAACTCAAGCTTCAGTCAAGGGAAAAGACAAAGTTTACTAAGGGTTTGCCATAATGGGTTGTCTTAAGAAATCCCACTCTTTGTGACTCCTGTTTTCACAAGCGGGCCGGATTCAACATACTGAGCTAGATTGAATCTGAGTGCCTTCATGGAGTCAAGATGGAGATTATATACACAAAGATTGTGGGAGGGATTGAGGGGTGTTCTGGGGTGACTAGAGGAGGGGTTTAGGGAGGGACTTGAGGAGGAATCTAAGGAGGAGCTTGATGGACTGAGATGAGGTCAGACTTCAGGGTAGGAAATAGCTGAAGGCCACATGGGGATGACAGACAATAGAGGGCTAGGGTAACAGAGCTAGGGTATAGATATTTTGATCAGGATTAAAGGTGGGAAACAGCTGGACAATAGAGGGCTAGGCTAGGCAGAGACTTGGGCCCAAAGATAATGCAAGGCCCATGGCCTTAGGTGAAGGCCAGATCCAGTTGGAAGATTCCAGGAGAGTTCAAGGGGGCTCCCAGAGACTGTACTCCAGGTTCAAGGGGGTTCCCAGTGGCTGTGCTCTCATCATTCCCCCCTCAAATAGGACCCAAATTCTTTTGGGGTCCAAGGGGATTCCCACAGTCTAAACCTCATCAATGGAAGGGAAAGTAAAGCACACTCTATAGGATCCTCAGAAATGATGATGGGACCATGATAAGAAATTCCAGTATCATACAAAAAGGAATAAAATAACTAAGGATGGAAATTAATGGTAGTGAATGGGATGGAAAGTTATGAAGACTTCACAGGGTATGTCTAAGGGAGTAGGAGAGGTTTTGGGATTTGGCTTGTGATTTTGGAAGGTCAGGGCCTGGAACTGTGGGCACCACTTCCCCCTCTCTCTCTGGTATTAGAAGATAATGAACTTCCTGTAAGCTATCTGTTCTCTGCTCCAGGAAGGTCTCTCCTCCCTGCCCATACCATTTCTTCTAGACTTTCAGATGCTACCCTGGCAGTTGAGTTCTGATAGGGAAAAACCTGAATGGACCGGATCAACCTTGGTTCTCTGTGTAGTTTTTGTGCCTAGACTGTAAGCCCACCTCCTAGCCAATGGTGAGAAGGGATAGAGTGGGTGGGAATCTTTTCATTAAAGAGTATAAATTAAGGCAAGTTCCCTTTTACCTCACCTCCTCCATTATGGAGGTATGCCCAAATCTTGCAAGGTTTGTGAAATAAATTTACTTTGTTTCTCCTAAGGATGTCTCTCCTACTATTTAAAAATCCTGTCCCATACAGATTGGAGGTTCCACTGAGATTTGCACTCTCCTTGTGGGCAGGCACTGGACTCAGGGCTTAGCCAGCATGCCTATTGGAGACTTCTCCAACTAGCTGAGCACCTGAGGGCAGGCCTGGTCTCACTGGAGAGTCACAAACTCAGAGGAGAGGAACTTGGAGAAGCAAAGTAAAAAGGGGGAAATTTGAGTGCACTATGCACTGAGTGGAAATTGGCCGGCCGTGAAATTTTCAGTCCTGAACAGTCATATGCTGTGTGACCCAGATTAAGTCCTCAGTGTCCTCTGTCTGTGCGATCCAAGAGTGTAGACTGACAGATTTAAGGACTCTGAGAAGACACTGTGGGACTGAGCTAAGATCGCGAGGTCTTAGAAAAAAAACCAAGCCACCTGGCTCTGGTGTGCCAGGGGATTGGAATTTGTAGGGTTTCTAACCCAGAGACAAGGACGACCTGTCATGTGTAAATTGGTTGCAAATCTCAGTGCTTGCTTGGACAGCCTTGGTGAGCTGTACCAAAGTAGAAAGGGATGGCCATAGAAAGAGCTCTTAAAATATTTGACTCAGGTGGGGAAAATGGGTTTCCCCTGGTAATGTTGAAAGTGGGTCTGAATTCGAATTCAAATTTGTCCAAGTGAAATGTCTGTCTAACTAATGTTTTGTCTGTGTTTTTTTTTTTTGTTTTATATTCAGGTAAAAATGTTTAACTCTAGGAGACTGAAATGGGCTCCTTTGGTATGAAAATTGTTAGATAAGGAATCAGAGCTGGAGCTGCCAGCTGGGAGGGCTGGGGGCTCTGAATTAAGGGTTGGTTAGATTCTAAAGGGAAAAAAAATCTGTATTTTGTATTGAGTTAGCCTATCTGACATCAGGCAAATGTTCAAACTGTAGAGAAGTAAAAATTGGATGACCACTTTAAAGAGGTTCAGTGGTCTGCTTAGGATGTGATTAAAAATTGTTGGTCATTTTAACCTTTAAGTTTTAAGGTAAAAAGAAAGCAGCTGGGAAAAGGAAAAGCTGGATGAGTATGTAATTTATTCTTCACTTGAAATGTTTGAGGTAGTTTGGGTCAAGATTAGGAAAGAAAGATTGAAATTGGAGATACAGAGGGTAAAAAGAAAAAAAAAATTTCAGTAAAGATTGGGAAAGAAAGGGAGATAGAAGCTGGAAATAAGGAATTTAGTTGGGTTGTAGAATAGCAGCTTGAGACCACCTGGCTAGCCAGGAGTCCATGCGCTGCTCTTAGCTGCCATGTGCTCCTGGCCACACCCTTCCCCCACTCTCCACATTGAAAGACTGTGGGGAGCTGAAGCTAAAAGAAACTTGTAATCTGATTGGGAAATAGGGCTGATTAGTGAGTGATGAAAGGTTTTTATTGAATCTCGGTATATTGACTATGAGAAAGATTTTGATTTGTATAATCATTAAGCTTTGCCTATGTAAGGTATGACTGAATTTTGTTTCCACAGAGATTATATAAAAATATGAAATCTTACTATTGGCCAGTGGCAGAAATTAAACTGAAAATTAACATAGGCAAGCTCCTTTGTTCTCAAAGGGACTTCCAGGCCCAAAGTAATTTGCCTATGGCTGAGATCTTTATTATGGATAATCCTGTGTTCCTCGTCAACTCACCTTTGTCAGTCCTCCTCAGCAAGTGAAAGGGATCCCCATCTCATGCTGAGGTAGACAGAAGTGAGGGGAAACTAAAAATGTTTTAGCTTGGTCCTTTTGCTTGAAAGGGAAGTGGCTCACCTTTTTCAGATTCCTTAGGCCTTTTGTTAATTCAAACCTTTTTGTAAAAACTGAAGAATTAGAGTCAGGGATTGGAATGCATAAGATGAAGCTTGGAGAAAGCTGGGTGCAAATAAAGTTTTTCTTTTCTTTCATTCAGGGCCAGGCAAATATTCCTAATACTTCAGCCAGAGGTAGTGGGTGCTGAAGAATATACAGCTAAATAAATAAAGTGTATTTAAGATATTAATGTATTAATATATGTTATGCATGTATTTATATATTAATGTATTAATATAGAAATACCAGAAGTAATAGGATCAACAACCTGGAAATGCAATTGATGTCATCTGAAATTTATTGTTTCTGTATTTCTAAAATTATATTGTATTTCTAAAATTCTCTTAGATTGTGAAGTTTGAGAAGACCATTATGTGATTTTAATATGAGTTTGATATATGTGAATAGGGTGCTTTTAAAGGATGTGATGAAAATTTGATAATTTTAAACTGTCATATTTGGTTTAGAAATGTATTTACCTAGACTGAAATGAGCAGTTCAAATTTTACATACATAATAATGTTTAGGGCATTATTACATTTCTATGGTATAAATTTTGTTAGAGTTGCATTAGGTTAAGAAGTTGGACAATTGCTGTAACCTAAGAAATTAACTTCCAAGTTTTGTCTGAAAGTTCAATTGAAATTGTTTTTGCTATAAATCAAGTATTTATACAGAGGCCTTGTTGGGCCTTCTTGTAATCTCTGTCAATTCAGGATACATTGTGAACTGTTAAAAATGTGGTTTTATAAACAGTAATCTTTTCTTTTACAATGCTACAAGTATTGGGCCTTAGCAATTAAAATGTTACCGCTAGTGATTAAAATAATTCCTCTTATAATCTAGATGTTGTTAGATTAAGAATTGTACTTAACTAAGAAATTGAGGTTGTTAACTGAACCAAGGACTTTTGGATATTCAATCTTGTGTAAAGTTTTCAGTGTAGAGGATTCCTATGGACAAAGCTTTTAAAGTCCTGGTAAACTTTGCAATTGTGATAAAGCTAATTTAATTGGGTATGTAATGTATAGAAACTAAGCATTCTCCCCATTACAACACTTTTTTGACTAAAGAATTTTGTGATATCTAGAAATTCTGTAATAACAAAGAATTGAGTTGTTATAATACTTTGAAAAATATAGGGGTATGATTTTCAAGCCTGTATCATCTAAAGATATATTGATGTATGTTAATCTGGAGGTTTATGGACTAATTTGTGATGGCACTTTGGGAATTTGTGAATGAATCCCAGTGTTTAAAGGTTATTTTGCTTTAAGAAGGAGAGAGACACATCTCATTTTAGAACTGTCCAAATAATTTTTCTTCGTGAAAGTTTAGTGACAATCCCTGTTTATATCAGGATCAATTTTAAACTGTTTTAAAGAAGGGAAAATACTTTTGAAAAATGCTCTGTAAAATCTTTTTGTATAATTTTCAGAAGGCCTGCTGAATTTCCACCTGTAATCTAATTGGTTGCAGTTCAAACCTACTGTGAGTTTTCCAAGTTCTGGGTGAGAACCTTATGCTTGGGGAATTAATGCTTATCTATAGAAGTCTTGGGGGAGGGTGGTTAAAGCATGTGTTTTATGTACCCCAAGAGAGGCCCATTACATTTTTGAGTAAGGAGGCAGTCTGTGCATTCCTTACTCTCCCCCCCCCCCCACTTAGTTTAAATAAGAAGAAAGAGTTTTACCTTTGCCCACCTGTCAGAAGGGAAGGAAGGGGGAGGAGCAGCAGTTACTGGGATTTGAGTTTTTACTGAAAGAAAGAAAACAGTAGGGGTCCAAAGCCTCTGAACATGACTTCTTAAAGTCAGCAAAAGTGATGGGTTTTTAGGATAAGATTAGGTTTTGAGGATGTGAGTCTTAAGGATACAGTTTTTATTAGTGAAACTTGCCATCTGATGGAAAAGAACCCACCCTCAGGGGGAGATGATATGGCAGATCTCTGTAATCAGAAATAAGCAGGTAGTGACAAAAGGGAAGTTATCTGCCAGAATCTGTTACCATTGTGAAAGAAGTTGGTTTTATGGGGAAAAATAAAAAGTTGGATAAATGCAAATATGTGAAATATTGTTGTTTTTAATCAAATGACTAGTTACACTGTACTCTTGTATAGCCAAATGAAAGATAATATGGTTTCTAAAGTATTAATGGGAATAATTTGGGAAAAAGGGAAAAGAAGTTTTATGAGATAATATTGTTTACAAATGTGAGGTTGAATCATTATCCCATAGATGAAGGCTGGGATTTAAAGTTATATTGTGTCTATGTGAGATAGAGTTCTTAGATGTTTTAAAGTGATATAAGAGCAATTAGGTATTAATACAAATAGTGTAATTAATCACTGGAACTAAATCAGAGACATCTTCAGTTTAGGGAAAAGAATTTCAATGTAAGTCTCTTTAGAAGACATAAGCTGTAGAATATTTCTGTATTGATGGGAAAAGTTAAATGTGGATTTGAATTAATTCCATCGTCTAAAACATAAAGGTAAAGTTATATGGTTCAATTCTTTCAGATCAGGCATAATTAGAGAAGAATAGAAAAATAGAGGACAAACTGATGCAAATGTGTTAGAGCAATAACTTATGATCTTAATGGGAAGACTTTATGAATAAGGGAGGAAATGCATGCAAGCTATTTAAAGCTAGTTTTAAGGATGTTCCTGAAGCAACGTGAGATTATATTCGCTGGAACTTGCCATGCAAAGACTTAATGGGACTGTTAACTGACTGTTTTTCTGAGCCTAACTCCAGTTGTGAGTATCCAGGAAGGCTGACCCAAGATGCCAGCAGCCCTGTGGGAGGGCAGGCATGAGCTGCAGGTATGATTTCTTGGCAAAGTTGAGAGGGCAACTGTTCAGCATGTGCTGAGGTGGGTCCCTCTTGAATTGATGCTCTTAACTAAAACCTGGCAGACATTAGGCCTGGCTCGATGCAGCTTGCAGTTTGATATAACTTCTGCCTGGAGTTGATAGGAAGCTGGGGAAAATATGGTCCCCTTACTCTGAGTCCCTACTCTCTTGGTGGCAAATTTCTATAATCAGAAGCTTTTGTAAGTACAGTAAAAAAACATCTATTGATTATGGAACATCTTAGATTACTATAGGACTGGGAGTAGTGTTTTTGCATAGGTCTGTATATAAGTTAGATTTTTTTCCTTGGTAATGGTATGGAGACAATTAGGTCAAGGGCTTGTGAGAATATTATTTTGCTATTTGGTTAATATCAAGCTTGTCTAGGGTTTTGCTACAATTAATAATCTTAAAAGAAGAATGGCTTGTGGCTTATTCTGTAAATGCCATCAAAGAAACATGGCATGACAAAAGTTTATGATACTGTATGTACTGTGTTAAAAATTGGTTACTTAATGTGTTTATATATGTACTGGAGCCCATTGTTAATTCCATAGTGAAATATCATCCTCCTGGTGAGGAAATTAATAATGAGTGAATGTAAAATATAAGAAACTGGATTCTGATGTGAATTTCTTAAACAGAACAACTAGTCAAGGTTCCAATTTTGAATTTGTAAAATGATCAGGTTTATAAGGATTAGAAATGGTAACTTAAAATTGTGCTAAGGTGACTTTTGTAGGAGAATGGACAGAAAGCTGGTTCCTATAAGAAGACAAGAGGAAGGTGCTGGGATGCTGTGCTGAGGATGGCAGAGCAAATGCCGACGACCAGAAGACTTTTGATGCTCCCTGCTAGACAGCTATACAGGAAAAGACTTTTTGAATCTTAAAGGGACAAATTGCAACATCATTTTCCTTTGGGTCTCTGTATCTGCATTTACAAAAGGGGACTTCCCCCTTTGATGTGTCAATGTGTCAGAGATTTTGAAGAATGGAAACCTTAGAAAAGGGTAATGGGGACGCAATTTATATCAGCTGTGATGTGTGTAGTCTTCAAAATCGTAAGAAATCAGACTGAATGGGATGGACAATTGTGAAGACTTCACAGGGTATGTCTAAGGGAGTAGGAGAGTTTTTGGGATTTGGCTTGTGATTTTGGAAGGTCAGGGCCTGGAACTGTGGGCACCCCTTCCCCCTCTCTCTCCGGTATTAGAAGATAATGAACTTCCTGTGAGCTATCTGTTCTCTGCTCCAGGAAGGTCTCTCCTCCCCCCCCATCCCATTTCTTCTCCTGGACTTTCAGACGCCACCCTGGCAGTTGAGTTCTGATAGGGAAAACCTGAATGGACCGCATCAACCTTGGTCCTCTGTGTAGTTTTCGTGCCTAGACTGTAAGCCCACCTCCCAGCCAATGGTGAGAAAGGATAGAGTGGGTGGGAATCTTTTCATTAAAGAGTATAAATTAAGGCAGGTTCCCTTTTACCTCGCCTCCTCCATTATGGAGGTATGCCCAAATCTTGCAAGGTTTGTGAAATAAATTTACTTTGTTTTGTTTGTTCCTTCAAAAATGGAATCTTTTCCAAAAAATGGATGGCAGTTATGGAACCCTTAAACACAGAACTGGAAGACAATTTGGCAAAGTAATAAAAAGTCAATAAAACTGGAAGGAAATGAATGCTATACAAGTCAATATGACTGATCATGAAGATAGACTGCCCAGAGGAAATCCAAGTCTTCTGCTCATATTTCTTCTTCTACTTCATTAACTCTTATTGGGTTTTTTGAGTTCACTTGTCCTTTTTTTTTAAAAGAAATTTCAGCTGTATAGTTAGCAAATTTTACTATACCTTGAAATGTCCTATTTGCCATCCATGATTTGATAAACCCTACTTGATATCATTCCTTCACCATTTTCTGTCTCCACTCATACATACATTCTGGGAAACATTGCTGGAGGGTCATAAAACAATGTCAAGGAGGAACCCTATTGATTTATGTTATCTTAATTAGATCATCACAGTTGCTGGACAATCCTTTTATTTTTCCTAAATTGGATCTTTATTGTATTATACTACTTATGTTGTCTATTCCAACCTATGTCTCCTCAACCTAGCTTCCGGATATGTCCCAAACTTTCCCTCTGTCTTTGTCTCTCAACCTTGACTTATATTTTTGTTCTCTTTTGAGCTGGGTCAGGTTTGAAAGAATTCACTTAGATGATATTCTTCAAACTGTGTAGGTCAGAGACCACCACTCACATTAAAAATAGACAGAGATCATTCTTGAAAGAAGGCAAAAAGGAATTTTATTGCTTTCTCATAAGAAAGGACACCACCCAAGCGGGGGCGCTTTGATTATGTTTTACATTTATTTGGTCTGAAGAAATGGTCACGTCCCCTGAACAGAGTACAGGACACCACATGGATATCAGTCCTTTTATTGGCTTTCCCTTCGAATCTCCTGCCAGGCTTTTCATTGGCCAGATACAACCCCTTGACTGCCTAAGTTATGCGGTCCTCAAATGGTGCATTTAAGCATGCATACAAGCCTCTGACCTTTCACCTGACCGACCTGAGGTCTGGTTTCTGCTAGATCAGAGCTCTGATTGGAAGTAGTTACAACCAGTCACCTGACTTACATTCTTTTTTTTAAAATTTTTTGGGGGGCAGGGCAATTGGCGTTAAGTGACTTGCCCAAGGGTCACACAGCTAGTACGTGTCAAGTGTCGGAGGCTGGATTTGAACTTAGGTCCTCCTGACTCCAGGGCTGGTGCTCTACTCACTGCACCACCTAGCTGCCCGCCTGACTTACATTCTGCTAAAGCTGGAGTGGGGGAGGGGGAGAGGGACACCTTCAACTCTGTGGAAACAAAACTCTTTCCCCCCATCTCTTACATAACCAAGGGGAGCTTTGTTGATGCAAAAGCAGGGGGTTAGCCCTGGAAGAAGGACTAGCAATTTACAGAGGAACAGGGGCTTGTTTTTATAAGGACGGGATAAGGGAGACAGGGGAAAATTTGTGACCCAGGATGAGGGGGACAAGGGATTTTGTGGTCCAGGATAAGGGGGAAGTTTTATGGTATTCCAAGATAAGGGTGCCCTCAGGATCAGGGGGGGTCTCACAAAGTACTGAAAAAGCAACCCTTAATATTAACCTTTAGGGCATCTTTGTATCCACATCATTTTCACAGTTAAATTCCTAGGAAAAGCTATCTATACTTATCTCCTCCCACTCAACAATATTTCTGTTGCTTTAGCCTATATTGTTGTTTTTTTTTCCCCTCTAGTCCTCGTCCTTAACTTTTTTGCAATAGTTCACACAGCTGATCAGCTTCACCTGGTTACTCTTTCGCCCCTTCGTTTTTGTGACTCTTCTCTGTCATGGTTCTTTTTCTACTTGTCTAACTAATCCTTCTCATTCTTCTTTTCAGGGTTATCATACAAATCCTATCCACCATGTGTGGGTGTGTCCCACCTCCTTCAGAAGATTTTTCCTGATTTGTTTAGTTGTTACTGTCCTCTGCCCCTGAAATCGTTGTATTTATTTGCATATACCATGTATTTCTCGGTGAAAATATTGTATCCACCCAGTAAATTGTTAGCTCCTTGAGAATAGTGTCTTATTCTTGTAACTTCAGTGGTTAGCATGGTACCAAAAAATAGTAGACACTTTATAAATGCTGGTTGATTGATTGATTTACTGAGGAAATAGAAATTATCTTTTATCAACTCTCTATTCCTCCCCCATTCTGTGCCTGAACACCCCTCAGTATCATCCTTTATATTCTTTCCTATTTTTCTTCAGCCTTGACAAAGAAGTGGCAACTCCTCTTTTTAAAATCTTCAGTCTATCCTTATCTACTATATTCTAACCTGCTGCTGTTGAGGTTTGGGGTTGAAGTGTGCTCCAGACCCAAAAATACCAACATGCTGGGTCCTGCTGAATGAATTTGACTCAAACCTTCTCAGCCAAAGATTCGCCATATTGGGTCTGAGCATTTGTGCCACTTATGCTAGTGGGCCAGATCAATCTGAGCTGAGTTAGATTGAATCTGAGCACCTCCCTGGAGGCAAGGTGGAGTTTATATACAGAAAGATTGTGGAATCCGGGGGTGATAGGAGGAGGAGTTTAGGGCAGACTGGGGTGACTGGGGTGAGGTCAGATTCCAGGGTGGGAAATAGCTGAAGGCTACGTGGAGATGACAGACAACAGAGGGCTAGGATAACAGAGTTGGGTATAGATATTTAAGGGTGGGAAATAGCCAGAAGGCAATCGGGAGGTAACCAGAAAGTGGAAGCCTAGGTTAAACTATTTGGGCATGAAAAGCCAGATTAAGTAGGAAGATTCAGGGTGGGGTTCAAGGGAGTTCCCACAGTCTAAACCCCATTACTGCTAGTCTCTTGGGCTGATTAATATTTATTTATGATGGTCTTCTTCTAAACTCTGTTATTTTTTGTTTTTTTTTTGTTTTTGCATTACTCTCTTCCTTAATTGTCCCCTTCTTCCTCCAGGCTACTCTGGTCATCTCCCATTCTTGTACTTTGTACCATAAATGTCAAAGGAAACACTATTTAGAAAACCAAGGTAATAGGTAAGAAAAGACTAACTAGGAAATCAATGCTTTCAATATAGGACTAGATGAGACTGTTGTATAAAAATGAAACCAAAGCAAAACAAACCTGATATTACAGGGTAAAGGAATTTAAGGGGGTAAAAGAACTAAGGAAGTTAAAAAGGTTTAGGTTAAAGGCTTTAGGAGAATGGAAGGAGGAAAATTTGAATTACTTTTTTCTTTAACTTAAGTCTATGTTCTATTCTTAGAGAAACAACAGTTTTGGTTGTGGGAAAGTATAGAGCAAAATAAATTGGTGTGGCAAAGGGGGCGGAGGGATTTGGAAATGCATGTGTGAGTGGCAGTTTCTAGAGGAGATGATATTTTATTCTTTTTAATCTTTCACCCTACCTAGAAAGCCTTAGGAAGGGAGGAAAAGAAAGGTCCCTGTAGGTGTGGAACCTAGATGGCTATGGGAATTGGATAGTTATGGAGCAAGAATGTTCTGGGATCATTTTGACACATTTCCCCAGAGACAAGAAGGAAAGAAGGGCAGAAGTCCAGAAAAGTGGAAAAGGAGGGAAAGGTCATGGGAGAGGAAGGAAAGGAATTCTTCCCTAATTGGATCTTTATTGTACTGTGATACCCTATCTATTCTAAACTTTCTCTCCTCAACTGAACATCCCAATATACCCCAGGACAGCTAGGTGGTGCAGTGGAAAAGGACCTCGCTTGCAGTCAGGAACACTCATCTTTTTGAGTTCAAATCTGACCTCAGACACAAATAGTTGTACCCTGGGAAAATCACTTAATGCTTTTTGCCTCAGCTCTTCATCTGTAAAATGAGCTGGAGAAAGAAATGGTAAACTATTCTAAGAAAACCTCAAATGCGGTCACAAAAAGTTGGGCACAACTGGAAAAATGACTAAAGTGAAATATACCTCCATCTTCCTCTCTCAGTGGAAGAGAAGGTAAGGAAAAGAAATAAGGAGCAGAGGAAAAGAAGAGAAGAAAGAAAAGAACATCCAGGAATTCGGACTAGGAAAGAGTAGTGTAAGGGGTGGAGACTGCAGGACAACAAATACTGATCAAATTGGTATTTGGAAAACAAAATAGCAGGGACTAATTGATGACTTAAAATACTCAAATGAATATGTGGTCTCAAAGACTTGGTTACTCTCTCCAATTGTGCAAATCACAACTCAGACTGTGAGATTCTTATCCATGTGTTTCAACAATCCGGCTAGCAGCTGTTGTGGGGGTGTAAGACCAACACAACCCCAACAACAAGAATGCTACCAGCATGCCGAAAAAACACAGGTTCTTTTGATCTGCTTAATTAAGGAAAGCTACATTAAGGGGTTGACAAGCTTACTTTAATCCAGCATACAGACAGCATTCACTTAGTTCAGGGGGAAAATCCAGCACCCTGAACTTCAGAACAAAATACAAAGTACAAACATCAACAGACAGACCTTGTCTGATTCAAATCCCAATACATAGTTACCAGAGTTTAACAAAGTCTCAGCATCCAGGTTACAAGCTGGAGGGCCCTTAGCTACAGCTGCCCGGAGTCTCTGCATCAACACCATCTTGAGTAAGAGCCCTGCGCAAATGGCTCTGTCTTCCCTTCTTATAGGGTTTCAGACTTCATCCAATTGTCATCTGAATGACCAGAACTTAGGCTGCTATGATTGGCTCTTGAGTTAGCCCCTCCCCTTAGGACCCTGGGAGGTTCACATCCACATAGGTTAGGTTAACACCTAATAGGGGTTAGAGCCTGGGGCTTAGCACTTAGTAAGACTCAAGATGGGCATGGCTCTGGAGTTAGCACCTCCCCTTAGCCAGCCTCACCTTGGGCCCCACCCCAGTCACCAATCCACACCCACATAGGTTCCACACCTAATAGGGGTTTGGGCCTGGGGCTTAGCACCTAGTAAGGCTCAATGAAATACACTGAATTACTCAAAGGAAACAAAGGCCAACTAAGTGCTAAGAGCCCATAGCCCATTTTGCTTACCAACACACCATGGCCTCTCACAAGTTTGCCACATGGTATCTGGCATGAGATGGACCATCTTTGATTACTTCTGACATCATGAGGATGCCAGTGGAAAGACATTCCCTTCTGTTCCACCCTATGACTTTGGTATTTTTTTTTTTATTCAGATACCTTGAAAATCCATCTTTCACCACCTTGTATTGCTTCCAACATGGATTTCCTATAGATTCCAACATGGATTTCTTAAAATATAGCTTCTTTTCCTATGGTTAAAAATTTCAGCATTATTTCCAGTTCCTCATTCATTACATGGGTGATGTAATGTTAGAGTACAAATATGGCAGCACTACTGCTCTTGAAAGTGAAAAGTACTTGTCATAAAATATTTATAGGCCTTTTATATTTTTCAGCTGTTGTCTTCTTTCTAGTGTCATCATTAAATATCATCAGAATTACTTTATTTAGTTGGGTTTCTTGCCAAGTTTTATTTAAACTGATTTTTTACTCAAATGCTTCTTGCTTTATTATGAGGAAATACTGATTATAATTTGCCACTATTCATTTTTGTAACATATTAAGAATTTATTTTTTATTCTGAATTTAACAAACATAAAAAAACCATAGCTCTACATGCAAAGTAATATAGAAAGGAATTATGTATGAAAATATGAATATTTGTTAGCTATAGCTTGCTTTTTAAAAGTATGTGATAAATTCAACATGTAAAAACTATCCTACTCTCTTTTTCCTTCTGAACTTCATTTAACTCTTTCTTCTTTGCTTAGTAACACTATTCTTCTCCCTACACCAACCCCCACA
This sequence comes from Trichosurus vulpecula, assembly GCF_011100635.1. Classification (NCBI taxonomy): domain Eukaryota; kingdom Metazoa; phylum Chordata; class Mammalia; order Diprotodontia; family Phalangeridae; genus Trichosurus; species Trichosurus vulpecula. Next base: position 74,948,198 of record NC_050575.1, on the reverse strand, counting down.
ACCCAAACAGAACCAAAATAATATAAGAATTATAAAAATAAGAATTATATGTTATATTATAAATTAATATATATCACATTTTATTGAATTATAAAGATTTACATAAGAAATTCTTTTTCTGTTTTTCCTGGAGGCTATTTTATGCTCAAGGTACTCTGTGGGCCCACATCTACTCCAGATCATAATTTGTGAGCCCATGCTAAGGTATCTTTACAAATCAGTTAGGATGCAGTTACTTCAAAGTGAGATAGTCTATCCAGGGAGCAAAAATGCATCATGATAGGTGGCTTTGTGATTGTATGGGTGCCCATGAAATGAAATATACCTAGAGGAATGTCTGTGGAGTTTTTATGAGAGGATACGGACAAGAAGCATTCTAGATAAGAAGGTGTAGATGCCTTGTGATCTGCATCAGGGGAGGATATATCCATTTTGATGAAATCATGAATCCACAGGAGTTTTGAAAAACATACATACACACATATATGCATATGAGTAAATATTTTATATGTAGCAGAGATTGAATGGTCCTATAGGATCCATACCAGGGAATTTGTATCTGAAGTTTCCCTGAAAACACTGGGGACTGAATCCAGGAACATGTTGATTCAATATTTAGACATGTTGTAGATAACAGACTCCCCTGATGTTTCTAGTCATGTGGTAGCCCAGTGCAAAAGGACATGGACTCTTTGAAATGATGAAGTGATGCCCTAATTGTCTGCTGAGCTGGAAAAGCCTGTAACTCAGTGGACCTTTTAAAAGGAAATAGCTTCTGATTCACCCTCTTGCTTCCAGTCTCCCATGAGGCAAGTAATGTATTATGTGTCTAGATATCCTATAAGAGAGATTGAAGGATGGATGGGCTATGATCTTCCCCTTCCCCCGCCTTCAAACTGTCACTCCCATGCACAATATGGACCCAACTAGGCAAACCTATGCTTGGGCCTCTTCTGCCTTTTCCATTTTGTGTTTACTTTTTCAGCTAAACATCAGCCTTGAGATGGATATGTCCAGGCTAAGAGAGCACCTTATCAGTTTGAGAAGTTCAGAAGGACCTAATAGGGTCTAATGAGTGGAGTTGGATGATATAAAGGCAAGCTTTTGATCAGAGAAGACAACTATGAGCAAGAGGATTGACCAGCTTGGCCCGTCTTACCAGCAGATGTGTAGAGGAGTTCTTTGGAAGGTACAGCCTTGAGGCAAAATGTTAAATGCCTAAATAGCAATCCCATGAAATGCTTTATTTTCTGATGAAATTTAAGTATCAATTGTGGTGCTAATTGTTATTAAAGATCTTCCCCACCCATTTAATAAGCCTCAGATAGGACTAGTTAAGGGAAGCTTGATTACGGGAGGCTTGTTTGTAGGCAGGCCCACATCCTTTTGCTGATTAGGTGTGAGGCCCTTGAGCCCTAAATAGGGTATATATACCCTGAGGATAGCCATTAAGCTCAAGGTAGAGAGCTTTGAAGAAGACAGAACTTCAAGAGAGGAGAGAGCTTTGACAGACAGAGAACTGGAAGAGAAGGAGAGACAGAGAGAGAGAGAGAACTGCAAGGGCTCTCAGAACTACAAGCTTTCAGAACTGTGGGAGGAAAAGATGCAGGCAAACAGACAGGATTTGTGATTGAGCATTTATTGGAAGTCCCCAGCAGAGGGGAAGGTTACAGGATGGCTTGGTTCCTTGCTATGATATTGTGTTTTAATTTCCTTGCTGTTATATTGAAGTGGACTTACTGGTTTTGAGATACAATTGTTGCTACGTGAATTGGAATTATTGGTTTTGGGATTTGATCTTCTGGTGACTGAATAAATGTTTTACTTCTGTCTTCTATATAGAGAGTCTCTTATATTTTGTGATTCAGAATTATATGGGCATATTCATGGTCACCACTGATATCATGAGTCTTGACTTACTGATACATCAACTTCATGAGAAGTTAAAATAGTAGTTATAATTTAAGTAACTGAATGCCATTTTAAGTCAGATCAGTATTGTGAGAGTCTTTTGTGTTTTATTATTTCTTTTGTGTGGGAAATAAACACCCATGGATACCCGATATACTTTATATGTTGAGTACCTTTATATTCCCCTTGTTGGGGAGACTTGGACATAAGTCAAAACCTAGGAGTTAAGCAATTTTCCCCAAAGTGTGGAAGTGTGTGTATGTGTTTGTGTGTATGTGTGTTACCTAGCTAAAGAGTATGAGAAAAGGGAGTATCATTTATTAGGACTCGGAGTCCCCCAGAACTGAGTCCATTCTGATACTGCACCTAGATACAGAACAGATCAGCCTTGAGGAGGAAAGGGAATGGGCACAGATTCCTGGACCTAGTAATGGTTTCTTAGTATTCTATCTATTATTCTGTCTGTCTGTAGGGATAATGTAAGAACTAGGTATTATTTCATTGACATAGCAAACTTTCTGGATGAGGAACTTCCCTCGACTGATGCAGACTGACACCTTCTCTGCAACTTATATAGTCTTAAAGTTTGGGAATCTTACCATCCTATAAGATTACATTAACTCTGAAACCATCACTTCCACAATACCCCCTGCCCCAGAGATCTATCTCTTCTTCTGATTGGAGAGGTCAGAGGATGGACAGTGGAGAGCACTTCCTAGATTCTTCATTTAAGGAAGGCACTCAGGGCAGCCATCTTATCCTTTCCCATCTGGCTTCACTCCTCTGGACTTCATCATGCTGCCATACCAGTTATCCTTCCCTCCTTTAATGGCAAGTAAAGTGGGACTTTTTGCTGTTTTTTCTTTTGGACTGCTTCTCAGCATTAAGGCAATCAACTGCCTTTGATTGAGCCTTGCCTTTGATTGAACCAAGAGTCTTTGATGACCTGCTTAAATCATAAGAAAGCCTAAGTCACATGAATTTGAGTCACGTGGTTGTGATGCCCTATGACCCAGAATAATCTTATATGTACTCGGAGGTTAGCATTTAGCTCTGGGGCTCACTCATTGGAACAGCATTCCTGTGATTTTGCCAGATGAGACTCTAGGTATCTGTTAAGAGCTCCCTGGCTTTGAAAACCTAGATGTTGGTGCTTCTCTCTTTGGTAACTATGTATGTATTGCCATGGACAGACAGAAGCCCTATCTGCTGATTTGTGTTATTTGCTCTGTTTATATAATTTCTGCTTGTAATTTCTGTTTTGTGTTCTCTCTGAAGTTCAGGGTGCTTACTTTTTCCCCTGAACTAAGTGAATGATATATGTATGTTTAATCAAAGTCAGATTGTTAACCCTTTAAAGTTGCTTTCTTTAGAAAAGCAGATCGAAGAACCTATGCTAGTAGCTCTCCTATGTGCTGGTGTTATTGGCCTTACACCTCCACAATAGCTGCAAGCAGCATTGTTTTTACACCTCCCCCATCTTTTCAGCTTTTTTTAAATGTGTTGTCTTCACCCATTAAATTGTAAGCTCCTTATAGCCAGGGACTGCCTTTCATCTTTCTTTGTATGCCCACCACTTAACACAGTGCCTGGCACATAGGTGCTTAACAAAAATTTATTGGCTGACTAATTGTAACCAGAATGGACTTTGTTTTCTTTGAATGACTCAGCTTACCTCACTGAGCCTCGCTGGATGCTGTGGCTTGCTCTTCCGGGGCAGGAAGCCCAGCGACCATGCCAGGAATCAGAGAACTTCCTATGTGATGAGTCATGGGGCTGGCTGAGGGGAGGTGTTAACTCAAGCCACGCCCTATTGGGTGTTAACCTGGTCTACGCTAGGGGGAGGGGCCAGCTCAAGAACCAATCGGCCCTGCTCATTCAGGCGGCGCTTGATGATGTCAAAAACTCTATAAGAGGGGAGAGGACAGCTTGAAGATCTCTCTTTCCTTTTCCGGTTGGTGTGGGAGCAGCAACAAGCAGGCCAGCCCTTGCTCTCAGGCCGAGCCCAGATGTTGGTAACTATGAATTGTATTGGGTCTGTCTGTTGATATTTGTAATTTGTTTGTATTTTGGTTTTGAGGTTCGGACTGCTGGTTTGTTTTCCCCCGAACTAAATGAATGTTTTGAACCTCAGGGTGCTGGCTTTTTCCCCTAAAGTACGTGAATGAATCTGTATTTGGTATATCTCTTGATGCTTGTCTCTTTGCTCCCATGAACTAACTGAATGCTAACTGAATGCTGGCGTTTTTCCCCTGAACTAAATGAACGTTGTCTGTATGCTAAGTGAATGCTGGATTAAAGTAAGCTGGTCAACCCCTTCACTGTGCTTTCCTTGTTTAAGCAGATAAAAAGAGCCTATGCTTTCCTGGCGTCCCAGTAGCCTCCTGGGTGCTGGCTGTGGGGGGGATCTTACGCCCCCACAGAAGCTGTTAGCTGGGTTATTAAAACACTAATAGAGAATTTCCTATAGAATCGAGATTCTGAGTGACTTGTCCAGGATCATATAGCCAATGTATGTCAGTGGCAGCACTTAAATCCAAGTCATTTCAGCATTCACTACATCACATTCCTTCTCACATAGACAGACAGACAGACAGACACACACACACACTTATATGAAGTGGCATGCAAATTACTTAGTATAAGTAATAATCACGACATGGTTTCATTTTGATACTGCAATGGTCATTTGTGTCTACCTCTTATGAAACTGAGCTGACTCAGAATATCTGTGTTTGACCAGATGATATGGGATTGAGCTGATGTCCAGACAATATCCTCCCCAAGAACTAACTCAGTCTCTGCAGAGGGAGAAGGGAAGGAGCATTACATTCACAACTTAGCTAGTTCCTATATAGCATCAGTCTCTCCAAGTTCTAAGTCCAAAGGCCCCTTAGGCTCATGTCTGTTCACCTTGACTTCTCAGAGCTTCCTTGCTGAATTGCAGCAATATCTAGCCTCTGGAATACTACTGACTTCAAGTTCATCATGTCTCAAGCTCCTGGTTTGGAGACTCTACCACCTGTGCTGAGAACTGAAAAGGACAAACAAAACAGATCAAAACCCCAAGGCACAAGGGGCCTAAAGGAAGAGTGGGAAGGTCACCTTTCCTCATAGTATATGAAGTCCATGCTTTGGGTGAGCAAGACCTTCACCCCAGATGCCACCAGAAAGACAGAAATAGTAATTGTGCCCCAGTCAGATAAATTTAAAGATAGAGCCAGTTCTGGCTACACAACCAATGGAAAGAGACTGTTGGCAACTAAGTGGTAGGAGAATATGGAATGTCTTCTCCCAGAATATCTCTGATATCTCCTGCATGGGTGAGTTCCCCTATCTTAATTGATCTGGGCATGCACAAAGCTTCATTGCACTGTTTTGTAGTGTTTTTAATTCTATGATTTTTAAGAATGGATATTATAGCAAGGAAACTTGCAAAAGGTATAGCTGTTGAAGAGCACATTTCAGTGACTGTTAGGGAAATTGTAACTATTGTATTTGTGATTCATAGGCTTCTTGAAGTTGGAAGAGCAAAAAGAAAAACAGTAGGAAAATAGCTGCCAACAGTTGCTACCATTTTATTTACATAAAAAGATGTTCTTCATTCTGATATCTTCACCAGTCAAGAATATCCCTGATATGAACTCTGCTGGTTCCTGACTGGGGTTTGGATTTGAGTGAGTAGACTGCATCTAGATTCAGCCCCTGTCAAGACATTTGGAAAGCACTATTGGTTCCTAGTGGCAGAATTGTAGGATTCCTTTTGGTTTAGGATTTCTGACTTGTTCCTCTGCAAGCCAGGATGGGTACTTTGCTCTGCTCCTGGTATTTGAGTCACACCACTGCTGTTGCTGGCTTCTGAACTTCTTCCTTTCTTAATATACTATCCAGGGCCTCCCTATCTGTGAACACCACTCCCTGTACAGGTCTCTTCCTCAGTCTGCCCTAGATCTCTATCTGTGATTTGGAATTGGGTGGTGGGTGACAAAGCAGTTAGTTCACACCAACCCCCAATGCAGTGACATGGTATGGATCTGGTAGTGCCCTGTATGGGTCTGTGACCTCCTCTCACCCTGTTGCATAGCCATTGTCTGGCTGTACAAGTGCTCTGCTTGCAGAATACTCCTGGCCAGACTTGGTCCCCAGAGATCACAGACCACCCTGTCTTTTTATGCTGTGCTGGACTGGACAAATGACTTATTGTGGCTTTCCCCTCCTGGATTTTCCCATCAGGATTTGGTCTGGTGCATTTTCTAGATCTGTTTAGAGGAGTTTGTGGAGTTCACTGTACTGCTTCCTATTACTCTATCATCTTAGCCTCACCTTCTACCTCAGACTTTTGAGGGAATATTTTTGAGCCAACTACTCTTACCATATGTACATTAATAAATGTCTGATTATAAAAGCTAATTAAATAGCTGGCTAATTGAAAAAAAACTGTATAATCAATGGGAGCATATGAACTAGAATACTAAAAAGACTTCTGGATTGTCAGTTTCCTCTAGAACAGTGAAGGGAGAAGTAGTCAACTGCTCTCTGGGGACCCAAACTTCTACTCCATTGGGGTTTATAGAAGTATGATGGAGACTATCCTTTGGGTAAAAAAAACAAACTTTTTTCATGTACAAGACAATACAAAGATTGGAGTGCCGAACACTCCTTGTAAAACTCACCTTTTCATTTTAAGCTCTACCAAAACCATTGGTAAAAGTTCAAGTGAACCTATAGATGCGGGCATCTCCATCATGTTTTAAAACATTTACTTAAAAAAAATTTGGTGATTTTTAAATTTCCATTGATCTTGGAAGTCTTGTTCTCAATTGAGCAAAATGGTGAACTTTGATAAATATATTAATATAGTGAGAAACATAATTGTTCTGGAATTATAGAAATTACTATGTGAAGATGGAATATTGCAACACAATCCTGCACTATGATATATGTCACAAATGGTTAAAATATTTATCCAAGAGATGGAAATAATAATGTTTCAGTGGCCTGGGAACTTCATGATTTAAATCCTATTGAAAATGTGAAGGCTATAATCAAGGCTAGACTTGCAAAAATTCTCTGTTCATCAAAGGTAAGTTTAATAGTCAATGTCTTAAAACTGGGGATTTGGCCAAAATAGTTGAGTAAAAGCAGGGACTTGCTTGAGCTCTCCCCCAAACCCCTCCAAATACCTGTAAAAAATTACCCTAAACAAATTCTAGAGCTACAGAACCCACAAAATGACAGAGTGAAACAAATTTCTAGCTCAAGACAACCTGGAAGGTTGACAGGAAAGGTCTATCACACTGGGCTGGGAGTGAAACACAGTCCAGTATGGGCCATGCTCGCATAGACAGGCTAGAGCAGGGCCCAGGGAACTGAATCATTGGCAGCTGTGGTGATTTCTAGACTTCTCAACCCACAAATGCCAAAGACAACATAGAAGGTCAGTGGGAAAACTCTGTTGGATCTGGGTGAGAGAAGAGCATGGTCTGGCTCCAGCCCTGGGGCAGCAGAGGTGGCAGCAGTGGGAGTGGTTGCTTCTGGAGCTCCAGACTCAAAGATGGTAGGGGATCAAGTGGCTGATCAGAGGGGGATTGCAGGGATCTCTTTGCTGGCACTGAGGCAGGATTCTCTTGCTTTGCCCTGCTTAGATCTGGTTTGCAGTCCTGGATGGTGGTCCAGGGGTGAGGAGGAGTACTGGCATGGCACAGCTTGTGGCAGCTGTGGAGCGGAAATTCTCCTCACACTTCCAAGGCAGAAAAGAGTGCTTGAAGTCACTCACAGACCAGAGCACAGGCCAGGAGAGGAGTAAATACTTCTACTTTGATCATACCATTTTAGAGGAACTGAAAATTTACAGTTGCCTAGAAATAGCTCTGAAAACAGCTGCACAAAGCACCTGAAGCTTGGGACAGAGCACTCTCTACTCTGGAAGCAGAGTCCTACCCTGACAAAGAGCTCAAAAGTCAAGTAATTGACTGGGAAAATGAGCAAACAGCATAAAAATATCATACTATAGAATTTTACTTTGGTGACAAAGAAGATCAAAACATACAGCCAGAAGAAGATAACAAAGTCAAAAATCCTACATCAAAAGCCTCCAAGAAAAATATGAATTGTTCTCAGGCCAAGGAAGAGTTCAAAAAGGTTTTGGAAAATCAAGTAAGAGAAATAGAGGAAAAATTGGGAAGAGAAATGAGAGTGATGCAAGAAAATCATGAAAAATGAGTCCATAGCTTGCTAAAGGAGACTCCCCCAAAATACTAAAGAAAATAATACCTTAAAAATAGACTAACCCAAATGGCAAAAGAGCTCCAAAAAGTGAATCGGGGAAGAATGCCTTAAAAAGCAGAATTGGTCAAATGGAAAAGGAGGTCCAAAAGCTCACTGAAGAAAATAATTCCTTAAAAATTAAAATGGAGCAAACAGAAGCTAATGACTTTATGAGAAATCAAGAAATTATAAAACAGAACCAAAAGAATGAAAAAAAATAGAAGACAATGTGAAATATCTCATTGGAAAAACCACTGACCTGGAAAATAGATATAGGAGAGATAATTTAAAAATTATTTTACTACTTGAAAGCCATGATCAAAAAAAGAGTCTAGACATCATCTTTCAAGAAATTATCAAGGAAAACTGCCCTGATATTCTAGAACCAGAGGGTAAAATAGAAATTGAAAGAATCCACCAAATACCTCTTGAAAAAGATCCTAAAAGGAAAACTTCTAGGAATGTTGTAGCCAAATTCCAGAGTTCTCAAGTCAAGGAGAAAATATTTCAAGCAGTCAGAAAGAAACAATCCAAGTATTGTGTAAACACAATCAGGATAACACAAGATCTAGCAACTTCTACATTAAGAGATCAAAGGGCTTGGAATATGATATTCAGGAGGTCAAAGGAAATAGGATTAAAACCCAGAATCACCTACCCAGCAAAACTGAGTATAATACTTCATGGGAAAAAATGGATATTCAATGAAATAAAGGACTTTCAACCATTCTTGATGAAAAGACCAGAGCTGAATAGAAAATCTGACTTTCAAATATAAGAATCAAGAGAAGCATGAAAAAAGTAAGCAAGAAAGAGAAATTATAAGGGACCTATTAAAGTTGAACTGTTTACGTTCCTACACAGAAAGATGATATTTGTAGTAGGGTAGTTGAAGGGAATATACATACACACACACACACACACACACACACACACACACATATATATATTATATATATACACACATACATACATACATACACACATATATACACACACACAGAGGGCAGAGGGTGGAGTTGAATATGAAGGTATGATATCTAAAAAATTAAATTCAATTAAAGGGTGAGAGAGGAATATAATGGGAGAAGGAGAAAGAGAGAGATAGAATGGGGTAAATTATCTCACATAAAAGAGGCAAGAAAAAGTTGTTACAATGGAGGGGAAGAGGGGGGAGGTGAAAGGGAATGGGTGAACCTTGCTGTCATTGGATTTGGTTTGAAGAGGGGATAACATACACACTCAATTGGGTATTTTACTCTACAAAAAGTATGAGAAAAGGGGATAAGAGGGAGGGAATGATAGGAGGGAGGGTGGATTGGGGGAGGGGATAGTCAGAAGCAAACCCTTTTGAAAAGAGTCAGGGTCAAAGGAGAAAATAGAATAAATGGGGGGCAGGATAGGAGGGAAATATAGTTAGTATTTCACAACGTGACTATTACGGAAGTGTTTTGCATAATGATACATGTATAGCCTATATTGAATTGCTTGCCTTCTCAATGAGGGTGGGTTGGGAGGGAAGAAGGGAAAGAATTTGGAAATCAAAGTTTTAAAAACAAATGTTAAAAATTGTTTTTCTTGCAGCTGGGAAATAAGATGTATGGGCCATGGGTTATAGAAATCTATCTTGCCCTACAAGAAAGTAAAGGGGAAGGGGATAAGAGAAGGGGGGGTGGGGTAATAGAAGGGAGGGCAGACTGGGGGAAAGGGTAATCAGAATGGATGCCATTTTAGGGTGGGGGATGGGAGAGATGGGAAGAAAATGTGGAACTAAAAATCTTGTGGAAATGAAAACTAAAAATAAATAAATTACTTAAATTTTTTTTAAAAAGTGGGGTTTTATTATGAAAATGTGCCAAATCTTCTGAATGCAATGCCAACTAGTATAAAAGAAGTAATAATAGCAAAAAGGATATGTTGCATACTGAGTTTTTTAAGGAGGCAAAAAATTGTAAGGTTTATTTTATATAAATACATTTAGTTATTTTGTTCCATTTATTTTAACAACACTATAGGTCCATATCAAATATATGTGTACTTACAGGAAAATATAATGTTTATGCACGATTGTTTTATATATTTTGGAATAAAAGTGCTTATACAATATATCTGATATCTGGCATCCCAGACTATTAAATGGACTGGAAAAAATCCCATCATGTTGAGTCACTAGGCTAAATTTCCAAATGGTGATAGGCTACTGCATTTTGTATCAGAAAGTATTAGTGACCTCAAAATTTACTGGGTGCATGTATAGACCTATAGAGGCAGCTAGGTTGAATAATGGCTAGAGCACTGTGTTTAAAGTCAGGAAGACCTGAATTCAAGTTCAATCTCAGACTCTTACTAGCTGTGTGATCCCAGTCAAGTCACTTAACTGTTCTCTACATCAATTTCTTTAATTGTAAAATGGAGATAATAGCACCTGCTTCCCAGGGTTGTTGTGAGAATTAGATGAGACAGTATTTGGACAGTGCTTAGCACAAAGCCTGGCATGGATTGCTTGATAAATATTTGTTTCCTTCTTTCCTTTCCATTGTTCAAAGGGCAGCTTACATACCCCAAATTCATGACCATATAGCCACAGTAAGAGGGATCTGTAATCATGCATACATTGACAACAAATATTGTTGATGAAAGGTAAAATTCACCTATTCACTTTCTCTTATGGTATGTATATATATGTATATGCATATATATGGACACATATCTATCTTTCATTTTAGACCATTTATCCTAATGATATAGATAGTAATATAGATAATTCAGCACTATAGGTAATTAAAAACAATCATGCATATATAACTTTTGATGCAAATTTATTTTTGTGATTTTAGAGCAATTGCATACTTAATTTTGTTTGGTTGTTAAGCCATTAAAATATAGTTTATATTTTTTGATAGTAAAAAAGGGGGCGGGGTTTCTCAGCAATAAACTGTGTAGTTACAGGAAATTAATTAGGAATTAAACATTTGTTATAATTATGTGCAAGTAATAGAAAATTCCACGTTTTGTTTCAGTGAACATATATGATAATTTCATGTATGGCAGGTAGGAATATGTGTAGATAAATATATTCATATGCAATATGCACATGCAAATGTCATCCAACAATAAAATGATTTGATTAGTGTTTAATTAGAGTTTCTAGCATACAAAATGCTACTGGGATACTATTTACTGCTAAAATATAACTTACTGCTAAAAATACTGAAGCCCAATTTCCCAGTGAAGTTTAGTATTTTAAGTAAAATATTACTACAATATCTGGAATTACATTAATTTCTTGAGTTAGTTATTTCTTTCAGATCCTAATGTTTATTACACATTTATAGTATATATAAAAATATAATTGTTTACTCGTATGTATAGCATATGTCAGTTAGTAGGCAGTTAGTAAGCATTTATTAAATATTTACCGTGTCAGGTACTATGCTAAGACCTGGAAGTTAACAGTTTATAGGATATGTAATATGTAATTACATATGTAATATGTAATATATAATAATAACATTTGTACATATCAATTACTGTAAGGAAACTTAATGCATTATGTATTTAATAGTACTTATACATATCAATTATTGTAAGGAAACAGTTACAATTTAAATACTATATATATGTTCATATAGTTTATGTCTGTATATAAACTGTTAGTAAATGTTTATTATATATTCTATATAAAATAATGTATCATATATCAGATATTATATACTGATATATATTATATTACATATCAATGAAATATATACATGCAGATACACATACACCCACACTCCTTCTTTCCCCAATGTCAATCAACAAAGAAAAATACAATAAATCTTCTGAGTCAGTTAGCTTAGTGATTAGAAAAAGTTACTGATAAGAGTTGCTTGTTTAGTTCCTTGTATGTGAACCAGTTAGCTTCCCCTTTCACCATGACCATAACATTTGACCAAAGGGGTGAGTGTTTATAGAAACAATATACATATGCACATATACACGTACAAATATACACATACCGCATATGTAGATACAAATACACATACATACACATACACACGTACACACACATATATACATACTTCAGGGTTTTTTGTGCCTTAAACCTGGGTAGCCCATTTGTGGCCTGGCAAACAAATCTCCCTAGGGTTACATATGACTCAAGGGAGTTCATTTAGAAACCTTCCCCTTTCTCCATTCCCTCCCACACATACCCTGCCAGACTTGCACTGCTCTACCACCAAAAGGATTTTTATGAATTACCGACTCTTTTTACTTCCGCTACAACAGAGGCAGCCTAACAAGCCTCAGCCAGAAGTTCTGGGCCTCTCTGATTTTTTGTATACAACCAGCAGGCTTCTTAAGAGTGGAAGATGCTGATGGGAGCCTTTGGTCTCCTAATGCCACTTGCAGACCCCAGAGCTCAGCATCTGTGGCTTCCTTAGAGTGGTAACAATGAATGTCTCAGCTGCAAGTGTGAAGCTGCTATTTATCCTGACCTACCTGTATTTGCAGTCTTTAGCTTTGGAGTATATCAATTTAGATTCTGTCTCTGTAGTCAGCTAGGAAAACTTCTAACTCAGGTAAAATTAATTAGAAATGTGTTTTTGGCAATATCCACTATCCCTTTTCCTACCCAGTCCTATCTACTCTAAGAAAAGCAACTCTAGCTCTCGATATTTCCATTTCTTCTTCCCCCTCATCAAAACTTATCTTTTTCTATTCCTGGTTCCTTTAGGATCTACTTGGTGACAGGGAAAAACATACAACTAATCCATGCTAATATGTTAGTAGAAACTAATGGGTCAATTTGTTTTCCACTCTCATTTAACTAACATTTGTGAATTTTAACAGGTGTCTTCTTGGAGATTGTGCATTAATCTAAATGAGTGATTCATAGTGTTTGCTAGGAATTTCAGGCACTGTCAGGCTATTGGGCAGATATTCAGTCTGGTTTTTCAGTGTTGTTCAACCATGCCCCTCAATCAAGACTATGTACTCCACTTATGCATAGGACCGATTTTGTGAAAGCTGGGGGAACAAAATTAACTTGTAAAGATCTGGTTAAATTGGCTTTTCATAGCCTTCCAAAACTGAAGTGTTTTTTTGTTTGTTTATTTTGATTTGTTTTTGCAGCAACTCTAATTCTAAAATGAGGGGAGCGTGTGGTGATAATGGCATGTTTTTTCATCATTCCCACCTTTAAAAAATACTTCTTAAGTTTGTACTGAAACACTTTCTATTATCCAAACTTTCAGGGTGTTATCATTCTGAGCTCAACGCAAAGCCTCTAAAGCACTTTCTAATTATAAAGTCATTCAGAGTGGACTGTTGGAAAGATTAATGATGAAAGAAGTACTTTATCAAGAAAACTTAGAAGCAAAAAATAGATTTGAAGGTGACTTAAGATTCCATGGGGGGAAAGGAAAGGTTCTGCTGAGATTTAATCTAGTATGTCTGCAGTGCTAATTTATTGGCCTTCAAGAACCTAAGGTCTAAATGACTGCATTTGTGTAATCACTCCTGATGATTTCTCTGGTTAACACATGGCTTTGGAGACATTTGTTCCCAAGTGGGGACAGGAACTACAGCAAAACCTGTGTTAGCTGGTACTTTGCCAACCATCAAGCTCCAGAAATTGGCACTTCTAATACTGATGTTTAGTCTCACAACTGGCACCAGTGTTGCTATTAAGCAGGACAGATTATGTTGGAGTTAGCATAAAGTGCTAGAGAGTTCTTGTTTATTGTTTCAGTTTGGATCCATGCTTGGAAGTTGGGTTTTGTTCCCACCTCTCTGCTTCCTGTATTTCTTGCAAACAATAAGGTAATCATTGCCATTTTATTCCACATGGTCTGATAGGAGAATAGGGAAGCTCAAGGAATAAGGAAGCTCTAGGGCCAATACCAATTAACTCACAATTAATCAGAACATTTGACAAAGTAGTCCTTACTATTCTCCCAGATGATGGAGCTTCCACTTTACTGGCAAGAACATTACACATGCAATTGGCACTGAGTTCCCTCACATTTGTAATTTAAAAGGGTGTCCAAAAAGTTCCTTTCACAGAGATTAAACCTGTACTTTTCCTCTCAGAAGCACCTGGGTAAGGGACAGCAAAGACCATAGTTGTATGGGCTCCCTGGGGTTGACTGAATTCTTCTCATGTATCCTTTATTCCCAAAGGCACAAGGCTGGAAGTTGACTTTCAGGATATTCCAGCACAGGCCATAGGAAAAGGGTACAGGCAGAATCATCCTATGAGCAAGCAGAAGCCTGTTTCCAGGGACACAGGAAGGGACTACTGTTAGGGGCACTCTCAGCAAAAGCCAAGGTCAGTAGCTGGGTTTGCCTAACATGGAATTGAATTGTCAAAAAGCAGTCTGGATAGCGTAGCTACATGTCACAATGGATAGAGCATCAGCCCTGAAGTCAGGACAACCTGAGTTCAAATTCGACCTCAGACAATTTCTAGCTGTGTGACCCTGGGCAAGTCACTTAACTCTGACTGCCTTTAAAAAAAAAGAGGTGGGGTGGGGGGGAAGGCAGTGTGGATGTCTGAAGCTAAATCCAGACCAAAATCAAGAGCACAAGCAAGTTCTGGGTAAGAAGTGGGTAAGAGTAGATTAGGAATGAAGGTTAGATCTGAGCTGAATAAAATTACGTTGAGTTAGACAAAGAGAATTTCAGCTTTTTCAACCCACTATACCTTCAGTGCATGAAAGTTTTTCTTTTCTCTTTCCTTTTCTTAATGTATTTTTTTGTTTTGTTTTTAGCCCAGTCAGGTGCAAGCAGCCATTGATCTCTGTTTTCCTTTGAATTCTCTTCATGCAGAGAGCTTCCCCTCCTACCACTGCTGCCTCCAATAATTTCCAGAGCAGCTGCAGCTTCTACACAGTAGTAGTTGAACTCTATTTCATCTTGTCAGTCTTGCCTTCTTCAGCTTAAGACAGGAAAATTCCAGACATGCCATTTCAAATCGGGAAGAACAGATTGATTAGAAAACATGCTTTCAGGTAGGTTAGAGTTAAAATCAAATGTTAGAGGTAGGAGGGACCTCAGAGATAATTTAGTTCAATTCTTTCATTTTACAGAGTAATAAACAGAAGCTGAGAAGTTAAATGACTTGTGAAAGTTGTATAGCTAATTAGTGACAGAAATGGAACTAGAACCAGTAGTGTGCTGGGGCCTGCTCCAGCTGACTTGAGAGAGGAGATTGTTTAATTTCCATTGTGAGAATTTGTAATTGGAAATAGGTGAACTGCCACAAAATGGGGCTTAATTTACTGTTTTGTTAATTGTCTAGAGTTAAGAAACTGTAAGAGAAAAATGTTAATAATGCAGATTAAACTTAAAAGTGTATCATGTGGGTATCTTTTCAGAGAGCCGGTTGTTAAAAATGTACCAGTACCCCACTAACTAGAACCCAGCTCTCTTGACTTTGAATAAAGTGCTTTGCCCTTGACAACATGCTGTCTTCCTTATTTGGGCTTGAAGATTGAACTTTCAGTATCAATTTCACTACTGAGCTTACTGCATTATTTAAAGGGGTTAATGAGGTATTTCTCTCACCTCCAAATCATTTACCTCCTACCCTATCTTAGTCTATCTCCTCATCCTTCTATCATGAGGTGGCATTGTATAGTGGAAAAGACTGGATTTGGAAAGACATCTGAGTTCTTGTCCTGAGTCTTTCACCATTAAGCTGCATGATCGTGAACAAATCACTGTACAATGAGGGTGTCTGATTAGGTGATCTCTAAGGTCTCTCCCAGGTCTGAAATTGTATGATCATTGGATCATAGATTTAGAGATAAAAGGGATCCTAGAGGCTATTCAGTGCAATCCTCTGAATTCTCTCCAAGGAAACAAAAGGTTAAATGTTGTTTCTTGTTACAAATCCAGATCATGTCACATTTTCCTAGAAGAGCTTGATCAGAGCTAATGTGGAGAAACTGTTTTTTTACTCTGGTTGAACTCCATTGCTTAATCTATAATTGACCTTTCCACTGCTAATATTAGGAAGATTGTTGATTGCTGTGGTGATTGAGATGATGTTTACCCCTTGGCATTTGGATCAGCATGGAGATGTGTTCAGAGTTGAAACAAAATAAGGGAAATAGCCAGATTTACTTACCACAGAATCAAGCGAGTAACAGCAACTGTCTGATAAATTTCACTTAGGTAGATGGTGAAATGGGGGATATATTTCCATTTGAGAGCCCAAATTAACAGTAGCTGCTATGTATCCTGGATAGGACTCCTTTTCATATAACTGTAGAAATGACCAAATTTGGGGCATATGTCCAAGGAGATCTCATGTAAAACAACAGATTTATAGTTAGGAGGAACCTTAGAGGTTATATAGCCTAATCCCTTCACAATATAGATGAGAAAACTAAGGCCCAGAGAGGTTAGATAACTTTACTAAG
The DNA here is from genome assembly GCF_011100635.1 of Trichosurus vulpecula. NCBI lineage: Eukaryota > Metazoa > Chordata > Mammalia > Diprotodontia > Phalangeridae > Trichosurus > Trichosurus vulpecula. The sequence goes on along the minus strand of NC_050575.1, from coordinate 74,931,606 downwards.
GTCATGCAGGAAGTAAGTAGTAGAACTAGAGTTTAAATCCACATCTTCTGACTTAAAATCTGATGCTCTCTCTACTACTATGCTGCCTTCCTAGATGTGGAACATTACAGGGGCACAGATAATAGATAAGTATGGTTTGAAGGGCACTAAGAGGCACCCCTCTCAACACAGCTCTCTCCTTCACTGATTATGATAGCATACCTGCTCTGTCCACACTTACTTAGGCCTTGAAGGGTCTGTCAAAATGAACTGCGTTCTCTTGGAAAATGTGGCACTTGAAATTATTATTGGCCATTAACACTTTAAGTCAAGTTAGCTTATCATTCATTCAACTAGCAAGGTCCAAAGGAATAGAAATAGGACAGAAAAGATGGGGAAAAGGAAAGGTTCAGAGCTGAAGGTGTCAGGAGTACAATTTGGGGGCTAGGAACAATGGGGCCTTGGTTATGGTGGTAGAGGTGAGAGGAAGGAAGGAATGATAGCTATAATAGCTAATATATATATATACATACATACATATATATGTATATGTAGCACTGTGTGTCAGGCACAGTACTAAATACTTTATAATCATCTTATTTGATCTTCACAGCAACCCTGGGAGGTAGGTGATATTATTACCTCCATTTTAAGGAGGAAGAAACAGAGGTAAACAGAGGCTAAGTGACTTCTCCATGGTCATACAACTAGGATGTACATAAGACCAGATTTGAATTCAGGTCTTCTTGATGCCAGGCTCTATCTACGCCATTTAGGAAGGGAGGAAAGGAAAGGAAAGGAGAAGAAAGGAAAGAAAGAAAGGGAAAGGAAAGAAAGAGGGAAGGAAAGAAAGAAAGGAAGGAAGGAAGAAAGGAAGGAAGGAAAGGAAGGAAGGAAGAAAGAAAGGAAAAAAGAAAGAAAGAAAAAAAGAGGAAGGAAGAAAAAAGGAAGAAACGCAAACATTTATTAAACACCTAGTATGTCCAGGCACTATACTAAGCACTTTATAATTATTATCTCATTTGATCCTCACAACAACCCTAGTAGATAGATGCTAATATCATCTCCACTTTACAGTTCAGGAAACCAAGGCAGACAGTGGTGAAGTGCCTTGCCTAGCTTTATACAACTAGAAAAAGTCAGAGGCTGGAATTGAATTCATATCTTCCCATTTCAAGGTTGGTAGCTGCCACTGAAAAGGTGAGATCATTAAAAGGGGGTAGGGAGGTACTGAAAGAATACTAGAGACAAATTTCACCTACCTAGGAGGCAGAATGATATAGTAGAAAGCATACTGGACCTAGAGTCAGGAGCAACCTGGATTTGAGTTCTGCATCTAACTTTGTGACCCTGGGCAAGCTCAATTCTGTATTTAAAAAATAGGGATATTAATATTTGTAGTACCCAACTTATAGGCTGTGAGGATCAAATGAGACAAAATATGTAGAGCCAAGTAATTATCAGGTATTATTACTTCATCCTTACCCCTGTCTCCGACTGAATTCAGGACAACATCTACTGTCTATGCATCTGGATGTTACGTTCTTCTACAGAGTCAGTAAACGAATGAATGAAGCATTTATCAAGCACTTATTAAGGTTCCATGGATAGAGTGCTGGATGTGCAGTTACCAGAAAGATCTGAATCCAAATCTAGCCTCAGATACTTACTAGCAGTGTGATCCTAGGCAAGTCCCTTAACTGATGTCTGCCTCAGTTTCCTCATTTATAAAATAAGAATAATAATAGCATTGCTTTCCCAGGGTGGTTGTGAGGATAAAATTAAATAATATTTAAAAAGTGCTTTGCAAACCTTAAAGCACTATATATCTGCTAGTTTTAATCATCATCATCATTTCAATCAGCATCATTTAAATGCTGGGTATACAGATAGAAAAATGAGGTCCTGCTCTCAAGGAGTTTATATTCTAATTTGCTTGTACCAAGGCCAGATGCACTTGCATACTTTAGTGGATTTGTGTCCTGAGTGATATGAATGTTCTTTTCAGTGGTATGAATTGCAAACCATCCATGTCTTTTTGTATGGTCCATATCTTCCCTAAATTTTTCATGGGAGATCACTCATTCTGGAGATCATCTACGTCTTACCTGGCGTGCAAAGTGTAACCCTCAGACTGTCAAGTCAAGAAGCATTTATTAAGCATCTACTATATACCATTAGATTATGAGAGAAGGGATTGTTTTTTGCATTTTTCTGTATCCCTGGGGCTAAGCACAATACCTGGTAGACAGTCAATAAACACTTATTAAGAACTTACCATGTGCCAGGTACTGTGCTTAGCCCTGGGGATACAGAGAAAGATATTCTGTTAATAGTTGCTTTTGCTTCATGGAAGGTTAACCTCCTTTTCTCATCCTACCTTTTGTAGATGGTATCATTTAGATTCCTTCTTGCATGTATGTCATCACTAGTAATATCTTATAGCTTATTTATGCCTACAACATATATCCTTTTCTTTTGGTTCCTCAGAGATTGTGGTGTTCCATGATTTTTGGTTATACATCATCACAGGAAGAATATTACTGTTTAATAAGATGGATTTTTTGTATCTGGGAGGACCTTAAAATGCTGAAAATGCCATATTATTTCCTAAGTGCTATATAAATTAATCCCATCTTTCTATTAAACTCTGGGATTACCTTGTTGTCATCCATCCACTTGTATAGTCTAGACAATAGATATTCTCCATTCACTTGTTTTTTTTCTTCAAGGATTGTCAGGTTAAGCTCTTTTGATTATTTGCAGATCTACTTTAGGAGTCACTGTACTATTATTCTGAGTTTTGACATGATTAGCACAGTGCCATCAACAATCAGGACTTCATATAGCTTCTTCAGGTTTCAAAGTGTCTAGGTCATGGAATCACTATCCTTCTGCTATGCTTTATTGTTGTTGTTTTTTTTTGGGGGGTGGGGCAGGGCAATTGGGGTTAAGTGACTTGCCCAAGGTCACACAGCTAGTATATGTGTCAAGTGTCTGAGGCCGGATTTGAACTCAGGTCCTCCTGACTCCAGGGCTGGTGCTCTACTCACTGCACCACCTAGCTGCCCCCTCTGCTATGCTTTATTGCAGGGGATGCTTTTACATTAGGGTGAAAGAGACAGCCAACCTTACAGTGTGATATCAGGGTCCCTGGCAAGGTGCCTCTTCTTTAATAGCTTCCTTGTGAGTATGATGCCAAAATCGTTGGCTTAAGGGAAAATTATAAAGTCATAGAAATTTTGAACTGAAAGGAACCTTAGAGACCTAGTCCTTCCCTTCATTTTTTACAGATGAGGACCCTATGACTCAAAGAATTTGCCCAGTATCACAAAGATAAAGCAGAACAAGGGCAAGATTCCAGGGCTCTTGACTCCTAGTTGAATGTTCTTTCTGTTGACAGCTATTAAAATACAACTATCCATGTCAGGAGTAACATATTACCATAGGTTCAGAGGATTGAGAACTAGAAGATAACATTTAATGTGAATAGATTTTTCCACTTTACTTGTAGACTTGTTGTGTTGGACAGGATTTAAGAGGTTGATCATCTAATTCAAGCTTACACAACATACAGCTGTGGGTTACTTGTGGTCATCCAAAGCATTTCCAGTGGCTGTGAAAAATGTAGAGGATGTGAAAGAAAGTAAAGACGTAATGAGTGCTCTTTCTGTGCCCTGCTCAATCTGCCTTCCACTAGTCACTATTGTGCCCATCATGTAACTTGGCACTGGGTGGGTTGCCACTGTGCATCTTCCTGTTTGTCATGTGACCTGAGGCAACCAACCACTGTCAGTCTGTCTCTATTCTGAAAGAAGGGAGAGTTGTATCTTTCTGCTGTGTTTTTGGTTGTTTCTGGTATTGAACAGGGACAAAATGAGTACAGCCACATGTCAACATGGCTGATGCCCACTATATAATGAGTGGCAACAACGTGAAACCTTCTTACCCTGCCTTGCTGGGCAGCCATCCCCCAAGTTAGTTTCTGGCGCCCTCTCCAAGGTCAGATGCTCAATTCAGTATTTCTTTATATGTGAGCAGTTGCAGTGGGAATTTTTTGGTTCTAACATTAAAGTTTTTGTGGTGACTTTGTAAAATGGGTGATAAAAAGGAACAGAAGACTGAATCAGAATACAGAGTGTTAATCTGGAGTGTGCAAATAGATACTTGTTTACTTACACAAGATGAAATATTGTGCCTTGTTTTCTGAGAATTAATGGCTGTTCTGAAGGAATACAATCTTTATCACCATTTTGAATCAAAACGTCCTGACTTAAGCAAATTGGACACCAATGAAAAACAAATGAAAGCATCCAAATTGTTGAAATATCTCAGTGGGGAGTAATGGTTTTTCAAGAAAGTAAACTCAGAAAATAAGATGGTTAGTTTTCAGATTTCTAAAGAAATTGCTGCTGCTGGGAAGTCTTTTACTAAAGGTGAATTCATAAAGAAATGTTTGCTGATTGCAGTTTCTAGATCATGTCCCAAAAAAGTGTTTTTGAGAATAAAAGTTTGTTCCACATGACCTTGCAGCAAAGAGTAGCTGATGATAAACTGATTTGCTAACAAGAAGTGTAATATGTCCAATTAACTAAATGTAAACAGTAAGAAAACCTGAAAAATGTATTAAAGCTTGCTTGTTCTGCTTAACAAAGTAATTTTTTTAAACAACAATGTGATTTCATGATAAAAATCTTAAATAAGTATAATTAATTGATTTAATTGAAATTTCCCTTTTTAAAAAATATGGTTTATTTGCAAAATAGTTTAATCATTAATTGTATTTTTATTTGTAAAGTGAGCTGCTAAAAACTTATCTGCAGCCTGAAGAAGTTTAGCCTGTTTTAATTTTGGCCTCTACCTACTGCCAAGTTGTGTAGATCTCATTTAATTCAATTATCTCATTTTAAAAATTACAAAGGGTGTGTCAGGTGAAGTCAATTGTCCAAAGACACACAGCTAATATTAGTGGGCGAACTGCGAATTGAACCCTGCTCTCCTGACTTGCAGTCCAGGGCTACCTCCACTATATACCTGTAATAACAGCAATAATGGTAACAATAATAGTTAGCATTTATGTGATGCTTTAAGGTTTTCAAAGTGCTATGTATTATCTCATTTTATCTTTGTGATAACCCTGGGATATAAGTGCTATCACTAGCCCCAGTTTACAAATGGGGAACCTGGGGCAGGCAGAGGTTAAGTGACTTGTCCAGGTCCACTCGCCTAAGAAGTGCCTTAGTCTGGATTTGAACTCTGGTCTTCTTGACGGCAGGTGCTGTGCTATATCCACTATACCACCCAGCTGCCTCCATGGTTTGTAAATGGAGCTTATAAGGCCTAGGACCCCCAAGCTCTGTGCTTCACATAGACTGGATCTGATTTCAGGGACTGTGGCCTAAAGGTCATATTCTCTTTTGCCTTATATGTTCCCACCCAGAGTTTGCTCTGAGAAGTCTACAAATGCGTGCATGCCCAAATGTAGGTAACAGGATCCTTGAGTCAACGTATGAGTACTCAGTGTGACAAATGCCTGCTGGTTTTAATCCATGAAATACTGTAGAAGGTGCAAAAATCTTCAAGAACTTGTAAATAGATACAGAAAACTCTAGCATTAACTCCCCTGGTAAGGGAATTAAATTTGAAGTCAGCATTGAGGCGACACTAGGACAAGCTGTCTCTCTCATAGGGCCTTACACAATCACCCTCTGAGACTTAAAGTGCCTCCTATGGTTTGAGCTCCCTCCTCCCCCAAACACACTTTGGGACTACATTGTCCAAATAACTCGTGGTCATAGCTTTAGTCTTTTATTCTTTCTCCAGCTGCAGTGGCTTGGGAACTCCTCCCCTTTCTTCTCTAGGGAATATAATCTACGAATCTTCAAAGCCTGTTCCAAAGAAGCCCTGGAGGCTTCTGATGCTTAAGAAATCTTCCTCTTATTGTTAGAATGATGGATTTGGGGATCCTGCTCCCTGGGAAGTCAAGATTCTTCTCTCTTCTGCATGGGAGGTTGTGGTTCAGGAATATTGTCTGTCAACTCCTTTCTCAGGCAAGACAGCTAGCCAAGAGCAGGATTATAGGGTAGAGGATGGTGAGACCGTGATGGCATTCAATTATTACCTCTGAGGAAGGGGTGGGAAGAGAGTGGGGCATGTTGGGGGGAAGGTACTGAAAGAAAAGATGGGTGAAAGATATAGATAATATTTTCCTTCAGCTGTTGTCCAAGAGATACTCCTGCTCCTTTACACAAAGAACCTGGCAACTTGATGCTGAACTAAGGCAAATTGTGATATCAAGGTATTAACCTTGATTAACATTGCTTATTCCATCAATGGGATGCTTTGGCCAATAAGCCTATTATCTAGAGGCCATCCTATTGGGTGATGAGCTTTTAACTGCTTAGCACTCAAGCCTTAAAGTACTTAGTACTAAGGGGCAGCTAGATGGCTAAGTAGATGGTGTGTTGGGCATGGAGTCAGGAAGACCCGAGTTCATAAGTACTAGCTGCACGACCCTGGGCAAGTCCCTTAACCTCTGTTTGCCTTAATCCACTGGAGAAGAAAATGGCAAACCACTCTAGTATCTTTGCCAAGATAATCCCATGGACCATAGGATCCACAGGGTCGAGAAGAGTTGGGCACAATTGAACAACAATGACTATGACTTTAGTGCTAAACTGGTCCTTAGATAGCAGACCTAATCTATCACTAGGTTTCAACTCAAAATCTTTCCCTTAGCTTTTGTTTCTCTCTCATGGTCTTTGAGAATAGGGCACCAGAAGAAGAGTTGTATTAATAAGCTTAAAAAGCCTCATTGTTTTGTGAGATATGTTACAAGGGGACAGATAATTAAATAGGAAAATAATTTTAATGAATTTTAATGAATCCTGTGTGTTTTATTCCCCAGCCATCTTCTCATTAGCCACCTTGCTACCTGAACCAGAGCCCAAGCCTTGGGCAACTTAACCATTTTCAGCTTAGGAATTCTTACCCTGCTGTTCTGTTCAGTGGGTGCCTCATGTAGTGACAGTATCTAGTCTGGCTCTAGTCATGTGTTACTTTAGTACCAGCCATTTTCTTCTCTGCCACTTTACTATTGCGTATATGCCCTTTCTTGTCCAACGTCCCTTCTAGTTCTGAAACCGTAATCAAACGCCATTACTATTGAAAAGGTTGTGAGAGTATGTCAGGCTCTTCCCCTCCATCTTCACTTACCAGCCTTGTAATTCATTAAACCAAACTGTGGCTACCTCTTGTGCTATCACTGGCCTATACTTGTCTCTTTGTATTTGAATGTAAACTTCTGGAAAGCAGGGAATATCTTGATTTTTGTGTTTTCATCCTCATCACTTAGCACACACGTGGTTCTTGGCACACAGAAAGTAAGTACTTCATAAATGCTTTTTTCATTCATTCATTCATTCGTTCAATTATAAATATGTGAGAAATTAAATGACTTGAAAACCTGTTTTGGTTATAATGTTTTAATAAAAGTATGGAGAAATGAAGTTGATTAGAGAAAGATTGTATGGGGTTCTATAACTGACTCTTAAAGTTTTGTGTCCTCTCTTTCCTTCCCCTTTGCTTTCGTGTCCATCTTTAGAAATGTCCCCTTGCAATGCCAGCCTGGAATTGTCAGCTAAACTTGCCTTTTGGGATCCTTGGCATTAATCATTTTAACTGTAGATGGCAGCCTTGTGCCACTTTTCAGGTTGTTGATGGTGAAGCTTGATCAATCTAAATATAGAGAGAGAACGTTCAGCCTAGGAGTTTAATAAAGTTTACTAGCTCGTTCATGTCTTTTCTATGTATGGATGTGACATCCTTTTTCTTGGACTTCATCCATAAATTATGACTGGAAATTTTTGTGGTTGTAAAAATGTTCACTGAGAGGCAGAGCAAAAGTTTTAATTAACCCCCTGGGGGCACTTCACTTTCTGCTGCTGAGAATGGTGAATCCTTGAGGTGCTTCTAATATTCCTAACGGATTACTCTAGCCCTCAGTATATTTCATCTGGGTTAAACCCACATTTTTCGCTTGGACAGGTCACTAATATTTCTTCCTCTTAGCTGAGGCACACAAGGTTTTGGAAATGGCATGATCTCTGGTTTCTAATATCAAGAGAGGCTTCATGGATTTTATTGGTAGGAAATACTCTATATCCATGTTAAATCTTTCTAGCCCTTTACACACACACACACACACACACACACACACTCTCTCTCTCTCTCTCTCTCTCTCTCTCTCTCTCTCTCTCTCTCTCTCCCTCTCCCTTTCCCTATCTCTCCCTCTCTCTACATTAAGAAAAGAGCCAATTCAGTTAGGACTTTTAAGTAAATTAGTCTGTGTCTACATTCACAAAATGAAATGGAGACAAGTTGATTTTCTGGAGATTTAAGAGAATTTTTCCAGATGATTCAAGCAAAAAAAAAAATCACTTTTGCCTGGAAAGTGCATTGTCTGGATATTGTAAATGAATAGTGGCATTCAAGCTGGATTTTTTTTTACAGGGGAAGAGCAAGGCTTTTGGAGCTGAAGGAGGAACTGAATTGTTGAATTTTATGTGGTCATAAGAAATCTAAACATATTATTACAAGATACACAGTATTCAGGAATAAGGAGGTGAGAGTCCCATTGTATACTGCTATATTCAGACAACATCTGGAGTGTTGTGTTTAGCTCTAGATGCCACATTTGAAAGAGTACATTACTAAACTAAAGAGTGTCTAGCAAAAGGCAATCAGGATGCTAATAGGCCTTTAGTTCATGAAATATAAATATTGGTTGAAGGAACTAGGAATGTTTAGCCTGGAGAAGAGAAGCTTTGGAAGGACTTAATAGCTATCATTGAGTATTTAAAGGTCTGTTTAAAAGAAGAACTAGACTTGTCCTGATTGGCATTGGAGGGAAGAACTCTGAGTATGGATGAAATTTGCAAAAAGAAAAGTTTAGACTTGATATAAGGAAATAACTAATAATTACACTTGTTGAGAAGTGGAATGGATTGCTTCCAGAGGCAGTAGGCACCCCTTCACTAGATGCTTTAAGCAAATGTCATATGATCCTTATTTGTAGGAGGGTTGGTTTTTCAGGTGTGAGTTGGGTCATATGGCTTTTGGAGCTCCTTTCAAATCTAAAGTTCTGTCATTCTGCCAAGTATTTTTATGTTATATGCACAACACGAAGGGTTCTATGGGGAATAGATAACCCTAGTTCCTAAGGAGACAAGATTAAAAGCCTTGAAACAACAAAAAACAATGTAAGACAGAATGTAGTTATTTCAGTGGTCTGAGAACACCACTATAAGAGTAGGTAGGAATAGAGAGTATTTGTGAAAATAAAGCTACTGATTGTGTATTATATCTGGAGCTCTCACACCTGCCCAGAGGTTCTTGGGACTAATTTTTTGACAATTACCTTCTAAGAGATGTAATCTATGCTGTTCCAAAAGGGCCTTATCACTATAGACTCACCTCTCCAGGAAAACTGACCCTTTATTAACTGGAGAGGTACCAAATATAGTCACAGTACACAGACATTTTAGGGAGGGAAAACAAATACCACATGCAGCAACCCTGACTACCTTTGGACAAGTGTATCTATATACATTGAAAGTCACACAGAAATTCTCCTACTTCAAGGAAGTCTACTGAGAAATCCACGCAACACAGCCTCGTGCCACTCTTGGAGGCTTCTCTGGGTCTGAATCATTCTTTTTAGACAAATAAATCTGCACCAACGCTTTACAACTGAGTCCAGTCTAATATGAAGTGTAAGGAGTCAAGGATAACACCAAGGTTCAAATCTGGGAGAATGGAAGAATAGTGGTACCTCCAGCAGAAATGGGGAAGTTAACTCTCTGCTGTTTCTATATCTTTTTCACGCTATCTCCCATGTCTTGAATGGATGTTTCCCTCCCTCTTTCACTATTACCATATGTTGATATTCCCTTTTCCCCTTCAGGACCCAACTTGGAGATGATTTCATCCATGGAATGCAATTTACCTTTCTTCTCTCAAATTTCTTGTAACACTTGACCTTGTCCTTTCCTTTGGATGTATCTCTTTTTCTCTACTCTCATAGATATTTGTTCACTTGTTCTTCCCTGTTAGGTTATCTATCTTCGTATCCCTGAATCCTAGGACAATACCATTCACAAAGTGCTTAATAAATTATGCTCTGAGGCATTATGGATCTTCCTGGGAGATCTGTTCCAGAGAGCTGCTGTCAGAAAAGGACTTGCAAATTCTATCAAAATGTAAGCTATGATTCTTCAAAGGATGATAACTGACTATTTAGTAGGAAAATAGAAGGAAATAAAATGCATGAAGCACTCTGCTTAGTAACAGAAGCTAGATCTACCTGACTACAACTAACCGCTTAATTCCAATTCATTTTTTTTCATTGTTGTCTCCTGTCCCGGGAATGCTAAAGGTAGAATTGTACTCAGTCAAGGTCACAGAGGGATTCATTTGTAGAGAAACTAAGGTTGCCTCTGGAGCTTTCTTCTTTCATAAGTCTCCCTTGCTATTTGCATTCATATTCATTATTCTGTCTCTAAAATGAAATTGTTCGATGCATCGACTATAGCATACTAATATGTTAGAGTCATGTTAACCAACAGCTTGAGGGTGTGCATGTGTGTGTGTGTGTGTGTGTGTGTGTGTGTGCAGTTATGTGAGACTAGGGTTTTCCATTATACCAAGTTCTCATATTGCTGTACTTAACTCCCTGGTGTCTAATAAAGAAAGCTTTATGACTATGTACTGCCTCTCAGTATGCAAATCCAGATACCCCCAGCTCTCTTTGGCCATATAGAACATTGATTTTTGTGAGAAATCATACAGCCTGATTATAGTCAACAAGATAGTTATGGGGATAAGACTATGGGGATATTATTTCTAAAGAAGATTTTGAATAGAGAGGAGAACACAGCAGGATTCTCTCTAACCCCTCTTCCCCCACTTATTCTTCAAGGACTCAACATAACCCACTTGTATTTTTCTAGCATCTTCTTACAAATTTAGCTTTCTACGAAAAGTCATGGTCTATAATACCAAGTAGAAAACCCAGTAAATCAGTATGTGCCTAAATACCAAAAAGGACAATGCCTGACCTTTCTCCAGTGTGCACTAAGAGTATGTCTATAATTTAAAGTAATTATATTGCCTGCTTTGTCAATCAGCCCATTTATTTGGTTAGTTAATTAAGGTCTCATCTTTGTTGACCAAATGCAGAAACATTAGCTTCAGTTTGACTGAAGTTTTGGCTTGGTCTACGTCTACACAATTCACAGATAGCTGATTGAATTAGTTCCACAAAGCAAATTGTTAAATCATCTGTTCTTCTTTTTATAGACAAAGTGCTGACTAAATGCATGAATTTTGAATTTTTTACTTTGTGACTGGTTATTTTGTTTTCCTGTATATATTATCATTGAAAGTTTTGTTTTCTCTGATTGTCTTTTTGAATAATTTAATATTAATGTACTCAATTCAAGGCACGAGCTTTAGAACAATTGCTAGTTGAAAAGTAAAAAACGCAATCACAAATATTGATTAAAATTGTTTAAAATCACTTAAAATGCTTGGATTCTTGTAACTGATGAAGAATTCTTATGTTTTCTTTTTCTTTTTAAGCCCTATAATATTAAGCAATTAGAGTACTAGAATACAAGAACTTTGTACCCTGAATTTATCTATTTCCTGGATCTCTCCGTTCCCCCAGACAGTAATGTGGACTGTATATATTTAAGTATTTGGTAAGATTATCATTGCTTAGAAAAAAATTAAACCTGGGCTCTCAAAATAGACCCTTAGGGTGATGTGGGTTGAGTAACAAAATAAGTGCTTTATCATAAATGAATCCAAAGATATCTACAAAAGGCCTTCTTCTCAGCCCTTATGGGAAAATTTACCTTTTGCCAATTATGGATGGCATCAAATAGTACCACAAAAGAACAGTGTTCCAAAGAAAGGAAAGATGACCACATGCACTCTCTTGGGTGGCTTCCTTGCCGGTTAGCACGCTAGGGGAGATACACAGAAGAAAGTTTATTATCAGGAAACCCACACAACAAAGTGGTCCCATTCCCATACCCCAGAGTCTTGGGGACAAGTCCTAAAGAAATAAGTCATCTAGCCTAATTAAATCTCTTGCTACTAATAATAATTCTTTTTCTTCCTTTAAGGGACTGAAGCCATAAAACAGGGGAATAAGGGAGATAGATCTTGCTCTCTGATATTACTACAAGTATTTCTGTGCTGTGGGTCCAAAAGGAAGGAAATTCCTAGCTAACGATCCCAAGTGCATTTCCCTTTTATGGGATTCTATACAGAGTCTACATGGGTATCTGTAAGGTAAAAGAGGCTCTCATTAGAAAGTTATCATGTTGTTTGTCTAGAAGTACTAAATGTTTCCGTTCTGGGGAAAGACCAAACCACAGGATGGTAGCATGAGTGTGAGGAAGAAAGGAGGAGAGATGGCATGCATCCACGGGGAAAGTGATACTTGATGGAATGATGGAGTTTTGTTCATTTGGCAACCACAATTATTCTAAAGGGAGTCTATAATCTGGGGTGGTACTGAATCTGGTGAACTTTAGGATCTGGAAAGAAAGCAGGAATCAGTGGAGAGGGAAGATAATTGTGTATTTTTTACGGGCTCCTGTGAGTCCTTTGCATTACTTGTATTTTCTATAAGGGTATAATAAAGATCCTCTTGTAACTGATAAATGCATCATTTCCTGCAGTGCTTTTATGGGATCTAGGAGACCCTGTTACCCTTGTGGAGACCTAAACATAAGCAATATTCTGTGATTGCTAAAAGAGTGGAAGTGATAGAGAGGATAGTGATAATTTGGAGAGAAGCCCGCAAGGTCAAGCCAGAGCTCAGGGACCCTGGTTATATTCCCATATTTGTAGACAACAAAACACAGAATGTTATTTAGGACTATATAGTCCACTATCCTTACTTTGCGGATTAGGAAAGAGGTCCTCAGAGGCTAAATTACTCATCTAAAGTCATGCAACTAGTTTGTGGCAAAATCAGAACAGGTATTTGGGTCCCCAATGGGAAGTATTACGTTCTAACAATTGTAGGATAATTTTAGGCAAGCATAGGAGTACAGATCTTCTCAATCTCTAATTCCTCATCATTTACAATAGAGGAAACAACTCCTGAAATTCTTTAAACTAAACAGCAGGCTGCTGCAAGTACTACATAGAAGCATATTGTCTACAGTCATATTAGAAACCGTAACTGATGTTAGTAGGTTTCAGAGGCACTGACCAAAACCTAAGTTGGATAGGTACCTAGCTGGAGTTTTGCCTGGATTTGATACTTGCATTTAAACTCTAGCCTGACCTTTCTTTTTGTGTAGGAGTAGTATAGTGTTGTGTTAGCATCAGAGGGAAAAAAAGCCCCTGAAAATAGTAAAGTTCATTTGTCCTCTTAGTGTCATTAAACAACGGGAGCTGTGTGAACTTGTTTTTCTTTAGTCAATATTGGGAGCACTGTATTGCTTTAATAAGGTTGTCAGCTTCACTTCACTTATATAAAAAGGCCCTGGGAAGGAAAAAACCGCTGTTTTAATCATAGCAGCATGAATTGACCTGCTCTTTTTCTGTAACCAAACAAAAAACAAACTGCAATATAGGTGCTGATATCTTGAATAGCAGGTGAGGTTCACTTTTCAAAGGGAACACAAAAATCCCCAATCCAATTACCAGCCTTGATTTTAGTGGGTTTCACCCAGTCGTCTGGGATCGACCTGGAGTTGTAGGTAGCTCCAATGTGTGACTGGGGCACAGACGCCACATTAAACAAAGCCTTTGGATTGAATTGGATTTTTTTTAAGCAAGGAAGAAAGAAAATCAAACCCAATAAATCCATATTTTCTTCCACTTACATAAGACAAATAGGAAATCTGTTCTTGCTCCTCCTAAGATTCTTCTCCTTGTATGCTAGGCAGATAATTCACCCCGGATACCTGGTGTTACTTATGTTGCTCTATTGTTCATGGTGTCAAAAGAAATGAATCAATTGTATTACTGAGCTATTCATTAATGTGGAGAAATACAGTGAGATAAGGTGAGGAGAAAGAAAGAGGAGGGAAAAGATAATTCTCTCCTATAGGTATGAGGGGTTGTGATCAGCAGCGATAGAGGAAGCAATCATGAGTCATTGGGAGTAAGTCTATGTGAATATTTTTTTTCTCTAATAAAGACTTAGTCTTAGAATGAAAACTATACTTATGTTTCTGTCTTCACATGTACACACATATGGGATATATATGCATATATGTATAGTAATATTGTATTTATACATATATATGAATTGTATATATTGCATACATGTACGGACTATAAAGAATCATAGATTATTAGAGTACATGGTTCATTTCCATAAATATGGTGTATAATACAGGTTAGGTAAGAGTTTAAAACCAGGTGCCTAATTTGTGGCTCTATTCGTATGATCAGGAAGATGGAAAAGTTGGTTTGGAGGATAAGAAGATAGCAACTGTTTCTAGTAGTCCTGATGAGGAAACCTTCCTCTGTCTTGCATTGAAGCTGTCTGTAAGATAGGGATAAGGATTTGACCAATGATTGATTAATATGTAGAATTCCCAGATGAGGAAGCTCCCTATCCTATAGTGGATGGACTCCTTCTGTGCAGCTTATCATCTTTGAGATTTGCCTGGAGCAGGGGTGGGGAACCTGCAGCTTCCAGGCCACATGTGGCCTTCTAGGTCCAGCATTTTGACTGAGTCCAAGTTTTACAGAACAAATCCTTTTATTAAGGGGATTTGTCCTGTGAGGTCTGGATTCCTTCAAGGGTCATGCTTAAGGACCTAGAGGGCCACATGTGTCCTTGAGTCCACAGGTTCCCAGCCCTGGCCAAGAGCTAATGGCTAAGTGAAGTAGCTAAGATCATATAGCTAGTAAATGTTAGGTGCAAGACTAGAACCTGTTTCTAAGTGGTTTTGAGTCCAGCTCTTCTATCTCCTATGCTGTACTTGCACATCTACAAAGCAGATACAAGCAACAAATGAAGGCAGGACAAACCTGGTCTTGCTGGTCAGGTGATGTTTAGCTTGTCTGATTAAACTGAAACTGTAGTGCTGTGTGTATGAGAATAAGGGTGATCAAGAGAGCTGGGTGAGACCTCTTTGTGGCAGATCAGTAGAGCTGTGCATGTGTGTATATGTGTGTGATGTTACTACATAGTTTCCTCTAAATATCTATTTTTGTATTGCTCTGGGTATCTTTGTCTTTGTCGGGGTTTTGGTCATTAGGCCGTGCCTTGAGATGTTAGGTTGCAACCAGGTACTACAACAAAGAGTTTGGGTGATGATGATGTTGTATCCAGAAATAGCTGGATCTTTGACAACACTTAACTGCATCCTTCCTCATTCCCTTGTGTATGCACGCCTGCCTCAGAGGTCTCAAGTCCTTTGACAGTCAGAGGTCTCAGGACCGTTTTGTTATTTCTGTGATCTTCATGAGCTATTAGGTGTATATTTTTGTGGAATTCTATACAGAAAGTACTCTTATCCTACATTTAGGATAATCTACTGTTGGCACTGGAGAACTGGGAAAGCTGTTTCTCTAGTTTCAAGTCATGCTATTGTAAACACACAAATTTAAGATATCCCTAAAAAAAGGCTTATGGTATTCAAGTGGACCAAAGAACCAAGTCATGGCATTTCTGAACCATATTCCTATATTCTTAGGTTGGTTTTCGGTGCGAACTGATTAGGATTAACCTTTTTTGTACTCTACCATCTGAAGAAAACCAGTCACTTGGGATTGAAGGATAGTCAGGTGTGGACTGCAGATTTCACAGATTTAAGGTAGGAAATTCTGTGGATTTGAAGCATATGAGAGCAGATGAAATTCAGATAGAAGAGATCCATAGTTCAGATACTTCCACATACTTTTAGGAAGCATATTTTGGGGAAAGCAGTAAAAATGTTAGATTATTTTAAAGGAAGAAGCTTAGAATGGATACCAAGAGAGAAACTATATTTCTTAGACATCTCCAAGAATAGTTACCTAGGTGGTGGAATAGCAGAGGGAAAACCAAAAGTAGTCAGACAGATTGACTAGATTCTAGAGATTCCTTCTAGTCTTGACATTATTAGATTCTTTAATATTTATATCATACTTATTTATTTTCGTAGAATGTTTTGAATACTTTTGATACATTATATCATCTCTATTTACTTTTCTTTGTTTTAAATATTTTCTTTTTCTTCAATTTTTCCTTGGACAACAAAAATTTAATATGCTCCTTGAGTGTAGGAGCTGTTTAATGTTTTTGCATTCCTGGTATCTAGCATAGTGCCCGGCACAGAGTAGGCACTTAATAAAGGCCTGTTCATTGATTCATTGCTGTTCAAGGCTAGACCTATGGGTGAAATAGCAGCATTTCTTTAGTTAGAATTTTAAATGGACTTTTAAGTTCTTTTTCTCAAAAAAATTAATTATCTTCTTTTATCTTCTTTCACATTGATGCTATGAACTATCCACCTCATAAGCGAGAATGAAAATGATCTCTGATAAATTACTTTAAAGAGACAGGAAAGAAGTGGAGATACCTAGCTCTCCTAACTCCCAGAATTCTGCGTCAATCTCTGCTTTCCTATGTAATTCCCATATAATTGACCAGGAATGTGAATACAAGTATTTAAAGTTTTAGGGATGCAGAACATCAGAAATGATTACAGCAAATCAGGCTTCATGAATATTCAACTCATTTCTGCTTAGAGATACTTGAGTTATCTAAATTAAAAATACAAAATTACCTTTTGCAAAGAGAACAGCAGGGCCTTTTATTTTAACAATTGAAAAATATCACTGGGAATGGTCTTCCTGCCCTTGTGCACATAATAATCGTGCAAAGAAAATGATGCTTTTCTGAGCTTGTTTTAAATAGGTTTTTCATTTCTAAAATCCTCTTTAAAACTGGAATAAGGAAACAATGACTGGCACTATTCTCTTACTCCCACACTGTCCAAAACCTTAGACCAATTCTTCTTAGCTCACAGGGCATCATCATTGTTTCTATGCCCTCAGAGTCATCCCCAATGGTAGAATTCAAAACAGAGCCATAACTAGCAATTCTAGTGCCAGGGCAAGTCATTCTGAGAAAAGCAGCATGAAAAGACAAATTTGCTTTGATGGGCAGAGGGCTCAGACCTCAGAACACAAGGTGTGAGGATGTGGGTGGGGAAATACCTGTCAGAAGGTTCTACCAGGGGAATATTAACTGTTGAGGTGGGGAATGGGAGGGAGAGGAAATGGAGGAAGAAGCATGACATCTTTACGTTCCTATTTTAATTAATTAGTTTTTCTAACTTGGTACTAATTTCACTTGTTACTACCTGATGTGAATCATGAGTGCCCTCTAAATTTTAGTGCTCTAGGTCAAAACATTTTTTGTCTCACCATAGTTATAGCTCTAATTAGAACCATAGGTCCATCCTTCACATCATGTTACTTGGAATCGCATATGATTCCAGCTGGATTTATCTCTACTTATTAGATCTCTAGTCAGAAGAATCGTATTGGAGATACTTGGCTTGCATCCAACTTAAAAAAATTCCTTACCATTATTAAAGGCAATAAATCACAAAGGAAGGAACATTGGATTTGGAGTCCAAGGACCTGGGTTCAAAGCTTTACTGTATTATTTACCATGTGACTCTGAGTCTGTGTGACTCTGAACTAGTTCTTTCTGGACCTTGGCTTCTTCTATAAAATAAAGATGACCTTTGGGGTCCCTTCAAATGTTAAATATATGATCCTGTTGTCCCTAAATTCAGAAGATCACTTTTAGGATCAGGCCTGATAGAATGTTGCCTGGTTGTCCTTTGGAAAAACAAAGAATGCTAGCCTTGGACTGAATAGATCTGATTTCAGACCCAACACCTGCTACTAGCTAGTTATGTGACATTGGACATATTATACCCCTTCCTTGGCATCCATTTCCTTGTTTAAAGAATGAAGGGTTTAGACTAGATGAATTGAAATGCTAATTGAGGCTGTTGGAACCACCTGTGTATTTCTGTAGGACTAAGAGACGTTCTTAAGTCCAATAGTACAATGGAGTCCAATAGAAGAGAACAAGGCCCAATTGTTGTAGTTAGCCAGACTAATTCTAACAGAATCTATTTATTCTAGCTATTCTTTTGAGCCATTTAGCACACCACAGGAAAGCAGATAAAGAGGCCTGGAGCAAATCAGCTTCTCTTTAGGATTAGGTCATTATTAGGGCAGCTCAGTGGCATAGTAGAAATAGTGCCAGGCCTAGAGCCAGGAAAAACTGAATTCAAATCCAGCCTCAGACACTTACTAGCTGTGTGACTCTGGGCAAGTCACTTAACCCTGTTTGTCTCAGTTTCCTCATCTATAAATAACCTAGAAAAGGAAATGGCAAACTACTCTGGTATCTTTCCCAAGAAAACCCCAAATGGGGTCATGAAGAGTTGGACAAGACCAAAACGACTGAATAACAAAAAATAGGTCATTATTACCATTTTTGGAAAGAAAAGGCTTTGTTCTAGATTTAGGAAGACTATAACCCTTGAGAGCCTGAATAAAAACTGGAGTGTAAACTAAGAATTTTTTCACCTATGGCAAGAGCAGTTGAAAGTGAGAGGGAAATAGAGATGGGAGGGAGAACACAGAGAACAGAAGACTTTGGGGACAGTGGTGCCAGAGAGAGGGTGTCATCTCCTCGCAACCCTTATTTCTTTGGTAGCTAGGTGGGGCTCAAGGAGAGGAGACACTGAGGGTAGCTTCCCAGGGGTTTTTTGTCCTACCCTGTTATCTGGATGTAACAACAATGTGTCTTGTAGCTGCTGCTGAGGTGTAAGACCCAACAAGACCAGCGACAAGAGCTGCCAGCATGGGTTCTTTGATCTGCTTTTCTAAGGAAAGCAACTTTAAGGGGTTAACAATCTCACTTTAATCCAACATACATATATCATTCGCTTAGTTCAGGAGGAAAAGCCAGCATCCTGAACTCCAGAGGAAATACAAATAGAAATTACAAACAGAAACTATCAACAGATCAAATAACAATATTCAACAGACAGTCTTTGTCTAATCAAGACATCACATACATAGTTACCAAAAAGGGAAGCACCAACATCTGGGTTTTCTTCAAAGCCAGTGGGGCTCCAGTGGCTACCCAGAGTCTCCACACCAATACTTTTCCAGTGAGTAAGAGCCCCAAACAAAATGCTAACCTCCGAGTTTATATACCCTTCTTAGGGCCCCTGAAGGTTTCATACCTAATTAGCAAAAGGATGTGGGCCTGGGGTTTTACACTTAGTTAGCAAAAGAGTATGGGCCTGGGGCTTTGCACCTAGTAAGACTTAATCAAAGGCACTTGATTACTTTAGCATTCTAAAACAAAAAACAGTAAAAAAAAGTCCCACCTTAATTAGTATTACACTGGAGAATTGTAAAGTGAGGTACCAGGACTTTTGTTGGGGTGGGGAAGAAGTGTATACTCCCGTTAAGGAAGGATGCTCCCCTTCCCCCCATGTTAGTGAATCAGAGAAAAGACATCTTTACCTTGCCCTGAATAGCACTCTGCAGGGAACTTCAACTCTTGCTTCTCAACATTTAAGCTTTTCTTTAAGCTACTCTAGAGGAAAATGAATGGACTCAGCATTGCTTATATCCTTCATAGACTCACAGCATCATAGATTCAGAGCAGGAAGATGCTTCAGAGGTAATCTAGTTTACCCTACTCATTTTAAAGATGTGGAAACTAAGATTCAGAGGAGTTAAGTTTTTTACCCAAGGTCCGATTATGTGTATATATATATATATATATATATATATATATATATATATATATATATATATATATATATATAACATACATACATATATATGCATATATATAATACATACATACATACATATATATATGTATATATATATATATATATATATATATATATATATATATATATATATATATATATATATAAAAGATTGTAGTTAACAAAGCTGTGATTTCATTTATATGATGATTCATTTCATCAAGCAGATCACAAAGCCTATCTAACTTAGTCTTGGAGAGTTTCCTGAGGTTCACAAAGGTTGACTTGTCCATCCATGGTCATACACCTAGTAAGTGCCTGAGTATTACTTACTTAAATATTTTTGCTAGCCCAGGGGTAGGGAACCTGTGGCCTCAAGGCCACATGTGGCCCTCTAGGTCCTCAAATGAGGCCATTTGACTGAATTCAGGTTTGCACTTGAGGACCTAGAGGGCCACATGGGGCTTCAAGGTCTCAGGTTCCCCAACCCTATAACAGTTAGCCTATGATGTGAGAAGATTAGAAAAAATACTTTCCCTAAAAAAAATGAAAGCCCTAGAAAGACTATATTGTGAATAACTTTCATTGGATCTACTTTATTTTGCAATCTTTAACAAACATCCATTATCCCATTTTAGAGTGATTAAAAAAACTAGAGAGAAAGGAAAGCTGGCAAGAGTTTTTAAAGGCAAACACTAATTACAGGCTCTTAGAAATATTTCCTAATGAATCAGTTTGAAAATTGTGCCTCTTTGAATTAAGATCCATTACTTTACCTCAAATGACAGCAGAATCATATCTTCTAGGGGAGCAAGGCCATAAATGGTGAATATACATATGTGTATATACAATATGTACATATACATATATGTATGTATGTATGTATATGTGTGTGTGTATATGTATGTCTGCCATTGTCCTGGACCTTAGTTTCCTTAACTATCTTGTCAGTAGTAAAATATCCAGTTATTTAACATTTTGAAGATTTATGCACATACACATATATATCCATAAACACATGTATATTAATATAAAACAAAGTCCAAATTTTGTTTATTTTTTATTCTCTCCATTTTCAACTCTTGTGTTGGCATCTCTAATCATGAGGATTTATAACTTGATAGTTAAGGTCAACTGGCTGATAGACATTGCAAGCAACTTTGCCAGTCTGGAGTTCAATTTCCTATAAAATAAGGAAGTGGGACTAAATTAAGCCCCTGTGTCTGGCATTAAGCTCTATGATAGCATTAGGTATAGAATTACGGAATTTCAGTGCTAGATAAGATGTTGGAGATATCTGGTCCAACCCTATCATTTTACTGCTGAGGAAATTGAAACTCAAAGAGGGAAATGACCTACTCAAAGTCATATACCCAGTTAACGGATCAGCCTGAATTGGAATGTAGGGCTCTTGACTCCCTGTGTACTGTTTTTTTTTCTTTTTAGTGACTAGAGAGAATGATTACTAGTTCAATGACAATACAAACAAAGCACTTTTTAAAGCTTTTTGGCTGTTTTTTTTTTGGCTGCCATTCAAGAATGCCATTCAATTCTGATTGCCGAGATACTTGTCAACTTTTACTTAAAAACAGATTCTATTTGATATAGTTTTTATACAATCTTCATTTTTCAGTGTATTTTTCAGTTCCTTTTCCTCCTCCTAGAGGTTTATCTTCTATAACAATGAATAAAAGAAGAAAAAAGCAGCTCAGCAAAACTATCCAACACTGAAAAAGTTGAACAATTATCTGTAGTCTTCACCTCTGTAAAGAAAAGGAGAAAGGTACCTTTTCATATCTCTTCTTTGGGGTAAAATTTGGCCATAATAATTTCACAGTATTGGGGCAGCTAGATGGTGCAGTGAGTAGAGCACCTGCCCTGGAGTCAGGAGGACCTGAGTTCAAATCCAGCCTCAGACACTTGACACATGTACTAGCTGTGTGACCCTGGGCAAATCATTTAACCCCAATTGCCCTGCCAAAAATAAACAAACAAACAAAATAATAATTTCATAGCATTTAGTTTTGATTATTTTCTTGTCCTTTCCTCTTACATTATTGTAGTCATTGTATATACTGTTATCCTGGCTCTGCTTACTTTACTTTGTGCATAAATCCACACACATCTTCCTAAGCATCTATTATTTCTTATACTATTGTTACATTCATGTGCCATAATTTGTTTAGCCATGCCATTGTTGACAGTCATCTACTTTGTTTCAGGTTTTTGTTACTACAAAAATGTTGTTCTAAATATTTTAGAAGATATGGGACATTTTTTTTTATCACTGAGTTGTTGGGGTACATGCCTAGCACTGGAATCTCCAGGTCGGTGTGTTTTGATATTTTCCTCATTTTCTTTGCATGGTTCCAAATTATTCCACCATTCCATAGCTCTGCCAACAGTGAATTAGTGTGCCCCTCTTTCCATAATCCTTTGATGTTGACTATTCCTCTCTTTTGTCATCTTTACTAATTTGTTGGGTATGAAATGAAGAGTTGTTTTGATTTGCATTTCTTTTATCATTAGTAATTTAGATCATTCTTTCATGTGCTTTTAAATAATTTGGAATTTTCATTCTGAGAACAGTTTGTTCATATCTATATCTAAATACATATCTATATCTAAATCTCTCTCTCTCTCTAAGATTTTGGTATTATTTATTTGCTAGTTGCCTATATGTCTTGAATATCAGATCCTTATCAGAAATGTTTGGTGCAAAGATTTTTCCTTCTTATCCTATTTGTATTAATCCTATTTGTATTAATTCTGTCCATGAAAATGCTTTTCAATTTCATAGAATCAAAATTATTTGTCTTATCTTTTGTAATGGATTTTATTCTTTGATTATTTAAACATTTACTCCTTTGTAATAACTGTTAGAAGCACCTGATCTGGTTCTATTTTTTTTTTTTTGCAGGGGAGAAGGCAGGGCAATTGGGGTTGAATGACTTATCCAAGTCACACAGCTAGTAAGTGTGTCAAGTGTCTGAGGCAGGATTTGAACTCAGGTTCTCCTGACTCCAGGACCAGTGCTCTACTCACTTAGGCACCTAGCTGTCCCTCTATTTTTTTTAATGGTATGACTTTTAATATTCAAGTTACCTATCCATTTTGAATGTATTGTGATATATGGTTAAGTCAATTTCTGCAATATTGCTTTCCAGCTTTCCCAGTAGTTCTTGCAAACAGGGAGTTCTTTCTTAGGTAGCTTATGTTTGTGGTTTTTTCATACACTGTGTTACTGAGTTAAGTTTTTCCTTAGTCTTCCTTGTCCAGTCTGATCCATTGTTCTACTTTTAATTTTTAAACAGTTCTAAATGATTTTGATGATTATTGCTTTATAACAAAGTACGAGGTTCGAAGTGCTATTCCCAATTTGATTAAGTAAATCATTTTTAATTAGCCAGAGTAGCTTTGTCACACCCAGTGTTGTTTTTTCGCTTCCCTTAAGCTGACTTAAAAACTTGATTTCAGTGTTTTTCAACAGGGGCAGAAAAATAGCTTTCAATCATTGAAATAAACATTTATATCTGAACATGATGAGATGTAATTAACTAGAACACTAATTGGTTGGAAGGGAAATAATTGAGCAATGCTTAATTATCTTTAAAAATCACCAATTGGTACTATTTGGTTTTGTTACTCAGGAGGAATGTATTCTCTTAATGGCAAGTAACGAGTATACCTGTCAATAACTTTACCTATGAAGTTATATTGGTCCTTGGAAAGGGTAGATTTTGAGGTTGAAATGGAAAGCTTCAGGAATGTATTTGACTATACTATTGGGACAGAGTAAATCACTCTCTGATCTGAGTTCGGCATGCTTTAGATGTAAAGGCTTTGAAAGGTTTTATGAAATCATCTTTTGTCTCATTTTTGAAAACCCTTTCAAGGTGAAATTCTCCATAGGTTCTGGGGGGAAAATTTTTGAGAAATAGAAAAAAAGTAGCAGTGCTTTTGAATGTCTCTTTCTACTTTTTACATAAGGCTGTAAAATCTGTCCCCTATCATAGTGGAGGGGGTGATTAGGGAAGGAAAGGAGTAAGTTACAGTTTCTCTTGTAAAATGCATACTGCTATAGTTTATGTAGTGGATTTCAAATTGGATTCTCCAGAAATGAAATTGTAATTCCCCAGGCTGTCTCTGAGAAGGGAATAAAGGAGAATAGAACATGGTCATTCATGGAGGCTATATTTAATTTTGGCCTCCTCCTTAATCTCCTGATCTTTCCCCAACACAATGCACTGGAACCTGGAGTTTCACATATGTAAAATAATGCAGAAGAAACATATTGCTAAAAATAGTTATTCCTTATAGTTTGGGTTTAAAACAAGTAGAAAAGAGTTATAGTATTATTTAACAGGCTTGCAGATAGGTGCCAAAATTCTCAGACCAAATGCCATACACCCTCAGAGAACTCATACCTTTCTAATTCCTGCTCAGTCCAATTCCTGCATCTCTCTAGCAAACTAGCTGAAAACTCCTCTCCCTCCTCTCCCAAACAGATTTTTTAAAAAGAATACCTATTGAACAGGGAATTCAAGGGAGGAGCAAAACATCTCAAAATGATTACAAAACCACTGGCTGATTTTCTCTAATTTCAGCCTGATGAAACTCAATGAGGGCAGGGATGAAATTTTAATATTTTTATCCTTGAAAGTGTTTAACACTGTATTTTGCACAGAACTGTGACTTAAAAATGCAGAAAAAAATAAATGAATGAATCTTATTTAACTTTTACATCTACTTTTTAAACACTGACCTAAATCTCAGATGCATTTTATCATTAACTTATTATTTATGGCAGTTATATAGAATGTGAAGGTGGATGGAGGTTTTATAAGAAGGATTTACCCATGAAGAGTACCTGAAAATATGAACTCCTTTTCCTCATATACTACAGATTATTTGGTTTCAGGTGGAGTTTACTTAAGACAATGACAATAAAGTTTATTGAATAATAATTTGGAGAATTTAACTAGTAGAGAGAGCCCATCTGAAGAAATGAGGACTGAAACTCTAACTCCCCATCCATCATTACCTATCTTCTTCTCTAAAACATAATCAGGAGTCTGAATTATCTGAATATCTGACTTTCTCAGTTGCTCACAATGTTATGATCCTTATAACTATTCTGAGACCTCCTTAATAAAAATTCTTGCTCATAGTCCTGGTAGTCAGGCTACTAGGACAACACATTTGGTGTCTTATTTAAAGACATCTTGGGGTGGAAATCTATGTGAAATTTTTCTTGAAAAATCAAAATCAAGTTGTCTGCTAAATGGCTCCTCTGTGATTAGGGAAGGAAGTTCTCTACAATGTGCACTGTGCTTGTGCTGTGATTTATTTTAGAAACAGCATCTCGGTGTGATAACCTAAAGACTCACTAAGCTAAAAATAATGATTTCTTTTAAGTTTTATTGATTGTTTTTTTGCATTGCTGTCACTTCCCAACTCTCCCTCTCTCCACCTCTGGCCAATAACATCCTCTATTTTAAAATACAAGCACAACTAAGCAAAGCAAATCAACTTATTGACCATGTTGGATAAGGCATGCCTTGTTCTCTGCCTGTGACCTACCACCTCTTGGCTGAGAGGAAGGAAGTACACATCATATTTCTTAGTCCAGAATTGATCCCTTCATTAGGCAGAGTTCTGGTGTTGTTTTCCTTTATATTATTGTGGTTGTTGTAGATGTCATTTTCTTGGTTCTGCCTTGTTTTTCCTTAGGATCTTAGAATCATAGAACTTTAGAGCTAGAAGGCACCTTAATAACTATTTAGGTCAATGCCCATTTTTTGGTGAGAAAACAGAATGGGGAGGGCTAAATGATGTTCCCACATTCAGAACATTTGCTGATATCAGAGCTAGGATGAAAACCAATTTCCTTTGTTTCCTTACCACCTGCTAGTTTCACTGTATTGTGCTGCTTTCCTAGTATTCTCATTTTTTTAGCCATATTGATAAAGTTGGTTAGGTTATTCCTAGAGTTAGACATCTACTTTATAAAACGAATCATTGTGAAACTAATTTTCCTCTGCAAAAGTGATTTCTGATGTGCCACTGGCAGACTGTTAGAATCTGGCCTATGGTGGTCTATGATCTAACTCATTCCACTTGCTTCTTCATAGGCAAGATGAAGAAGCAATAGTGGTCTTTACCATCCAACAGTTGTTTGGCATTGGGAGTTACCATACAAATGCTACTTATTAGTAGCTGCTAATAGGTAATAGCAAAGCATTCTTTTTTAATAGTGATGTAAAAATCCTGACTGGCATGGACTAGTTTACATTTAATATGAATAGCAAGACAGATTTTGAACCTTTCAGTCACACATTGGAGGTACTCTCTGCCCCCACTGCCTCTCCCTCTGCCTGGAGAGCTCCTTCCAGGACTTCCATAAAAGGAGAACACCAAGGCTGCAATTCTGGACTTCCATGTACCATTCCCTACCTTTTTATTTCCCTTCCTTTTCAGCTTCTTTTTACCTGCTTTCCTTATTAGAATGTGAGCTCCTTGAGGGCAGGAACTGTCTTTCTACTTATATTTGTATTCCTAGCATTTAGCATAGTGCTGGGCCATTGTAAGTGCTTATTAATCCTAGTTGACTAACTGATTCTTGAAACCCACTTGTGGCAGAAACTTTTCATCATGTTGCTCAATCATAGATTTTCAGAATTGGAAGGGACCTCAGTGGCCATTTAATTCAAACCATACCTTAAAGTAAATCCCTTCTACAACATACCTACCAAGTATACAGAGTTTGCATGAAAAACTCCAATGAAGGGGAACCTACTGCCTTCTAAGACAGTTCATCCCACTGTTGGATAGTTCTAGGGTGTCATGTCAAGCAATGAGTGGATACGGTGAGAACTTCAAAAAGATATTTTTGGAGGATCTAGAGTACTTATACCTTGGGCAAGCAATAAGAAGTATCTCCTTAGTTGGTGTGTGTGGGAGAGATGATAGAAAACCACTTCAAGGGGAAGCAAACATGTGCATAAGGATGCTGTGAAGAGGCCTGTATGAGCAGAGGTGGGGAAAAGAGAGTAGGTACAATGTACAGTGAAGAAGGAGCTCACTCTAGTCTGACCATCTGGTAGTTTCCTATTTTAACTCCTTTTAGTGTTTAGGTAGAAAGCTCTTTTCTTTCTATGCTGCTGAAAAATTGCAAATTCTATCAGTGTCTTCTAAATTTAGAGCCCTATAAATTCAGTGATTTGGGGGTAAAAACATGGTTGTTTTATTTCACTTTCAAGTCTTGGTACAGTATTATAGAAAATGATAAAGCCTGACTTCTTTTACTTAGTGACTCAAAGGAGAAAACAACTTCTATTACCTTTGAAAAATCCCCCAAACTTGGTCTTCTCTACATGAAGAATAGGGAATTATGGATAAATTTACCCTAAGGTTACAGCCCTTTCCCACTAAGAATAGGAAAAAGTTTCTGTATCTCGGTTCTGATTGGACCTCATGTATGCTTTGGTGTCATCACTCCTCAGGACTTCTTTCTCCTCCTCTTTTCTCTTACAGCTACATTGTTCTATTGTCTAAATATTGCCTAAAGCAACACATGTGACATTCAGATTCTTTTGGACATGAAGGAAATATGTTTCTTGTTTCTTTTAGTGGTTGTTGTTGCATACAAATCAATTCAGAGTTGTCACTTTCCAGCTAGGTTTCTCATCAGTTAAAGCTTTTTTCCATTACATTGTTTGGTACATGGAAGCTCCCTTCAATTTGTTCCTGGCACATTATCTCTTTTAAGCCCAAGGGCTCCAGGCATGACAACTCTCATCACTGCAGAATTTTACGGCACTTCATTTGCTATGGTTTTCTCCCCTCTCATGTTTAAAAATTTCCCTATTTGTGTTCAACTCCAGTCATGAAAAATAGTCTCAAATGGTAAGAGCTGAGAACTGAATTTTTTTATTCTCTGAATAGGGATAGGCACATCCCCTCCTTCATGTCTCCCCACATCTTTCTCCATTCCCTGCCCTTTGCCCACCTCTTTCAATGCCTGGTTAGGATTTTTAGGCTTACTATGTCAGAATGGTGCTGCAATATTAACAAAACGTTACCCAAAGCTGCCTAGATGCCCTGGTGGAAAAGAAGAGAGGAAAAATACTGCCACCTTTCCTTTTCTACCTAACAGCCAGGAAGCTGTTTAGGTGGTAGAGTTGCAACTAAGAAAGAGGGACTGAAGCTTTGCTCCAGGACATCAACAGTTAAGGGAATCTTCTCTCTCTCTTTCATCTAGCTTCATGTGGCCCTCTGGCCTTTCATTTTTCTGCCTTATGGTTTTTTACTGAATCACCATATAGTACCATCCCTCAGAACATCGTCTTGTTCCAAGGGCTCACTTTTCCCTACCAGTGTGACTACTACCTTCAATCTCTTCTCTCCTTTTCCCAGGTCTTGGAGAGTTGGGGTTGTTAGGCATCCTTGGAGATTAGAACCAGACCGTCTGGGTGGTGGGGTTGCCACATCTGTTGATACCAGATTCAATTAGGGCATTCTATGCTTTGAGACAGATTCTTCCCCTCTCCCCAACTAAGTTTGCCTGGGTGCAAAAATTCTTGATAGATACTGATGTATTACCCATACTTTATAACTAATAGGATGGTTAGTGGAAAAACATATCATATCAATGCCCTTATAATTTCTTAAAGGCTTCTATAAAGGTCATAGTTCCCAGGAACTGATTACTTAATTTAAGAGGAAGATGGAGATTGTACAGAGATTATATTACTGTTTGCTACATTTGCTTTGAATGAGATAATAGATTATACATGTCAAGCCCCTAAACAGACATCCAGAAATGAACTTTCATTGTATCTTAATTTAGTTATTTCTATTTGGGGGTTATTGGAGACATGAACTTCAAACTAGATTCTTTAAGGCTAATTCTATGCAGCCAGACAGTGCAACAATATTAGCAGTTAACACTTATATAGGGCTTTATGGTTTTTTGAGGTGCTTTCAGTTTTGCTTTATTTGTCTATAATGGCATCATGGTAGGCATGGGCTTTTACCACCACAAACAACCAGAATGTTTTAATTGAACTCATTGGTTGGTTTGTTCAACCAACGAACTGAGTCAAAGAGCTGGTCATTTTGCTGTTCTGATTGATTTGTTGTCTGAATTGACTGGTCAAGTCAGTCGATGCTTTGACTAGTCACTTATGGATATAACCAACATTGGAGCCTCACTACAGCACTGCCAGAGGAATACATATGTGGATACTGCCTTTTGGTTAAGGCTCCTTTAAAAATGGCCTTTTAGCACCCTATTAACTATTTTTTTTGTGGATGAAATTATTTTACACAGTGGATAGTGTGGTAAAATATTTTATTATTTATTAATATTGTTTGAACCTAACTTTATGTGGCTAGAAAATTGTCTAATCCAAAGGTTATGGTAGAGGTCAGACTGACTTTGGAGATACTCCAGGGAAGCAGGGATTACTTAGAGCCCACCCGGATCTTGTTTTGTGTCCCTCCAAAGCTTCTGTTTTGTGTTCCCCAAATTGGATTGAATATTTATATTTATTGATAAACATCTCAAACTACCCTTTTGTAACAACTGCCTAACAGTGTATGTGTAGTTTGCATGCTGGCCAGCAAGCTCTTGTCCTTATGACCTTGCTTTCATTCTACATGATATAAACCTTGCAGACACTTGAGGAGGAAGCCACATTTCCTTCCTCACCCCCATCTCACTCCTTTGCCAAATGACTCAAAATTCTTTCTAAAACTAGTTCACGGTTTTGGGCTTGTTCTGAACTAACACTATCCAAATCATTATTGTCTTGGCTATTCATACACACCTACTCATATTCACCTGAGCACTGTCATGCTCTAGGAGTCCTTTGGCTTTTTTCAAGGACATACCATCATTGATCTAGAGCTGGATGGGAACTCTGAGACAGTTTAGCCTAGCCCACTTATTTTACAGATAAGAAAACTTGAACCTCAAGGAGGTTAAGTGACTTGCTGAAGGTCACAGAGGTGTTGGATGGGATCTGAGCGAACTGGTTTCTAAGCCAGTGCTTTTTCTACTCTGAAACCCAATCAGATTTCTACTGTGACTTTTTCATCACGTATCTTCCAAAGTGCTGATATCACCTTAAATATGACACCGATCTCTCTCTGACTGGTTTTCTTGGCAGGAGACCTTTACTAAAGGGACCCTTACTATTCTCCCCTGGAACCTATTCCCCCTGCACCAATAGCTTAAGTTTCACTCTCTCATTTTGAACACAGTCTGAGCTCTGAGTTTCTGCATTAGGATCGCCTTCCCTTCTCTTATTCTGGACTGGGAGGTGGATCTAAGAATCTACACTCAAGTTTCTTCATTCCTTCCACGCAGGACATAGTATTTCTGAGGTCCTACACTTAGATACTCTCCCTTGCTCCTGAGTTGCTTAATACTCATGAGTATTCTAATTTCCCCTCCCCACGTTCAATAACAGATCCCTGCAGGTTTTTCCTTCTCTGTCTCTCAGTTATTCTATCTCTCTCCCATGTTACTTCACTCACTCAGTAATTGCTTGGGTCACAAGCACATCTAGGGAGTTTGCTTTTGAACTGCCGGGCCACACAATAATCATCATCTGGAAAAGAACAACTCCGTGTTCTTTATAACACAGAGTAGGCATGGGGGAGGAGATAATTAACAATTTTAGACAGTTGTATTAATTCTGCACTACTATCTGTTTTCCCCAGGGGTTATTAACTCTAATATTTGCTGTTGAATTTGACTTTTTCATGACTAGAATTATAGTAGAGTTTTGACATAGTTATAAGTTCAAACTGGCTTGACTGCATTATCTATTTGGGGAAATCATATTTTAGGTGCTCTTGATTTCATGTCTAAACATGAGTATTTGTAACTTTTGATCTAAAGTGGCATTTGACTGCCATATTTGTCATCCATCCATCCATCCATCCATCTATCTATCTGTCTGTCTGTCTGTCTGTCTTTCTATCTATCTAATCTATCATCTGGAATACATGGCCGCTCTTCCCCCTTCCTTTCAAGCTACCCAAATTTTAAAGCATTCTGTGGACTGGCATCCACTTAGTGCCATAGCTCATAAGCTTCTCTCATTATATTTACTTTGATCACCCAGTCAGAAGTAATATTAGGTTAAAACAAAACATATTTAAACAAAATCGCAACAAAAAAAGTAACGTGAAAAGAAAAAAAATATTCTATGCATACATGAAGTATAATCTCAGACAGGATATCATACCACCACTGGGGAGAGTACACATAGAGGGAGTATGTATGACCTGGGACATACATGGAGACCATATAAGGAGGGCATGCATTTATATATATGCATGCATTATGTATATCTCATACATGTGTGTGTACAGATAGTTAAATAGTACATATGTGTTCAAATGCATAGATGTATCTATAAACATTGTGTATATTTATGCATATATAAGACATCTAAATATATATGTAGATGTACACACATATATGGGACACAAATATAAAACCTGCATATGCTGTATATTTAATGTATATGTGTATATACACACATGTGCACCCTCACAGGTAAAGAAGAGTGTAACTTGGCTCATTATCTAGAAAAATTCAAATTCAATGAATTCTTCAGAGTTAATGACAGAAAGGAAGCATAGACCCCAAAGAGACCTTAGAAATCATTTTGTCCAACCACCCAATTTCACTGGAGGCTCAAGGTGTTTTTATGATTTGGCCAGTCATAGAGCTTGATTGTTGCAGAGCTAGGACTAGGGCTCAGACCCTTTGATCCACAGTCTAATGATTTTTCTTTTCTACTACTAAACTTATTCGACTCTGGAAGAGACCTTGCTGGTTACTCTCACTATTTATTCTTTTTTTGAGTGTGATTTTCTGTGTCTTTTCAGCATTTCAGCATGGGTTGCCACAAAAAGGCTTTCCTCATATTACTACTTTAACACTGTCTATTGACTAAGTGGATTCCATTTAATACTTTGGATGCAACACTATTTCTACACCAGATTGCATAAAGAAATATGGTCAAAATTTCCTTTTCTTCACAGGATGAAGTTATGTTTTATGTAAAACTTCCAAAAGCTTGTGCAACATTTTAAAGAACAAAGTTGGGGAGTCTACTGCTTCTTTAATTTTAAGGGGGACAAGTTGACTTTTGGAAAAATCCAAGCCTAAATAAACTATGAACAATTCATTAAGAACTTTATGTTATGAACGGTTTATAAATCAATACATCTAGGAGCAATTATCTGGGGACTGGAAACTTTGAGAATGATTCCCTGTGGTACTGAATGCTGAAATGAGACTGGTTTCTTCAGCAGCTTTTGCCATTCATCACTACACATTGAGCGGATGTTCTCTCTTTTTCTCTCTGTGTAAAGTGTCTGTTTCTGATCTAACATGATATATGTCCTTAGCTCTTTCCTTAATATACCTCGAAGACTTGGTACTCTTTGAAAATTTTGTTTTGTTTTGGTAGGTGGTGGTGGTGGTAGTGGTGGTAAATGAAGGCCAAAAAAAGAAATCAGACTTTGCAGTCAAAGAGTAGAAATGGGGATTGAATTTCCTAGTAGGCATATTCTGATACTTTGCCATCAGGACTGCCTAATTCCAACTATCTAGACTGGCCCACCTATGTATGTCACCCCTTCCTCTTTAGGGAAGATCTTGATCAGACACCCAGAGATTTTTGGTTAGTGAAAAAATTGATGTCCTAGAATTGAAAGGGGTATTGGGGGATATGTAGTTCAAACTTCTACCTGATTCAGGAATCCTCTCTGGTGGTGACAGGTAGTCAGCCAGCCTTTGCTTGAATACTTTCATTATTTAGAGACTCATTACATTGAAAGGTAACCTAATGATATCTGTTATTTATATACATTTTTAATTTTGCAAAGCATTTTACACATTATCTCATTTATGCCTGTTCTTTCAGACAAGTACTGTAAGAATTACGATTCATATTTTATTGATTAGAAAACAGTGACTTCTTGTTCATGAAAATATAACTAATAAGAGTTAGGGGAAGAATTTACATAGATCTTTCTGACTCCTAATCCAGCAGTTTATAATGCCACACTGCTGTCATCGTCACAAGGACTGATGGATAACTTTCAATGTAAGTTTTTCTTTTGTTGAGTCAAAATTTGTCTACTTCTAACTTCCATCAGTTCTAAATCTATCCTCTGAAGTAATATCTGTATTTAGTTTAATTCCCATTCCACATGATGGCCTTTCAAACATTTGAAGATAGCTAACATGTAGCCCATACAATGTGATACATTTTTTTTGTTGGCTGAAACAAATGTTCCAGGTGAGACATAAATCCAAAACCCTAGCAGCTGTTGCCTCTGTGCTATGTGGCAAATGATTGCATCAAAGCACTGAGTATCAGGCTCCCAGTTGGTGTTCAATCAATATTAATTGATGATGGAGATAAGTGTTGGGCTCTGCTGTTGCCTCTCAAAAACTGAGTATAGATACAAGTGCCTCTTGAAATTGAGTAGGTTGAGCATATTTGTATTTAATTGGTTTGCTTTCTATATTTAGACTTTTAAAAAACTTTCCACATGTCCAAGAGCAAAGTTGTTGAATCTTTAAGTTTTCTAATTTTAAGAAGGAAATTTGATTCTTTGTAAAATGTAAGAGAAGCTACCAATTTTTTGTTTTTGGCCAACATTTGATACCTGTATTTTCCTCCTAATGTGCTTATTGTCAGCTGAAGAAGCAAAATCACCAGGTTTTTTAGTCTGGACAATATAGGTGTAGAGAGAACGTTATGTATTCTGTACTGGCCAGAATACAATGAAAAAGTCAAAGGCTTTGTTTTTGGCACATATATATATATATGTATATGTATATATATGTATATGTATATGTATATATATGTATATGTATACACACACACACACATATATATATATGTATATATATATATACATATATATATACACACATAATAAAGCTGTAATAAGGGACAGGAGTATAAAAGGCAATGACCTTACCTTCCTTGTTTCATTTTTGTACTTGTTCAAGTCTGTATGCATGCCAGTCAGGAGGATCTTGGGAATAAAGTGTGCTTTATAACCTTAGCTTGCATATAGTTTGTGGGATTTTTTTGGTTACAGACCACAATTTGGGTTTTGGAAGCAGCCGGGGTTAAGAGGGAGTAACAAGAAATTTCTAACTCTAAGTAAAATAGTTGTCTGGGTCCACGGACTTTGGATCAACACCAGACACAGGCAGTAAATCTTGGAGGACTTAATATTATCTTGGAGTATGATTAGAGCTATGATAACAGATTTGGTACTTTAGAGGCTAGTGAAAGCAACCTGTCCTTTAAAGATTGGGAAACAGGTGAGAAAGATTAAGTGACTTGTTCATGGTCACAAAAGTAGTAAACATTTAATGTAGGAGTTGAATTTAGGTCTTCCTGAATTTAATCCCAACCCTTCTACCCTGCACCCCCTCCCCACTACCTAGTCAACTGTTGTGGACCCTCTTAGTTAGGCGTGGTAGCATCTAATCTCAGCTACAAATTATAGAAATATTATCCACATTAATCATAGAAAGGTTTTCTAGTCACTATACCATAGAAGATGGGAGCTGAGAGGCTATCAAAGGTCACTGAACAGTTGAAGCCTGGACTATGATTACCCATAGAAAATGAACTCAGTAGAGATAATATGTCTAGGAAAGTTGATGGGCTTATTGTAGAGAAGAGAAGCAATGACTATTGGAGAACAACATGATGACATTGCTGTCTCTCAGCATTGTACATGTGATTTGCTCTGTCAATGTATGTGTCCTGGCCATAGGTTCTTGTCATTTGTGTTATCTCCATATGTGCCATATATTAGTGTCCCTGTAAGGAACAGTAAAGTCCATGCATGTATGGGGAGATCTTTTCTTTTTACCTTATTCGCTATGATATTTGATTAAATATATTTTATTTTGAATTAATATGATCTTTGGCTAGCTGGTAGGAGTATACACTCACCAAAGTGTGTTCTGGTAGAAATGTCACTACTCACTTTGGTGAGGCTTTATCTCTATCATCCATATTAATTCAAAACAAAATATATTTAATCAAACATCATAGTCCCCACCAAGGGATTTGTGAGCTATGACTTTGACTGGATACCAACTGCAAGAGTGCCTTGATCTTTGGGTAATTTTTCTGGGGGTCTGTGGGTGAGAAGGGGTGGTCTATGGTCTACATTGGAAATAAAGTTATGGAAACAGAGAAGGAAAAGAATGTGGTTCTTATGACAATGCCATTTTATTCCTTACTAAGAAGTTGCCAGTTATATAGCCATTGCTTAACCATAAACTGACATAGCTAACTAATTCCTTTACAATAAACTTTCAATTTCATTTGTTGTAGTGAATTTTTGTTGTGGGAAATACATATATACTTGAGAAAACTCCACACATGAAAATCTGAATCAATTCATCACTCAGCACTGATGAAATACCTACTATGTTGTAGGTAGAAGCACCAAGATTTGGCCATTTGTGGATAGAGAGAGTAAAGGGTTGAGGGGGAAGCTGAGGTTATGACCCTGGGTGACCAGAAGGATGATGGTATCAGAAGAGACCTTCTCAATTCACCCTCAGTGACATCTCCCCTCAGATTGGAGGGCTACAAGGTGGAGTATTAAACTCTTCCTGAAGCCTTCTTTATAGAATGCTCACAACATTCCTGGTAAATATCTTCTCCATCAGCAAGCAGTTCTTCTTGGCTTCCATTCCACTGAACAGCATAACCTGGCATTACCTAAGTCCCTCCCCACCCTCCTGAACTGAGTACATAAATCATAGAGAAAAAAAGGAAGGATGATATTGTCTTGGCCACAGAATCCCAGTATTCCCAAACCATATTTGGAGAAGTCCTTTTTAATTTTAATCATAAGCTTTGCTGGTATGTGCATCTGAACACACCTGTTTTGTGTTTGATTTTTCAAGTGCTGAGCACTCAAAACCATGAAGATTTCCCGGGACTTTACTGTTTGTCAACTTATTTTTGCAAGGTAAAGTTATGTTGAGCTTTCCAGAATAAGAGTTGAAAAAGGCAATCTGAACTAACATGAACTAACCTATTTTTTTGTCTTCCCACAAAAGTCCTGTAAATTCCCACTGCATTTGGAAACTGTTCTTCAAAACCACATCCTGTTCCCTGCTGATCTGGGAGGACAATGGAATCTGGGTTGGAGCAGACGGAGCTGTGATTAAAGGACAGCCTGTTTCTGGGATGGAACATTTTGGTGCAATACTACAGATTTCAGATAACCTAATGGAGAGAATTTTGTTCTTGCAGTGGGAAACCATAGCAACCTGCCACTTAGAAGACACACTATATAATCTATCTGTCCTTCAGTTAGTATTTTGCAGTCCAGAAATAGTCATCATCGCCTAATGGGAGTATGCAAAAGGTCAGGCAAATGTGGCCCCAGCGACAATGCAGTTCTCTGGGAAAGCTGTATTCATAGCATTATGCTTCTACAGGGGATCCAGAATTCTTGTCTGCCTTATAGCCAGGATAAAAAACTGAGCTAGATGCTTTTTTTTAATGTAAAGAATGCCATATATCCATGAAACTTTGTAAAACAAAGGAAGAGAACATGGTCCACAGAGAGCAATGTCTCCCAAGATCTCATCCTAGTCCAGTGCAACTCTCCTTTTATTTTTGGCACATTTTTGTAAATTACAGTATTCTGGGTTCCAGGCATTCATGTCACTGGCCCCTTTAATAGCACTTTATTTAGGTACAAATAATAACCAGAGAAGTAGGTGGTAATTACCCAGGAGCTCTCCTGCTTCTCCTTAGGGTATATGTGACGACAGCTGGCCAGAGCAGTCAGCTTGTACTCTGCTGCTCACCAAAGGTTACTGGGGTTGAGCCAAATAGTTAGGCAAGAACTTTGAGGTAAGCAGAATTTGAGGGTGGGGAGAATCTGGGGATAGGTGGAATGTGCACAAGGCTAATTTGGACTTGGCAGGACAGATAAGTGATGTGGAACAATTGGTTCAAATTACAAAATTTTTTGGGAAACAAGTCACTTTAAATACTGTAACAACAATGTTACTTGCAGCTACTGTGGAGGTCTAAGGCCAATAACACCAGCACATAGGAGGGCTACTAGCACAGGTTCTTTGATCAGCTTTTCTAAAGGAAATCAACTTTAAGGGGTTAACGATCTTACTTTAATTAAACATACATATATCATTCACTTAGTTCAGAGGAAAAAGTCAACACTCTGAACTTCAGAGCAAATACAAACAGAAATTACAAAAAGAGAATTTAACACAAATCAACAGACAGGCTTCTAACTGACTGACCATAGCAATACATACGTAGTTACCAGAGAGGCTCCTTAACGACCACACAGAGTCTCGTCTGGTCAAATCACATGAACACTCTTCCAATGAGATGAATGATCCCCAAAACAAAATGCTAACTTCAGAGTATATATACTGTTTCCAATCAAGGACTCTTGATTCAATCAAACACTCTTGATTCAAACAAAGTGACTCAATCAAAGTCACTTGGTTGCCTTAGTGCTAAGAAGCACTCCAAAAGAAAAAAAAACAGCAAAAAGTCCCACTTTGTTTGCCATTACAACTCCAGATGTAATATGTTTTTCTTTGCCTGCCTTTTGTCTGTTGGATTCTGTCCTGCTACTGAATTGTTCTGGTGGAAATCTCCAACACAAAGGACTCATGGGTTTAGTGGTCATCTATTGATGACTGACTCTGGGGTTTTGTTTTGTTTTTTTACTTGCTTGCTTGCTTGTTTTTTGTGACCCATTTGTGACCTCCATCATGTTTCCTATGTCTCTTCTAGCACCAGAGATTGACCTTTCTCTAGCTTTTTCTGTTGTTTTAGATTCTCTTCTTTCCCCATCTTCTATTGTCCTTCTCTTTTCTTTTTTCTCCAGCATCTTCCTGTCCTCCATCTTCTTTCCCTTCCCCTACACCCCCTCCTTCTACCTTCTCTGCTCTTTTTCATTTTCCCCCAATTCCAGATTATCTATTCCTTCTTTTATCCCATCTTCTTCCTCAGTTCTTTTTTCCATCGTGTCCTTTATCTCACTTCCCTGTCTTCTTCCTTCTCCATATTCTCCAACACCCTCTCTCTTTCATCCTTTTCTCCCCATCTTCTTTCTCCCCTCTCTTCTACCTCTATACCCATTTTTTTCTTTTCTAAAATACATATCTTGATATTTTTTACATTGCCTACGTTTCTCCCTATTTTCCCCTTCCTCCCCATTTCTTATAAGAATTTTTTAAAAAGAGGAAAAAAACATTCAGCAGAACTGATCAATACATTAAAACAAATTCAACATCATATACAATGTTTCACACCTATAAGACTCCCACTTCTGCTAAGCAGTGGGGGAAATGTCTTCTTGTTTTTCTTCTTTGGGACCAAGCTTCTTCTTTATAACTTCACAACATCCAGTTCTGATTGTTTTCTGGTGATCATTCTTTCTATTTGGCCTTGTTGTAGACATCATGCAAATTGTTTTCCTGGCTATACTTCATTTTCTATCAGTTCATATAAGTCTACGTTTCTCTGGATTCATCATATTTGTCCTTTCTTACAGCACAGTAATAATATCTCATTATATTCATGTATCAGCACTTAAAAATCTATTTCCCAATTGCTGCATACACCATGTTTCTAGTTCTTCACTAACATGAAAATTATGGCTATAAATATTATGGTGTATATAGAGCCTTTCTTTATCAGTGACCTCCTTGGGATAAATACTTTGCAGTGAAATCTCTGGGCCAAAGAGTATAGTCCAACTCTGTCTTCTTTTTCTCCACAGGTGGCCTTCCTTCCCCCTTTCCTCAATTTTCCCTAATGCCCTCAGCAATGCTATAGATTTCTGATGAAGCATTCTTTTTGGGGTGGACAAAGGAGGCATTAGGGCAGTTAGGTGATGTAGTAGAGAGAACGCTGGTCCTGGAGGCAGAAAGACTCATCTTTTTGAGTTCAAATCTAACCTCATACACTAGCTGTGTGACCATGGGAAAGTCACTTAACTCCATTTGCCTCAGTTTTCTCATCTGTAAAATGAACTGGAGAAGGAAATGGAAAACCACTGGCATTTTTGCCAAGAAAACTCCAAATGGGCTCATGAAGAGTCAGACACAGCTGAAAGATGATTGAACAAGAATGGGGTATTGTGCATCTTAGGTCTGTAGGGGGTAGTGATCTGACACTGAAAATAACCCATTTATGTCAGGCACACAATTCAAATTCTGCATAAAAACTTTAGCATTTTCACAAAACAAGTCAGGATATATCTCCATATATCTATGTCTCTGTCTCCATCTCTATCTCCACTTCTATCTCTATCTTATCTTCAAATAACCTTCCAATAACCTCCATATTTCCAGAGGCTAGTCCCTACTTGGCATGTAGATTGGGGATTTATCTTATTTGCAGTTGTGATAAGCAGCCATTTTTTACCTCTAGCTTGGTCCTTCTTGATCTCCAGCTGTTAGTGCTGCAGTTGTTAGTGTGCACCTATTGCCCTAAATTACTTTATATTGATTTTGTATACAGTATATTCACTTATCTATGTACCCATTTCCCCCTAGTAAAATGTACTCTTCTTGAGGACAAGGGTTTTTTAAATTATTGCCTTTGTATTTGCATTCCTTGACCATAGTAGGTCTGACAAATGCTTGTTGAACTAAATAAATTAATCCTCATTGGTTTGGCAAGGCAATGCTAAAGGAACAATTAAAGAGAAGGCACAATCCAACTTCTGACAGTTTTCTTATATACCCCTATGCTCTAGGCCACAGTTGCTTATTCTTTTTCCTCCTTGGAGCCCTCTTTTTGTCATAGAAACTATTTCAGATGCTCATGGTCCAGATATGCCACAAGAGATATAATCCAATTTTCTAGCTGTCAATATCTTCATCATTGTTAACTCCATACTAACATATGCTAAATGTATTTGTTACTGTGTGTGTGTGTGTGTACATGTGTGTGTGTGTGTGTGTGTGTGTGTGTTTATGTGTGTTGAGAATGGGGGTTACTAGTGATTAGGTCACAAACTCCAGACTGTACCATAATATCTTGGGGCAGAGGAAGATGCTACTTAGTAAGGTCTTTGGGCCTCAGGTTTCTTTGTTTCTATACCAACCCCCACAAACTTTGATCTGTCAGGTCATAGGCAATCTTTTAAAACATATATTTCAAGATTATGTTTTGTATTTAGAAAGAAGTGACCTTAGAGGCCATTGAATCAAATCCGAACACCCTCATTTTACAGATGAGGGAACCGAGGCTGGAGAGGTTAAGTGATTTACCCAGGGTTACACAGCTAGTGTTTACTGTGGGATTGAAACCCAGTTCTTGCTGACTCCAAGTCCAGTACCATAGCCACTACATCATGTTGCTTGAATTCCAAATGAGAAGGCACTGCAACAACTCTTTATCTGACTATCTCTCCCTAATCTCACTTCCTGTTCTCGCACAAACATTCACATTCTGTACTCACAATCACTTGCTAAATTCTTCTAATAGAACTGCAGATATTTGTTCCTTTTGCAGCCACCTATACAAAAGAGGGAGATGGAGAGGGGATGAACACATTCCTCCTGTCTCTATTTTCCTCTTTTCAGTGGCCCTCTGCCTCAGCATCCTGATACCTCTGACATAGAAAAGTAGGCAGACTGAAAGAGCAGGGCAGTACGACCTCAAGGTCAATTGGGACATATTTTTTAGGTCTATGAACAACCTGCATTTTTCAGAGTAGAGAGAAGGAGGAGGGGCCAATATTCCTGGGAATATCCTAGTTGCTTGACATCATGAGTATTTCAAAGAATTACAGAATCTTAGTGCTTGAAGGGATGATAAATCTAGCCTGATCTCTCCTTCATGTTAGAATTCTCTTCTATAATATTCCTGATAGATGGTTATCCAGCCTTTGAGTACTTTCAGTGATCAGAACCTTATGATCTTTCCAGAAAGCCCATTCCACTGTAAGATAGCTCCAACTTCCACCAATTGGTCCTAGTCTGTTATCTCAAGGGATAGAGAACATATCTACTACTTATTAATATTATAGCATAGCACAGTGTCTGGTATCTAGTAGGCAAGTAAATGCTTGTTGACTTGATAGCTGTGTTGGGGGTGGGGTAGGGCAATCAGAGGAGTCAGCCAC
This sequence comes from Trichosurus vulpecula, assembly GCF_011100635.1. NCBI lineage: Eukaryota > Metazoa > Chordata > Mammalia > Diprotodontia > Phalangeridae > Trichosurus > Trichosurus vulpecula. The sequence goes on along the minus strand of NC_050575.1, from coordinate 74,890,570 downwards.
AGCATTGGTGCCTGAAGATCTCTGCTCCCACATCCGAACTGATTTCCCTTATGGAAACTGTAACACCCAGAGCATCAGTACTGGTCAGGACAGAGACCTGTGACTCTATGGGGGAGTATATGAGGAGTTGGGTGGGGAGAAGAGGTGGAAGGAGATTTATGTTCTGCCCTGACCGTCTCTCAAGCCCTAGTTTCAGGTTTAAAGAAGCATGCATGGTCTCAATTCAGTATACATTCCACAGAATGGTGGTTGGAATTCACCATATCTATAGCCACAAATAAGGCAAAATATTTGGCTCTTATTTCTCTGCTCCTACCAATCCTACCAATCACATTGGAAGCCCAACTAGTAACAACTATGCTGAAAGCCCAGGAGAGAACCTCAGTGGCTTTGCTGTGCTGTCCAATGTAAAGGTCTGCATGATTTGACTCTACTCTGTTTTGAGAAATTTACCTTTAACTCTCTCATAAAACCAGGCACCTCAGGGTTTTGTCCTGATATCTACTCAGGGACTTTTCAACTATGCTTGACTTTGCATAACACCAATGTCATTGTTCTTTTTCCTACTTTAAAAATTAGTGGGCTATTCATCTTAATATATTATTTACCCACAGAAAACTGCAACCAGATGTTTCTCATCAGGGTGAGGGGAGGCTAATTGCAAAAGAGAGAGAAGGACCTTTTATTTAAGAAGAAATCGAGTCTGAGCTTTTTCTGTAAAAATCTGGAAAAGCAGTGTTGGAAGGAATGGTGTTTTCCAACAGGGGGCAGTATTAGCACATGGTTTGTGAGCCAGTCTTGTAACTTTGCAAGTGGCACTTAATTAGAGAACCTGCATTTCGGTGTGTTTATATTAGGCATCACACCAAGTGTGTTGCAAAATTATTTTTACATATAATTCTGGGGCTGAGAAATTCCAGAGGACTGTGAAAAACAAAGAGAAGGAAATTTTAAAAAAAGGGCTTCTAGTTAAGCACCTACTAGGCTGAATCAAGAGTTGTGCTGCCGAAGAGCAGGGAAAGAAAACTCTGACAGGAGAACGGGAGAACTGGCCTCAGTCAGCTCTGATGCTTCGTAGTCCTTTGTCTCTTTATCTTCCAGAGAAGAGGCATTTCACATTCTTTTTTGCTTCAAGCTTCCTTTTCCATGTCCTACGTACACAGTGAACATTTTTAACCCCTCAGATTCCCTGGACCCATACTAATTTGGCATCTTCAAGAGCACGAGCAACTGACTGCATTTTTCATTTATGGTTGCTGACCAAAGGTGATCGAACTAGAAAGATCACAAATCTAGTAAAACATGTTCTAGTCTGGGTTTTGTCACTTAATGACTATGTGACATTGGATTAGATCTAGGATTCTTAACCTTTTTTGTGTCATGAATCTCTTTGGCAGTATAATGAAGCCTATGGACCTCTTCTCAGAATAATATTTTTAAATGCATAAAATAAAATACATGGGATAACAAAAGAAATCTGTTATATTGAAATATGGTTATCAAAATATTTTTAAATATTCATGGGTCCCAGATTTAGAACTCTTATCTAAATGTTAGATAGTTTAATTACTTGGTGCATCAGTTTCCTGGTTATAAAATGAAGAGATTAGATTAGATGATTATTAAGGACCTCTAACATTAAAATTATAGAATCTGACTGCATTCTACCTCTCCAATCTTTTCTCTTAGTAGTGACTCTCCATTAAAATTGGTTTTCCCCCCTTCTTTCTCCTGCTGTAGTGTTTATTGAGCATCTACTTCGCCTAAGACTCTGTGTTAGGACCTCCATACATACTGTGTTCTTTTAAATCCCCTTGTCTGGACTCAAAGTAGTTACTTCTCCCTGAAATAGTTTTTTATCATCTCTGTTAAAATTATTTCAAGTTTTGTTAATTGAATATTAATGTAACAAACATTATTGAATCTCTATTAACTTCTTAACATTGTGCTAGGCACTGAGGGAGAGGCAAAGATAAATGACATATGGTGCCAGTCTTCAAGGAACTGAAAAATGTTTTCCTTACTTTTAATGTCAAACTCAAGGACCATATCCTCCATTAGGCCTCTTCTGATTAATTTGGTTAGCCAACCAATCAATCAATCAACAGGCATTTTATTAAGTACCTATTTTGTACCAAGCATTGTATTCCATACTGGAGAGACAAAGACATAAATGTAATAGTCCTGGCCCTCAAGGAACGTAGATTTTATTTGAAAAGACAATTGTAACATAAATTTATATAAAATAAATACAAAAAAGAGTGGTGGTATATGTGTGAGACACTAGCAGCTGAGGGAATCATAGAAGGTGACACTTGAACTGGGTTTTGGACACTAGCAGTTCTAAAGAGATGAGGAGGCAGGACATTTATTGCCTAAACCATACAGTTTAGTACTCTATACACTATCTTGTGCTTATTTTTATGTAGAAGGAAAGATACTCTAGGAGATGGTATGTATCATTTTTCTGTTGTGTTTCTCATTTCAAATAGCATAAGACTAAGTCATATATTTAATAAAATTCTCTTGACTGATTTATACATTGACATCTAGAATTTGGGTGCAGGAAGAGATGCATTTGTACTTTTTTTCCTTTTTTCTCCTTCCCCTGTCTACACTAAAGGGGCTATAATTGTGGGAATTTGCCTTATTTTGTCTTGGTCTCAGGCCTACCATGCCAATCCCGGACATCTCTAAGTCATGCCAATCTGAGAGTATTTTCCCTAAATTGCTTTTGTCTTCCCCTTTCCCTACCTCCAGCTTCCCACAAACCATTCTTGGAGAATCCGTGTCTATCATTTGACCTATGACTCCATTCACCATCCCCTCTGACTTCCTTTCCCAAAACATTCCTCCCTGGCTACCATTTCCCTGTATGTGTAGTTTTCTATTATAATGTAATCTCCTTGAGAGCAAGAACTATTTTACTTGTTCGTATTGTTTTCCTAGCACTTCTTACAACCTCTGGCACACAGCAATAATAATAATAATAATAATGATAATAGTAATAATAAATGCTTGATTTCATTTGTTCACTTATTCATTCATTCTAATATAGTTCTGCCTTTATCAAAAGGCGGGTATCTCGGTGTAGTGGAAAGAGCACTGGAGCTGGAGTTAAGAGATCCAAGCTTTTAGCTCTGCTTCTCACTACTTACTTGACCTTGGGAAGTTTTCTTAACCTCAGTTTCTTCATCTGTAAAAGGAAGGACTTGGACTAGATGACCTACTTCTAAGGTCCCTTCCAGCTATAATCTATGATTCTATCAACCTCTCCTTTAGATTGTAGCATTAATTTCCTAATTAGTCTCCCCGTCCTGGTTATTTTCTTCTTCATTTTGTCCTTCACATTGCCATAAATTTGATATTAATAAAAGAAAGATCTAACCATATAAGTCCCCGCCTCCTCTCCCCTCCCCTTCTCAATCCTCAATGATTCCCTATGGTCTCTAGGATAAAATACAAAGTCAACAACCTGACATTTAAAGTCCTTCACACTCTTGCCACCCTTACTATTCTTGTCTTATTTGATATTGGTCTTCCCACACTTTTAATTTCAGTCAAGCTGGCCTAACAACTCTTCATGGCAATTAATCTCCCACCTGTGCCTACTGCACTTTTTCCTTTGTATCCCAATACATGGCACAATGCTAAGTACAAAGTCGATACTTAAATGCTTGCTGATTGCAGAAGGGTTTGTCCATATCTAGAATAGGTTCCATTCTCGCCTCTGCTATATTGAATTCTTAGCTTCCTTTGACACGCTTCTTAGATACCGCTTTGTTGGAGAACCTTTTTCTGATCCCCAGAGCTATTAGCATTTCCCTTAAAATTACTTTGTGTTACTTATATAGTTTGTTTCCTTACTTTTGCACATGTTGTATCCTTCTTGCCCTCCCCCCCAGCACAGAGACCGTTTTGTTTTTTTGTCTTTGTATGCCCAGGACAAAAAATACTTATCTGCACATTTTTTGTGGGGAGGAGGGAGAGAAAGAAGGATTCCCATTCAATTTTTCTCTGTAGCAGGTTTTATTTTTTTGTTTTTTGTCTTGAATAATAAAGAAAAAAATCAACTTTCAGCTGGGACACATTCTTTCTCAGTCATGGGACCCCCACAAATGTTACCCCAGATAGAAGATACTCCAAGAGTCTGTACTCATTCCAAACCATAGCCCATGCAGAGGATACAATTAATAAAAAGCAAAAGTGTTTAATGAAATAGTAAGAAATTTAGTAATGGAACATTTCCCCCCCTAAATCTGGTGCATATTCTCCTATAGATATACATGTGTTCAAAGGGCAGAGTACACTTTATGTACACTCGTACATAAAGATCACACATGGAACACACATGTAGGAACATATGTGACCAGGGAACATGAATAGAAGGACAACTTATGCTTCTTTTGTTACAGGGCTGCTGATGTTTTTTGATGATAGCACTGTGCATCTCTCCACTGGGCCTGCATCTGAGCATTGTATCATATCTCTGTTTCTTCCCCACTGAGTGCTGTGTTTCTTCTGTTTTGTTTATTTTCTGTTGTTTTTTCACTTATTGTGACATCTTTGCTGCTTCCCATCCCTAACTCTGTCCTATTTTCCACTGGTGGTACCACTTTGCTGGTTTCATGGTTGCTTCTGGGCAATGGTGCTTGCTATCAGCTTCTGGGTTTTATTTCTGTAAGTGCTCCAGTTGGCCATTTCAGCTTCAACGTATTAGGGTGTGGTGACTAGAAAGCCTCACCTTCATAAAGTTGGCAGGTCTTTAGTTATATTGATATGACACCCAAGTGACAAAAGCCAAGTGTATCACCCCTTCTCTCCCAATCTTAGATTAAGCTTTTTTTTTATTTTTAGCCCTTTTTCACTTGGGTTGAGATCACAGTTTTTTGGCTCAGACAACTATTTGGCTTAAAGTTAGAAATTTCCAAGATCCTTTCTGGCTTGGCACACATATGAAATTGGGCCAGAACAAAAGGTAAGAAGAAACCAATGTTCCTTCCTTGCCTTCCCCTCACCCCCAATACCATTATGTAGTCTCTTCTACAGTAGCTGTTACCTTTTCTTTCTTTTTTCTTCTGGCTGCTACCCTAGGTTTGAGATGAATTCCTCTTCCCTGACTTTTGGAGACAGGTATGATTGAGTAGTACTTCAGCTGAAAGAAGAGCCCAACTCCTGATGGTAACCATCAGGTCAATAATAACTGGGCAGCATGGGAAAAATATTAGATGAAGCAAATTCCTTCAAGAAAAACTTGACAGCAGAAGGTTTCACTATGTCTGGTGGAATGGGACAACATACTGTCTTGGGTAGTTTAAATTAGTTTTTTTTTAAAAGTAAAAATTTCCCCTCTTGGATTGATATATAATTTTTAATATGTCAGGAAAAACTGAAGGTGGTACTAATAGGTGCTGACATTTTACATCATTAAGTTGTCTTTTTAAAATGTATTTGTAAGCAAGGAAATAAATCTTTGCTGAATCTGCTTTTTGGTCATTGCTATTATTCATTCTTTTAAACAATTGCCCTCCTTCCCTCAAGAAAAAAAAAGAAAAAGTAAAAGAACAAACAAACCCAAACATTCTCATTTAGGCTTCTTGTGAGCTACTAACAAGCATTTCTATATCAAGAACAGACTTTTAATTCTGGTAGAGTTGAAAAATTGCTTTTGAATTTGACCACCTGAATGTGTAGCTGTTGTAAGCTGCAATGATAAGTAGGTAAGATAATTCCTATGGGGATGTGACTAGAGACAACACAGGTCAGTGGAAAGAGCACTGGCTCTGGAGTCTAGGGTTAGGCGATGTGGATTCAAATCCCCCTCCGACTATTACCTGTGTGACCTTTGCCAAGTAACTTAACCTTATTGGTCCTCAGTGTACCCATTTGCAAAAAAAGATTTGGTTGGACAAGATGACACATGATCTATATCTATCATCTGGTGATGTAGCCCACTAAAGTAGCCTGTAGTAGGAAGGTTAGGACTATCTGTATCCATCAAATGTATTTGAAGGTAGTTGGTCAAATGGGATCCCAGGTTCTATCTTTACCTTATATAGAGGTTAGTAACTTCAGGGTATAAAAGGGATTACCTATCCTGGCTAGGTATATCACTCCCAAATGCAGGCCTATGTCCACCCTGACCTCACCCAGGCTGGGAGTGGAGAAGTTCCCCACTCCCAATATCACATCAGATACAAATCAATGGCTCCCAATTGTCTCAGTGCTGAGAAACAGAAAAACATCCCACTTTATCTGCCCCATTCAAACAAAGGCCAGAATCATTAAAGGTCAACAGCAAAAAGTCCGAACTTAATTACTATTACAGTACTGGTTAGTACTAGTTTTTCCCAGATTATCTCCCTATCCATACTCTTCATTTCTCTCTGTAAACATACTTTTATCTTTGGGAAATGTATGAGTCAAACTGTGGGAAATGACAGGTAGGGCATTGCTCCAAATAATCAAACATCTTTGACAATCAGCGTAGCAGAAGAACGATCAGATTCCCTCTGTTCCACATTGATATAAAAAGTAGCAGGCTTTACCTCAAAGGTCATGCTTCCCCTCACTAACATGGGATCACAAATCTAGATCTGGAAAAAGTCCTTAGAGGTGAGAGGTCATCTAGTCTAAACTCTCTTTCTCTCTCTTTTAATGTAACTTTTATTTTATTTTACATTTTAAAAAATTAACAAGCATTTATTTTCTTTCCTCTTACTCTTCTCCTGCCCCTTAATGGATAAAAAAACATTAAATCTTCATACGAAATATAGATAGCTAAACAAAATAAAAGCCAGAATTTACCGTGCCAAGAAAAGATGTGTCTCATTCTGCACCTTGAGTTTATAACCTCTTTGTTCGGAGATAGAGAAGCATCATTCATTATTGCCCCTCTGGAATCTTATGGCTCACAGAGATTAGATGACTTGTCCCAGCCATATAAATATTAGATGCAGAGCTAGAATTTGAACCATGATCTTCTGAATTTGGCAGTAATATCTCACACTGCTTCTGATATCAGGGAACAAGTGCTTTATGCTGCAGTTTCCTGAGGCTATTTTCTGGCCCAATCTAAAACTCAGCATATGTCTTTGGATAAGGACAAAGACGTCGTCAAGTGGGCTACCCCTGGTTTTGGGGCTCTCTTGGGAAGGATAGAAGAAATGGGAAGAAAATGTTGAAGAGACCCAAGAAGAAGGAACTTGAGATTACTTTAAAATTCATGTATCTTTAGACAGCTTAATTTCCTTAAGACAGTTCAAGATAGGTATTCAGTACATAAAAGAGACGTTTTCCAATTCCTGTCTAAGTTACCTTTATAATCACTCTCTCATGTTCTTTTGTTCTAGTTCCAATCTTGTCCATGGGACAACCCAACCTAGCAATTGGTATGGAAAACAAATGAATTGAGTAACTGATGAAACAAGTTAAGACATGAAATATGAGAAAATAATTCACACTCAGTGTGTTACCAGGGATGGCTGAAAGCCTAAGATGTGGAGAGCACACTCTGTGAATTATTAAACAGCAATTCAAACCTAGAATGTTTTTATGTGATTATGAGATTTGATGATGACACTTTAGTTTATGGGAATTTTTCGAATAACATTTTTATGTGAATTTATCATTTTTTAATTTGGAGCTATTGTTTACAGAAATTGGTGGTATAACAGTACAGTTAAAACCATTCACTTGATAGTTATTTTCTTGATTATTGGGAAATTTTTTGCCCAGTCATTAGAGTTCTGTGGACAAATTTGCATCCACAATGTCTTTCCTCTTGATCAACCAAGGTTCAGTTTAAAGCCAGTCAAGTATTTCTGATAATCTACTAAAAGATAACTGCTAGCTGTAGGAGAGAAAGTAAGCTGAGTATGTTTCCATAAGAGTTTGCATAGGAGTGTGCACTAGAGGAAGGGGCACAAAACTAGGAGTCAGGAAAGGCAGGTCTTATTTATGTGCTGTACCTAATTCACTGTGATATTGTGAGTAAATACCTGTAAATGTCCATTCCTAATACCTCCATTATCTACCTTGGAGTTTTTCTAATGACAGAGCAAAATAATAGATCAAAAAGTGCTATTTGATTGTGAGATTTAAAATACATCACTCCAGATCAATGGATAACACAGCTAATGTTCCCCCAATTTCAAGAAAGCAGGGATCTCATCAACGGGAGTATCTGATCACAGTTACTATGATGGTATTCTTCTGCATTTAATTAGTAGGGAAAATAGCTATGGGTGTCCCTTTGTATTCTAGACATAGTCTTGTAATTGTTTGTAAATCAGATCACTATTTTTGGTGCATTCTCAAATTACTGTGGATTATGGGAGATCCATAGACTGAAGTAGTACTTATATGATATATAATAGTACACCTGAATTTGATAATTCTTATCTGTCAACTGTACAGCTTAGTGTGCTAGATGCTTGTTTAGAACACCTGAGGCATAGCTGGATGGGTGACAGGTGTGTTGATTGGTGATAGCAGATACCCCAGATTTTGGCCAATCAGAAATAGAAGTTCTATGTTTTTTATGGCCAGAAAGACTGCTAGAGGATTTGGCCGTCTGGAGGCTAAACAGCTAATGAAAGTGAATTACTCATCTCTAAGTATCCTAAGATCCTGGCATCCGTGTGCAGTGATATTTTTGTAAAATAATGACTGCTATAAGACAATTTGCCAATGTCAAAAAAAAGTCCAAATGGAGGTCATTGGAGATTTTTAGTGGTGCTTCATATTTGCAATGCAAAATAGGTTTTTAAAATTTTTTTTTTCCAATGACAAGTTAATAACTTTTAGAAAGTAATTTCACCTGTAAAAACTCTCTTAATACATATACAATATAAACACATGCATCAATTAAAAAGTAGAATCCTAAGTAGAAACAAAACACCTGAATAATTACTTAACCCTCCCTTGGATGTTCAGATGGAATACCAGGAACTATTTGGTTTTTGGTGAAAATATAATGGGAAAGCATTAAATTGTTGTAAGAAAACTAACTTTGCTAAAGTGTAAAAGGACAAAGAATTGAGTGGGTGAAGACTAAAGAGCAGTTTGGATAAAAAAGAATAAATGAGTATTATTTCTATCCATTTAATATTACATTTGTGTAATTTTATCCCACAATCCTTGATATTGGTGCCGTCCTTTGTTTTTGTTTTGTTTTGTTTTTTTCTTGCCGACTATAACTAAAAATCATTAATTGATTTAACCCTCATAGCAACTTTTGTGAGGTAGACAAGGCACTGATTGTTCTCCCTCATTTTATAGATGGGGAAACTGAAGTTCAGAAAGATGAAGTGACTTTCTCATGATTCTATTACTTGCGTTATGTCAACCAGGGTGGCTGAGCAGTTGATCTGCGATAGCATGAAGAAGGCATGAAGCCAGTAGCTGTTGCCAATAGTTCTAACCACTTTCCATGTCTCATGCTGTTGAAAGACATTAGATAAATATAAGAATAACCCAGGATCTCTTGGCTGGTATTCCTAAGTTTGGATGTCATACTAAAACTTTAAAGTTAATCGCTTTGATAGAAATGAGAAGCGCCAGATGTCACTTCTTCAGGTAGAGGAATTTGGGTGCCTGGATAACTTCCTCTACATTTGTATTTTCCCTGTGTTGTACACATCCTGGGAATGTACCACTGTGCAGTGTCTGGCGCTGCAAGCTGCCTAAGGTGTTTGAACATCAACTATATTAAAAGGCTGGGCAAAGAGGATGTTTTTCACAAGGTCAGTGATACCTACATCCTTGCCCACATCTGAACCCTTACTTTTTGACAATCCTGCATCAGTTTATGGGACCCTTGGTGGCTGTTCAGTGGAAAAGCTGGGACTAGAACCCTTGTCTTCTAATTCCTAATCCATTGCTCTTATTATCCAACTGCATTCATCTTCTTAATTTGTAATCACTGCAAATAGAAAATACATTGTCTCTAAGCTGCCCACATGTAAAAATCATTTACCTGACTGCCTTCTGATGGGACATAACTACTGTGATTAAAATAACTGCCAATCACAGTGCTTGGCAATTTCCATGCAAATGTTCCTTAATGATGTTGTTAATCCAATGAAAACCAGATGCTAATAGTGTAAAAGGATGCTCTTGAATTCTGTAAGTTCTTTGCCTGGTTAAATATAATTCCTGTTTCTCCCCATCACTATGGTACTGACTGCAGTAGAGATTCTTCCACTCACTTCTCAAGATGTTTACTTTTTTTTCTTCAGGCAGTACTTCATAATTACTTTGCTGGGTTTCTTGAGAATATGGCATTTGGGCCCAAGGCAGCAGGAAAAAAATGTCCCTTGGGAAGGTAAAGGTGCTTAATCATTCACTCTTTTCTGTCCTCCTGTGACTCCTCTCTCTCCTCTCCATTTTTCCCTTGTAGCTTTTAGTGAAACACAGTCTCATAATTATTTGGGGGGAAATTATAACTTCAAGGGGTATTTTAGAGGACCCACTGTTTTTTACTCATTACCATCTTTTCCCTGAACTTGATATTCCATCTCCTATTTTAGTTTGTTCCCATCAGCTGTCTCCAGTGACTGTAATACATTCTTTCCCCCTGTCATAATTGTAAAATCATAGGTCTAGGTAAATAGATAGATAGATCACTTGGTAAGTGTTTAGTATGTGCCAGGCATTGTTCTAAGCACTGGGAATACAAGTACATTCAAGCAAGGCAGTCTCTGTCCTCAAGAAGTTACATTCTAATGGGAGAAAGACTGCATATGTAGGGGGCCTGGAAAAAAGGTTGGGTATGGGTGAGGCAATATGATGTCAAGCAGGTGAACTGGTATGAAAGTCTGGGCCTAAAAAGACAAGGCAAATGATGCTTATTTTTTCAGAGATTAGGGACACAGGGGCATTGTCTAAGTTACCAGGTAGGAAAGATAGAGCTGATGGCTTGAATTGAGGAGGTATAGTGGGAAGTAGGCCAGGAAATGACATAGAGGTCTGGCTGTAGGCAAGACCAGACAAAAGCCCACCTAGTAGAGATGGAGCTGGGAAGAACTTCAGAGGCCATCTAGACCAGCTCCTCATTTTATAGACAAGGAAACTGCAGCCCAGGGAGATCAAGTGACTAGTTCTCATAGATAATGAACATCAGAGGTGGGACTTTAAACCAACTTCTATGATGCAGGAACATTTTTATCTTTCTCTAATACTCAGTTCAAGAACAGATCTTTGCCCAGAATTCTTTCCACCCACTCCTTCCTATCATATTGTTAATTCTTACTCCTTCCTTCCTTAAATGACCTGGTATTTATTTAACTGAGTACATGTTGTATATCCCTACCAGTGTACAACTTCCCCAAGATCAGGAAGTCATTAATTCAGTTAACAAGCATTTATGTGGTACCTATTATGTGTCAGGGACTGTACTATGCACTGGGAATACAAAAAAGATAAAAACAAGGTTTCTACCCCAAGGAGGTCACATTCTTATGGGGGATGTGACATGCAAACAACTATATACATAAGATATGTCATGGAAGGTGATCTCTGAAGGAAGGTACTAGCACCTAGGCAGTTGGGGAAGGCTTCTTGTTGAGGTAGGATTTGAATTGAGTCTAAACAAAGCCAGAAGGCTGAAGTGAAGAGGGAAATATTTCAGGTATGGAGGACAGCCAGTGAAAAGACAGGAGGCAAGAGATGGAATGCCTTGTGGAATAGAAAGCAAAAAGATAGTAAGTAATATCTGGATTGTAAACAACATGGAGTGTAGAAAAATTTAAGACTGAGAATTTAGGAAGGGACAAAGTTGTGAATGTCTTTTAAATGCCAAACAAAAAATTATACTTATTACTGGAGATAATAGGGAGCTACTGGAGTTTATTGACTGAGGTCATAAAAGACGTGGTATAATCTTTGTGCTTTAGGAAGTGTGATTTGACATTTCATTGGAAAAAGTAGAGTAGGGGGAGTAGAGGGAGACTTGAAGCAAGAAGACTAACCAGAAGGCCTAATCGTGACGTGATGCACCATTGGTGATGGTTGCATAAGAGGAGATAAGAGAATGTTATTGGAGAGATATTGTGAAGGTAGACTTAAGGGGACATGGCAACAAATCACTTATGTGAAGTGAATGCAAGAGAGAAGATGAGGATGACACTGACATTGTAAGCCTGAGTGACTACAAGGATGGTGGCACCCTAGACAATAATACAGAAATTAGGAAGAGGGAAAGGTTTTTGGGGAAAAGAAAATGTGTCCTGTTTTAGACACATCAACTTAAATATGTCTATGGGGCATCTAATTTAAGATGTCTAAAAGGCAGTTGGAGGTGTGAGACAGAACTCTGGGGGATGCCCATGAATAGCAGGATGTTATGGATGCAGATATGATGGAGACTAAGAAGAAATGTTCAGACAAGTAGGAGGAGAACGAGGAAAGAACAAAAACCTAAGTTGGAGAGAGTATACAGGAGAAGGTGGTGATCAGTGGTATTAAATATTGTAGTGACGTCAAGAGGGATGGGAATCGAGAAAAGGCCATATGATTTGGCAATCAGGAGATCAATGGGGTATTTGGAGGAAGCAGTTTTAGTAGGAGGATAAGATTAGAACCCAGAGTGCAGAGGATTTAGAGGAGAGTGAGGGGAGAGGAAGTGGAAAAACATTTTTCAAGGTGTTTAGCTAGGGAGAGGAGAGAAAAGATAGAAGATGATAGCTAGCAGGGATAGTTAGATCCAATGAGAGTTTTTTTTTAAAGAAAAGGACAGACATGTATGTATATGTATATATCTATATCTATATACATATATATGTTTACATTTAATTGTAGGCTTCTCTAGGGCAGGGTGGGGTGTAGGAAGAGGAAAAAAGTGCACAGCAGAGAACAAAAAAAAAACCCTAAAAGGAAGCACAGAAAAGTTGGATAATTTTGAAAACAATGTATAGTATTTATTACATAGGTTTTCTTGAAATGGAAATTTATTTTATATTGAATACTCTCATGTTCTGCTGTGTACATGGAAAAGTTTTTTTCTCTTCTCATTTTTGTATTTAAGTTTAAAATGAATAAAAATTAAAAAAAAAAGAATAGGAGAGACGTGCATATTTGTAGGCAGCGAAGGAGTCAGTACATAGTGAGAGATTGAAGATTAGGGAATGATAGAGGGGGAAATCTGCTGGAGAAGACAGGAAGGGATGGAATTAAGGATAAATGTAGAGGTTTTTGCCTTAGCAAGGAAAAAGGCACATCTTCACGAGAGATGGAAGTGAAAGAGGATATAGTAGAATCACTTCACTGAATGAAGTAAAATGAGGAGGAGGACAGAAGAGGAGGTTCTTGGGGAATGGACTCATTTTTTTTCAGTTAAGTATGAATCAAGGTACTCAGCCGAGAGGATGGAAAAGATGGTAGAGTAGGAGGTTAGGATTGAAGGCAAGGAATACATAAATGAGACTTTTCTTGTCATCGTTCCTAACCTCCTACTACACCATCTTCCCCATTGGCTCAGCTGAATACATTCCATTTGAATACTACTTTAATACTTATTTCTTATTTCTCTATGACACATCAAATACATTTCTGGGTTATTTTTGCTTATTTATCTCCTGTAATAGACTGGAAGCTCCTTAAAGACAAGGCACTTAATTTTATACCTTATTATATTCCCTGAAGGAATTTACATATAGTTGTCAATAAATGCAAGGTGTCCCCAAAGTCTCAAAGCTTAAAACTATACTAAGATTTTTGAAATACTCTATATTAATTAACTATAGTTTATCTTTGTGGTTTTCTTAATTTCCAGCAAAGGGAGCATCCATTAATTACACAAAAATCTCATCTTGGCTTACATCACATAGTACATTAACTCTGTGTCCTTCATTTTTCAAAGGCTTAAGAGAAACTTAGGCTGGGTGTAAAGGAGGACATAGAACGCCTTCTCCCCAAACCCTTCGCCCCATCCTTCTGAATCCTATAGTGGCTTGGGTTTTGAATTAGAGTATCTTCTTCCTGTCAGACTCTTCAGATTTTCATTTTTTTTTAAGTATGAGGAGGTCTGAATTTGCTCAAATGACATAAAGAAAACAAAATTCAACAAATTGAAAATCAGCCTACTGCTGTTACTTAGCCCCCAAGTTTTCTCAGAAGGTTGAAATCAACACAAAAGCCCCATGGAAATATCTAATTAAAAGGAGGATGATCTAACTAATTTTGAAAGCAAAATAATTTCACTGGGGTAGTGAGCCCTGATCCAGAATGAACTTGAAAAGGTTACTCTTGACATTGCTGACAGTGGCACCTGGAACTTGTTCTCTATTTCCTGTGTGGCCTGACTCAGATGCTGCCTGCAAGACACAGATTCTGGGGCTATGTCAGTAATGAAAAGCAATTATAAGGCCCACACATTCAGAAACTTCACATCCTAGTCTTAATATGGTCTGCCTTACAATCCTATTAATAGCCTGTCTATTTTATTTAAAGACTTATCTCCTAAAGAAGCTGTTTTGGGTTGAGTTTAATTTAATCAGCTGACTTGCTTCTGCTATCTTTATATAAAAATATCTGTGGCCTAAATGGTGACATTTTGAATGTTTCTGAAAGGCACTATGTTATGGTGGACAGGGTGCTCAATCTGGAGTCAGGCAACCCTAGGTTTAAATCCTGCTTCAAACTTTTATTAGCTATGTGACCGTGGAAGTCACTTAACACCTATCTCTGAGCATTAGTTTCCTCAGCTAGTTAGTTCAGTTAATAGAGTGCCAGGTCTAATGTCAGGAAGACCTGAATTCCAATCTGGCCTCAGACACTTACTAGAACCCTTGGCAAATCATGTAACCCTTCTCAGTCTGCTTCAGTTTCCTTTCCTATAAAATGAGGATAATAATTGTATCTATCTCACAAGGTTGTGAGGATCAAATGAGATCATATTTGTAAAGAATTGGCACAATACCTGGCACATAGTAGGTACTTAATAAATTCTTGTTTCCTTCCTTCTTCTTTCTATTACCTAGCACAGTACCTCCCACAGAATAGGTACTTAATAAATGCTTCTTAGTTGATTCATACATAAACAAAAATGTTAACCCTTTCTTTTTTAAGCTTCAAGAATCCCCAGTATAGTTTTACCTGAATTAGTACCCTCAGGACCAATGACTGAACCCCATCCTGCTCACCCTTTCTTTCCTTTGGTCTTGCTGTTCCCTTGTAGCTATCTGCTGTAACCTCAGCTGCTTTTAATAGCTTGGCCTTCTCTGTGTGAGTTGATTTCAAGGCTGTTTCTTGCTCCTAGCATAGAGAATGTAGTATATGTCCTGTGAAATAAATTCCTGCAGCTAAGCATGACTATGTCATAGAGTCCCAATGGGGCCAGATCTATCTAGGAGAAAGTCACTTAAGAGAGGAAGAAAAATAGATCTTGACATTTTGCTCCTTACAGTGACTTTTAGAGATGTCCCTAGGGTTTGCAAAATCAAACTATTGCCTAGATCCTATACTTTGAGAAGTATCCTACTATCAGTTAATTATCACAGGGCCTTCAAAATAGGAACAGCTTTGTGAGGAAGAGAACTGTCTTCAATAATGCTATATGTATGTGTGCATATATGTGTAATCACATAAATCAGTCTTTAAAATCCTTCTGTTGCCCCCCGCCTTAAATCAGGAAGACAGATTGCACTATCATATTCCACACCAATTATATTATGCAGCCATTTTTGTGCCTCCTCCATACCTCTTACATTTCAAGGTTCTTTGAAGATTGCTTTGATTTCATATAAAAATAACATGAGGGAAGACAAAGCATGCAACATAATCCATTCTATTCTATAGCTATGAAACCTCCTAAAGATAGTCCTGGATTACTTCTTTTGACTGCCATGTTCTCCTGGACCTGGGTTTGCTTATACTCTCAATTTGATTGTGAAATATTCGTATTTTCCTCCCTCAGTTCTCTCTAATCACTTTTAGTAAAATTCAGGTAAAAGAATTCCATGAATATTACATTTTAGGCTTAAAGAAGGGGGTTGGAGGAATATTAGTCAAGAGTGGGTTATCCAGAGAAGGGGTGCAGTCATTTTACATGTTTAATGGCCAGAAATGCAAAAGGAATATAGGCCTGGTACAGACAGTGCACTTACAACACCTACTACGTAGAGCCAAAGTCTCCAAATATCTAACACACAGTGGTTAGTTAATTCAGTCAGCCAATCAATTAATTAGTATTTATTAAGTGCCTACTATATGCCAGGTATTGTGCTAAGAGCTGGGGATACAAAAAAGGACCAAAAATGTGCTTGTTCTCCATGTGCTCAGTCTAATGGGGGAGATAACATGAAAGAACTATTTAGAAATAAGATATTTATAGGAATAATTGAGGGTAGTCTCAGAAGGAAGGTACTAAAATTAAGGAGGATTGGGAAAGACTCCTTGCAGAAGATTGGAATTTAATTGAGGCTTGAAGGAAACCAGTCAAGCTAGCAGGTGTACATGAGTAGGGAAATCATTCCAGTGAAAATGCTCAGTTGGGGGATGGAGTATTATGTATGAAGAAAAGCAAAGAGACCAGCATCAACGGATTGCAGGGTATGTGGAGAGGAGTAAAGTATAAGATGACTAGAAAGGTAGTAAGGGGCCAGATTATGGAGGGTTTTAAAAGCCAAACAGAGAATTTTTTTATTTGGTACTATAAGCAATAGGGAGCTACTAGAGTTTATAGGAGGGTGCTGGTGGTGGTGGTGATATGGTCTGACCTATGGTTAAGGAAGATCAATTTGACAGCTGAGTAAAGTATGTCATGGACTTGGAAGAAAATCAAGGCGGGGAGATCAGTCAGAAGGCTATTGCAATAATCTAGTCATGAGATGATGAAGGCTTGCACCAGGGTGGTGGCAGTGTCAGAGGAGAGAAGAGGGTATATGCGAAAGATGTCATGAATGTAGTAATGACAGGACTTAGCAACTGATTGTATATAGGGGATGAGGATATAGAATTGAGAATGAAAGCTAGGTTGTGAGCCTGGGTAACTATGAAAATGGTAATACCCTTGATTGTAATAGGGAAGTTAAGAATAGGGGAAGGTTTTGGGGAAATGATGATGGGTTTGTATTTGACATGTTGCGATTAAGATGTCTATAGGGCATGCAGTTGGGAATATCTAAATGGAAGATTATTGGAGATGAGAGATTAGTGATAGATAGAGAGGTAAATGATAAACAAATAGACCTGAGAGTCATTTGCATAGTGATGTTAATTAAAACCATGGGAACTGATGAGATCCCTGAGTGAAATCATATAGATGGATAAAAGAAGAGGGCCCAAGACAGATCCTTGGGTGAATATCCATGGTTTAGGGGGTATAACCTTGATGAAGATCTAGAAGAGGAGATAGAGAAGGAGCAGGGAGACAGGGAGGAGGAGAAACAGGAGAAAGTGGAATCATAAAAAGCTAGAGAGAGGACAGTGGCAAAGAGGAGAGGGTGAACAACGATGCCAAAGGCTGTAGAAGGTTCAGAAGGGAAGCAGATTCAGAAGAGGCCATTCAATTTGGCAATTAAGAGATCTTTAAGAACATTAGGGAGAGTAGTCTTGATTGAATCATGAGGTTGGAAGCCAGACTGCAAAGCATTAAGAGAGCGAGAGGAAAGGAAGTAGAACATCACCAAGGTCTCCTGAAGGAGTTAAACTACAAAAGAGAGATGATTGCTAGAGGAGATGAATGGATCAAGTGAGGATTTTTGAGATGGTGAGAAATGGACATGTTTGTAGGCAATAGGGAAACAGCCCTACCCTGATTGGAGGCTGGGAGCACTTAAAGATTAATGAAAGAGAAAGGAAGCTAGAGGAGTTGATCTGTCAAAGAAGACTGATTAGAAAAGGATCACTTGTGCACATTGAGGGATTTGCTTGGCAGGGAGAAGGGCCATCTCTACACATCCAACAAGGATGAAGGAGAATAGTTGGAGAAGACATCTGAGTGATGTGAGATGAGTAATGGGAAGAAGAGGAATTGCACTGAATATGTGTATGAGTATGCACTTCATTTTTGCTGAGGGCAAACTACCAGTTTTTGGTACTATTTCAAGCAAATTTTCAGTAAGCAGCCTACTATGTACATGATATTGTACAAGTACTAGAGTTAAGGTTGTGCTGTGGAAATAGATAATTATGACTAACTTATTAAAGACTTAAGGAGTTCCCCCCTCCACCACCTAATTTCTTTTGTTTATATAATCAGTCAGAAATCTTGATTTTTCAGTCGAATTCCCTTTCTCCTATTCCAGGTGGCCTTTGGACTGTATATTTCAATTGAAATATTCAAAATATATAGTAAATGGTGTGGTGGAGTAGAAAGAACGCTGGAGTAGAAGTCAGAAGACCTGGATCTTAATCTGGTGTGCTAATAGCCAGCTAGCTAGCTGGCTTTGACCAGATCACTCTCTCTTTGAGCCTTACTTTCCTTCTTAGTGGAGTGAAAAATTTGGACCAGATATTTTAAAGTTAACTTCCAGCTCTAAAATTCTATATGTTTGCAAGTTTAACATTTTCTACTTTGCTCCAAGCCATTTTAGGTCATTCACTGCTGTGGTTTATTATTCCTCCTCCTCCCTAGGAAGCTGTGAGACTTCACCCTCACCTAGGCTCTACCTGGGCTGACGGCTGATGGCTATTACACTGCCATCCCTTGGGACTGTACATTTTGGAACTGGTGAAATCTGGATGAGCCCTGCCATGTGTCTTTGAGCCTTTGAGAAAATAAGGGAGAATTAAAAAGAATCACATTCACTTCATGTGATTTTAAAAGCATTCTACCTGAAATTTCATGAATATTTAAGATTCTGGCATGACTCAATCATAGTGAGGCTAGGTTAGGTTAAAGCTTGATCTCTGGAGTATATTCTTTATTCTCCAGGAAAACAATTCTGGGAAAAAATAACTATGCTCTGAAAAGGATATTTGAGTTAATTTGAGTTTGCTAGGAAGGGATGCATAGGGTTGCTAGGGATGCTACAATGCTATGAAGGGAATGCTTATTGTTCTTTTGTGAGCTCAGTGTGAATGTATCTCTGAGCAAATTAAAGATACCTTGAACACTTCAATATTCCACCCACATCCTTTCACAGCCAAACATATGACAAACTACAGCTCTCATTACAAATTAATTAAATATGGAATATTATGGTACCGTAAAATGATAAATATGAAGCATCTGAGAAAATATTAAAAGACTTACCCAAAGGAATGTATTTGAGATGATGTGAAGCAAGAGAATCAGAATGTTTACTTACTGACTGCAATCATATACAAAGGAAGAGAAAACAAAGTCCAAGGTAGTAGAACTTCAGACAAACCAGGAAAGGGACACAAACCAAAAACACCCTTGCTTGCTTGCTAATTTCTTTGTTCTACTTTTGAAAATGCTATTTACATAACAGTTAGATTTAATCCTTTAGCTTATATGTTTATCCTCTGGCAGGAAACTCCCTCCATTGAGGCATTGATGGGTAACCATCTGATATTTATTATTAATTAGGATTACCTTCCTGCACTGGAAGGCCAAGTGATTTACCTATGGTTCCAAAGCGAATATGTATCAGAGGCTGAATTTGAATCCAGGTTTTTCTAACTCTAAGGCTAGACCTCTAACCATTGCCATACAACCTCTTCTAAGTTTATAATAAATTCTGGAAAAAAAAACCAAATTATTAAACAATGATTCACTAGTCATGTGTGCCTGTTTGTCAAAAAGACTCAATTTTTGAGGTCAACATGAGTATATCTAATTGGTACTATTTGTAAACTGTGAGGCAGAATTTTGGGAGGACAGTTAGACTCTTGGAGAGTCAAGAAGTTGCAGGAAAAGTACTTTCCTGGGTGAAACAGTGCTTGTTGTGCCTTCAAAATGAATTTGAGTTGTGCTGGGTGGCTAAAATCCCAACTCTCAGAATACATTGCCAATGGCTTAAGTGAGGAGAAAGAACTTTCCTTAAAAAATTCTCAGCAGATACACATTTATACAAAAGGAGAACAAATAGGCTGATCTGCATTCAGTGTGGACTGAGTGCCTCTGCAGTATACAGACCTGAAATTGACTTTCTCCCTTGAGGATGTTCCCTGGACTCAGAAAAAAAATAATGCTAAGTGGAGTATCTTGAAAGACCTCCTCTAAGAAGGAAGATACAAACTGTTCTCTCTAGAAAATGTATTCCCAGTATTCCATGCCATGACCTTCCATGCTTCAAATAAATATCAGTAAAAAACAATCACTTTCCCTGAGGAACAGAATTGACTGGGCTTGTGGGTGGGAGTAAAATAAAGGGATCCACTCCTTCCTACAGAGAAGTATTGCAAGGCGTCCCTAACTGATGTCTCCCCTTTCCAATTCATCTACCAGATAGGAAGCTCTGGGAGGGCAGGGGACTATCTTATTTATTCTTGTATATTCCCTAGCAGAGTGTACTGCCTAGAATAAGAGCTTAAAAAATATTTTTAGTTGAATTATATTGATCTACCCACTTTTTTGCTTTCTTCTGGTCATTCTCCCCTGCTTAAACCCTTCAGTGAACCCTACTGCCTACACATTAGAGATCAAACTCTTTATCTGTAGACATCTGATGGCTCAGTGGATAGATTCAAGCATCTGGCCTAGAGTCAGGAAGACCTCAGTACAAATTCTGCCTCAGATGCTTTGTAGCTTTGTTACTCTGTCTAAGTCACTTAACCTCTGGTTATCTCCATTTTCCCATCTGTAAAATAGAAATTATAATAGCTCCTACCTCCCCGGGTTGTTTTGAGGATTCAATGAGATAATAACTGTAAAGCACTTAGTATCGTACCTGGCATATAATAAGCACCATATAAGTGTTAAATGTTATTATTTGGGGATATGAAGGTACTTCAAAATCTGATGGAACAATCTTTTCAACTTTGTCACTGTCTGCTTCCTCATATGAATCAGTCAGATTTTCACAACCTTGCTCGCTCCTTCAAATCTATAATGCCCATGACTGGCCCCAAGGTGGCTCATGCCATTTCCCTCCTAGAAAAGTCTCCTCATTTCTCTCTCTGTCTCCAAATCCTACCCATCCTTCAAGGTTTAGTTCCTGTCTCACCTCCTCTTTGAAGCCTTCTCTGACCAACAGTTCATAGAATAATCTATTCTCTACCTTTCTACATTTCTAGAGTCACTATTGTCCGTGACATTCATTTGTTGTTTAATGATGTGCTTCATAAACCTTAAAGCACTATGTGCCACTGGTTGTTGTGGCTGTTATTTGTTGCTTTATGTCTTATCTCTCTCAACTAGATTGTAAAATCTTTGAAGGCAGGGACATCTTTCTGTTTAATCCAGGGTCATATCAATAAGATTATAGAATTTGGAGTCGGAAAATGTTAAAGGTCATCTAGTCCAGAGGTTCCCAAAGAAGATGATACCACCCCTTGGGGGGGCACTGGAATGATATGGGGGGACGTATTAGCTTTGGGTATAATTGGGGGGGCATTGAATAAAAATAAGGGAGGTAGTGGATGCATAAGGAAAGAAGGGAAGATAAGAAAACTTTGAAAAACCATTCATACATGTTTTATATGTTGTATAACAGTTAAAGTCATAGTGACCACATTATTTTTCAAATAGATACACAAAATGCAAGTTATGACTGATCAGTGGTCAAGTCTGCTCATAGGTCTTAACAAGTAAGTGTTGGCAGGCAAGTGTGTCAGACATTGTCAGGAAGTCCAACATGCATCAGTAGGAATATATGTGTGTAATGAGTTGTTTACAATATAATACCGTATGGTTACATGATGCATCATCAAAATCTAAATGCAGGAAAAAAACATACATTTACCCTAAATTATTAAATTTAAGATAAGTCATTTAAAAATATTTTATATAGGGGGTGGAGCCAAGATGGCGGCTGGTAAGCAGGAACTAGTGTGAGCTCCATACCGAGTCCCTCCAAAAACCTATAAAAAATGACTCTGAACCAATTCTAGAACAGCAGAACCCACAAAACATCAGAGGGAAGCTGGGCTCCAGCCCAGGACAGCCTGGATGGTCTCTGGGTGAGGTCTATCCCACATGGAGTTGGGAGCTGGGAGCTGGGAGCTGGGAAGGGAGTGGAACAGAGCCCAGCCTGAGTGGCGTGGACCATCCAGACCAGAAGCCGGGCAGAGGGGGCCCTAGCACCCTGAATCAGTGAGCTGCAGCAGTTACGAGACTTCTCAACCCACAAACACCAAAGACTGCAGAGAAGGCTAGTGGGAAAAGCTGCAGGAGTGGAAGGAGTTTGCGGTTTGGCTTCCAGCCCCGGGGGCAGTGGAGGTGGGGCAGTTACAGCTGTTGTTACTTCCGGCTCCAGGCCCACCTGGTGGGAGGAATTAAGTGGCAGATCAGAGCAGGAGTGTTCAGCCTGCTGAAGATCTAAGCCGAGTCTGGGTTGGGGGTTGGGGAAGGAGCAGTGCTGGTGTGGCAGAGCTGGCACCAACCCCCCAAACGTGGAACATAGAACTCTGTAGTCTACAAGCAGTCACACCCCACTGAAAAACTCAAAGGTCAAGTTAGTTGGCTGGGAATATGGCCAGGCAGCGAAAATGCACAGAGATTCAGTATCAGACTTTGCATTCTTTCTTTGCTGACAAAGAAGACCAAAACATACAGCCTAAAGAAGTCAATAAAGTGCAAGAGCCTACACCAACAGCCTCCAAGAAAAACATGAACTGGTCCCAGGCCATGGAAGAGCTCAAAAAGGATTTGGAAAAGCAAGTTAGAGAAGTAGAGGAAAAATTGGGAAGAGAAATGAGAAGGATGCGAGAAAACCATGAAAAACAAGTCAATGACTTGCTAAAGGAGACCCCCAAAAATACTGCAAAATACACTGAAGAAAACAACACCTTAAAAAGCAGACTAAATCAAATGGCAAAAGAGCTCCAAAAAGCCAACGAGGAGAAGAATGCCTTGAAAGGCAGAATTAGCCAAATGGAAAAGGAGGTCCAAAAGACCACTGAAGAAAATACTACTTTAAAAATTAGATTGGAGCAAGTGGGAGCTAGTGATTTTATGAGAAATCAAGATATTATAAAACAGAACCAAAGGAATGAAAAAATGGAAGATAATGTGAAATATCTCATTGGAAAAACCTGGAAAATAGATCCAGGAGAGATAATTTAAAAATTATTGGACTACTTGAAAGCCATGATCAAAGAAAGAGCCTAGATATCATCTTTCAAGAAATTATTAAGAAGAACTGCCCTGATATTCTAGAGCCACAGGGCAAAATAGAAATTGAAAGAATCCATCGATCACCTCCTCAAATAGATTCCAAAAAGAAATCTCCCAGGAATATTGTCGCCAAATTCCAGAGCTCCCAGATCAAGGAGAAAATATTGTAAGCAGCCAGAAAGAAACAATTTGAGTATTGTGGAAACCCAATCAGAATAACCCAAGATCTGGCAGCCTCTACATTAAGAGATCGAAGGGCTTGGAATATGATATTCTGGAGGTCAATGGAGCTAGGATTAAAACCTAGAATCACCTACCCAGCAAAACTGAGTATCATGCTCCAAGGCAAAATATAGACTTTCAATAAAATAGAGGACTTTCAAGCTTTCTCAGTGAAAAGACCAGAACTGAATAGAAAATTTGACTTTCAAACACAAGAATCAAGAGAAGCATGAAAAGGTAATCAAGAAAAAGAACAAGAAAAAGAAATTGGAAGGGACTTACTAAAGGTGAACTGTTTTGTTGACATTCCTACATGGAAAGATGATATGTATGATTCATGAGACCTCAGTATTAGGCTGGCTGAAGGGAATATGCATATATATATATATATGTATATATATATATATATATATATGTAGAGAGAGAGAGAGAGAGAGGGAGAGAGGGAGAGAGCAGACACAGGGTGAGTTGAAGATGAAGGGAAGATATCTAAAAGAAATAAAATCAAATTAAGGGATGAGAGAGGAACATACTGAGAGAGGGAGATAAGGAGAGATAGAATAGGATGGATTATCTCCCATAAAGGTGGCAAGAGGAAGCAGTTCTGTGGGAGGAGGGGAGAGGGCGGATGAGGGGGGAATGAGTGAACATTGCTCTCATCAGATTTGGCCTAAGGAGGGAATACCATACATACCCAATTGGAAATCTTACCCCACAGGAAAGAAGAGGGAAGAAGATAAAAAAAATGGGGGGGATGATGGAGGGGAGGGCAGATGGGGGTGGAGGTAGTCAAAAAACAAATACTTTCAAAAGGGGACAGGGTCAAGGGAGAAAATTCAATAAAGGAGGATGGGTTGGGAAGGAGCAAAATATAGTTAGTCTTTCACAATATGAGTATTATGGAAGGGTTATACATAATGATACACATGTGGCCTATGTTGAATTGCTTGACTTCTTAGGGAGGGTGGGTGGGAAGAGAAGAGAGGAGAGAATTTAGAACTCAAAGTTTTAAAAACAGATGTTCAAAAACAAACAAAAATGTTTTTGCATGCAACAAGAAAATAAGATACACAGGCAATGGGACATAAAAATTTATCTTGCCCTACAAGAAAGGAAGGGAAAAGGGGATGGGAGGGGAGTGGGGTGACAGAGGGGAACGCTGACTAGCTAATAGGGCAACCAGAATATATGCCATCTTGGAGTGGGGGGAGGGTAGAAATGGGGAGAAAATTTGTAATCCAAACTCTTGTGAAAATCAATGCTGAAAACTAAATATGTTAAATAAATTTAAAAATATCCCTGAAAAAAATAAATAAATATATGCTTAAAAAATTTATATATTTTTTGAAATGACAAATTAAAAAAAAATTAAAGGGTTAAAGAAAGTAGATTTTCAGGGAGGTGCTGAGTAATTTTTTTTTTCTGAAAAGGGAGCAGTAGGCCAAATAAGTTTGGGAACCTTTGATCTGGTCCAACCTACTCATTTTAGAAATGAGGAAACTGTGGCACTGTACTTAGTAATGGGGATGCAAAGACAAAAATGAAGTCTTTTCTGTCCTTAGGGATCTTACATTTTTATCAAGAGAGACAACATGTGTATGTCAAAGTATACATAAAATGCATAAGAACAAACAGTAGGCAACTCTGAGCTGAATCTTGAAGGAAGCCAGGGAGTCTAAGAGGAGGAGGTGAAGAAAGAGAACATGGTAGGTGTGAAGAAATACAATGCAAAGGCATGGAGAGGAGAGATGTCTCCAGTTTGTTTGAACCTCCAGGCAGATATTCTCCATATTACTATGATTTTTTAAAAGAATTTTCACCCAGAACAGTTTGATTCCTCATCTCAAAATGAGGGTGTGACTTTTAGTTGACATGGTGCCCAGACTGGTGAAGTGACTTGCTCTAGGTCATATAGGAAGTCAGTTTTAGTGTTAGAATATCGGATGATCAATAAATATCCGTTGATTAGCTAAATGCTTATTGTGTTATGTTGTGCTCATTTGGGGTAGATATGTCTTTAATGAAATGGCTTAAACCTTTATATGTTTAAATTTATGTGATCTTGAGCATAATTATAACGGAGTTCTACTACATAAGGCTCCACTGTGGCTGTAACCCAGAAAATAGCAATTGCAATGACAACAAACAATAACAACCAACAGCTAGCACACGGTGCTTTAAGGTTTACCAAACATTTTACCTATGTTGTCTCAGTTAGTCTATCAATAAATCTTTCACTCACGTGCTATTACTATGCCTGTTATACAGATGAGGAAACAGTGGCTTAGAGAGGCCAAATACTTGTTCAAGGTAACAAGGGTAGCTATGTGCGTGGAGCAGAATGTGCCACTAGGATTATGTGAAGTATATCCCAGAGGAAGCAAGTACCTTTTCTCTTAAGTTCATGTTTGGCATGTTTGTTGCCTACATCCAAAATGCTGCAGTGTGAAGTATCTTTTGTCCTCATAACTTTTTATGAACTAGCTGATTTCTGGGTTTCTGTGTAGCTCTTGGAACACATTTTATCTTAATAAGAATAACCTATCAAGCAAGAAAGCCAGCAGCCTTCTCATTATCATGCCCTCTGTACAAGAGTTTATCTTTTTGCTGCCAAACCTGAATTCCACACTGTCTGACTTTGGAAAATGGATTGTTTTTAATGGGTGAGTTTGAGTGACAAAGGCAGAGAGGAATCCAATGGTCTGTCCCCATATATTAGAGGATTAGATCCAAGTGAATGTGATGGGTTAAGGACTTTGGGGACAACTGGGTAATGCACATTGGCATCTCTGATCAGCATTAGAATTCTACGCCTGCTGTAAAAATTCTTTAAAATGCAATTTGCATTGATGATGGTATAATTGACATTGCTCCCTCAGGAGTCTGGAGGATTCTGGGAAGCTGAAACTGAAGGGAAAGTTTTAGTATTCTCCTCCAACTACAAAAGACTGTGACACCAGTATTCTTGTTATTTGGTGGCATTATTTTAATAAAATAAAAAGAATAAATACACATCCTATTTGTCACATCTTTTCTCAGTAACACCTTTATTTAATTGAACATTATCTTTCTAATTAGCATTAATGTAGATTTGGCTGGATGGCTGATAATATGAATTTTGTATAACACTATTATATAGGATTCTTCATGATCCAATTCTTCCTTCTTCCCCCAATATTTCCTTTAAAAAAGGAAAAAGTTTCAGGATTATTTCCATGGTGACCAAAAAAATAAAAACATTCTAGTATACAAGACCACTCTTAATTTCTACGAGATCACCAAAAGTCTTGGGCAGCAGGCCTCATAAAAGTGCTTGCTGCCACAGCTGAGTCGGAATCATCCTTAAATATTTCACAAGGGTCAAAGGATAACTCCAACACAATTTGAGCTGTAAAATGGAAATGTACAGTTAGAGAAATATCATTAATGGTTTAAATGGAATTTTCCATCACTATTTCATACAGGTTTTTGATTATGCATTTATTCCATATATCCCTTATGAAGCAGATTATGTATTTTTAGTAATTTGGCATGTGTAAAATGAGCAACAGACTAGCAAGTGTCCTGACTACTAATTTCTATTGGCTAGAGGTATGAAAAGATATAGGCCAAAACTAAGCCATTTCCCTAAGACTCCAAGGCGTACTGATACATAAGGTAAATTCAGAATCATTAAGAAATTAAGAATTCAGGAATCTAAATTCAATTCAACTAAGTTTATTGAGCATTTATAGAGTACAAAGCACGGTAGTAACCGATGAGGAGGATAGGAAGATAAATAAGAAGAGTCCTTTGACTTAAAGGAGCTTTCGTATCACTTCCATTAAAATCAATACTATGACTGATTCTGGAAAAGTCCCTTTGCCAGACAAAAAAAAAAAAAAGAAAGAAGGAAAAGTCCCTTCATACAACTCCTCTCTGTTTTCACTTACCAACTCTGCGACTTTTCAGGCCTGAACACCCTTTTATGGCTGCCACTTTCCCTATGTGCTGACTTCTCTTATTGGAATGATAGCTTCTTGAGGGAAGGGACTATTTCAATCTTGTATTTGAATTTCCAAGCTAAACGTGGTACCTGGCATAGAGCTAGTGCTTAATAAAAAGTTTTATTCATCTGTTTGAGTAGGAGAAATTATATATATATGTGTATATGTTTAAAATATATATATATATATGAATAAAGTAACAGTAAAAAGTAGCATGAAAAGTTTTTGAGAGATATAGACAAAATGCTAATGAAAAGAGTAGAAAAGAGAAATTACCTCAATTTGTGGGAAAGCAACAAAAAGTTTCAGAGAGGATGTGACTTATGAGTTGGACTTTGAAGGGTGGGTAGAGGTTGAGGGAGATTTAGTGGATTCAACAGTGTCCTCCCCGATTGAGTACTTTCCAATCAATTAAGAGAGGTGCAATTTTCCTTAGAAAGAATGGATAAAACCCTTGGCTCTGGAGAGGCAGTGATGATTTATAGATGGCCTATGAAAGATTTATAGGTTTGACCTAAACTTTAATTATTTCTCCCTGCCTGATGCCTAGGAATCTTTTCTTCTCCTTTACAACCTAATACTAGCTTTATTTCTTTCTTGTTTGCCATGCTATTTCTAAGAAGTGTGTAGGTCTCTTGGCAAAGAGATGGAAATGAATTTCCTTCAGCCTTGTCAATCATGTTCTAAGTAATAACCTTTAGGCAGCTAGGTGGCACAATGTACAGAGACTTGGAGTTAAGAGACCTGAGTTCAAATTTAACTTTAGACACTTACTAGCTGTTTGACCCTGGACAAGTCACTTAACTTCTGTGTATCTCTGTTTCCTCTTCTATAAAATGGGAATAATAATAGCTCTTACCTCCCAAGATTGTTCTGAGGGTAAAATGAAATAATATGGGTAAAGTGTTTTGCAAATGTTAAAGCGCTGTGTAAATGCTACCTGTGATAATACCAATAATAATGAATAGTACAATTGATCATAATTTTAATTATAATTATTATTATAAGCAGAGGTATGTTGCAGCTATCTCAGATGCAGAAAAGCTGATTGTTAAATTGTTGGTGTGAACATTTAAACCTTGGGATTTAACAAACATTACAAATCAGGGCTTTATTTTTCTTTGTTGATTGTCTAGACTTAAGAACACAATGGAAAAAATGTCAATAAAAAGTGTATAGTGAGTACATTTTTTTCTTTCTCAGAAAGCCTATTGTTGAACATTTACCAGGACACCCCTGATTATAGACCACAGAAGTTCTATTTTAATGTGAATGGTGTACTGCCCTTTCTACTCCTTACTCTAACGCAACATTTCCCACAGCTGTTCTTATTTTTCTTTTAGTCATTCTTATCTACAGTCTGTTGGGAATGTTGTAGAAAGAAATCTTAACTCAGGTAGTACTTAGCCTAAATGCCATCTAAAGTCCCTTCTAACTCAGAGACTGCTGAACTTTTGTTGAACTGACTGTTGACTTTTTAAAAATTTTTTTAAAAAAAATTTTAGACAAATACTAAAACTTAAGTACATAATAAGGAAAGAAAAAGAAGTATATTATAAACAAATATGAAATAAGAAAAAAACATGTCATGTGCATAGTAGAATGCAGGACAGGATTCAGAATATATGGCAATAACTTTCCATTTCAAGAAAGACTGTATATTAAATACTGCACATTATGTTGCAAGCTGTCCATCTTTGCTTCCTTGTAGGTTTTCTTTTGTTCTTTGCTGTACACTTTTTACTTTATTTTTCCCCCTTTCCTCCCCCCAGGCTACAATTAAGAATCAATATATTTATATATAGATATTGACACGCACACACATATAAACATATACTTTCCCTAAGAGATTCTACTCCTAATCTTTGTTTTTATGTTTGTGCATATATCTCTTTATTCCTATCTCACCAAACTCCTCTACTTTACTTCTTGCCCTCCTGTTATTTAACCTTCCCCCCTACAACAATCCCTCACTTATACTCCCCTTCCCATAAATCAAAACACCCTTTTGTACACCTCTTTGTCCTATTCCCTTCCCCTCCCCTCTAAAGATCCTTTCCTTATCCTCTCAAGAATCCCTCCCAGACTCTTCCGTTCCCATTCATCTAAAGACCCTTCTATATTCCCCTTTTAACCTATTCCCTCACTCTCCCCTCTAAAGATCCCTCTCTTAACCTCTCCCCCTCCCTATCCCCTTACAGTTTTATTTCTTTCTAAATTTGTAAGACTTTTATACTCCTCTAGATGTATATGTATATTTCCCTCTTGAATCTATTCCTGATGAAAGTAGGTTTCCAGAACTTACAGCTCCCCTCCCCCAACTAATTCCTCTGTATTGGTTCTTCCTCTCACACCTCATCTGTATAACATAATTAGACTTTTAGCTGTCCTTGAATGGTTTTAATTTTTTAAGTGATATCATACTTGGGTCTACCCCATTTTTTCTTATAAGCCACCTAATTACTAATAACAATCTTAGACAAATGTTTTACATTTTACATACATAAAAGGTAAACAGTCTATCCTCATTGAGTCCCTTGTAGTTGGTCATTGGTATGTACCTTATACTTCTCTTGACTCTTGTGTGTCAAATCTTCTATTAAGTTCAGGTTTTTCTTAACAAAGTCCAAAAAGTCTGACAATTCATTAAATGTCCATTTTTTTCATTCAGAATTCTGCTTAGCTTTGCTGGGTATATTTTTGGCCAGAAGCTCAGTTCTTTTGCTCTTATATATAATGTTCCAAGACCTGTGATCTTTTAGTCACCACTGCTAGGTCTTGTGTGATTCTAATTGTGGTACCACCATATTTAAATCATTTTTTTCTTGTGCTTGTAATATTTTGTCCTTGAGGTGGGGTTTTTGAAATTTGACTATAATATTCCTATGAATTTTCCTCATAGGATCTCTTTCTTGTGGTGATTGGTGGATATTTTTTATTTCTACTTTCCCCTTTTTCTAATGCTTCAAGACAATTTTCTTTATTTCTTGTATTGTTCCATCAAGATTCTTTTTTTGATCATAGCTTTCAGGTAGTCTGATTATTCTTATGTTTTCTTTTCTCTATCTGTTCTCCAGATCAGTTGTTTTTCTTATGGGATATTTCACATTCTCTTCTATTTTTTCATTCTTTATATTTTGGATTTTTATTTCTTCATCTCATAACTTTGATGGCTTCCCCTTCCCCAATTCTGATTTTCAAGGAGTCATTTTCTTCCTTAAGATTTTGGATCTTCTTTTCTAATTGGTTGACTTTCTTTTTATAATCTTGTTTTTCTTGGATTATTCTTATTTTTGATTTTTAAATCTTTTTTAAAGTCTTCAATGAATTCTTTTTGGACAGGTGATCATTTGACCTTATTCTTTGGAGTAGAAGAGGGTTTATTTGCTTCAGTATCCCCCTCTGAATATGAACCAGGGTCTTCTCTATTCCCAAAGGAGCTCTCTATGGTTGGACTCCTTCTCCTTTGCATTTTGTTTTTGGTAATAATTTAGTTTTTATAATCACCTCTAGTCCTGGGGTAGGGGGGATGATGCCTCTGGCCTCAGATCCTTTTCAGTTCTCCCTTCTGACCTTGAACTCACCCCAAGACCTCTAGACTCCTGTAAGTGCCCACAGCCAGTGGCATCCCTCCACACTGCTTCTATACTCACAGGTTGTGTGCTGGTTCCTTCTCACCCCACCAATCTCTGCAGCACAGCTGGGTCTGGTGTTCCTTGTCAGCCGAGGTTTCCTAGATCTACCCCAGTTCAGATGCCCAACTCCCCTTGCTGTCTCTAGGGTAAAAGTTCCAGTGGTTGGGGCCAAGGCAACCTCCCCAAACCAGCTAACCCTTGTTTAAGTGTTTTCAGGGATGAAACCTCCTCCTGGGATTTTTCTTCAGATTTTCTCTGATTGCCCTAGGAAGACCCCTGTTCTGCCCCTACTCTTGTTTATTTTCACCTGCTCTATGTTCACCCTGAGGAGCTGTTGTATCTCTTGATAAATCTTGAGAGCTTGAAATTTTCTGACCTACTCTGCCATCTTCCCAGAATCCTCCCAAAGAGTACTTTAGAAAATTCTAGACTCTACTTTCATTAACTTTTTTATCCTTTCTTCTCTTTCTCTGAGAGCTAATGTTCTCCTTAAGAGAACTCCTTAAGAAAAGCTACCTAACTCCTATTAGCATTTTAGAACTCAGAGATGTAGAAGGGACTTTTGCAATCTTCTCAACACATTTAATTTACAGAGAAGAAAACTGACTCAAAGAAAAGGGGCTTACTCAAGGTCACACGGCAAGCTACACAGCTGGTATGAAAATTTAGATTTCCTAAATCTTATTGTATCCTATTCTTTCCTTCCTCCCTTCTCCCCTCCATCAACCATCTTGGAATGCCTTCCATCCTCAGTTCCACAGCTTGGAATTTTTATCTTTTTTTTAAGATTTGAAGTTGATTCTATTTTTTCCGTCTCTCTACTTTTCTTCCTTCTCAAATTGCATTTCATTCACTTATTGGTGTGTATGCTATCTCACTCCCTCCACCCCACCACACTCCCAATAGAATGTATACTCAAGTTCAAGGGCTGTCTCATTTCACTTTCTCCAACTTGTAGCAGAGTGTCTTATACATAGTAAGTACTTAATAAATGTTTGGTGAATTGAATTGTATGCTTACATGGGTATCTATGCTTGTTGCCTCCTTAGAAGACAGTATGACCTTGTATTGTGGGCCTTAGCTCCTTCATCTAAAAACTGAGGGAGTTGGAATAGATGAAGGAAGAAGGAAAGAAAAAAGGGAAAAAATGTTTATTAAGCATCTATTATGTGCCAGGCATTGTGCTATGCACTGATGATGCAAATACAAGGAAAAACAAAGACAGTCTCTGCTTTCAAGGAACTTACATTTATTTTTTTTTTAGTTTTTAATAGTATTTTTCCCCCATTATATATAAAGATAATTTTTAGCATTCATTTTTACAAGATTTTGACTTCCAAATTTTTCTCTCCCCTCTCTTCTCTCTCTTTTTCCTAAAATGGTGAGTGATTTGATATAGGCTATATATGTGCAATTATGTAAACCATATTCCCATATTAGTCATAATTGTGAAAGAAGAAACAGATAAGGCAAAAAAAACACATGGAAAAAATAAAGTGAAAAAATATGCTGTCATCTATATTCAGAGTTCATCAGATCTTTATCTGCATGTGGATAGCATTTTCCATCATAAGTCTTTTGTAATTCTTTTGGATCATTGTGTTGCTGAGAAGAGCTAAATCATTCATAGTTGATTATCACACAGTGTTGCTGATACTGTGTACAATGTTTTCCTGGTTCTGCTCATTTCATTTTGTGTCAGTTTGTACAAATCTTTCCAAGTCTTTCTGAAATCTGCCTGTTCATTATTTCTTATTTCATAATAGTATTCCATTACACTCATACCATAACTTTTTCATCCATTCCTCTACTGACATCCATTCCTCTACTGATGGTCATCTCCTCAATTTCCAATATTTTGCCACCACAAAAAGGACTGCCATAAATATTTTTGCACATGTAGGTTTTTTCCCTTTTTAAATGATGTCTTTGGGATACAGACCTAGTGGTGGTATTGCCAGATCAATGAGTATGCACAATTTGGTTGCCCTTTGGGCATAGTTCCAAATTGCTGTCCACAATTGTTAGATCAGTTTACAAGTTCACCAACAGTAGATTAGTGTTCCAATTTTCCTACATCCTATCCAACATTTCTCATTTTCCCTTTTTGTCATATTAGCCAATCTGATAGGTATGAAGTGGTACCTCAGAGTTCTTTTAATTTGCATTTCTCTGATCAATAGTGATTTGGAGCATTTTTTTTCATATGCCTATAGATAACTTTGATTTCTTCACCTGAAAATAGCCTGTTCATATCCTTTGTCCCTTTATCAGTTGGGGAATGGCTTGCATTCTTATAAATTTGACTCAGTTCTCTCTATTTTTAAGAAAAATTTATCATAGACACTATAAAGATTGTTTTTCATCTTTCTGCTTTCCTTCTAATCTTGGTTGTATTAGTTTTATTTGGGCAAATTCTTTTCAATTTAATGTAATAAAATTATCTATTTTATATTTCATAATGTTCTCTATCTTTTGTTTGGTCATGAATTCCTCCGTTCTCCAAAAGTCTGACAGGTAGATTATTCATTGCTCTTCTAATTTGCTTATGCTGTCACCCTTTCTGCCTAAATCATATACCCATTTTGACCTTATCTTGGTATATGGTGTGAGATGTTGTTCTGTACCTAGTTTGTTCCCTATTGTTTTCTAGTTTCCCAACAGTTTTTGTTAAATAGTGAGTTCTTATCCCCGAGGCTGGGGTCTTTGGATTTATCAAACACTAGGTTATTATGGTCAGTGACTATTGTGTCAGTGACTAATCTATTGCACTGATCTACCACTCTATTTCTTAGCCCCTAACAGATAATTTTGATAATTACTGCTTTGTAATATAGTTTGAGATCTGATATTGCTAGGCTACATTCCTTTGTATATTTTTCATTAATAAACTTGATATTCTTGACATTTTCTTCTTCCATATGAATTTTACTGTTATTTTTTCTAGCTCTATTAACTATTTTTTGGTAGTTTGATTGGTATGGCACTGAATAAGTAAATTAGTTTAGGCAGAATTGTCATTTTTTATTATATTGACTAAGCCTACCTCTGAGCAACTGATATTTTTCCAATTTAAATCTGACTCTATTGGTGTGAAAAGTGTTTTGTAATTGCATTCATTTAGTTCCTGGGCAAGTATTTTATATTGCTTACAGTTATTTTAAATGAAATTTCTTTTTTTTCTATCTCTTGCTTCTATGCTTTTTTGTTAAAGAAATGCTGATGATTTATGTGGGTTTATCTTATATCCTGCAACTTTGTTAAACTTTTTAATTATTTCAAGTAGTTTTTTAGTTGATTCTCTAGGATTCTCCATTTATACCATAATATCATCTGTGAAGAGTGATAGTTTTGTCTCCTCATTGCCTATTCCAGTTCCTTTGATTTCTTTTTCTTCTCCTATTGCTATAGCTAACATTTCTACTACTATATTGACTGGTAGTGGTGATAATGGGGATCCTTGCTTTACCCCTGAACTTAGTGGGAAAATTTCTAGCTTATCCTTATTACAGATAATGTTTGCTAATGGTTTTAGAAAAATGCTGCTATCATTTTAAGAAATGTTCCATTTATTCCTAAGCTCTCTAACAGTTTTAATAGGGGAATGGGTGCTGTATTTTGTCCAAAGCTTTTTCAAAATCTATTGAGACAATCATATGATTTCTGGTGGTTTTGTTATTTATATGGTCAATTATATTGATAATTTTCCTAATATTGAATAAACTCTGCATTCCTGGGATAAATTCCACCTGTTATAGTGTATAAACCTTGTGACATATTGCTGTAATGAAGGCACTCACATTTTAATTGGGGAAAACAACATACAAAAGAGAGGTGGGGTGGGTATGAGTGTCTGGTGAAGAAGCATGATTTTGAAGGCCAGGAACTGAGGAACAGAGCTAGGAAGAGAAGGAAGGCAAAGGGGCCTAAATCACTTTACAAAATGGAGATTCTAGAAGGAACTCATTAATGAGAGATGAGAGGCAGGTCTTAAAGAGGGGTATTCCATGGTTAGCAAGTCATAAAGGTGGGAGGATTTTCCAGGATGTGGAGGCCTCAGTCACTGAGGGAAGTTCATGGATGAAAAAGCAGTAGAGGCATGAACAGGGCCAAGAGGATAAATGATCTCTAAGCAAATTCAGAGTCCTAGTTTTAGAAATCTACTTATTTATATTTCATAATGAGCCACATGAATTAGGTAGGACTTATTTTATCATCACCATTTCTCAAAAGAGGAAACCGATAGATTCCCAGAGAGGTTTATTGACTTTTCCAAACTATCTAATTTCAGAGGAAGGACTAGGATTCAGGTTTCCTGCCTTTCAGTTTATTGCTCTACCAAATGATCTCCTGTTGATTCACTATCCCATAGTAAAAAGGAATGGGTAGACCTGAAATAATTAGAATGAAATATCTAAGAAGCCTGAGATTTTCTTCTACCTCTTAAGGAGCCACCACGACCTTCAAAGTTTCCTCAGCCTGTGCCACCAAAGACCCCTTATTGTCCTCTTCTATGTTCTCCTTCTTGGTCTCCTCCTTTGTCATCAAATATTCCTCAACTGCTACAACAACCATGGCCTCCAAAGACACTGGGACCGACTCAGACCAGAATTACTTTGTTCTCTCAGTCTACCCATCTTCCATGGTCTCTTTAGCAGCTTTAGCATCTTCTCAGTTGAAATTCACAAATATGAACCCTTTAAATAACCCTGGCTCCCTATCCTCACACCAACATAACCATGAAATGACTATTTCAGTGTTTCTTTTTCGGCGCATTCAGATGGACCTTTGACAAACACAGTTTTGTAGGACTGGTCCTGTGCTGCTTCATTAGTTGTTTTCTGTCCTTTTAATTCCAAATTGATGCTCTGCTTTGAACTTCCAAATTGTTACAAGAACTCAAACCCTCTTTTGCACCTTCAACAGAGGCGAATTCAACAAATGCTGCAGATAAGTTTGCCTTGGTTGTTTTGAGGCAAGCTAAGAAATGCTGCCTTTTCAAACACTTTCGGTATACTTTCATCAGTGATAGTGGAGGTGAAGTTATTCAATACAAGTGTATTTGAGTTCACCGACATTGCTCCCACTCCTGGAATTACCCTTTCCTTCTCTTAAGTTCTCTTGCCCTTGATGTTTCTCCCCTGCGTAGCCTAGTATAAGAGACTGACTAGCAATCTTTGTTCCTTCTCTTAGAAGGCCTTGTTCATGTATGCTTCTTTCTTATTAAGTGTAGGTAGTTCCTTTTGTTGTCCCATGTAACCTCTGTACCATCTTCAAACACTTCCATGAATTTCTCTTCAATCACTTTATTAGGCAGATTCTTGATGAAGAGTGTCTTTGTATCTCAATCTTTCTTGTATGTGTGTGTGTGTGTGTGTGTGTGTGTGCGCGCGCGCACATGTGTTTCTTTTTCTTTTTTTCTTTTTCAAGCTTTATTTTCTAGCCACGGACTTTTGAGTGACTGAGTTTCAGGGCTTTTTCCATTTCTTTGCCTGATTCAAATTCTACATAACCAAACTTCATGGTAATCACTTTATATATCCCCAACTGCAAGATCATTTTTTTTTTTGGAAAAGAAGTCAATAACACCAGTTCAGAAGCAGTTGTGTTGAAATTCAGATTTCCCATGAAGAGATTAAAATATGTAGGTGCTTTAACTTCTAATTTCTGTTTCTTGGCTTTGGAGGCATTCTGTTTGTCCATTTACCTTTTTCTTTTTCCAGGTACTTCTTTGAATTTGACAGGCACTTCCTCTTTTTCCTCTTCCTCTTCCTCAGACTTCTTGGTTTTTACAGGAATAGCTTTTACAGGAACAACCTTTCCTTTTGCAGGTGTGGTAATGTATATAGCTTCCTCTTCAGCGTTATCCTCACGTCATTCATCTTCTTTACTGTCCTCTTCCTCCTCTTCCTCAGTCTTGTTTAGTGCCACTTTGAATGGCATAAATTCATCTTTATTTTCTTCACTGTCATCCTCTTCAGATTCACAGTCCTCTTTTTTGGCATTCTTCCCATTTTTTACTCCTTTGGCTGGGAAAACTACTGCTTTCTCACTGGGAGTTATGATTGCTTTCTTTCTGGTGTGGGAGCAAGAATGACTATTTTGGCTGGTGGTACCTTCCTTGCTGAATTAGCCACAGCTTTCTTCCCTTTCTTCTGAGGAGCATAACCTCTTTTCTACTTTTTTCCTACTGAATTTCCAACATGTCCTTATCCTCAGTGTCTTTTATCTCCTTGAGAAGAAGCCATTTTCTTGATTTTTAGCAGCCTTCCTGAGCTACACCATGGTGGCAATGTACAACTACTGAAGGGCAGCATTAGTTGCAGTATGGAATTTGGTGGTGGTGGCAGGAGATCTGTCCTTGGGCAACCCTTTGCTGTCAGAGTTTCAAAGGGATATTGGATGCATGTGTGTGTGTGTGTGTGTGTGTGTGTGTGTGTGTGTGTGTGTATGTAATTGATCAACTGGTGATTTGCTGGATTGTATTTCTATCCAATATACACCCATCCATTGGCTTTCAGATTACTTTTGGTGTTTTTATTTTTTGGAGATGGTGATACTCTGTGATTTAAAATCATACGGTATTCCTATCAGAATATTCATGTTAAAAAGATTTTTCTCTCATTTGTAATGGATAACTTTATACTTGAACATATACTCTAGCCCAGTTTCTTCTTATTTAATTTTGTATCCTGTTTGTTGTCTATGGTGCCTCAAGGATATACTTGTTAATTGTGTAGATCATTTGCCTAAGGATATTTTAGAGACAAGAAAATAATTATGTGGATTGATTGTTGTTATTAATAATATTTTCATTGTTGCCTTTAGGGGTGGTAATTATATCTTTCATGACTTTTTTCTTCCACTTCATATCTTTTCCTTTTTTGAGAGATCTTGAAGTTGAATCTCTGAGTACTTTCAAGATTGTATTGCCAACAGAAAAAAATTACTTCCAGGTGTACTTGGTTAGGTTAAGCTATTCTTCCTTATTCCATCTTTTTAAGGGCTATTTTCACTTCCTTATAAAACACATTAGGGGCTGAGGTGTCAGAGGTCAAACATGGTGGCACTACTGTAATTGATGATGCTGGTGAGAAAATGGAGTAAATATAGGGAGAGAAAGGAATTGCTTAAAACTCAATGGGAAAGTAGAAACCAAATACATAATCGATTTAATTTGATAGCCTTTTACTGATAATTGGGCTAGGAATATACATAAGGCAAAATTTAAATCAAGAATACGTGTAGGTCAGAATATGACATACAATTAGTTAAGCAGAATGGTCAATTCAATTGAGTTAATCCATGACCATCTATCTATCTATTTCTTGGATAAGCTCTGTAGACAGAGTGAGCTTGGCATAGAACTGAATAGGAAGAAAAAAAGCTAGATCCCATTTGGGAAACAGTGCAGCAAAATTCAATAATCAATAAACAAATCTACAAAAAGCTTGGCTTGAGACCCAACTAAGCATCATTATTCCAAGAGCATTCAAAGCTGGCAGGAGGACAAAAAATAGATGTAAAAGGGAACACGTTTGTCAGCATTTCTCTAACAATCTATTTTCATCATCAGTGACAGAAGAACCACTACATTTGGACTCCAACAAATCGGTCCCTGATGTGCTATATGAGGAAGCTGAAATGGCACTTAAGAAGATTAAGTTTGGAAGAAGAGAAGGACCCAAAGAAGCATATACTAAGGAAATCTATGCTGGAGGTGACACAATATTGAACACATTGAAAGAGCATTTTTAAGATATTATAAAGAAGGAAAGACCTTAGACTTAGAGAAAAATATGGATAATTTTATTATCCACTAAAAGGAATGGAGAAGGTTTTAAAGGAGATAGCAAGGCAAATAGAAGAAGTAATAGATTTGGCTTTGGATTCATAGAATCAAGCTCATATTGTGGTTTTACCTCTTACTACCTGTGCAATGATGGGCAAATCACTTAACCTCTTTGGGTTTGAGTTTACACAAGTGTAAAATTAGGTTAGTCTACATGATATCTAAGATACCTTCCAATTTTGAATCTCTGATTCTATAATCATTATTAATACATAGGCGTACTTAATCACATTTGTAACATCTTTACGTATTTTTATATATGTATCAAAGATGTCTTTGATTAAAAAAGAGTATAGGCTTTC
Source organism: Trichosurus vulpecula (assembly GCF_011100635.1). Taxonomy (NCBI): domain Eukaryota; kingdom Metazoa; phylum Chordata; class Mammalia; order Diprotodontia; family Phalangeridae; genus Trichosurus; species Trichosurus vulpecula. The sequence continues at coordinate 74,851,385 of NC_050575.1, read as the reverse complement.
AAAAGCAATTGTCAAGAGCAGACCACAACTAAATGAAAGATGCAGAAAATACAAGATCAATTTCCTTAATGAACATAAATGCAAAAGGTTTAAATAAAATACCAGCAAGGCCATCACAGCAATATATCATGAAGATCATACACTATGACCAGGTAGGATATATGCCAGAAATTCAGGGCTAGTTCAATATTAGGAAAACTGTCAGCATGATTGGCCATATCAGTAACAAAAACAACAAAAATCATATGATTGTATCAATAGATACAGAAGAAGCCTTTGACAAAATACAACACTTATTCCTACTAAAAACACTAGAAAGCATAGGAATCAATGGAATCTTTCTTATTCTTAATTTTTTTTTAAATTTGGGAGGGAGGAAGGCAGGGCAATTGGGGTTAAGTGACTTGCCCAAGGTCACACAGCTAGTAAGTGTGTCAAGTGTCTGAGGCTGGATTTGAACTCAGGTCCTCCTGACTTCAGGGCTGGTGCTCTACTCACTGTGCCACCTTAAAACCAAGAGCAAGCATGAACTGTAACAGAAATAAACTTGAAGCCTTCCCAGTAAGATCAGGAGTAAAGCAATGATGTTCATTATCATCACTATTTTTCAATATTGTATTACAAATGCAAGAAAAAGAAATCAAAGGAATAAAAATAGGCAGCTATCACTCTTTACAGATGATATGATCATATACTTAGAGAATCCTAGAGAATCGACTAAAACCTAGTTGAAACAATTTACAACTTCAGCAAAGTTACAGGATATAAAGTAAATCCCACACAGATCATTAACATTTCCATATAGTACCAGCAAAATCCAGCAGGAAGAGATAGAGAAATTCCACTTAAAATAATTGTAGACAATATAAAGTACTTAAGAGTCTACCTGACAAGACAACCCCATGTGTTATATGAACACAATTACAAAACATTTTTCACATCAATAAAGACAGTTCTAAACAATTGGAGAAATATTAATTACTCATGGGTAAGCAGAGCCAATATAATAAAACAAGAATTCTACCTAAGTTAATTTACTTATTTGGTGACATATGAAACTGCCAAAGAATTATTTTATAGAAATAGAAAAAATAGTAGCAAAATTCATTTGGAAGAACAGAAAGTCAAGAATATCAAGATTATGAATGAAAAAATTGTTACAGATTTCAAACTATGTTAGAAAGTGGAAATCATCAAAACAATCTGGTACTGGTTAAGAAATAGAGTGGTGGATCAGTGGAATAGATTAGGTACACAACACACAGTAGTAGGTGACCATAGTAATCTAGGGCTTAATAAACCCAAAGATGTGAACTGTTGGGGTAAGAAAACATTTGACAAAAATTGCTGGGAAAATTGGAAGGCCATTTGGCAGAAATGAGGCATAGACCTACATCTCATACCATTATACCAAGATAAGGTCAACATGGATAAATGAGTTAGACACAAAGGGTGATAGCATATGTAATTTTGGGGAGTGTAGAAAAAAGAGCCTGTCAGAGCCATGGATAAGGGAAAGTTTACGACTAAACAAGTGATAGAGAAGATTATATGAAGTAAAATAGATAATTACAATTACATGAAATTTAAAAAAATGCACAAACAAAATTGATGCAGCCAAAATGAAAAGGAAAGCAGGAAACTGGGTAAACTTTTTTGCAGCCTCATTTCTCAAACATAGAGGGAATTGAGACAAATTTATAAAAATAAGTCATTCCCCACTTGATAAATGGTAAAAGAATATGGACAAGAAATTTTCAGAAGAAAAAATAAAAACTATCAAGAGTCATATGAAAAAATGCTTCAAATGATTACTGATTAGAGAAATGTTAATTAAAACAAATACCACCTCACACCTATCAGATTGGCTAATGTGACAGAAAAGGGAAAGGACAAATGCTGAAGGGGATTGAGAGAAGGAGTATACAAAGTCACTGTTGGTGGAGTTGTAAACTGGTTCAACCATTCTGGAGAACAATTTGGAATTAGACCCAAAGGGCTATAAAATTGTACAATACCCTTTAACCTAGCAATACAGTTACCAGGTTTGTATCCCAAAGAGATCAAAGAAAAAGGAAAAAGACCCATTTGTATAAAAATATTTAGAGTTGCTCTTTTTGTAGTGGCAATACTTGGAAATTAAAGGAATGCTCATTAATTGGGGAAAGGTTGAACATATTGTAGTATATAATTGTGATGGAGTACTATTTTGCTTAAGATATGATAAGCAGGATGATGCAGTTTGCCAGAAAAAAACCTAAGAAGACTTATATGAACTGATACAAAAGTGGAGAGAACAGAATTGGAACATTTTACCCAGCAGCAGCAATATTGTAAGGATGATTAACTGTGAAAGATGTAGCTACTGTGATCACGGCAGTGACCCAAGACAATTCAAAAAGACTGTGATGAAAAAAACTGTTCACCTTCAGAGAGAGAACTGATGAACTCTGAATACAGATTGAAACATACTTTTTAAAAGCTTGCTTTATTTTTATTGTTTTATTTTGTTTGTGTGTTTTCTTTTGCAACACGGCTAATAGCATTACTTCCCATATATAATTGACACAAAATTGCTTGCCTTCTCCAGGAGAAGGAAGAGGTGAGGAAGGTAAGAATTTGGATCTCAAAATTTAAAAAAAGATCATTAATTTTTTACATGTGATTGGGAAATATTTAATGAATAAATAAAAGTAATTTAAAAAGTTGATTTCTCCATTTTAGAATTTTTTTGATATGTCTATTGATATCTTGAATTTCTTCTTCTGAATACCGTATTTATGCAAGCTGATCATTTATCAATAGGAGAATGACTTTTATTCTTGTAAATTTAAATCAGTTCCCTATGTATCTTAGAAATTAGATCATTATCTGAGACTCTTGCTACAAATCTTTTCCTCCATTTACATTCTCCTCTTCTAATTTTAGCTGCATTGATTTTGTTGGTGAAAAAAATGTATTTTTAATTTTGTATATCTCTTTAGTCATGTGTTTTCTTTCTGCCCATAAATCTGACATGATTTCTTCTTTGCTCTCCTAATTTGTTAATGTCACTATGCCCAAGTTATGTGCCCATTTGGACATTATCTAGATGTATAGCATGAGATGTTAGACAATACCTATTTTCTTTTTTAAAAAATTAATTATTTTTAGTTTTTAACATTCACTTTTGTAAGATTTTGGGGTCTAACCCCCCAAGATAGCATGAAATCTCTATAGGCTATATATTTGTGATCATATTGAACATATTTCCACATTGATCATGTGTGAAAAACAAAAGAGAAAGACCATGAGAAAGAAAAAACAACAACAAAAAAGAGAAAATAGTATACTTTGATCTGCATTCAGACTCCAGAATTCTTTCTCTGGATGTAGATAACATTTTCCATCATGAGTCTTTTGGAATTATCTTAGGTCATTTACATTGCTCAGAAGAGCTAAGGCTACCAAAGTCATTCATCACACAATGTTGCTGTTGCTTTGTACAGTGTTCTCCTAGTTCTGCTCACTTCACTCAGTGTAAGTTCATGCAAGTTTTTCCAGGTATTTATGAAATCTGCCTGCTCATCATTTCCTATGGAATAGTAGTATTCCATTACATTCATATACCACAACTTGTTCAGCCATTCTCCAATTGATGGGCATCCCCTCAATTTCCAATTCTTTGCCACCACAAAAAGACCTGCTATAAATATTTTTGACTATGCCTATTTTCTACCACAGTGATTTCCAGTTCTCCCAAAGTTTTTGCGAATAGTGAGTTCTTATCCTAATTGCTGGGATATTTGGGTTTAAGTACTAGGCTATTGTGTACATTTATTTTTATATCTTGTATATTTAGGATATTCAACTGTTAAATCTCTATATTACTCAAGCAGTGCCAAATTGTTTTGGGGATTACTATTGTATAGTATAGTTTGGGATATCATCCTTCCAGGCCCTCTTACTTTCCACTTTTTCATTATTTACCTTGGTATTCTTGACCTTTTCTTTTTCTAGATTAATATTGCCATTGTTTTCTAAGTTCTATAAAGTAATCTTTTTATGGTTTGATTGACATGACACTGAATAAACAAATTCATTTGGGTAGTCTGGTCATTTTTATTATATTGGCTTGTCTATCCATGAGCCATTAATATTTCCTTAATTATTGACATTACTATTTCTATAAAAAGTTTTTGTAATTGTATTCATGTAGTTCTCATATGTCTTGGCAGGTGATTCACATGGATTTTATACTTTTTAGTCATTTTGAATGAAATTTCTCTTTGTATATCTTCCTGCTGGGTTTTGTTGGAAATATACAGAAACACAGATGATTTGTGTGTATTTATTTTATATCTGGGAATCTTTCATAAGTTTTTAATTATTGTAATTCACTTTTTATTGACTCCCTAAGATTCTCTAAGTAAACCATCATGTCATTTACAAAAAAGATAATTTTGTTTCCTCTTTGTCTATGTTTATTCCTTGAATTCTTTTTTCTTGTCTTGTTATAGCTAATCTTTATAGCACCATATTGAGTAGTACTGGTAATAATGGACATCCTTGCTTTATACTTGACCATACTGGAAAAGTGCACTCTTTGTCTCCATTACAAATTATTGTAGATCTTGGCTTTAGATGGGTATTACTCGTATGAAGTAGTAGATCTATTTATTTCTATGATTTCTAGTGTTCTTATTGAATGTTGTATCTCACTAAAAGCTTTTTAATGCATCTATTGATACATTTTTATTTTCTTGTCATTAGTATGGACAATTACATTTATAGTTTTCTTAAAAATGAACCAACCCTAAGTTCCTGACATAAATGTAGTCAATTCAATATTCTTATTCATCAGTATTCAATATGCTATTCAGTAGGCATTAACATTCTTTAGGGATATTGGTCTATGGTTTTTTTTCTCCCTCTTTTGAATTTCCCTCATTTAGGTATCAATTTTTGTTATGAAATCAAATTGTTATCAAATACAATGATATTTCCACCACAGATGAAATTCGGTAGTAATCTTTCTTTTCCATTTTTTCAAGCAGTTGACATAATGTTAGAATTAATTTTTCTTTAAGTGTTTGGTGCAATTCATTTGTAAATTCATCTGGTCATTTTTTTTTCTTTGAGAGCTATTTTTGACTCATTTAATTTCTGTTTTGGAGCTAATTGATGTGATCCCCCTATTTCTTGTTCTGTTAATCTGGGCATTTTATATTTTTATGGATATTCATCTGTTTAATTTAGATCATAAGTTTTATTGGTATATTCTTCAGCAAAATAATTTCTAAAAATTTCATTTGTCTTTTCTTAATTTGTTCCAAATTTACTTCTTTAATTTTTTATTTCATCAATTTGATTTTTTAAAATAAAAATAACTAATAGTTTATTCATTAGTTTTGTATAGCTCCAACTTTTATTTATTAATTCACTGAGATTTTATTGCTTTTAATTTCATTAACCTCTTCTTTGACTTTTAGAATTTCTATTTTACTATTTGATTGGAGTTTTAAAGTTTGTTGATTTTCTAATTTTCTTTCAGTTGCACACTCAGTTATTGATCCATTCTTTATATTTTTATTGATGGAAGTATTTAAAGATTTAAATTTTCCTTTTTTGGCTGAATCTCAAAAATTTTGGCATATTTTCTAATTGTCATTAATGTTAATGAAATTATCTGTTATTTCTATGATTCATTCTTTTATCCATTCATTTTATACAATTAAATTATTTAGTTTCTAATTAGTTTTAATAGTTTCTTTAGTGGCCCTTATGAATACAGTTTACATTGCATTGTGGTCCCCAAAGACGTATATGATATTTCTTCATTTGTCTATTTTTTGTTGCTTAAACACCTAGGGGGCTGCCAAATCTCACCGCTGCTTTCAGTGGGAAACAACCCCATGGCCTGGGTCACCTTTTTGCAGGATTGTGACTACAGCTCCCAGGGTATCCACACCTGCTGCTTCATCACTTGCCTGTTGCCACAGGACTTTGAGATGGGTATAATGGTAAAATGGTATGGGTGATATCTTTTGATTCATGTGTAAATTGGATTTAAGTGAGGCAGAATTGCATGAAGTCATCTGCCTCACTCTCTCCTTCAGAGTCATCACAGTACAGTGTCAGGACAGAATCAAGATGATTGGTGATGGCTCAAGATGCAGTGGATGACCTTGGTGTCTTCGATATCTAACCAAGCTCTAAATGCTCCACAGCACCTGATTCAGCTGCCTTCGTGGACTTTGGAATAAGTTGTTCTCACCCACCCATTCCACTAGGGAAAGTCTTCATATGCTTGGGGTAGACTTCCCCCTAACTCACCAATGGGCTTGAAACCCCTTGGTTACCCTCAACCTGATTTAGCCTGTTTGCCGAAATGGTTTGCTGGAGTGTGGCCACTGCTTATGCTACAGCTTCTTGGAGCCATGGGTGAGAATTGGGTGGAACAGGGGATCACAAAAAGTGGAAAAGCATCCCTGAAAAGGGCTCAGCAACCATCACACCAGAGGAATTAGTCTTTTCTGAACACACCAACTCCAATGGACTGGCCATGTTGTTTGAATGCAAAATGTACGCTTGCCAAAAAGACTGTTTTATGGTGAACTCACACAGGGAAGTGCTCACATAGTGGTCAGAAGAAGCAATACAAGGACACTCTCAAGGTCTCTCTCAGGAACTTTGGAATAGATTGTGTGACATGGGAAAGACTGGCACAGGACTGCTCAGCACGGCATGCCCTCATCAGAGAAGGTGCTGTGCTCTATGAACAAAGCAGAATTGAAACAGCTCAAAGGAAACACAAGATGCACAAATTTAGAGTATCCATCCCAAATGTTCACATATTATTTGTGCCCAACCTGTGGTAGAGCATTCTGAGCTTGTATTGGTCTGATCAGCCATAGTTGGATGCATTGAAACGTGATTCTAGCATAATGATGTCATTTTGGTCCTCTTCAAGAATGAAGGACAGCAACCATTAATCACTCTTTTGTGAAATTTTTATGCTCCAATACATGTTTTTATTTTTGTAAATGTGCCATACAAAGTTAAGAAATGTATATTCTTCTTTTTATTCCCATCCAGTAATCTCCAGAAGTCTATACTAACTTCTCTAAAATTCTATTCATATCTTTAATGCCTTTCTTGTTTATTTTTGGTTATATTTATCTAGGTCTAAAAAGGAGTACATTGGGGGTTATGCATTATTATAGTTTTACTGTCTTTCCCTATAACTCATTTAATTTTTCCTTTAAGTATTTAGATGCCATACCATTTGATAAATATTTATTTAATATTGATATTGCTTCAATGTCTATAATACTTTTCCACAAAATGTAGTTTCCTTGGTTATCTCTTTTAATTGTCTATTTTTCCGCTTGCTTTTTCTGAGATCTTGCTTTTTCAGCCCTATTTTTTAAAATCTGAATCATAACCGATTTTGCTCCAGCAACTTATTATAACTCTATGTTCATCTTTCTCTAAGTATGTTTCTTGTAAACTATGTATTTTCTTTTTCTTCTTTCTAATCCATTCTGCTATCTCCTGTTTTAAGAGTGAATACATCCAATTCATCATTCATAGATATGTTTATTAATTTCATATTTTTATCCATCCTAGTCTTTGATACTTCTCTTTTTCTCAACCCTTCACCCTGACCATATAAACAAGAGGATAGTAATGGTAAGAGAGAAGAAAGGGACCGAAAACCAGTCCTCGAGGTTTAGTATAATTTCCTTCTGTTCCGCTATCCCTATTGTAAGAAATGGGAGGAGGAGTTTTGTTTCCACAGAACTAAAGGTGTGCTTCCCCAACCTCCCCCACCTCAGCTTTAGCAGAGACCAGGCCTCAAGGTCAGTCAGGTGAGAGGTCAGAGGCTTGTACGCATGTGCATACTTTTTGAGAAGGCAGTCTAGGGAATTAGAGAGGCCAAACCCACTTGAACCAGTTCAAGCTTATCTAGGGTCTGGTCTTGGTCAAGAATCCAGGCCTACTGAATTGCATAATTTGCATATGTTAAAGAAGGAAAGTAGGGGAAGTAAAAGAATATAGTTTAATCCTAAACTAAGACAAGGAAAATCTAATTAACTTCACTTTTGCTTCTGCATCCTTATTATCCTATTTATATAAACTGTATAACCTAGGAAAACTATGTAAAAAAACAAATATTGTAAACTAACCATGACTCTAGCAGGAGTGGAGCTCCTGCAGCTGTATCAGTGTGAGTGTTCCCGTGAGCACCACACCCGCTCTCTCAAGGAGCGTAATAAAACGCCTTCCTCTGCCCACTCTGGTCTTGAGTTCTTTGGGTGAGAATGGGCAAATCACATGGATTTTCCTAAGGTCAAGTGAAGGGAAGCAACAGGCAGCGGAAGCTCGCCAGGCTTACTCCTGGATCTTGTCTTGGGGTGTCCTGTGATCCCCACAGATTAAGGGATGGCTACCACTTGGTCTTCCTCTGGGAGTCCTGTGGTCTCTACAACCTTCCCTAAGGATTATCATAGGGTTCTTCCTCAGGACTTTGGCCCTGCCTAGGAAGTCCAGTGATCCCCAAAACCACGTTTCTCACACTCTTTTGACCTTACTTAGCGTACAATCACAGGTTCTTATTCTTTCTTTTTATTTAAACTTCTCTTCAAGATCTACCTTCTTCGATTTTATTGTTGTTCTTTAGAATTCTTCTATCCTTTAGTCTACCATCTCTTTCATCCCCTTATTCTTGTTTTTCTTCTTTTCTCCCATTTTTCTGTTGAGTGAAATCTATTTTCGCACCTAATTATGTGTCTCTGTGTGTATTCTTACTTCTTTTGACCAATGCTGATGAGAGTGAGATTTAAATGTCACCCACTTCACTCTCTTCATCCTTACTTATATAGACTGCCACTTGCATACCCTGATGGTCAAACAATTTCCCCCACCTTTCCTTTCTCTTTGCACATCTAGTATACTCTTCTTCCCTTTCTTTTGTATTCTTTTAAAATTATCAAAACATAATAATACCACTCCCAGGCCTGTTCTCTAATTAGACTCCTGATAATAATAAGACTCTGAGGGAATACATTCACCATTTCTCCACACTAGAATGTAAACAGTTTATCCTTGTTTGTTCTCCCATGATTGTTTTTCATGTGTATCTTTATTTATTTCTCTTGATGTCTGTGTTTGTATTTTGAAGTGTCTATTCAATTCTCTGTTTAAAATAAGGAATACTTGGAAGTTCTTTGCTTCATTAAAGATCCATTTTTTCCCACACCAGTGGGATTATATTCAGTTTTGTTGGGTAGTTTGTTCTTAGTTTTAGGCCTATATCTTTTTGTCTTCTGGAATTTTGTATTCCAAGGTCTCTGCTTCTTTATAGTTGTGGCTATTAAATCCTGTGTGATCCTATTTCTCCTTGGTATTTTCTGATTATATGCAGAATCTTTTCTTTGACCTGGAAGCTTTGGATTTTGGCTATCATATTCCTGGGAGTTTTTCCTTTGGGTTTTCTTTCAGGAGGTGACTAATGTAATATTTTTATTTCCTCTTTACTCTTACGTTTTAAGAGATCTGACAATTTTTTTATGACTTCTTGAAATGCAATGTCTAGACTCCTTTTTATTCATTGATTTCAAGTAGTCTAGTAATTCTCAAAATATCTTTCTATCTCGTTTATAGATTCATTGTTTTGCTAAGAGAAATGTTTTTAATTTTTTTTTCTATTTTTTTTTTAGCTTTTTGACTTTGTTTTAGTATTCCTTGCTATTTCATGATGTCATTGTTTTCTTTTTTGTCCATTCTAATTTTCAAGAAGTTTGGTTCTTATAAAAGTTTTTTTTGTGTACTTTGTGTTAAACTTTTAATCATCTTTCCCAATCTTTCTTCAATACCTCTCATTTCTTTTCCACTTTCCCCTCTACCCATCTCATTTTGTTTATAAAAACTTTTAAAATTCTTTTTAAAAACCCTCGTTTCATTTCTTTCAGGAATTCTAGTTGAAATTTTGCCCATGCTGTATGTTTCCTTGAGGTTTGCTTGTAGACCTTTTTGGAATCATTCAGTTCTTCTATTGTTTTTGTTTTTGCAAGTGTCCTTGTCACTGCAATAGCTTTTAGTAGAGGGATTTTTTCTCATCCTATTATATTTCTTGACTTTGGACTTCGTCTTAGAGCCAGCTTCTGTATGGAGGGAATATCTCAGTTGAGCTCGTATATTCTATGGTCCTCTGATTTGAGGGGAATATTTGGTGTTACATTTTTCTAGTATAGCAAGGACAGCTCAGGCTGTGGACCTACAAGCTTTCAGTGTTTTTGAAATAGTGTGATCCTAGGCAAAGTCTGATCACTGATCTTGTGGTCTGAGCTCTTAGCATTCCTGACTTGAGCATCCCTGTAGACTTGCCACTGGTTGGAGTTCTATTAAATTGAAGCTAGGCTCAGCCACTATAAGCAAGTTGGAAAGCTCTTACAGCTCACAATAACTGAACTACACAATTCCTTTTGGTCTGGGATTCCTACAGTGGTTATTACTTTGAAAAACTTCAGATTATGCTAGAGGCTGCAACTGAGACCTCATTCTTCTCTTGAAGTCAGAGCCACACAGCTACCATTTTCTTCTAAACTTGCTCCCTGCTCAGTCCATAGCCTATGGCTCATGACTACTCCTTACCTAGAATGCCACCTCTAAGCACAGGTCTTCTCCTTAGTCCACCTTAGATCTGTTACTTGGAACTAAGGAATGTGTGATAGAGTTGCCAGTTGGCACCTCTTCCTGAAACCTGCATAAAGTCAGGCCTCTGTGTGTGCGTGTGCGTGTGTGTGTGTGTGTGTGTGTGTGCGCGTGTGTGTGTGCGTGTGCGTGTGCATGTGTGTATGTGTTTGTGTGTTGGGGATCCCTCTTTCAATTCCTTTTTGGAATGCTTAGTGTAGCTATTTCTGGTTAGACTTTATCCCTAGTAGTAGAAAAATAATTCATAGTGTTTTTTTTCCTTGGATTTCCTAGTTAAGAATGTTTATTCTCTAGATATGTGAGGAGGGCTATGAAGAAGAACTTGGCTGTACTTTCTGTTACTCTGCCATTTTGGCTCTGTCTTTGTTAATTTTATACAACTCCTTGATAAATGTAACTACCAAGATGAATGTTTAGTCACATTCTGATTATTAATGGAACAAAACAAACAAACAGGGGTAGGTTATGTGTCTTCTTCAAAGTTATACATCACTATCGTTGGAGATACTTGGTCAGGGTCCAAGTGGAAGACTGATTCCTTGTATATGGGGAAGACATATAGGTGCTCCCATTTGCAGATGATATTGCACTGACTACATCAAATCCTCTACATTATGGACTTTTCCCAGTGAAATCCATGACTACTAATCAAAAGAAATTAGTAGTCTAACTATCCATATAGGAAAGGTCAAATGGATGAAAAACGTATATTATTTTGACTATGAATACTTTGATCTTTAATTAGTTTTTCAACATAAATATTTTTTGGTCATCTGATATATTCAAAGTGCTGTACCTTATAAAGACATGCTATTTAGCTCTTAAATCATGAGAAAATTTAAAGAAATCCACACAGAGTAATGAACTGCTTTGCTGGATGTTTGTCTTTGAAACCTAATTCAAATGATTTAATGAAAACACATTGCAAAAGAATAAGAGACAATGATTGTAATAGAATAAGAGAAACAATTGTAAAAGAATAAAAAGTGAACTTGGGCTTGGAGATGTCTTTGGATTCTAGCTATTAGTTAATTAGCACTGAACTATCTTCAAAAGCCTTTCTCATCAATAAAATTAGGGAAAGGAGTTTATCATAGTGACTCATCATCTGGCAAACATTTAGATCTTTGAACAATTCAATAGAAAACCCAGCTAAGACCACAAAGAATTTTTTTTCTCCCAGAGTAAACCTCTTCTGTTTTAATTATTCTAGAATGTTTTCTTGTTGGGGACCTGGAAAATATCCTGTTTTTCTTACTAAAGTTCAAAGAATACTCACTCTAGAGAAACTATTTACAGATGCATCTGAGATAATTTAAAAACAGTGAGAAATAATGGGAGGAAATAGGAATTTTATTTTGGGGCTGTTGCTACTGTCAGTTAGCCCCATAGATACAAGCAGAAAAGACAAAGAAACAATGGAAGGACAAAAAGTCATTTACAATTTAAGAGCTTAAAAGATACAGATGCCAATTTGGCTTTACTGTACAAGTCACAATGTTTTTCTTCTTCCTACTAATTTATTTATTTATTTTAAAGGAAAATAAATGCAATTTAGGCAGAAAATAAAGTCAATGGAAAGTTGTATGGGAAAACTAGTAAACTTAATTCTTAGGGCATTTTGTTTAGTACTAGGTATGCCCTGAGTACTTTGGCTTTTTGATTCTCCTTTGACGTGTCTTAGAGTTTTTTTGAAGGCAGGCAGCCACTCTTAGTCTTTACTGTAGGTCTCTCATAAGGTTATGTATTCTGTACAGTCCACACAGAACAATAGACAAGGAAGTAAACAGAAAAATGGAGGCATTTAGATTTCTCTCTTTCTATGGGTGGGAGGGTAGTGGTGGTGTGATAATAACTCTGAGAAATCTGAGGCTTTGAATGAAAAATAAAAGTAGGGACTTTCATTTAAAATTTAGTCCTTTGGCCAGTCAACAAGTATTTATTAAATGCTTGCTATGTGCCAGTAGTGGAGATATAAAGTACTAAGTACTGGAGACATAAAGGAGCTCACATTCCAATGGGAGAAACAGCAATGCACAAAAATGCAGAGACAAAATGCTTGCCAAATGGAAGACACTAGTGGAAGTGTGGGTAGGGAATCAGAAAAGGCCTTCTGCCATGACAGATAATTAAGTTTGGCCTTGTGTGGACAAGAAGCCACTGATTGATGTACTTTAGTTATTTTCATTAGATAGTATTTCTTAATGGCCAGTAAGAACTTAATTTTTATGCTCAAATTAAGGAGATTTCAGAGAAGTATGACAGAAGAGTAAGAATGCTGTGCCGGTATTCTAGTGATGTCAGAAGAAATTGAGGAAAGACTAGTTCATTAGATGAATTATCTGTAGTGAGGACATAGACAAGAAGGACAGGAATAGAAGGATCACAATCTATATCTTGGGAAGGAATTTCAAATTGATGTCCAAAGTCACATACATAGGAAATAGGGATTTGAGCCCTTGTCCACTGATGTAAAATCTAGTGCTATGCCACTAGAATGAACTAAAACTTTGTGTTAGACAGGAGTGCTGATTTTATTTAGGGGAGGTAGTAAGTTACAAGTCATTCATTCAATTAGTAAGTATTTATTAAGTACATATTATGTGCCAGGCTCTATGCTAAGTGCTGGGGATTCAAAGGCAAAACTATGTGACTAGCAGCAACCTCGGGGTTCCTGCAGAAGGTGAGATTTAATGGGAGTCTTGAAGGAAGTCAGGGAAGCTCGGAATTGTTGTGGAAGAAAAGCATTCCAGGAATGGGAATCCAGGAATTGGAAGATAAGAGATGGAGTCATGTATATGAAGAGCTGCAAATAGGCCAGTGTAGTTGGATTGTAGAGTTCATAGAGGGGACTAAAGGCTGAGAAGAGTAGAAAGGTAAGGAGTCAGATGACCAAGGGCTTTGAATTGCAGACAGAGGATTTTCTATTAGATCCTGGAGGTAATTTAGAGCTCCTGGGGTTTATCAAGAAGGTGATCACATGTCAGATCCACTCATGCAACCATGCTGACTGAATCCACTGCAAATTAATATATTGGGCCCTCACTTGTAGAGCTGTGGGTATCATTTATTTTATTCCTTGATTAACTTTCTATCACCCTTCCCACAGCTTCGATTCCAAACATTTTCTCTTCAAGCCCCTTATTGTACCTCTTACCAATTTAATTTTAACCTATCTACTATGAGCTCTCCTTTCCTATTCAATATCAAATTTCTTTAAGGTGTTTGATGTTATCTCCTTTTTCCCTAGTCTCAGACAAAGAAATGGCCCTTTTCCTCATAAAGGAAAAGCCATCTACTTGTGACATAAATATTACCCTCTCCAGTTTCCTCTAGAACCCTGAATCTTCAACCTTTTTGTCTTTTTTACCTCCAGTTCCTGATTATCCATTTTTCTCACCTCTTGCCTATAAAGATGCCCAGATCTCCCACATCCTTTAAAAATAACCCTTCACTAGTCCCTGACATTCCAATGAGTTTTTGTCTTATATTTATTCTAGATATCATCTCAAAACTTCTAAAAAGGATTGTCTGCACCTATTGTCTCCATTATTCTATTCTATTCTATTCTATTCTATTCTATTCTATTCTATTCTATTCTATTCTATTCTATTCTATTTTATTCTATTCTATTCTATTCTATTCTATTCTATTCTATTCTGTTCAGTTCTATTCTACTCCATTCTATTCTACTCCATTCTATTCTATTCTCCTTTCAACCTCATTGCCAACTGGCTTCCAACTATACTATTTGCTTGAAATTGCTATTGCCAAATAAGAAAAGAGAGGTAATTTAGGCAAAAAATCAAGTTGATGAACTTTTGTTTAGTATGAAAGAGCCTTTTTTCAGGGTTACAAATAATATTTTAACCGGTAAATTAGAGAAACTTTCCTCAATTCTCAATCTCCTTTGAACTCTCTGAAGCTTTTTGACATGGTTGAGCTGCTCCTCTTCATGGTATACTATACTCTACTTGTCTTCTTTGATATTGTTCTCTCTTGGTTCTCCTACATGTCTATATCTTGTTACTCCTGATTTTTTATTATCATCCATCTATTACCAAATAAGTGAAGCTGTCCATCGATATCCATTTATGGACTCTTATTTCCTTATTATAGTAACTCCCTTGGTCAGCTTGTTAGCTTCCATGGATTCAGTTTTGGATATGGTGAACTTGAGATTCTTACGGGAGATGCAAGTGAGGTCCAGCAGGAAATTACTGATGTGATATGCAGAACTGGTTATAGGATTCTCTATCATCTCTAACTCTACATCTACTTTCTCTCTCTGTCTCTCTCCCCTCCTCTCCCTCCATACATATACACACATATGTGTGTGTATGCATGCATTTATACATAGCTATAGAGATGATGGCATATAATTATGTGTCTATATGTATATATCTACATAGATGACTATATAGGAACAGAAATTACTTTATACATAAGTATATAAACATATACACACATACAAGTGTATATATGTATGATATATTCACACAGGTGACAATAAATATATCTCACACATATATATTGTAATGGTAATATAAATGGGAAGATCTTTCCCATCCATTAATAGGCCCATGCGACCTGCTTAATTCATGAGGAAGCCCGAGTCACATGAGTTTGAGTCATATGAAGCCTGTGGTGGGAGGAGCTTGCTGAATGGGTGGAACAGAAGGGGATGGAGCAGGAAGGGTGGAGCAGAGCAGAGGAAGTTGGTCAGAGCAGTCAGAACTGGAAAGGAAAGAGCAGGCAGAGGAACTAGCATGAGTGAGAGAGGGAATGATTTTGCTTTAGGGTGTTTGTTTGTGGGAAGGCCCTAACAAAGGGAAGGCTTGGGGATGGCAGTGCCCCCTGCATTATTAATGTGTATAGATTTCTTTGCTGCTATGATGGATTTGGCTTTCTGGTGTTGGGATTTGGCTTTCTGGTGTTTGAATAAATGTTTTGGTTCTGTCTTCCATGTGGAGAGTCTGTTATATTTTGTGATTCAGAACTATGCCAGCATATTCATAGCCTCTGTAGGTGTTTTCAATATCACATCGGCACTACACATATATACTTAAATATGCATATATATTTACCTCTATATCTTTATATAACTATCTGTGTAGATAAATAGTACATATAATACACATGCATATACATACATATATACACATGCACACCCGTTATGTGTGTATTTTATATAATATGTAATTTTATATGTATGTAATATATATGATATTACATGTGTATATTATATAAATGTATAATATATATCTATTATACATTCCTAATCCCAATCCTGAGTCTCATACCAACATGCCTACTGGACATCACCTGAATGTCTCATCAGAATTACAAATTAAACATATTCAAAATGAAACCCATTTTCTTTCCCACAAAATGCACCCGTACTCAGAGCTTTCCTGTTTCTGTTGAGTGCACATCCCTCCTTTCCATCCCTCAGGTTCAACACTTTAGACCCAACTTTGACTCTTCCCACTCCCTATATCCCCATATCTAATTAATTGGCATGTCTTGTATATTCTACTTTCACAAAATCTTTTCCTCATTTTCTTTGCTGCATCACTATTTATATCAATATTACCTATCTATCTATCTATCTATCTATCTATCTATCTATCACCATTAACCTACCTCAAGCCTCAGGATGGGTTAGCTAGTGCAATCTCCCACCTAGACTATTACTATTGTATCCTAATTGTTTTTCCTTTTTTCCAATTTCTTCCCTTTCCAACTTTCTAGTTTCAGAATGAATTTGAGAATGAATAAAAAATGTTAGAGAATTGAATGGGTTTTGACAATTAAATATTTTTAAAGTGTTTGAAGTAGGGGCAGGTAGATGGTACAGTGGATAGAATATGGGCTTTCAAGTCAGGAGGACCTCATTTCAAATCCAGCCTCAAACACTTACTAGCTGTGTGACCCTGGGCAAGTCACTTAACCCTGATTCCCTTTAAAAAAAAGTATTGGGAACAATATAACTGTCTGTCTGTCTGTATGTATGCATATGTATGTGTTTCTCTATGCATACTTAAGTGTCACATAGACACATCCAAGCCAAACCAACTTTAGGAATTAACCAACTCAAAGGAACAGGAACATTTCTAACAGCAGCCACTCTGGCTAGATTTTAAATGCCTGAATCTGATTATGCGCTGAGACAAGCAAACACAGATGCTAATCTGAACCTAATCTCTGTAGGAGGGAGAGGAAGATCAGTAACCTGAGAAGGAAAAGACAGTGCTGCATAGCAAAAAGAGTTCTGGCCTAACAATCAGGAGACCTGAGGTCTGGGAATGGCCTTATAATGAACAACTTGTGATCTGGGACAAGCTATACAATCCTTCAGTACTTTAGTTTCCATAATACATAGAATGAAAGGTTGGACAGGATGATCTCCAACTTTTCTTCCAACTCTAAAAATACTTCAGTGGAATATTCCTATCTGCCCATCTGCTCTCTTAGCTGAAAACTATAGAATAAAATAACCTCCTTAATGTAAAACCCACAAAAATGGACTACATCTTTGATCTGTTCTATAAACACCTTGGGAATACATGTGGTTTGATTTAGGCAGTAATTGTGTTCCTGCATAGTTCTGTGTAAATCAAATTTTTGTAAATTGAGTCATATTTTAAGCACAACAGATTTCTATTTAGGGGAACCCTGTAGTGAAGTCTTTTGTGAAGTGAATACTTCTTTAGTGATCTTAATAAAACCCCTTAAGAAAGCTGTTTAGTAATTTTGAATTGTGGCACTATTTATTGACTCTTCTCAACTCTGGGACACAACAGTATAGATATTCAAGCATATGGTTGAGGGTTTCATTTGAAGACATGATGGGACTTGGGGTCCCTTTTGGAAGTTAAAATCTTAGAATTTTAACGAGGATATAGTTTGATCTTTAAAAGCAAACACATCAAAGTTTCAATAGCAGAATGGGCAAAATTCTTGTAGCCTGTCTGGCTATTGTTCCAGCCAGTATTATATGAAACTGGGATAAATTTCCAGGTCCAAGCACAGTGACTGAGGAGGGATGATATGTCAGAACGGAACGAGAACACTGACTCTAGGGTCAGGAGAACTGGTTCCTTGGATCAGAGGATACAATCTAGAGCTGGAAGGGAACAAGGCCTATCTCAGTATTATGAATGAATGAGTTAAAAAAATATTTAAGTGCTTAGTATGTGCCAAATTCTGTTTTAAGTTCTGGGGATAAAAATAGACAAAACAAGACAGTCCCTGCTCTAAAGGAGCTTACACTCTAATTGGGAGAGACAACAATGAAAGAAAGTTTAGCTACAGGGAATATGAAAAAGCCCAGAAATCCTAAGGGTTCAAGAGTGGGGCAGATGAAAAGGACTATGGGGACTTAGATGAAATCATAAGGAAGTTAGATAACAGAGCTGGGGGATATAGGGCAGAGAGGCAAGGTAGATGATATAGGCTGAAGGACCTTAGGAGGCAGTGGCAAGGCAGATAGTGAGACCTAGTGGCCTTCTATATCATCAGAAGGAATATTATTAATTCCCATCTCATCCAAGCCATACTATTGAGTAGTGGGACTAAGGGGCAGCTAGGTGGTGCAGTGGATGGAGAACCAGACCTAGATTCTGTTCAAATCTGGCCTTAGATACTTACTAGTCATGTGACACTAGGCAAGTCACTTTTTTTCAGCTTTTTCATCTGTAAAGGGAGCTGGAGAAGAAAACGGCAAACCACTCCAATATCTTTGCCAAGAAAACCCCACATGGAATCACAAAGAGTTGGACACTTCTGAATAACAACACCACCAACAGTGAGAGTAAAGGGAAGAACAAAATGGGAAGGCCACCCAGGTTATCCCAATTGGGTTCTAATACAATCCAGGACTTGGGAGGAGGTGAAGGGAGAAGGCCAGAAATATAGGGTAACACTTATCAGGCATGTTGGAGAGAAAAGAAGTGGAAACTCTATTGTGTAGTCTGAACTATAGTCAAGGGGAACTCATTCAAATCAGCCTGGAAACAGTTTGGCCTACTATATAGTGGGTGAACTTAAAAGCATCCCAAATTAGAAAAAAGAATACGTAGATATGTAGTCTGGAATCTATATACTTTTATATATTTGGCAACATAGAGTGACATACTGAATTTTTTTTAATGTTGATTGAGATGGACTGTTTTATTTTCATCTTTGTATCTCCAGTGCTTAGCACAGTGAATGGCACATGGTAGGTGCTTAATAAATGGTTATTGAATTAAATCAAATTAGTTTCTCTCTGAAGGAGTGACATAGACCACTAGGTAAATGCAAAAAGCCATACCATGATTAGTTCCAATTTATGCATTTTAATGTTGTAGTTATAATGCAAAGGGGAGCCTTTATGTATGTGAGTGCTACATAGAAAGGTTTGGCCTCTTTGACGATACTTGTTAACATGAATGGCAGTGTTAATAGAAATATTCTTGAAAATGAAAGTCAAAGATGTATTTTTAGGAATTGGATGCCAGTTTTTTCTTTGCTTAATACTTCATAGCATTTTCTCAATCTGGTCATTTGCTGCCATCAAGCTTCTGGAGAGACATAGAAGTTATTTATCGTATTCCATCTTTGTGTTTTTATTTTCAAGTATTTAGGTCACTGGAGGAATTGCCTCTCCTTTATTTTTTATTGACTAATATGAAGGCTCCAAATTGGTTACCACTAGCAAACATTTCTTTTGAAAAATAAACTCCAGACCCCCTCTTTTTACCACTGTTCAATTCAACAAATGTTTATTAAGGCTCTACATTCAAAGTAGTATTCAAGGTATATCTAGTGAAAGAGTTGAGCCCAGTATGAAAGGTATGTACTGGTAACTCAGTGGTGCTGAGTTGCAAATCCAGTACTACCACAAAGTCGTTTCATGCCACTGGGAAAATCACAATCTTTCAATGACTCATAATCCTTGTCCATAAAGTGGAAATTGTAATGATAATAGTCCTCATAAGTAGTTTCAAAGATGAGTGAAATGTGGTAGTTAAGCACCATAAATTCATCAAACGATGCACCAAAGCCTCCCCAAAAGATCACAGATTATGAGATAGAAAAAAACCTTGGAAATTATCTAGTATTTGTAGTCTAATCTCCTCCTTTTTAAAAAATAGATGACTCGACTAAGGCCTAGAGAGGTCAAGTGACTTGCCTAAGGTCACACAGTCAGCAAATGACAGAACATGTGACTCCAAAATCCATTGCAGTGTTCTCTGACTCCAAATCCAGCTCTCTACACACTGTGTTTTTCTGTTTCCAGTGTGAAGTGGATTTATAAGGCAGTAACTCTAAGCAACACAACTATTTTCCCAACACTCAGATGTCATTCACCACCTTCAGCTCTAATCAATGCAAAAAAATGTGTTACTAGTTTGCTGTTTCATGAAGTACTTATGTAATTCCTCTTTGTGCACTGCAACACATAGCCTTCACTTCAGCAACAAAGTTGGTCTATTGAGTACTATAGCAGGACATGAAAACAGGAGGCTTCATTGACAATTCAATTTGAAAGACATCATTTAAACACCTTATGCTACTGTCTGGGAATTCACGGATAAAAAATGATTCTCTCTCCGCCCTTAAGGAATTTAGTCTGGTAATGTAAAGTCGGGAGAAATCTCTGGTCAGAGCCAGAACTTAGAGCAATAGGGACTCTCTCTAGGTCTGAAAAAAAGATCCTCCTCCATCTGCCTACTTTCTTATCTGGCTCTAGCTACTGAACAGGTCATTCCTTCTCTTGGCCTCACTGGATTTTCACATTCCCCCTTCACTCCCAGGGTTCTGTGTCAGCCCCTCTCCACTGTCCTATTGGGTAGATTATTAACTAGCCTAGGGACCCACATTACAGAAAATGAGTAAGCTCAGTGTGGCGACCTACAGGAAAGAGGGCATCTGGCCTGCAGACTACTTCTCTCTCAGGTTCTAGAGTGGTCATGAATCTGTGAAAAGTCAAATACAATGGCTTTTATTTATGCAGAACCAAGCAATATTTTCTGAGTTTCTGCTTTGGGAAGGCAGCATGATATAGTACATGAAGTACTGGATTTTGCATCAGATGACCTGGGTTTGAATTCCCATTATTGTTGGGCTTGGACTCAGGAAGATCCAGATTCAAATCCTCCTTAGACACTTACTAGTTATGCGATCCCAGTCCCCTAACTTCTCCCAGCCCCAGTTTCCTCATCTTTCAAATGATGAGATTGGACTCGTTGACCTCTACTGTCTAGCTGTAAGCCTGGCACCCTGTAACTTAACTACCTGTACAACCCTTAACAAGCCATTCAGCCTCTCTAGGCTTTAGTTTTTGCTGAATGGTTGGACTAGATGATCTCCAAGATCCTTTATAACCTTACACCCTACTATCCTAGCCTCTTGGCTAACTCCACAAATATTGTAGGTTGCATGCAGGGACCCAATTATCTTCCTCATCTAATATATAGAAGTTTAGAGGACAAGTAATGCTGGCAAAAAACCGTAGAGGTTTTTTGCAACTCTAGCACTTCCTGCTTCTCCCTGAATTATCATTCTCATGGGTGGATTCTGAGAGGCTTGATTTTGGAGCTTCTCTGGTACATTAGAATGGAAAAGATAGTCTGAGTAAGAAACATGGCAGCAGTCCTGCAGTTTTTTCACTAAATTTATAAGATATATGGTATGTCTGGGAAATGATTCTGAGAAACATTCAAGAAAATTGTGTTTTTTGAAATGGGAGGACCTAAGGAGCCATCTGAAAGTGTCAGCATTATTACTGCATCTCATAGTATTTATGCCACACATATAGCAATGATTTCAAAAAACACTTGGAATATTAGAATGCATATGGATTGCCCAACTTTTAGTAAGAGAATCGTGGTGGTCCAGTACACCACAACATGATTTCAGGATGTCATGGATTGCCTGCTAGGGAATCAGCCCTTCACACTATAAGTATATTATAAGTAATAGAATTCCACAGCAGAGGAAGATAAGAAAAGTCTGCTTTCATTTGTCTAGTGTGACTTTTCCAATGTGAGGACAGATAGTCCACAAGAGATTTCTGCAATGTCAGTCATTTTCTTGCCCCCCTGTTTAATAGTATTTATTTTTTTCTGATTACATGTAAAGATAGTTTTAACATTCATTTTTATAAGATTTTGCATTCCAAATTTTTCTCCTTCCCTTCCTCTCCTTCACCATCCTCAAGACAGCAAGCAATCTGATAGAGATTATACAAGTAAAATCATTTTAAACATATTTCTACATTAGTCATGTTGTGAAAGAAGAATCAGCACAAAAGGGAAAACCACAAGAAAGAAAAAAAACAGAAAAAAGTGAAAATATTATGCTTCGATCTGCATTCAGATTCCATAATTCTTTCTCTGGATGTGGATAGCATTTGGAATGTCAGCCATTTTCAATGGCCCATGGAGAAAGTAGAAGGTGATATGAACTCCTGATAGACACTTGTTTGTTTGGATGATACATTTTTTTTCTTTAAAAATTTATTTATTGCAATACAGTGATTTTTGTATTCATTTTTTTTATTTCAAAATTCTCTCTCTCCCTTTATCTGTCCTCCACCCAATGAGAAGGCAAGAAACCAAAACCTATTGTAAATATGTATGGTCACATGAAACAAATTTCCACATTAGCTATGTTAAAAAAGAAAGAAAGAAACAGAAAAAAATATGCTTCAATCTGTACTCTTGAGACCGTTAGTTATCTTTCTGGAGGTGGGTAGCATGTTTCATCATGAATGCTTCAGAATTGTGGTGAGTCATTGTGTTGATGGGAGTTGTGAAGTCTTTCAAAGTTGATTATTTTTACGATGTTGCTGTCATTGTTCTCCTGGTTCTGCTCACTTCATTTTGCATCAGTTCATTTCTGAAACCATCCCCTTTATCATTTCTTATAGCAAAATAGTATTCTCATCACATTCACATACCACAATTTATTTATTCATTTCCAATTGATGGGCATCCCCTCAGTTTCCAGTTTTTTTTTGCCACCACAGAAATAGTTGTTATACATATTTTTGAACAGGTGGATCCTTCTCCTCTTTCACAATGTTGCTGGGTCAAAGGATATGCACAGTTTAATAGCCTTTTCATTGTAGTTCCAAATTGCTTTCTAGGATGGTTGGATAGTTCACAGCTCCATCAACAGTACATTAGTGTACCTTGTTGAGATATGGGTTCCTGCTGATGTAGTAGCCCTGCTTCTTTAAGGTCAAGGGCACAGGATGGGACCATGCAGGCCTGGAGCTGCTGCTGACCTGGACCGGCTGGGTGCCTTTCAAAGGGTGCCTTTCCAAAGGAGCAGGAGGGCACAGCTGGCCCTGCCCTGGAGAGCCACCCAGGCTCCCTGGCTGAAGAGAGAACTCATCCTCTTCCAGCTAAATCTGCAGCTGCAGAGAGGCAGCCCTCCACCCAGTGCTTCCGAGCACGGCAATTCATTCTTTTTTTGAAGACACTGGAAGAATATGAGGAAAAGTTATTGAAAGTATTAGATTGTGGATGCTAACCCAATATTAACCCAATACCCAATGATTAGATCATAGATACAGAGCTGGAAGGAAACTTAGAGGTCATTGGATTCAACCCCTTCATTTAAAAAATGAAGAAACTGATCACCAAAGAGGATTGAGGGACTTGCTCAGGGTCATCTAGTTAGTAATTAAAGTGTCTGAAGTAGGAGTTGAACCCATGTCTTCTTAACTCCTATGCTAGTACTTTAATAGTATATTAAACTGCCTCTCAGGGTAAGTGTAGATTTTATGCAATTTCCACCACGCATGTGTACAACACAATATTTTGATAGGGAGCGAGTGTTGACTCTGAGAATATGGAAGTGCCTTTTACTTGGCCACATCCAAAGAATTATCATAACATTACCATGTGGTTGATGCTATCAGATTTGTGAAAAATTGTGCCATCATTACAAAGCCTCAGTGATCTGAGTCATTGGGTATGTTTTTGTGAGAAACTTCAAATAGACGGGAAGAAGAGAGATTTGAAAATGGAATTCCAGTCAGAGAGAACAGCATGGACTTTATCATTAGATGCCCTTTGGAGACTTCTTGGATAAGAAATATGACAAGGACATCAAAGACTTAATTAATTGATTCATGAATGTACTTGTATTGGATTTTGCTGATCTAAGTGAATCTTATGTGTTGTACACTGATGACAACCTGGATGGCCTAAAGGCTCTTTTGTACCAGGAAAGCCACTGCTACAATGTCTGCAGATGGGGAATTAGTCACTTTGAGTCCTATTATTCCATCTAGACATTGAAGTTTTGGCATTGAATTCGGCCATGACTGAAAATTGATTCTGGGATAGTTTCTGTAATGGATAGACAACAGCCCTTTCACACAGTATGCCTACATTCTAAAAATTCAATTACATTTGAATTCAGCAATAATTCAATTATTAGGTGCCTTCTATATGCAAGGAACTGTATTGGGGATACAAAAATGAAAGCAGTTGTCTCCCTTAAAGACTTTATATTCAACAAATACCAAAGTAATTGCTACCACTTGGGTACTAAGATACATAACTGCTCTGTTCAGTAGAGGTCAGTGTATATTATAAGTCAGAAGTCATTATGTATGTGTAGATGTGATGTTGTATGGGACCTGTGTCAACAAATCCCATGCTCGTCATGATCACTGAATCATAAGCATTTGTACAAAGGGAGTACAGGCAATCTGTGACTCAAAGGGATAAAGGCTCTAAGGAAGGAAAATCTAGTACAGTCTGGGATTTCTGTGGGTAGTATATCATCTCTGAGAGTAAACTATATAGGCATAAACTAATCTTCTATAACCAAATTGAACAGGGATGACTGGCAGTGGGTTTAATTGCAGGATGAAGTCATACAAGCTGTGATGCTGGCTAGGGAGAGAAGATATGATCACTAAAGAACTGAGCCTGACTTACCTGGTCAAATGACTATTATCTGAGTTGTAAAAACAGAAACACATTAATTGATTACTATCATAGAATAACAAATCTTATTCTAGGGATCATATTCAAAGTAATCAGTACTATCCAAAGCCTACCAATTTATATCTATGAAAGTCCTCTGGACAATTTTGGATGGCCAAGGGAAAGCTCTAATATGAAATAGAGTCTTCTTGGAAAAATAAGTAGAAACAAACCTTTGATACTGGTGAACACAGACTCCCTGGGTGTGAAAAATGGGTCAGAATACTATGAGCAGCATCCTAGTAGTTGATAGGCACTCCAAAAGAATGCAAACTCCTTGAAGTCAAAGACTGTTACAGCATTTTTCTTTTTGTAGCCCCACTGCTTAGTTCAGTGAATGGCACACAATGGGCATTTTTTTTTAAATGCAATTTATTTATTTAACATATTTGGTTTTCAGCATTGATTTTCACAACAGTTTGAATTACAAATTTTCTCCCCATTTCTGCCCTCCCCCCCCACTCCAAGATGGCGTATATTCTGGTTGCCCTGTTCCCCAGTCAGCCCTCCCCTCTATCACCCCCCTCCCCTCTCATCCCCTTTTCCTTTCCTTTCTTGTAGGGCAAGATAAATTTCTACGCCCCATTGCCTGTGTATCTTATTTTTTAGTTGCATACAAAAAGTTTTTTTGTTTTTGAACATCTGATTTTAAAACTTTGAGTTCCAAATTCCCTTCCCTCTTCCCTTCCCACCCACCCTCCCTAAGAAGTTGAGCAATTCAACCTAGGCCACACATGTATTATTATGTATAACCCTTCCACAATACTCATGTTGTGAAAGGCTAACTACATTTGCTCCGTCCCAACCCATCCCGCTTTATTGAATTTTCTCCCTTGACCCTGTCCCCTTTCCATAGTGTTTGTTTTGATTACCTCCACCCCCATCTGCCCTCCACTCCATCATCCCCCCGCCTTTTATTTTTTTTTTTTTTATCTTCCTCCCTCTTCTTTCCTTCGAGGTAAGATACCCAACTGAGTATGTATGGTATTCCCCCTCAGGCCAAATCTGATGAGAGCAAGGTTCACTCATTCCCCCCTCACCTGCCCTCTCCCCTCCTCCCATAGAACTGCTTCCTCTTGTCACCTTTATGGGAGATAATCCACCCCATTCTATCTCTCCCTATCTCCCTCTCTCAGTATGTTACTCTCTCATCCCTTAATTTCATTTTATTTCTTTTAGATATCTTCTCTTCATCCTCAACTCACCCTGTGTCTGCTCTCTCTCTTTTACATATATATATATACACATACATATACACATAGATACATACATACATTCACATTCACTTATATATATACTTAAACATATATATATATATATATGCATATATATATATGCATATTCCCTTCAACTACCCTAATACTGAGGTCTCATGAATCATACTCATCATCTTTCCATGTAGGAATGTAAACAAAACAGTTCAACTTTAGTAAGTCCCTTGCAATTTCCGTTTCTTGACTACCTTTTCATGCTTCTCTTGATTCTTGTGTTTGAAAGTCGAATTTTCTATTCAGTTCTGGTCTTTTCATTGAGAAAGCTTGAAAGTCCTCTATTTTATTGAAAATCCATATTTTGCCTTGGAACATGATACTCAGTTTTGCTGGGTAGGTGATTCTAGGTTTTAATCCTAGCTCCATTGACCTCCGGAATATCGCATTCCAAGCCCTTCGATCTCTTAATGTAGAAGCTGCCAGATCTTGGGTTATTCTGATTGGGTTTCCACAATACTCAAATTGTTTCTTTCTGGCTGCTTGCAGTATTTTCTCCTTGATCTGGGAGCTCTGGAATTTGGCAACAATATTCCTAGGAGATTTCTTTTTGGGATCTATTTGCGGAGGCGATCGATGGATTCTTTCAATTTCTATTTTGCCCTGTGGCTCTAGAATATCAGGGCAGTTCTCCTTGATAATTTCCTGAAAGATGGTATCTAGGCTCTTTTTTTGATCATGGCTTTCAGGTAGTCCAATAATTTTAAAATTATTTCTCCTGGATCTATTTTCCAGGTCAGTGGTTTTTCCAAGGAGATATTTCACATTGTCTTCCATTTTTTCATTCCTCTGGTTCTGTTTTATAATATCCTGATTTCTCATAAAGTCACTAGCTTCCACTTGCTCCAATCTAATTTTTAAAGTGGTATTTTCTTCAGTGGTCTTTTGGACCTCCTTTTCCATTTGGCTAATTCTGCCTTTCAAGGAATTCTTCTCCTCATTGGCTTTTTGGAGCTCTTTTGCCATTTGAGTTAGTCTATTTTTTAAGGTGTTGTTTTCTTCAGTGTATTTTTCAGTATTTTTTTGGGTCTCCTTTAGCAAGTCATTGACTTGTTTTTCATGGTTTTCTCGCATCCTTCTTATTTCTCTTCCCAATTTTTCCTCTACTTCTCTAACTTGCTTTTCCAAATCCTTTTTGAGTTCTTCTATGGCCTGGGGCCAGTTCATGTTTTTCTTGGAGGCTTTGGTTGTAGGCTCTATGACTTTGTTGTCTTCTTTAGGCTGTATGTTTTGGTCTTCTTTGTCACCAAAGAAAGAATCCAAAGTCTGAGACTGAATCTGGGCGCGTTTTCGCGTCCTGGCCATATTCCCAACCAACTAACTTGACCCTTGAGTTTTTCAGTGGGGTATGACTGCTTGTAGATTACAGAGTTCTATGTTCTACGTTTGGGGGGGAGGTGCCAGCTCTGTCAGAGCCGCACTCCTCCTTCCCCAAGGACCCCCAGTCCAGACTGCGCTCAGATCTTCGGCAGGCTGTGCACCCCTGCTGTGATCCGCCACTTAATTCCTCCCACCAGGTGGGCCTGGAGCCGGAAGTAACAACAGCTGTAACTGCCCCACCTCCGCTGCCCCCGGGGCTGGAAGCCGAACCGCGAACTCCTTCCACTCCCGCAGCTTTTCCCACTAACCTTCTCCGCAGTCTTTGGTGTTTGTGGGTCGAGGGGTCTGGTAACTGCCGCAGCTCACATATTCAGGGCGCTAGGGCCCCCTCCGCCAGGCTTCTGGTCTGGATCGTCCACGCCGCTCAGGCTGGGCTCTGCTCCACTCCGTTCCCAGCTCCCAGCTCCCAGCTCCCAGCTCCGTGTGGAATAGAGCTCACCCAGAGACCATCCGGGCTGTCCTGGGCTGGAGCCCTGCTTCCCTCTGCTGTTCTGTGGGTTCTGCCATTCTAGAATTGGTTCAGAGCCATTTTTATAGGTTTTTGGAGGGACTTGGGTACGGAGCTCACTCTAGTCCGTGCTTACCAGCCGCCATCTTGGCTCCGCCCCCACCTACAATGGGCATTTAACAAATATTGATGGTTAGTGAGTGACTATCCAAGCTGGAATCGGAGGACTATTTCATCATAGCCAATGCACTATGGAAGAAGTGTTTCTTATAGAATGACTTCCCTGTCAATACCCACATGATTAGGGTTGAAATTTTAGGATCATAGAATCTTATATTTATATCTGGAATGGAAATTAAAGGTTTTCTAATCCAAACCCCTGATTTTATACATGAGGAAATCAAAGTTTAAAAGGGTTAAATGATTTTGTTTCAGGTTGCACTGGAAATAAGTAGCAGAGTCAGGATTGGAACCTGGGTTCTCTGACTACAAATCTAATGATCTTTCTACTGTACCATGCTTAGAGCAAATAACTCAGAGACATTTGACCAAGAAGGAATTAAAAAATTAAAATTATGCCTTTCTATGCCCAAGAAGATCCATAGTCAGAACACTTCAATTTTGTCCTCTTAAACATGCTGTGGACATGGAAGCCAAGGATCAATGGTGTTTCTAGCATATGCTGATGATTTCAAGGATAATGTCACAGAATTTATGTCATGTAAGATTATATTTTGGCAAAAACCTTGTCTGCACATTGACCTATGCTTTGGAGTGTCAAGATGACAGAAATCTAGATCTAAGACCACAATGGAGAGCATGATTGAGGGAGACCTAATGATTAATTATGACCTCATCCCAGAAAAGTTCAGATAGGAAAAATCAGTGGTATACTTGAGTTCGCCACTGAGAGCTTCAGTCAGATCTTTCTGCCAAGAAATCTTGGTGTTCCAGGAAGATATAAGATTGTGGACCAGTGTATAATGTGTCTCAAAAGTCTCCTAAAAGCTTAATAGTTTAAAATGAAGCACTACAATGGCAACATGATGGAATTACTTGCTACTCATTGGGAACTGATATGACTAGTGAAGAGGTGTACAGGTACAACAACAAAATGAATTCAGGAGAGTGAACTCACCTGCAGCAGGTCCAATCCATGAGGTGCAGGTGAGTAATTGACTCCTGAGGAACACAATAAGGAGATGATCTAGATAGGGATTTTGCCCCAGGTGAAGTCAAAGTAGGAATAATGAATGTGGAAGGCCATAAGTCCTGCCTTACTTGTAGGAAACCTCTTCCTGGACATTGGGAAGAGGCTAAATTTAGAAGCAGTTACTTTTCTACCTGCTTTTCTCCTGTTTGTCTTAGGCTACTTAAGATGCTAATTCACTTAAGATATCAAATAACACTAATGACTTTTAGTTATCCATAGGCCTAGAACCATTAGGCTGCCAACTGGGGTCCCTGAAGATTATTTTTTTCCTCTAGACTGGGTAGAACTTTGTACAGCATTCAGATATTATATTAAATCATAACAGAAGTGCTAAGACTACTGGGCCAGCTATTATCCTGTTTTATGATGCCCAAGGAATGGGAAAACATATCAGTCAGAGAGTGTAGGTGTTTATTGGCACAAAGCAGCATATTACATTCTGAGTAGTGTAACACAAAAATAAGAGTACATGTAAGGTCTATGTGTACTTTAATTTAAATTTGAGTTAACTTTTACTATGACTGAACATAATATATTGTGTATCACATACTATCTGTGAACCTTGTATCTGGGTAGTGTAGTAGAAAGAGTACATAGGTTCAAATCCTGGATTTACTATATTACCTGTTTGACCTTGGGCAATTTCCTTTACCTCTTTGGGAAGAATTTCCTCATCCTTTACATGACAGAAGTTGGACAAAATGATCTCTTCAGGCTTTTTCCACTTCTGGATCCTGTGTCTCTGGTATAATTTATAGAAATTGCATATTTTTAACTAGGGTATGGGCTGGGAGAGAATGTAATGGAAGACATTTCATTTGTTCTCTTCATTCTCTTTTCCTGTGTTAGTATGTAGAAGAGAGATGGTTGAGGTAATCTGTAATGGCAAGCAAAGTGGGACTTTTTGTTTTACTCTTTTTTTCTTTTGGAGTTCTAGTTCTTCTCAGTACTAAGGCAATCAAGTGCCTTTGACTGAGTCTTGCCTTCGTTTGAATCAAGAGTCTTTGATGACCTGCTTAAGTCACAAGAAAGCCCAAGTCACATGAGTTTGAGTCACATGGTTGTGATGCTCTCTGTGGGCTGACCCTGAAGAAGTATATGCCTACTTTAAGGTTAGCATTTTACTTGGGGCTCACTCATTGGAAGAACATTCCTGTGATTTCACTAGAGGAGACTCTGCGTAGCCATTAAGGAGCCCCCTGGCTTTGACCCAGGTGTTGGTGCTTCTCTCTCTGGTATCTATGTATATATTGCTATGGTCTGACGGAAGCCTGTCTGTTGATTTGTGTTATATTCTCTGTTCATAATTTCTGTTTGTATTTGCTCTGAAATTCAGGGTGCTGACTTTTCCCCCTGAACTAAGTGAATGATATATGTAAAATTAAAGTAAGACTGTTAACTCCTTAAAGTTGCTTTCCTTAGAAAAGCAGATCAAAGAACTTGTGCTAGCAGCCCTCCTGTATGCTGGTGTTATC
Source organism: Trichosurus vulpecula (assembly GCF_011100635.1). NCBI lineage: Eukaryota > Metazoa > Chordata > Mammalia > Diprotodontia > Phalangeridae > Trichosurus > Trichosurus vulpecula. Next base: position 74,820,906 of record NC_050575.1, on the reverse strand, counting down.
GGTCTTACACCTCTACAGCAGCTGCTAGTAACATTGGTGTAACAAAAGCCTTAGAATTTCCTATCCCAGAAGTATTAGAGAAACAATCTACCGTAATGTGGATGGTTTTCACTCTATTCATTTTTACCACTTGTCCCCAGAGGGGCTTTCAAAATATTTGGAGAGAAATTGAGGTGTTTTGTCAAGTTTATACGGTGAAGAAAATGCTGACATGGTTTGGAAATACGCTGACCAAGCACCTGGGGAAAAGAGGATAGCATATTATAGAATAACCATTGTCCTGATCTGGTATTGACTATTGTTGCAACAATTTGGCTAGCAGCTTCTGTGGGGGTGAAAGACCAACACAAGCTCAACAACAAGAATGCTGCCAGCACGGGTTCTTTTGATCTGCTTCACTAAGGAAAGCAACATTAAGGGGTTAACAATCTTATTTCAATCCAACATACAAATATCATTCACTTAGTTCAGGGGAAAAAGCCAGCACCTTGAACTTCAGAGAAAATACAAACAAATTACAAACATACGTTACAAGCGGACCAAATACAATTCATGGTTACCAAGAAACCACCATCTGAATTCAGGAGCTGGGGAGCTCATAACAATGGCTGGCCCAGAGTCATGCTCCACTCCTCCTGTGGCTCAGAGCCCTAGCAAAAAGCTATGTTCTCTCTTTTTATACACTGTTTAGCTGTCATCAAATGTCATCTGAGAGACCAGAACTTAGGCTCCTACTATTGGCTCTGGTCTTAGCAACTCCTCTTTGGCCCCTGGGGGCTTCATGCCCACCTCGGCTTAGCACCTAGTAGGTAGGGGTTTGGGCTTGGGGCTTTGCACCTAGTAAGGCTCAATCAAAGACATTTAATTAATTTAGCATTCTAAAACAGTAAAAAAGTCCCAACTTAATTGATATTACACAATGTAGTCCAGTATGTAAATACAAGGAATGTTGTATGTTCCTGATTCCTGGGTAAACTTTTTTGTGTTATTTTATGTTTCTCTCTCTCTCCCTCCCTCTCCCTCCCTCTCTCTCTCTCTCTCTCTCTCTCTCTCTCTCTCTCTGCTATGCTAGAGGTTAATAGAAACATTTGAATGAAGGAGAATATTCATAGTGGAAACACGATTTCTTGATATACTACACTTGATCTGTATACAGCAGGAGAATTTGCACTTTCTGTCATAGTAAGAATGAGACCCATGACATGTGCATGGGTTGGACTATATAAGCCACTGAAGACTGTCTCTCAATTTCTGCGATTTTGAGATTTTCCTCCGGAAAAGACCTAGCAACATCACCTCCTGGGAGCTCCTGAGTATTGAAGGTAGATCACTGTGGAAGAGTTGAGAGAATTACTGGATGAATTAATACTGCTTGGTGGGAATGCAGAGAGCTATAGGGGGAGTGATAATGACCATCATCTACTGGGAGTTATAAAGAACCATATGCTCAGGAATTTTTAGAGGCAAAACTTGTTACAAATTAGTATTAGAATGATTGGATCATATAAATAACTAGAAGGCAGATCAAAGGCCATCTAGGTAATTCTGCTAATTTTATAAATGAGGAAACTGAGAACCTAAGACTTGCCTAAGGTCACACAGGTAGTAAGATGCAGAGCAAGGATTAAGTCCATGCTTCCTTACTGAAAATCTAATATCCTTTCCACTGCACCACAATGATTACTAGTGACTACAGCTAAGCAAGTTTTCTAAAAATAAGTTATACAAAAGTGGATAAGGATGTATTTAGAGGTATAGTAGATTCTTCCCCACCTCTGCCCCACTTGATTTTTGATACCATAGAGGAGGTTCTTGGTGAAGCAGATGTTGGGCTAGGTGGCCCCTAAAATCCCTTAGAATTTTGAGATTTTTAAAAACTTTTTCTTGGGAAATATTGTTCATTTGTAGGTATCACTTTTTCTTTGGCCTATAAATTACCTTTTCCTTCCTTTAGCTTTGTAAAGTATGGACTTGTTTTTTTGGATGGAGACACAAAGCAGGAAAAATGAAACATTTTCTATCCCCAAAGGGTGCTGGATTTAAAATCTGACAATCTGGGTACAATTCTGTGACCTTTGGTGAATCACTTTATTTCTCTAGGCCACGGTTACCTCATCTATAAAATGAAAAGGCTGAACCAGATCTCTAAATTCCTCTTTATTTCAAAATCTATGATTCTAAATATGTCGTATGAAAGCCTCTCTGTCAGAGAGATTAGATAAAATCCATTCCATACTGGATAAATAGCATACCTCAATTATACATTTCTCAAACTTTTTTTTTTCATAAAAACACATTTTTTGTCATTGCTGTGCTGCCTCTCTTTCCTGGGGTGTGAGGTAGGGGGAGTATTTCCTTCTGTCACTATCCTTTGTTAACTTGCAAACTAGCTGTTCTTATATTTAGTCTTATGTAGGTAGGCCTCCCTACAGACACAGCTTTGTGGTTTCCTACCAGTACGCATTTCTCTTTGATTTTATTTGCCTTGTGAACTAATCTGCTTTCCAATATCATGGCAATCTCTTCAGGAGACAGAATATTAGGTGGTGTGACCCTCTCCCACTGGAGAATCTGTCGTGCTTTGAACTTAGCATTCAATTGTTTGTCTTGGGAATATCTACTAGGTTCCTTAGTCTTCCATATCTTGCCCCTTTAAAATGCTCAGAATAATCTTGATGTAGTGAAGGATTATTGAACCTTTTATATCTTGAATTTAATACAGCCCTGCACTGATGGCTAGGAGAAGGACAATATTATAACTGCTTTCTGAAAATAAAAGCAATGTATAGTATTATATATGCATGCATATATGTGTTATATGTTGATATATATACACATACACATGCACACATACATGCAGTATGTGCGTGTGTATATAGTATATGCACATGAGTGTGTATATGCATATATCTATAGCTGCGTAGAACTAAAAAAGAAAAATCTATTTGTGCCTTGTATATAGCAGGAACAGTATAAATTGCAGTTGAAATTTTAAAGAAACTGTGACTGCAAAGGGGAGTGTAGTAGGTTTTTAATGTTATCTTTTAGATGAAAATGTGCTATGTTTATAGCACATAGATTGGGCAAAAGACTTGAAGCCCAGAGACATGGGTTCAAATATGGCCTGTATGACTGAACAAATCACTTCACTGAATCTAAGTCTGTTAAGCTGGGGTAATAATACTTAGGCTGCTTAAGAGCTGGAAGGAAATTTTGAAGTCACCTAGTCTAATCCCTTTGCTTTATAAAGAAACTGGAGAGCAGACAGGCAAAGGGTCACACAGGCCCAAGGTCACACAGGTAGGAAGTAACAAAGGTGGAGTCCTGTGACTTAAGATCCTGCCTCCCAATGACATTGTTATGCAGAAAGGACTTTGTAGACTCTAAAGAGCTAAAGCCATACTTCCAGAATCTGGGATTTTGTCATTGTGGTTGACTTCAGGTTTACTGGCTAGATTTCTTTCTCAAAAACCAGGCCTTAAACCCAGTTCACTCTGGAGCTCACAGATTGGACAATAGTTCCCGGCCCACCTAGCACAGAGTGAATGTAAATACTAAATAGCAACTATTTTTCTTTTGGCCAGGAATCCTGAGGGTTTTCCCCTCCCAGTTTGATTTTTTTTTTTTGAGTTTGGATTAAAGGAAGCCATCCCTTGATTAATTTCTTAAAGAGGCCTATTCACTGAATGGGCTTTAACCTCACTCAAAGTGAGAATGTGAAAAGACCTTAGCCTGAAAGGGCAAGGGTCTCCCAGTGCCTCCTGGTGAATATCTGGTCACTGGATCCAGATGGCTCTGGAGGAGAAAGTGAGGCTGGTGACCTTGCACAGCCCTCCCTCACTCAGATCAAAGTCAACTGCAAGTCATGTCATCATTTCCTTGATGTCATGGTCCTCTTCAAAAATGAAGGACAAACACAAGATTACAGTGCCTCCTTAGTTCTGGGAGTCAGTTTTTGATGCCGTCTATGGGCAAAGCATCCATCACCTCATAGCCAAGTGGGAGATATCCCTCTCAGAGTTTAATTAGGCTGGTCATTGAATGAGAGCTGTACAGATGCATCCCTGTACAGATATATAACTGAAAACCATTATTTTTAAGTAAGGTAGAATTTAAATGTTACTCTAATCTGATAATACCTTTTTTTTTTTTTTACCCACTTTGAAGAAGACAGGGAGAAAAACCTAAAATAAAAATTTTCACAAATTGGAAAAAAAAAAAGGATTATACTTCATTAATAGTGAGAATTGTGTAGTTCTGAAAGGTTTTTGGGCCAGTTCTTCCTCATTAGCTTCCCTCCTCTGTGGGGTGGCTTATGAACATTTTATATGTTGTTCTTTTTGTCACTATCATCATTAAGTTAGCCTTATAATTTAACCTAAAGGAAGACATGGCTTCTAGTCATTTTTTTTTTATCACTAACTGCATGCACACTGAGAAAAGGTTAATTCCTTTTCAGAAAGTTATCAACTCATTATTGTTTTTTCTCATTTCTTCCTCATCTGAGCAAGGCTGTGATTTACAAACTATAAGCAAGCAGAGTTGATACTGGATTCTTAAGATCACTGGACTTTTCTAGGGTGATGTTCTTTCCTACTTGCTAGTTCTTGTCACCACCTTCGTCCCTGTTCCTTGCCCTTTTAAAGATAATGTATGTATGAGAACATTAGACTCTGGAAACCTACTATCTTTATCCCCTCTTCATTTCCCTTTTAAAGATAATATATGTAAAAGAATATTAGGCTCTGGAGATCCTGGGACTGAATGCAAACATCTATGTGAGGAAGGTGGCAGGAACATATAGCTTCCTGCATCTGTTAGTGATGTCCTCAAATTTCCTGGCTTAAATTTAAGCAGCATCAAAATGGTCCTTAGACACTGGCAATTTTGTCTTGGCATGGTAGTAGAAGAACAGCCCCTGAGTATTTGTGACAGAATGAATTGAGGATGGAACAAGTACAGACTATAGAAAACAGATCATGAATGGAAAGTTTGCATTGCAATTGGAGGAAATGAGGTCAGGTGTGGACCCCCAATGATTTGGGTCTATTCCTAAAGCGAACCCTAAAATATGGAACAGGATGCTAGTGAGGATAAGGGATGTATAAGGATGTAGGTGCTCCAGGCTGATTGCCAGCCAGAGTGACCATCTTGCACACTGGAGAGATTGTGTGCACTGTCCTTTCGGCAGGAGCTGTGTTGGTTTTCTGTGGGTGGTGACTGAAGAACAGGGAACTTCATTTGATTGACCCTCATGACATAGAGCAGGGCTAGAGTCTTTTTTTCCTCCTTTCCTTTTCACTTCTGTTCCCTTGCTCTTCTTTCTTCTTTCCTATGGATGTTGTGTTTCCGTCATTTCAGTCATGTCTGACTCTTTTTGACCCCGTTAAGGGTTTTCTTGGAAAAGATACTGGAGTGGTTTGCCATTTCCTTCTGCAGCTCATTTTACAGATGAAGAACTGAGGCAAACAGAGTTAAGTGACTTGCCCAGGGTCACACAGCTACTAAGTATCTGAGGATGGATTTGAACTCAGATGGGTTCAGGAAGAGTCTTCCTGATTCTAAGCCCAGTGCTCTTTCTACTGTGCTGCCTAGGTACCACTTTTTCTATGCATAGTCCTTCTTAAGTTCCAGTGCCAGGTTGGTTCTTCAGGAATGGAGAGAGGGGACATTTGACTTTTTGTTTTTGAAGCTTGAAATAAAAGAAGTCCAGCCTGAGGGAAAATTGCATTAATGGTTATTCTTAATCTCCCTTCTATCTGAAGGTCACCTTCCTAAGTATCAGAATTGGAGAGTAGAAATTTATATCCCCTTGACTTTGAAGTTGTGTTTTCAAAGTTAGCAGTTAGTTTTATTACATTTTTACTTTGCATGCATAAGTCACTACATTTTAACCCTCAAACCTGAATTACTGGGCTGTCCTAGGTTATGCCAGAATGCTGCTCATGGATTAACAGCAGAATTTGGGTAGCAATGAGGTGAAAGCCATAAGAGATGTGATGTTCTGAATAGCACAGTTATTAGCCTACTGTATTCTCCATCTAGCAAAAGAGAACTCTGGAGGAGGAGGATAGGATTAGAAAGGGAACATAAGTAGACATAGACCTTGGAGAGTAATTGGGGCAGTGAGCAGATGAGAGTAAGTACAAAAACAAAAAAATTCTGAAAAAATGTAAAGCAAATATAAGGGGGAAAAACAAATATAAGGAAAATATGGGGAGGAAGCATGACTGTACTTAGACTGATAGATGGGAAGTCAATAGGATCATTGCCCTGAAATTGGAGGTAACTTCAGAGTCAACCTACTTTACTGCTTTTTAAAAATTTTTATTTTTTTTTTATTACAGATGAGGCCAAAGGAGGCTAATGGTCTCCAAAGAGGATCTGAGCTCAGATCCTCTGACTACATGTATTATTTTCACTATACTTCCACCCACAGCCAAATTACTGTTTTGGATCTGTCACTACTCAACTGTTGGACTTTGAGCAAATCATCCATACTCACTGGCCTTAGTTTCCTTTTCTGTCAAAACACACTAAGAAACATTATCCTCCCCATCTCACAGGGTTTCTAAGTAAAACAAAATCAAGTGAAATCAGAAACAGAAGATCATAGACATATGACTAGGAGAGACCTCAGAGGTCATCAAGTCCAATCCCTTCATTTTACATGTGAGGAACTTGAAGTCAAAGAGGTTAAGTGGCTTGCCTAAGTCACATACATTACAGTTGATAGAATCTTAGGGTAGAATAGGACCTCAGAGGCCATCTGCAACTCCTGTGTGAAGTGTGTTACAACTCTTGCATTGCTTAGTTGTGTCTGATTCTTTGTGACCCTGTGGACCATACTGTCCATGAGGTTGTCTTGGCAAAGATACTGGAAAGTTTTGCCATTTTCTTCTCCTGTGGATTAAGGCAAACAGAGGTTAAGTGACTTGCCCAGGGTCACATAGCTAGTGTCCGAAGCTGGATTTGAACTCAGATCTTCCTGACTCCAGGTCCAATACTCTATCCACTGAGCCACCTATCTGCCTCCATACCCTTAGAGCACTATATAAATGTCAGCTGTTATTATTCTTATTGTTCCTTCTGGAGAAAGGAGCATATTCCTGCTCTTGGCTCTTCTGTGGTGGTTGCATCAGAAGCCCTATGAAGCCTTTGACAGCATTCACTTCCATTCTTTTTTTAGGAAGTTCATGTGACTTGCATCCTTGGACTAATTTTTAAAATATTATGTTTTCAATTTATAGAAATATTTTTAAATTAATTTTTATTTTCTTTATTGGGCCAGCAATTCCTTCAATAGCACATTCATAATATATTTTATTAAATTTCTCTTGAGCAAAGTTAACTGCTTATTCAATAGGGTTGAGTCTATCAAGTATCTTATTTTCTAGTGCTAGAAAGATCTCAAAGAACAAGAGTTCCAGTCTTATCCTATTTGGAGTAGTTTGGTGCCACTAATCTATCTTTAACATTTATCCCTTCATAGCTTCTGTCTTCACAATTGGCCAACCTCTTAAACTCCCATGATATCCATCTTCACTAAATCTTAGGTACCTATAGAGTTGATCCTATCTTGGATCTCACCATCATTGAAAACCACTCTACCTCCATGATCTTGAACTCTAAAACTCTTCTATCTGATTATAAACTCCCTTTTTTTTAATCTTTTCTACTATCTTATTCTTCCTTATCCTATTTATCATCCTTAACACTACCTCTAGTTCCTTAATCAGTCTCTATTCTCCCTCGGCTGGTCTCCCTTTCCTACCTTCACAGCCTTGATCCTATAATTGGCACATTCAACAAAGTATAGTTATCCTTTGCCCCTTTGTCCTTCAAATATTCACAAATGATACCACTGAAAACAGTTCTGACTCAGTCCTTTACAAATTGGTTTACCCCTCCTCTAGGTTAGATGAGCACTTCTTTATCTTCACTTTTGAGAATCCTTATCTTCCTTCAATGGTTATCTTAGGTACTACTTCCTAGCAAATAGAGCTACAGGAAAGTGGAATGGACTGCTTGAGGGATTTAGACCAATCTGTATAATGCTAGGGTTTATTGCCTAATAGAAGGCTAAGCAAATTGGGAAAGAATCTCATTGCTTTTATTTTATTAATAATTTTTTACAAGTTCCTAAATAGTGGAAATAGATTAACCATGTCACTTGGGATGACTGCACCCTTTGGTTAATGGAGTCATTGCTCAACCAAATTTGGGTGGTTTAAAGTACAGATATCTGAGGGAAGAAGCTCTGGCCTTTGAAGTGAGGGAGCAGAGTAGACATATGACCCAAGAGAAAAGGATAGCTCCTGGGCTTCCCAGTGAAAAAAGGAAGGAATGGTTTGGGAAGGTTGAGGCTGGTTGAAATTCCAACAATGGGAGAGAAAGTAGAGAGTTTTTCTTCATCCCCCCCCCTTTTTAAATAGTATTTTATTTTTTGCCCCAATTGCAATTGGGGGATATTGTTAGCATTCATTTTTATAAGATTTTGAGTTCCAAAATTTTCTGCTTCCCTCCTTCCCCTCCCCTCTTCCTAAAATAGTAGGCAATTTGATATGTTATACATGTGCTATCCTGAAAAACATATTTCCACATAGTTGTGAAAGAAAAAACAGATCAAAACAAAAAATACCATGAAAAAGAATAAAGTAAGTGAAAATATATGCTTAGATCTGTATTCAGAGTCCATCAGTTCTTTGTTTGTATGTGTATTGCATTTTATTTTATGAGTCCTTTGTTCTTGATTTGGATCATTGTGTTGCTGAGAAGAGCTAAGTCATTCATTGTTAATCATCACACAATGTTGCTGATTCTACATACAGTTTTCCTGGTTCTACTCATCTCACTTTGCATCAGTTCATACAAGTCTTTCCAGGATTTTCTGAAATTTGTCTGTTCTTCATTTCTTATTGTGCAATAGTATTACATTATATTCATATACCACAGCTTGTCCAGCCATTCCACAACTTCTGGGATGGGCATCCCCTCAATTTCCAATATTTTGCCACCATGAAAAGGGCTGCTATAAATATTTTTGTACATGTAGTCCCTTTTCCATTTTTTTATGCTCTCTTTGGGATGCAGACCTAGCAGTAGTATTGTTGGTTGCCCTTTGGGCGTAGTTCCAAATTGCTCTTCAGAATGGTTGGATTAGTTCACAAGTCCACCAACAGTGGACCCCTCCCCTTCCCTCCTCTCCTCTCCCTTCCCTTCCCCTCCCTTCCCCTTCCCACTCCACCCCTTCCCTATAGATAACCTTGCTAGTATTTTGTTAATTTTTTTTTTGCATAGATATTCATTAGGCAAATTGGTATACAATTTTCTTTCTCTGTTTTAGCTCTTCCTAGATATCAGCACCATATTTTTGTCATAAAAGGAGTTTGGTAGTACTCCTTTGCCTATTTTTCCATATAGTTTATATAGCATTGAAATTAATTGTTCTTTAATGTTTAGTAGAATTCACTTGTGAACCCATCTGGCCCTGGAGATTTTATCTTAGAAAGTTCATTAAGGGATTGTTCAATTTCTTTTTCTAAGGTAGGGATTTTTAGGCATTCTACTTCCTGATCTGTTAATTTGGACCATTTATATTTTCATAAATATTCATAGATTTTACTCAGGTTGTCATATTTATTGTTGTATAATTGGGTAAAATATTTCCTAATTGTTGCTTTAATTTCTTCTTCATTCATGATGATTTCACCTGTTTAATTTTTGATACTGGATATTTAGTTTTCTTCCTCCATTTTATGAATCAAATTAACCAATGGTTTGTTTATCTTATTGGTTTTTTCCTAAAACCAACTTCTTGATTTATTTATTAGCTCAATAGTTTTTTTCTTTCATTCTTATTAATCTCACCTTTGATTTTTAGGATTTTCAATTTGGTGCTTAATTGGACATTTTTAATTTTTTTCTTTTCTAGTTTTTTTTAGTCTCATGCCCAATTCCTTGATCTGTTCTTTTTCTGTTTTGTAGATGTAAGATTTTAGAGAAATAAAATTTCCCCTAAGCACTGCTTTGGCTGCATCCCATAAATTTTGGTATATTGTCTCATTGTTGCCATTCTCTTTAATGAAATTGTTGGCTGTTTCAATGATTTGTTCTTTGACCCATTTATTCTTTAGGATTAGATTATTTAGTTTCCAATTCATTTTTGATCTATCTTTCCACTGCCCCTTGTTGAATGTAATTTTTATTTCAATATGATCCAAAAAATATATTTAATATTTCTTCCTTTCTATGTTTGATTTTGAGGGTTTTGTTTTTGTTTTTGTTTTTTTACCAAATACATGGTTAATTTTTGTGTAGGTGCCATGTGCTGCTGAGAAAGAGGTATGTTCCTTTCTCTTCCAATTCAGTTTCCTCTACAGGTCTGTTATATCTAAGTTTTCTAATATTCTATTTACTTCCTTAGTTTCTTGTTAGTTTTTGGTTCGATTTATTGAGTTTTGAGAGGGGACAGTTTAGGTCCCCCACTAGTATAGTTTTGCTGTTTCTTTCTATAACTTACTTAACTTCTCCTTTAAGAATTTGGATGCTAAAGCACTTGGTGCATATATGTTTAATATTGATATTGCTTCATTGTCTATGGTATCTTTTAGGAAGATGTAGAGATGTAGTTTCCTTCCTTACCTCTTTTAATTAGATCTATTTTTGTTTTTACTTTGTCTGAGATCAGGATTCCTACCTCTGCATTTTTTTTTTACTTCAGTTAAAGCACAATAGATTCTGTTTCAGCCCCTTACCTTTTCTCTGTGTGTATCTCTTTATTTCAAGTGTGTTTCTTGTAAGCAACATATTGTAGGATTCTGGTTTTGACTGCTATCTGCTTCCATTTTATGGGAGAGTTCATCTCATTCACATTCACATTACTGTGTGTTTCCCTTCATCCTGTTTTTCCTCTTGTTTGTCCTCTCTCTCCTTTCACCTTTTCTCTCCTCACCAGTGTTTGGCTTCTGTCTACCATCTCCCCTTCTGCCCTCCCTTCTGTGGGTCCCTCTCCTCCCTTTACTTAATCTCCTCCCCTCCTAATTCTTTTTTGGGTGAGATAGATTTCTATATTCAACTGATTGTGTATATTATTCCCTCATTGAGCCAATACTGATGAGAGTAAGGTTCAAGCGATGCCAATTGCCCATCCCTCTATCTTCACCTCCATTGTAATAATTCTTTTGCACCTCTTCATGTGAAATAATTTTCCCATTCTATCTCTCTCTTCCTTCTGCACCCAGTGTACTCCTCTCATTTTTAATTTTTTTATGTCATTCTCTCAGATTCACCTTATGTCCATACCTATGTATATTCCTTCTAGCTATACTATTAGCAGTACTGTTTTTAAGAATTACAAGTATCTTCTTCCCATGTAGTGATATAAACAGTTCAGCTCTATTGAATGCCTTATGTTTTCTTTTCCTTTTTCACTTGTTTATGCTTCTCTTGGATCTAGACATTGGAGATCAACTTTTTGGTTTAATTCTAGACTTCTCCTTATGAAAGCTTGAAATCTTTCTATTTCATTGAATGACCATTTTTCCCCCTTGAAGTAATGTGCTTAACTTCACTGGGTAAGTGATTATTGGTTGCAGTACTAGATCTTTTGCCTTCTGGAATATTATGTTCCATGACCTTTGATCCTTTAATTTTGCAGCTGCTAAATCCCATGTAATCCTCATTGTGGCTCCCTGATATTTGAATTGTTTCTTTCTGGCCACTTGCAGTATTTTTTCCTTGACCCAACACTTCTGATATTTGGTTATAATGTTCCTTGGAATTTTTATTTTGGGATCTCTCCTCAGGTGATTGGTGGATTCTTCCAATGCCTATTTTGCCCTTTGGTTCCAGGATATCAGGCCAGTTTTCTATGATAATTTCTTGAAAGATGTTGAGGTCTTCCTTTTGATTGTGGCTTTCAGGTAGTCCAATGATTCTGACATTGTCTCTCTGGGATCTATTTTCCAAGTCAGTTGTTTTTTCCATGAGGTATTTAGCATTTTTTTTCTATTTTTTCATTCTTTTGAACTTGTTTAATTCTTGATGTCTAATGGAGTCATTAACTTCCATTTGCCCAGTTCTAACTTTTAAGGTGTTGTTTTCCTCAACTAGCTTTTGTACTTTCCTTTTTATTTGGCCAATTGTACTTTTAAGGAGTTGCTTTCTTCAGTGGATTTTTATATCTCCTTTTCCATTTGGCCAATTCTACTTTTTAAGCAATTGTTTTCTTTTTCCAAGCTGTTAACTTTTTTTTTTTATAATTCTCTTGCACTACTCATTTCTTTTCCAAATTTTTCTTCTACCTGTCTTATATGATTTTTAAGTACCTTTTTGAGCTCTTCCATGAGTTCTTTCTGGATTTGAGACCACTTCCTGTTTTTCTTTGGGGTTTTTCCCATAGGTATTTTGACACTGCTGTCCTCTTCTGAGTTTGTGTCTTGATCTCCCCTGTTACCCTAACTTTCTATGGTCACATTATTTTTTTGTTGTTTTTTGCTCATCTTTTTTGGCCTTTTTCCTTTCTTTTAAGTTTGAACTCTGCTTCCAAGGTTGGAAGGGTCACTGTCACAGGCTTCTTATGCCAGGGGTTATAGGACCTGGCTGTTTACTTATGTAACCACAATGTTGCTAGCAGCTGTTGTGGGGGTGAAAGACCAACAACACCAGCACACAGGAGAGCTACTTGCACAGGTTCTTTGATCTGCTTTTCTAGGAAAGCAACTTTAAGGGGCTTACAATCTCATTTTAATCAGACATACATATATCATTCACTTAGTTCAGGAGAAAAAGCCAGCACCCTGAACTTCAGAGAAAATACAAACAGAAATTACAAGCATACATTATATAAACAAAGCAAATAACACACAGAGCTAAATAGACAGGCCTCTTATCTATCTGACCAAATCACAATAGAGAGAGGTACCAACATCTGGGTTTTGAAAGAGGGAGGCTCCAATGGCTATTACCAGAGTCTCTTCTGGCCAAATCACACAACATTCTTCTAGTGAGTGAGAGCCCTAAACAAAATGCTAACCTCTGAGTTTATATACTTTGTTCAGAGTCAAAGGGTGTCACAACCATTTGACTCAAACCCATGTGAACTAGGCTTTCTTGTTTCTTAAGCAGGTCATCAACAACTCCTGATTTAACCAGTGCTCCAAAAGGGAAAACAAGTAAAAAAAGTCCCATCCTAATTACCAATACAACCTGATGTTGCACTGATGTTGTTTTGAGGCATGTAGGGGACCCTTGAGTTTGGTGCTGGGCTGAGAGGGGGTGCGGGATGGCTCATGCCTTAGAAGTCTGGAAGCTTATCTGGTGCTAAGACAGGGTCCTAGTGATGGTATCTGGTGTATGCCAAGGCCCTGGGGTATTTCTGAACTTCCTTGAGGATACACTGAAGCATGTGGCAGTCTGGCCCATGGAGGTTGAATGTATTCCCCAGGTGCCACTGAAATGGTGGTTCTCAGAGCTGGAGTCTGCCCTTTCCCCTGGCTATGCTGATGCACATGGTGTTGGTGTTTGCCTGATCCATCAGTGGGTGGTATGTATGGGTATACTGCTAGAGCTCAGGATGTACTGCTGGTTTGCTGAGGTAGGGCTTCCTGTTTGCCTGCTGGAATGCTTCTCATCCTGAACTGTGTTCCCTTTTTATCTAATCTTCAAAGTTTCTTGGGCTCAAAGATTTTTTCACTTGATCTTTTTGCTGGTTCTGTTGTTCTAGGATTTGTTTTGGGGTACTGTTTTGTGGTTGTTTGGGGGTGAATATAGCAGAACTATGGTGATTTACTGTTTACTCTGCCGTCTTGGCTCCTGCAAGTGATTCATTTCACTTTTCATTTCAGTTTTTACTTCCAAACTTTTACAGCTAGCAATACCTATTGCTTTAACACCCAGACATACACATTGCTAATTGACCCATTTCCACCAAAATATTCTTTGGTTTTAGCCTAATATCTTTCCTCTCTATGGTATCCTTCCCCATACTTTACTATTCTGAATGTGGAGTGTTTTCATTGTAGACATCTTGAAAGAATTCCTTCGATAAAGAAGAATTTTTGAGGTGATACGTACATACATATTCCTACATATATATATACATACATGTACATATCTGTATTTTTATGTGTGTATATATATGTATATACTAGTATTTACAAAGTATAGAACTCTACAATTCCATTAGGGGAAAAATTGTGAATTCCAGTATATTAACTAACAAATGAATAGTTCTTACTTTTCCTAAGTGCTTAAATAAACTGAAGGTTAATGTTGCCAGTTGAGTCTGTGCGTTGGTTCATATTAATTAAGCTAATCAATAGCCTTGTATTATTGAGTGTCTGTTTTTAATAAAATCCATTTAACAAAGCTTTATTAATTTAGGAGCAATGTGCACTGGTGTTCTGGTGAGCACTTTTTGCAATTATCTTGCAACCTTCATTCAGCAGTGAAATTAGTCTATGGTTACGGCAGCTAATGGAAACCCTCAGCTTTTAGCAAAAACAAGTCACTTGATGATTTATCTAAAGTCCGTTGCATAAACATGACTGCAGTTTCACTGAATAGTCTCCCATGAATAAATAATTGGAGTATAAGAATGATTAGGAAGAATTTGCACTCAAGGTAAAATGGTATTTAATTCTGAACAACTTCTCTATAGAATAGAAGACAACTGTTTTATTTCTGTGTCTGTATCCCCAAAACTTAGCACGATGTCTGAGCCATAGTAGGCATTTAAATAAAAACATATCGAATGCATGAATGGGATATTGAAAGAATAGTGGAAAGAGCTAATAGGATCATATTTTAGATTTAATGGTAGTGTGGATATTCTGGGTAATTGATTCTAGTTCCCTCATTTTACAGATGAGGAAACTGAGGCACACAGAGATTAAGGACTTGCCCAGAATCACCCATCTACTAGTTGTCTGTGGCAGGATTTGAAACTAGGACTTTATGACTTCAAGTCCAGTGCCATATTATTTGGTCTGGGGAGGTGGTAGTTTCTTAGGAGGCATATCCCAAAAGTTTTAGTGTAATAATTTAAAACCAGGAACGTAGTCTTGCTATTTAGAGTTAATTTCAGATTTTGTATTTTCTTTGAAAAAAGATCAGTTCATACCAATCTTGACAAAGTAAGAATTCAGGTCACAATTTGTGAAAAGTACGGTGCTATTTAAAGCTTAGAGAACATGCTCTGCATGGTGTGACAAGTTGTTGTTTATCCTTAGCTTTGAAAGAGGACCAATGACATCACGAGGGTAATGTCTTGATTTGCCTGTGAATTGGATTTGAGTGAGGCAGTGTAAAGTCATTAACCTCACTCTCTCCTCCAGGTGTGACAAGTAGTATTGGTTAAACCCCCTTGGACTTCTAACCAGTTAAAGCAATTTACCACTGCAAGTCCTTCACAAGTTTTGGCATTTTGGGGGGTGCCATTTTACCAGTGCAGCTACCTCACTATTGCATATCATGACTAAAGAGTTACTGTGGCCAAAAATTTCTTTGGAGTTGATGAGCCTTTCCATACTTACTTAGCCCACATGATCCTCAGATGACAAGTACACAGTGTCACCACAATTAAGGAAGTAGTCTAGGTCAGTTGTGGAAGAAGGAAAGCAGCAAATGCTGCCAAAGACCTAACAAGGCATCACCCTTTCTCCAATTTTATTTGCAGCCAGTAGTCTTAATAAACATGAAGGTGGAGGTGGGGGAGGCCAACAAAGTGCTGATACAAGGGAGATGGTATTCTTATATTTCAATGTCTTCTGGCAAGGTGAGGTGTGATTTCCTTGGCTATCATTCCTAGGGTACTATAACTACAGTGTCCCTCTCCCAGGATACCTTCTTTCTCCCAAGGAATTGTGTGTGTGTGTGGGAGGGGGGGTGGTGGCCTGTGGGCTAGGGCCTCCTCCCAGTGTGATTGTACTCTCAGAGGGATTGTCCTATGTGCTGCTGTGCTCACTCTAAGGACAAGCCTCTGCAATGTTCCCTCTATCTTCTCCAAATGAATTTACTTCAGGTTACCAATTACCTGACAACCAACAGATAAAAGAAAGGAAACCCAGAAGATTTGTGCTCATATGGTGGATAGAGGTCTGGTCATCTTGAAAAGAGGGAATGTAAAATGATACCTTTATATGGTTTGTTTTTCTAATGTTGAACTATATTTGCATTGTTGCTAATAAATCCAATTTAATCATAATAGACAATTATATATATTATATATACATATAATATAGCTATAATCTATTTGCCAGAATTTTATTTAAAATTTTTGACATTCTCTCTCTCTCTCATAAATATATAAATAGATATATTAATGATATTGGATAATTGGTCTATAGCTCTATTTCTTTGCTTTATCCTCTTCTGTTTTAGGGATTAAGATCATATTAGTATTATAAAAGGAGTTTGGTGGAACATTTTCTTCCCCAATTGTTGACAATAAAAATCTCATTATTATTATTTTGGTAACAATTTTCTTCCTAATCAGGTTACCTAAAGGTATTTGATCAATTTTGTTAGTCTCTTCAAAAAATCAACTTTTACTTTTGTTTATCAATGACATAGCCTTTCTGGATTATAATTTGTTTATTTCTTCCCTAATTTGAAAAATAAAATATTTTGTGCTCATTTTGGATTTGCTTATTTTTTTTAATATTTAATTTCATATTTGGTCTATTAATCCTCTCCTCCCATCCCATTTTGTTAATGTGTGTTCTCAGAGATATGTTTTTGTCCCCTAAGGACTGATTTAATGGTATCCTAGAAATTTTGATATGTAGTCTAATGATTGTCATCTTTCACATAGTTATTAATTATTTCTGTCATCTATAAATGTTTTAGAATGTAAAATAAAGTCTCTACTTAGATCTACATCTTTTGCTCTTGTTCTCTCTATCAATGACTATTATCATTACCATTTTATTTTATTTTTTATTAAGAGCAGTGTGGCAATGGAGATTCTGATTACCTGGATAACTTTTCCTGTGTGCTTTGCTTCTCTCTGTTGTCTGTATCCTTGAGGAAGTCTTATGCATCTGATAATATCAGTTGCTTTAGGTCTTAGGCTCAGAGAGCACCCAAGGGCTGGGAGATGATGACTTTTGTGCTGGAAAATCAATGACAGCTGGATCCTTGTCTGTCTGAAACCTCCTTATTCTCCCAGGGGTGTCTGTGTCAGAGGTTATACGATATTGTCATATGTTATATTGGTAGATACACACCTGAAGCTTTTTCAGTTTGATAGGACCTGCCAAATCTTGCAGTCTTTGGAGTTCCTTTAGGAACTCAAGGATATTGGTATTTAAAGTCCTTCACAATCTGGCCCCAACCTACTTATCCATATGAGTGATTGA
The DNA here is from genome assembly GCF_011100635.1 of Trichosurus vulpecula. Taxonomy (NCBI): domain Eukaryota; kingdom Metazoa; phylum Chordata; class Mammalia; order Diprotodontia; family Phalangeridae; genus Trichosurus; species Trichosurus vulpecula. The sequence goes on along the minus strand of NC_050575.1, from coordinate 74,803,543 downwards.
TTTTAGCTTTATTGCACATCATTCTCCTCTATGTCTAGCCAAACTGGCCTTCTTGCAATTCCTCCTGTAGTGTTCCATGCCTTTTTATTGGTGTTTCCCAAGGTTGGAATGCACTTACTTGTCACCTGTATCTCTCAGAACCCCTGGTTTCCTTCAAGGATCAGATTAAATGCTACCCTCTATGTGAGGGTTTTCCTGGTCATCTTAACTGCTAGTACCTTCACTCCCAAATTACTTTACATCTATTTTGTACCTATTATGAATATATTTAAATATGTTCATATTCACACACATTTACACATCTACACATATATGTTTATATACATACATATGTGCATATATGAGGCAACTGCTGGCTTAGTGGATAGAGTACTGGGTCTGGAGTCAGAAAGACCTAAGTTCAAATCCAGCCTCATCTTCTAGCTGGGTGACCTGGGCAAGTCACATAACATCTGGTTGCCTGACAAAATGGATCCACTGAATTGACTGGAGAAGGAAATGTCAAATAACTCCAGTATCTTTGATAAGAAAACACTAAATGGGTCACAAAGTGTCAGGCATGACTGAAAAATGACTGAGCAACACATATCTATGTAAATGTACATATACACACATACACACATCCCTCCTGGCTAACTTGTAAGCTTATTGAAGTTAGGGACTGTTTTTGTTTTTGTCTTTGTACTCTTTATTCCTAGCACAGTGCCTGAAACATGGCAGACAATAAATGCTGGTTTGTCTATTGATGAAACATTGGAGTAGTTCTGTTCTATGTTGTAGCTCATCAATCTTTAATGTTTTTGGGTTTGAGCTCGGTTTGTGGCCTGTGCCCGAAAAAAAAAAAAGTACATACTTGTACTAAAGATGCTTTTAAATCCTCAATCTTATACCTAGATAAGAAAATAGGATTATCTAGTATCCTGTCCAAATGATTTAGCTAGTGCTAGGTAAGCTGTTTTCCTTAAGTTTACAAGGTGACTCTGAGGGTTTGTAGGACACACTCATTTGGAATCAGCAGCACTTTTTAGATTGCTACCAGTGAGATGAGGGAATTTCTCCTTCAAATCTTCTCTGTTTTAGTCATGGAATAAATGTTCCCATCCTCTTTGAGGAACTTCCTTCAAGGGGAATAACAATACTAAAGTGAAGTCACATTCATATAGTCTTTAAGATTTAGACAAAGCCTGATTGAAAATAACTGGATAATGTTTCTAGGTGTAGAAAACAAAGAATATTGAATTTGAAATTAAGAGACATAGGTAAGTTCTAGTACCAGTTTTTGTACAACCTACCTATGTGACTATGGGGAAGTAATTTGCCTTTCTCTTTGCCTCAGGTCTCTCATCTGCAAAATGCTTAGCTTGGGGGATAGAAAATAGAAGGTCTGATTTCTAACATTCCTTCTGTGACTGTGATTTTAGGTAGCTGAGGAAAAACCAAAATAAAAGTATGATTTTTGGTATAAAGACCTTGGGTAGGCAAACACTTTAGTTCGGGAAATGTTTTCTATTTGGATAAGAGAAAAGCATCATAAATTAATTTCCTTTGTTCCTCAGTTCATTTTTTTTATATGTTCACCTGGAAAATGTTATAAGGAGCTCCTGGAAAGGAACTTTTTTCCTCCAATTCAGATTGTCATCTTCTAATCATAGAGAAGTGCCTGGGGGAACTGCAAGTTAAGGAACTTCCCCAGACTCATGCAGCCACCACGTATCAAAGATGGGACTTGGATCTAGACCTTCCTGGCTTGGATTGTGATTTTCTTTTTACTATAATATGCTGCCTTTCTAATTCAGTTCTTCATGTTGGAATTTTTCCAGGAAGAGCTTAAGCTTACTCAACATAGGTATTGTGTCATAAAAGGGATCTGAAAAGAAAATAGGGAAAAAATAAAATTTTAAGGTATTATTTCAATGGCAAAGTAGTTAATCAACAAAGATGTGTTAAAGGTTATTGAAAATTTCCTCTGTGAAACAAGTAAAAAACTTCCTCTTTTTGAAATAAAGTTAATATTATTCATGTGTGAGGTAGAGTATATTAAATTGAACTTATTCTAAAATTTTTAAAATAAGGTAGTCTACATGTAGGTAGACCAGGCTGGTTTATTCTTGGACTAATGCAATAATAAATATGGCCTTCCCTACTCAAGTGGAAGAGTTTCCTTCTGGACCATTCTAGGTTTTTAAAGCTACTATGATTTGTCCCCCAAAGCTAATTTTCCCCAGAGAATACAAATGAATGGATGGTATGTTAGAAAAGAGACTTGAGTAAGAAAATATATATTCATTGTTATCTGAAGGTTCAGGAAAGGTCCATCCCCAAATTTCTATGAAAGGGCAGATCTGTTTGGCCAAAATGACTTTATGTTTGCCCAAATAATGCAATCACTCTGACTTGCTTAATGATATAGTACTAGTTTATATATCTATGATGCTGTGTGGATTTCAAAGTTATTTCTCCACATCAACCCCATATGGTAGATAGTGTGAGCTTCATTGCCTCTAATTAAGATATGAAATAACTGAGGTTTAGTGTAATGTAATGAAAACGACTCTGGTAGTAAAGCCAGAAGACATGGATTTAAATCTTAGTTCTGAGACCTTCTCTGTGATCCTGGTGTAAACTTTTGAGTCTTAGTTTTCTCATATGCAAGAAATGACACTATTTTTGCCACCCATCTCTCAAGGTTGTTGTGAGAAAAATACTCTGTAAATCTTTAGAGTGCTACATAGTTGTGAGCTATGATTTGTTCAAGGTCATATAGCTAACAAATGACAAAGGCGTAACTTGAACTCAGATATTTTCGCTTCACGTCAAATGCCTTTTGCCCTATCTTACAATGTTTAATTGAGCCTTGGCAATCTGTATGTATCATGACAATCGAGAAAAATCATCTGGCAGGTCTGTGGGCAGACTGTGTTGCTTCTTCAAGACCCTTCTCCTTCAACTTTATGAGTCATGATTTTATTCATGTGGGAACTCTCTCAAGTAAGTGAGTACAGTGGGAGGGAGGGTTGTTCAGTTGAAAGAGATACGGAAAGCTAACAGAAAGGTTCAAATCATAGATTTGCTACTAAGAATATGTATAAAATTCAATAAATCACTGCATGCTTCTGTACCTCAGTTTCCTCTTCTGTAAAATGAGGGAGTTAGACCAGATGACCTCTAAGATTTCTTTCAGCTCTAAACATTTATTCTTTTGCTACTATGACCACATCCCCTCCATGCCTTAGTAGTTTTGTGAGATGTAGACAAAAGAAAAATCATCTATTATCTGGTGGCCAAAATTTTGGCAATGTACCTATTAACAATTAACTAGTCTAATGCTCATTGTTGGACCTATCTTTGGATTCTTTTTGGCCAGATAAAAGGTAACATGGTTTAGTGGCAAGAGAACTAGAACTTGGAGCTGAGGACTTGGCCTTAAATCCCATCTCTTTTTATGATTTGGGATGTTACCTTTGTCTTTGGTCCTCAGTTTCTTCATCTGTAAAATGAATGGTTTGGATCAGATAATTCTTTTTTCTTTTTTTTTGAAGGGGAGGAGGCAGGGCAATTAGGGTTAAGTGACTTGCCCAAGGTGACACAGCTAGTAACTATGTCAAGTATCTGAGGCTGGATTTGAACTCAGGTCCTCCTGACTCTAGGGCTGGTGCTGTACTGACTGTGCCACCTAGCTGCCCTTGGATCAGATAATTCTTAAGATCTTTTTCAGCTCTAAATCTATGATCCTAAGACTTTCTAGAACTTGTGATCTTCTGGTAAATCCTTTGAGTGCACAGAAGGAAGAAGACAAGCATCAATACAGCACATAGTATGTTCCAGGTACCAGCACTAGTGCTTTATAAATGTTATCTCATTAACCCTGTGAGATAGATGCTATTACTATCCTTACTTTACAGATGAGGAAACAGGCAGATAGAAGTGAAGTAAATTGCCCAGGTTTACAGAGTTAGTAAGTATCTGAGGCCAATTTGAACTTGGGTCTTCTTGAACTCTGGGCCCAGCACTCTATTCGTTGTGCCACCTCCACGCTTAGGGTCACTTACATTTCATAATGAAACCTCAGAACAGAGTTTTAGTGGAAGTCAAAGACTCTTAAGGCCACCTAAATTTAGAAACAATTAATAATTTAAAAAGAAACCTGAGTCCTCATATTCTTTGCAATTTTTTCTTCTTTTTGGATTCAGCCTCTGATTTCATTGAAAGAGAACTACTGGTGAAGAAACTCCCTCTACCAATTCAGATCAGCTCTGCGACTTATGCTCTTAGAGAGTTGCCTTGAGTAGTAGAAAAAGCTGTCAAGAGATTAAGTGACTTGGCCATGTTATATAGGCAGAACGTGTCAGAATCTGAACTTGAACCCAGCTCTCTATCCACTGTACCACTATACCCAAATGTCTCTCCTTGCAGTTTTAGTTTATTTATTTTATTTTACTACTAAACATCAAAAATGAACTAATGCACCCAGGCTGTCTAAAAGCACCATTTATATAAGGGATTCTTAATATTTTCTATGTCATGGACCCCTTGGGCAGTCTAGTGAGGGCTGTGGGACTTTTCACAGAATGATATTTTCTAAATGTATAAAACAAAATCCATTGGATTACAAAGGAATTCAATTATTTTAAAATACAACTATCAATAAAAGTTCACAGATCCCGGATTAAGAACCCTTGTTTTAAATATTGTACCTTACCCCTTGTAGCGCATACATTTCTTGACCTATAAAAATAATACATTTCCCTTTATAGATTTCTTTTTACGTCAAGAATAGTTTACACTAAAATATGATTTATCCGGTTATTTCTTGGAGCAAATGAACAGTATTTAAAATATTTTTAGGAGTCTTTGGAAAGCAGCATTTTTTCAGCAATGGCTAGGAGGTCATTTCATATCTCTTTTCTAAACCTCCCAGCTCCATCAAGAGAACAGTTATCAGGAATGTGATGGCCTCAGGTGACTATCACGTATTCCAAAGCATAACTCTGAGCTATAGTTAGAAAAGGTAGTGGAGGAGTTGCCAGAAAGGGCAGAGATGGTGTTGCCCTGCATGTAAACCACAAATCTGAGAAAAAAAAACAAAGCTGGAATCACAGAGTGAGGCTGGAAATACACAGATCAATACTCTGCAGCTCCACTGAAGCAAGACGATATCTGAAAATGCCAGTGGCAAATCAACAGAGGCCCAAGTGACTGGCTTCCACTGTCCTGTGAAAATTTTAAGGAGGATTGATTTGAAATTGATTCATATTTGCCATTTAAGACTGATTTGCACCTGCATGGGCCACCCAGGAACAGTAGCTGAAAAGATGCCACTGCCCACAAACAATGCTGCTGATCTCTTGAAGTGCTTCTTGTCTTTATTCCTTCTTCATTTGACACAATCTCAGAATTCAAAGTGAACAAACACTTATTAACTACCCAATGTGTGTAGGGTGCTGGAAGAGATAAAAAAGCTTGGTTACTATATAATTCTAGGCCCTGTGGAGATTTACATTCTGCTAGGAGCATAAGACTATGATTAAACTTGTATTTATAGATATCAATAATACAAAATATTACATGGTAAAGGCATCAGAGAAATTAAAAAAAAAATGACATTTGAATAAAAGAGGAAAGATATTTTTTTCCTGGCAGTTGTGGGAATCAGACAGGCCTTCACCAAGGAGACGACATTTGAGTGGGGAGATAGCATGGCATAGTGGAAAGAGCATAGATTCTGAGAGCCAGAGGACCTGGCTTCAAATCCCATCTCTAACACTCATTACAATGTCTATGTCTCATTGGGCAAGTTGATTACTCTTCCTAGTCCTTATTTTTTTCATATATGAAATGAAAGGCTTATCTCAGATTTGCCCTTGAGGTCCCTTCCAGATTTACATACATGAAATGGGCTTTAGATATAATGAAGGAATACAACAAGCAAGGAGGGAGAGGACATAGAATATAAACTTCTTGAGGGCAGGAAGTCTTTCGTTTTTATCTTCATATCTCCAAGGCCAAGCACAGCTATTGGTACATAGTCGGTATGTAATAAATGCTTGCTGATTAATTTGTTGATGCCCCAATTTAGGGAATAGCATGAGCAAAAGCATGGGAGGGCAAATTGCAAGGCATGTTTGGTCCTTTGCCTTCCCCTCCCCTCCTCTCCCCTCTTCTCCTCTTCTCTCGTCTCCTCTCCTCTCCTTTCCTCTCCTGTCCTCTCCTCTCTTCACCTCTCTTTTTTTTTCTGGGATGCCATATTAGGGATTGTTTTGAATACAGATTATATTAGTTGGCTGCTGATGTCCCTTCCAATTCTCCAATTCTGTCATTCTGTGACATGTCCAGATATATGCACGAGGAAGCTTAATCACTTGGATGAAATAGAATAAGAACTACCTCTAGTAATGAAACTTTTCCATGTCTTTTTTGAGTCCTTTAAAGAAAGGGTCCAGGTGCTATTCAAATGCACAATAGTGTAGTGGAAAGGGCACAAGTGTTGGAGTCAGGTCTGGGTTTAAGTCCTGCTTGATACATACAAACTGTGTTAATCTGGACAACTCACCTGAGCTCTCTGGGTCTCAGGTTGGATCCTCTGTGGCATTCTGGAATGGCATTGGATTCAGAGGAACTGGGTTTGAATGCTAATATTTAGTACCTTTGTCATTTGGGGAAAGTGACTTCACTTCTCTGGGTCTCAGTTTCCTCATCTATAAAACAAGGAATGAGATTTTCTCTAGGGCCCTGTCTATTTCTAGTTTCCACAACTATAAAATAGAGGTACCTCCTTTACAGCATTTAAATGAGGAAATATTAAGGTCATATTTTTAAAGTAATGGATAGACCACTGAGGCCTGGATTCAGGAAAATCTGATTAAATTTGACATTAGACACTAGTGGTGTGAGCTGGGACAAGCCACTTAACTTCTGTCTGCCTCAGTTATCTCATCTGTAAAATAGGATAATAATAGGACCTACTTCTGAGTTATTTTGAAGTGAAGTGAAATAATATATGTTAATGCTTTGCTAACTTCAAAGGGGCACATAAATGCTAGTGATTATTAAAAATGCTTTGTGAAACTTAGATCAATATATAAATGTTAGCTATTACTATTAAAATAATAAATAACCTCTTCTTGATATTAGTGTAACAACCCAGTCTTTTCGAGTTAGTCATAAACTCTTCCAGATATGATAGAATGTTATGTTGGATTGTGCATTCTCTTCTTAGGCATCTTTTGAGAAATAAACATTATTGCTCCTGTTTCTATCAGTGGTCTTTTCCCTGTCAGTGCTTACTGTTGCTCTCATGATAACTGGTAGTCATTTCACTGGACCTAGGCACGAGGAATAGAACTATTATTTTTTTTTCTCTGTTAAAGAAATGCCCACTAAGGTAATTGAGAAGCTGGAAACCTTATTCATTTGGCTATTTCAGTGACATTAAAACTCTTCAGGATGACACAAGCTATGACTCAGCAGTGGATGGTTACGCAGGCTTGTTCTTCATCAGTTAAGGGGTTGTATGGATGTAATCCTTAGAACCTCACTGCTGCTTCCCCTGTTGGCACTGTGTGGGTGTAGCTAGAGAAGAGAGCCACTCTGTAGGAGGAATTAACATCACCGCCTTCAATTTCATCAACTAAAAACTATCTGGGGTGATAGTTCTGTTTACAGGCACTTTGTGCTGGCATCAGAATAAAGCTGGTTCTTGTATCAAGCACTGAAAAGTGAATTTATGTTTATTTCTCTGTTTCCTCATAATTTAACACTTTATATAAGACTGGTTCTAAAACAGATAATTTGGCCATTTTTGATGAGTCTGTGGGTGAATCATCTCTCTTTTCTATTCCTTAATGGCATTTCATTAAGAGATAATATTATAGTGGATAGAGGGATGGACTTGTGAATCCAAGAAGCCTTGGGGTCAAGTACTATCTCAGCTACAAAATGGCAGTGAGACCACAGCTTAAAAAGTCATTTCACCTCTCAGTCCCCCTAGGTAACTTTCTGAAATAGTTACGGATGAATTACAGTCTGTTTCTTTAGAATGGCATTTCCACACTGAAAATTTTTTATAATGGGTTTAGCCATCCATCCCCTTGTGATTCATTATGTCATAAACCACTTAAAGGCAATAATTAAACCAAAGTACCTATTCTGCAAATGTAGTTAGACATGGTCTTGTACTCTTTGGCACCATCACATGGTTCAATAGATATGATTTTATCAGTAGAAATGACACTAAAGAAGATGCATTTTCATGTTCTTTTTTGAAGCACCTTAGGGATACCTGGCCTTTTTTACTGGGTAGCAGAACCCTATTTAAATGTGAACTCCTTGACAGCAGGGATTTTCTTGAATTTTCTTTTGTATTTCCATTGGCTAGCACATAGAAAACAATAGATTTTCATTTTCATTCATTCATTGGTACTATATACACAACCCTGAAGTCAAATTATCTAGTGGTCCACAGGAGTCTTGATATGTACTTGATTTAGGGAAGATTGCTGAAAGGATCGTGGTTCAAGAACATCTCTCCTGGGATTTATAGAAGACAGTTTCTCAAACACCTTGCTAGCCTGTTTTTAGCAGAAGAAAGACAATTTCATTCCACATTTCAAAGTCTGATGGGATGTCTACCAGTTACATGAGACTTGATAGTAACAGCTGATGAGAAAATTGACCACTGACTGGAGTACGGGGACAAATCTTAGGTCTAGTAATTAGAAGATATTAATCTAGTCCCAACATTGTCAGAAATAGCTGCATGACCTTGGGCAAGTCACTTAAGGTTTTTGTGCCTCAGTTTCATATTTATTCAAATAAAGGTAATAATATCTATATACACTCCTCCACTGAAAAATACATTGAGCCATTTAGAAGAGAATACTTCAAAAAGGTTAGAAGTGTTAGACAAAGGTTAAAGAGAATTACAATTGCTATACACCCCCTAGGTAGGGTACTTCTTTCTTTCCTTAACATAAGGAGCCCTATCTAGCTCCATAGAGACTCACAGTTCCTGCTGTGGGATTGTGGAGAACACATGACTCAAATAATATCAAAAACCATTTTTCTTGGATAGTACGTATCTCAGTGGAAAGTTAGAAGGGGCAAGGAGGGAAGGGAATAAGTATTTATATAATTTCTACTACTTGCTAGACACTATGCTAAGTGCTTTACAGATATTATCTTCTTTGATCCTCACAAAAATTCTGCAAGTTTGGTACTGTTATCTCATTTTACAAGTGAGGAAACTGAGGCAAAGAGAAGCTAAGTGACTTGTCCAGGGTTATACAGCTAATAAGTATCTGAGGGGAGATTTGAACTTGGGTCTTCCTGACTCCAAGCCCCAGACTCTAGCCATTGTGCCATCTAGCTGACTCAAGAGCCTAGTACTGGCTTTGGAAAACATAAACTTCCCAGTGTTTATTTCTTGCACTTGTTTTTTCTTTTTTTTCTATCTGTTTTTGCTTACCTAGAAACAGTTTCTCAGGCTCTGCATTTTGACTTGCTAGGCCTTTGACTTGCTAGACATTTGAATAATTGATTGAACCAATAAACAATGTGTAGGACATTATAAATGAGTTATTCCCTTCTCATCTAGTCTATCCCTGTGCATGTTTGTGTGTGCACAGTCTACATCTCCTAATGTATTTTAATTCAAAATATGACTAATTCCTCCCCTACATTCCCAATTGGTACCTAAGTGGGTACTTCGTCACCTTTCTGTAACAGATTACCATAAAATATGAGATGAAAGAAAAATTATTTTCCAACCTTCTAATATAACTGCAGAAATTGCCTTGCCAGACAATTTTGAATTTGGAAATTTTATGTTGGAGAATTTAGAAGATTATTTATTTTGCAGTGTGTGTGTTAATTTATATTTCCTATTTCCATCTGTAGTTTTTAATCTCCAAGAATGCCAAACAGACACTCCTTTTCAAAATTCAATTAAATTTGTATTTATTATCATAAGCATCAACTTTCTTGCAGACTCTGAAACTGATGTGGACTGGTATGATTTCTGATCATTGTCCAACAATTTAAGAACAGTATTGCTGGGCATGACTTGAGCTTCTCTTTTTATTGCTGAACTATAATTTTATATCAGTGAAACTATGGAAGTATTGGAATGCAAGAATATATTATAACCTCCAGGAGTCATAAAGAGAGTAAAGAACAAGAAGGGTATGAATATGTAGAGGAATTTCCTGAAAATATAATCTTTTTTTTATCATGTCTTTTTAAACTCAATGTGGCACATCACAAGGCCCTTTATTTTTATTCTACCTATGGGCAGTAGATTAATGTTCTGAATTGAAGTATTTCAAAATGAAAAAATAGAGAGTTGGATTTTATGGCAATGCAATATATTTAATAGCTGTTTTTTCTGGCTCACAGACAGCAACTTTCCTGAGATCTCTCTCTCGGTGCCTGAGAGCTGAAGATGGCACTCTTGTGCTACAACCAAGGACTGGATCCAAAGGAACACAGCAAGGAGAGATACAGGGTTAACTTCCCAAACCTTTTCGAGATTTTAAAGGATGCATTCCACCAAAACATTCTCTTCTCACATTTTAACCCCTTGTTACCAGCATCTTGGGCAGATCATGGAGGGATAAAAGTCATTTCTAACAGAAATTCAGGACCTATAGGCTAATGGGAGGGGAGGCTTTTTTCTAAAGACCTGTGGAAGTAAATACAGTGACATATTGTGTGTATGGTTCCAAATAGGGAGACCTTAGAAAATTGTCCTAAACAGCTTATAGTCTTATCATACAAATATTAACATAATAGAATTCTAGGTATTGGAGCAAGAAAAAAAATAGAGATCTATATTGAAGAGAATTACAGACAGGAAATCTAGGATCCATACTATGTTTTGTTTATAGTGTCATGTGAGTAGTGCAGTATAGTGGAAAGACTGGATTTTGGAGTTAAAAGATATGGGTTCAAATTTGGTTGCTCTCACTACTACCCCATTTCCCACCAGCTATATTGTTTTTGGATTTCTTTGGACCCCATCATTATGTCTTCCTTCCCCAGGGACTGATCATTGGGAAATCTCATGATTCTGCAAGTTTGAATTAATCTGTTACTCACAACTCCTCAGTAACCCCTGCCCCTTTGATTGGACCCTCTAGCTGGAGGGAGACTCCAGAGCCTCTATTGAAGGAGGGGGCTTAGCTCATTTTTCTACTTTTCTACCAGCTACATAGCCTTTGTACCTCTTTGTACTTCTCTATCATGCCCCCAAACTGGGTACTTCTCCCCCCGCCCTGCCTTTCAACTTCTTTTTGTGTGTTATCTTCCTCTTTAGAGTGTAAGCTTCTTGAGGAAAGAAACTGTCCCTTTTTTTAAACTTATATTTGTATCCCCATAGCTTAGCATGGTGTCTGGTACATAGCAGGTACTTAAAAAATGTTTATTGACTGACTGGCTGCCTATATGACAATGGATACTTACTTCTTTTCTCAGGGATTCAGTTTACTAGTCTGTACAATGAGGGGATTAGACTAAATAATCTCTAAGGTCTCTTCTAATTTTCAATTTTATGATCTCACCTATAAAGAAGGAAATGAATTTCAGTTCATCTTGACTTAGAATCAGAGACAGGGCTAGAATTGAGATGCTAATTCATTTTAATCTGAGAATAGTTAATCCATTTCACATAAATAAATTTTCTTACTTTTTCAAGATTTACAATGATCTCTTAACTGCAGTGATCTCTTTTTCCCTCTTCCTCACTCTATATCCCCCACAATGAAATCAAATTAATGACTTTGAGGGCACAAATTTTTCTCTTTGTCCCAATAGTCCCTGAAAAGCAACATGGCCCGGTGGCTAGAGTCCTGGGCTGAAACATGTGGGTTCAAATCCCACCTCTAGTACATACTATCTGCATAAATCTTGCTGGAAAAGTCACTTAATCTTTCAGTTCCTCAGACGATTGTCATCGCTAAGATTACAAGTTGTGAAGAAGATGCTGAGATTCATTTGTAGAGGTTATTTCCTCATTGGGAATTCCTTATATCACTGAAATCACAAATCTAGACACGTTCCCATTGCTTAGCCCAGTGCCCTGCACATAGGAGGGGCTTGATACATGTCTATTGAATTGAGTTTCTAAAAACAGTTGCTTTTCTAGAATTGTTGGCCAAGTATTCTCTTTTCCTTTCGTGTGCATGACACTGCTCTTTTCTCATTCTCCTACATTCCTTACCAAACCTTCTCAGTCTCCTTTGCTGGTTCATTTATTTTCTACTACTTAAATGTATTCGGCTCTTTTGTCTTTTCTCTGTGTACGCTCCTTATACTATCAGATCACCTTTATGTAGATGTGTGTGTGTGTGTGTGTGTGTGTGTGTGTCCCTAATATTTCACTGCATTTAAGTTCTACTTCATATATCACCTCCTAGAAATTAGCATTCGCATATCCCACTGGCATCTCAAACTCAACATAGGCAAAATCGAACTGACCACCTTTAACCATAAGATAGTCCTTCTTTAAATTACCTTATTACTATTGAGAAATATTGCATCTTTCCATTCCCCTAGGTTTATAACCTTAAAGTCATCTATGATTATTCTTTCCCAAATTCCATATCCATTCAGTTGCCAAATCTTGGCATCTTATAGATTTTATCTCCACAACACCTCTTGTTTCCATCCTCTTCTCTCTTTTTGCATGACTGCTACTCTGTTTCAGGCTCCCATTGCATCTTGTTTAGTCTATTGAAATAGCTTCCCAATTAGTTTCATTTCATTTTTCATAAAGAAGCCAAGATGATCTTCCTGAGGCATAGCTCTGACTCTCTCACAAAAACAAAGCAAAAACAAAGCAAAACAAAACAAAAAACAATCAGTTGCTCCCTATTGCCTGTAAGAGAGGCAGTGTTGTGTAATTGAAAAAGTACTAGATTAAGGATAATTAGATCTGGATTAACATCCAGATTGTTTCCTCATCTGTGTAATGATAAGGTTGGACTAGATAGGCACTTAGATCCCTTAAAACTCTAAATCTATGATATTTCACTTGATATTTAAAACTCTCCATAATATGGTAGCAAACTGATTTTCTAGTCTTATTTTTCATGACTCTCATTCTCCACTCAGCCAAAATTGCTCTGCTGTTTCCCAAATGCAGCATTCCATTTCCTGCCTCTGTGCATTTGCAAGAATCATACTCTACTCTTCTTAACCTTCACTTCAGAATCCTTATTTTCATTCAAGCTCAGTTCATCTTCTGCCCTAAATTGAAATGTTTCTTGATTACTGCTTTCTTTGGGCAGCTCAATGGTGCAGTGGATAGAGTACCAGGCCTGAAGTCAGAAGGACTTATCTTCCTGAGTTCAAATATGGCCTTAGACACTTACTAGGTATGTTACCCTGGGCAAATCACTTAACCCTATGTGTCTTGATTCCTCATCTATAAAATGAACTGGAGAAGGAAATGGCAAACCACTCTAGTATCCTAACCAAGGAAATCCCAAATGGGGTAAAAAAAGAGTCAGACATGACTGAAACAAATGAACAACTGCTTTCTCCTTATACTAAGTTTTCTATGAACTGCAAAGAAGTTGCTATTTTGCATTGGAAAGGGAATTTCCTTACTGGGCATTCCTTATGTCAATGAAATTACATGTCCAGTCCCTCCCCCCTTTTACTTATCTATGTAAATGTTGTATTATCCCCTGCCCACTTCCCCCAGTAGAATATAAGATTCTTGAGGAAAGGGACTATGTAATTTCTCTCTTTGTCTACCCAATACCTTTTGTACAGTAAGTACTCAATGTATTTCTATAGAATGAATGAAAAGGAAAATGGAACTAATATGGTTCTAATGTTCTGATAATATAAGAATATTATCTAATATTCTTAGGTTTATTCTGTAAGTATGAACCTGAGAATATTTTAGAAGTTACTCCCATCTATGTTAGATATAGACAGTCCGATAGAGAAAATTGTACTATTTAATAAATTTAATAGATGGTTTACGTTTCTATAGTTAGCATTATAGAGCTGTAACTAGGCAATTTCAGTAGCTGGAGCAACCACTGCCCAGGGCCAGCTGCACCAGTGGTGGCAAACAGCATGAAATGTGATCTCAAATCAACTTTGTAATTCATGGTGTGAATAGCATACAAAACGTTATTGTGGGAAGGGGAGACTTAGTAACTGTATCGGAATAGGGGATAGAATCTCTGAGTTGGAAGGAGCCTAAAAGACCAAAATTCTTTGCCTTGGCCAGGATTCCCCCCATTTAGCTCTGGGGAAGAAAGAAGCACTAAGATTAGTACCATAAAATCATAGATGCAGACCTTGAAGGGATGGCAGAGATAATTGAATCCATTCGTCTCATTTCATAGGAACCTGAGGTCCAGATAAGTTAAGTGATTTGCTTAAGATCACATAACCATTAAGTGTCTGATTCAGGGTTTGAACTCAGGTCTTCCTGATTCAGTATAGTTTCTTATCCAACATGCCATGCTGAGTCTGGGGTAAATATTGTTGCTAGCTGCAGAGAGAAAGAAAGAGAAGTAGTGAACTAGAAATTCTTTTTTGGAATGGAGTGAGAAAGACCAGAAGATCTATTGTCAACTATCCATACAGCTGCCTACAACCAAAAACACAAATTCCCTACTTCTTGGCTACTATCTGACTTCTTGTTCCCTTTATCTCCTTCTACTCTGTGGAAGAATTGCATGGGTGAAATTTTTGCATCTTCTAAATTTTGAATTCTCTCTCTCTCTCTCTCTCTCTCTCTCTCTCTCTCTCTCTCTCTCTCTCTCTCTCTCTCTTCCTCTCTTTATCCTGGGCAAAGCCTATTTTTTTTCTAATGTTTCTGGTTCTTCACCATTAGTGTTTTTTCCTTTATAAAATCATTTTATCCCCATAACAAGTCTGTGAAATATTGGTATTATCAGTATCATGATCTTCATTTTGTAGATGATAAAACTGAGGCTCAAAGGTATGAAGTGATTTCCTCAATGATACATAACTATTAAGTGGTAGAAAGTCAGGATTTAAACTTTTATCTTTGCCTCCAAACCAGCACCCTTTCTACTACCCTGTACTGCTTTTCAGTGAAATGTGTTGATGATGAAATTCTCTGCTTGGAGATTTTTATGGAAATTTGTTTAGAAAAAAAAATGAAGCTCTGATAAAGGTGCTAAAGCAAATGAGAAACCTGAGGAACATCAAAATAAATCCAGTTCTACTATTATGTTGTAAGAAGTGATGAAGGGGATGATTTCAGAGAAACTTGGGAAGACTCATTTGAATTGATGTGAAATGAAAAGGGCAGAACCAGGAACACAATTTATACATTAACAACAATATTGTTAAGACAAAACACTTTGAAAGACTTAGGATTTCTGATCAATACAGTGACCAACTGCAATTCTAAAGGACTCAAGATGAAATAGATTACTACAGATAGAATGGTGATGGACTCAGCGCAGATTGAGATTTATGTTTTTTTTTTAAATTTATTGATCCATCTATCTATCTATTTTTGGATATGGACATCATAGAGCTTTGTTTTACTTGACTATATGTTTGTAATGGGCTGTGCTTTTTGTGCTTTGTTAATGGTTATGGGGAGTATGGGGAGGAGAGAATTTGGACTTTAAAAGTGAACTTTAAAAAAGTAATAAAAATAGAGAGCTCACACTTCATACACCTCTAATTTTCACAATTGTGATTGTTGTCTATTACTGTTTTCCTCATCAATTTGGGGAACTCTCACGTTTTGCTGATCCTATATAAAATAGTGCTTCTAGATCATAGGTTCACAGATTTTGAGTTTGAAGAGATCTTAGAAATCATTTAGTCTGATCTCCTCACTTTACAGATGAGAAAACTTTGTTTTTGAAACCATATTTTACTGATTCCAAATTACCAACAATAGATTATTGTGATTAATTTAGTCGATAAAGCTCATGCAGATTAATGTAAGGTTTATAAATAGCAATACTAATACTGAAGATCGAACTAGTAGTTATAGATTTTTAAGGCTATATCCTAAGTGTTCAATGGAATGATTTTTCTTTCAAATTGTTTCTTTGCCTTTTTGGAAATATTTTACAGTGTCACAGGGTCCTTTGGCATCAATCAAGCACAAAGAACAGTCCAATCTCAGCATTGATTTCATTGAAATGCAAACTTTGTGTTAGTGTAAGAAACCTGATCTAACTTAAAAACACTATGACCATAGAAGTAGCAGTTTCCAAACACCAAGGAAGGTAGCAAAGATAGAGAATGGCTGAGCGGAAGCCTTTTTGAGAGTAGAACCACAAATTATTTTCTTATTCAAATAAAGTAGAAAAAGGACTGACCAACAACACAGGCTGATTTTTCATTAACGAATGCTTCACATTATAAGTTCCACTGCATTTTTTCACAAGAAGATAAGGTGTGATCCTTAGAAAAACAAGGATAGATCCATAGTATAGTGGAAAAACATGGGTATAAATCTTAGCTCTGCAACTTAGAACCTATATTGGTTTAAACAAGGTTCTTCAGGCAGTATGGTAGAAAGAGCACAGATTTCAGAGTCTGAGGACCTGGGTTCAAATTCTACCTCTGATGTTTATTATCTTTATGACCTAGGATAAGTCATTTACATTCCCTAGGCTATAGTTTTCTTGTCCCTTAAAGAAGGGAGTTGAAGTAGATGGCCTTTGAGGTCCTTTCCAAATCCAAATATCTGGCTTCCTTATCTGTAGAATGATTTGGACTAATTGATTTCTTAGGCCCCTTCTAGCTCAAAAATCCCAGGATTGATCATGTATAGGACTGATACATTTAGGAGCATTTATTAAAATTCTAGAGGCCTAAATTTGGTGTTGCATTTGAATGAAAATGGAATCATCATGGCAGATGATAGTCATCTAATAACAGTCAAAATGTTATTTCTGAATTACAGTAAATGAATTTTCAAAAAATTTAGTATATTGTGTATGAACTGACTTCACAAACAAATCAAAGTAGTCATTTCCATTTCATTCTTTTCTCTTCTTGTTAAGGGATGTGCTTATTTAATAAGTTTTTTTTTATTTCAGAGGAAACTACATCTGTATGAGCTTTAACTGTAAACTACTCTGGTCCCATTGAAATGAAAGGAAGCAAATAAATCACTTAGGTGGACATTAATCTTTTTACTAAGGATTGAAAAGATTCTTTTTTCCCCCCTTAGTTGTCCAGAAGAGCTCAGAAGCTACCAATTAAATGCTGGCCTGCAGATTTCCCTTAAATTAATTTCCTTGACTAGTGGAACTCATTGTTCTTCATTATACTTTCTTGTCATCTCCTCGGCTTCCTCATGATTAGATTGAGATAGATGTGTAATAGGATATAAGGCAATTGGGCAAAAAATATAGAAAAAAGCATTTTGTTAGCATATCTGTTGGAGAACAGAATGATGGATTCCCCAGATTGATAAACACTCCTGAAAGCCAAGAAGCATCAAATTGACTAGATGATTGCATACATGACCACTTTTCCTTAGAAATTATTCCAATATTGAGTAGGGACCATGAGACCTTGCTAATGAAGCTCTCAACCATAAGTGTTTCTAATAGATTCCAAAGCTCTATTCAGTGTGCAGAACATTGTCATTTTGTTCTTTCTGGTGTGGGTGGTCCTGAACAATCTACTTTTGAATCATAGTAATAACAATGAGAATTTTCAGAGGAAGATGAAAGGAAGAGTAGTTACTATTTTGGGTCCATATAAAAATACTACAGTGCTCCCATCAAAAAGGTGCCAGGTGACAAACACCTGCTACTATTTATTTCTGTGGCTCAGATCCAAGGAAAAACTTGATACCAAGAAATAAAGCTTGTCTAGTGATGCATTCTGAAGAAAGCTATTGAAGACAAGGTGGGTGAAACACAGACTGTCAGTCAATCATTTATTAAATGCTTACTTTATGCCAGGAACTGTGCTAAGAACAGTTTGCAAAATTCTCCCTCCTTCCCTGCCTCCCTCCCTCTCTCCCTCCCTCCCTCTCTCTCTCTTCCTCCCTTCCTCTCTCTCTCTCTCTCTCTCTCTCTCTCTCTCTCTCTCTCTCTCTCTCTCTCTCTTTTTCTCTCCCTCGCTCCCTCTATGTCTCTTGTTAAGGACTCATTTCAAATATGCCATTCTATTCTTCTGGAACCATATTCTTCAAGTGTGAACAATTTTTTTTTTGGCAATCCTGATAGTGAAGTTTCTATGTTGAGGGACAGTGATCTCATTGTTACTTTTTATGTGTTGCTTAACTGAAATCTATCCTAGGAGACTGCTGACTAAGCCCTTGCACATAATCAAGGGGCCTCCTGGGTCTACCTTTCATTTTGGGAATGCTATTTAAGGATGTAAAAGGTCAGAAACAACTTAGACATTTGTGGAAAATATCCACAGAAGTTTTCATAGCTATTTTCTTGGCGAGTTGATGTGATCCTATCTATAGCTAGAAACACATATACACATATTTAAAACTTTCATTTTCTTCGGCTTCTCTCTCTTTTCCTTGATATAGCTATGTAACTATATATTGGTATCTCTGTACCTATACAGTTAATCAAGAAAGGTTTACTAGGAGATTGGTGTGAACTAACATTCTCATAACTATGTGATTAAAAATGATTACCCTGCCTACTCATACATTTTCCTCCAACCTTTCCAAATTTTAGGAAGATGCATAATATTTGGCTCAGTGTGCTGTGTTTGACAAGAGTAGTAATGAATTTTTGAAAGCACAATATCAGTACTTGCAACCTTAAGTTAAATAGCTTTATAACTTGATTAAACAATTTCTGGCCATTACTGTCCACCTGTATTATTGAGAGAGTAGTTATTTACTATTTTTAGTAGAAAAAGTAAATCATATATCAGTCAATACTTTCATAAAAAATAGAGAAGTGTTTTGGAAATTATCAATATTACTGTTAATTTTCCTAATGAGGCTCAAACTCATGACATTGATATATTTGAAGTGTTTTCCCCCTTATATTTCCTTTTCTAAAAAGACAATGTGTTAAGGAACCAGGTAGATAATTCCTACCACTTGAAATTTTTTTCTTTTCTGTAGGAATAGAAAATTAAAAGCAAAACTCCTAGTTTTTGATAGAATTTTTTTGACATGTCTTTAAGAAGGAGACTTCAAGGTAGCCAAAAATGATGTATTTGATAAGTCTTCTGATCAATAAAAGGTAGAGCACTGAAAGTTCCTCCCCCAACTTATCCTCTGGTCCATATAGATAAAGACACCATTTCTTTTATTTTTTAAAATTATTTATTTAATGTTTTTAGTTTTCAGCATTGATTGAATGACAAATTTTCTCCCCATTTCTACCTTCCCCCACTCCAAGATGGCATATATTCTGATTGCCCCATTCCCCAGTCAGCCCTCCCTTCTGTCGTCCCACTCTCCCTATCCCTTTTCCCTTACTTTCTTGTAGGGCAAGATAGATTTCTATGCCCCATTGCCTCTATATCTTATTTCCCAGTTGCATGCAAAAACAACTTTCTTTTTTGAACATCTGCTTTTAAAACTTTGAGTTCCAAATTCTCTCCCCTCTTTCCTCCCCACCCACCCTCCCTAAGAAGGCAAGCAATTCAACATAGGTCACATGTGTACCATTATGTAGAACCATTCCACAATACTCAAGTTGTGAAAGACTAACTAAATTTTGCTCCCTCCTATCGAGTCCTCCTTTATTCAATTTTCTCCCTTGACCCTATCACTTATCAAAAGTGTTTGCTTTTGATTACCTCCTCCCCCATCTGCCCTCCCTTCTATTGTCCCCCCTTTTTATCTCCTTCCTCCTTCTTTCCTGTGGGGTAAGATACCCAGTTGAGTGTGTATGGTATTCCCTCCTCAGGTCAAATCCAATGAGAGCAAGATTCACTCATTCCCCCTCACCTGCCCCCTCTTCCCTTCCAACAGAACTGCTTTTTCTTGCCACTTTTATGTGAGATAATTTACCCCATTCTATCTCTCCCTTTCTCCCTCTCTCAATATATTCTTCTCTCATCCCTTAATTTGATTTTATTTTTTAGATATTCTTTTGTATTTGACTTACCCTGTGCTCTCTGTCTATATATATATATGTGTGTGTGTATATATATATATATATATATATATATATATATATATATTTTTTTTTCCTTCAGCTAATACTGAGGTCTCATGAATTACACACATCATATTTCCATGTAGGAATGTAAACAAAACAGTTCAACTTCAGTTAAGTCCCTTATGATTTCTCTTTCTTGTTTACCTTGTCATGCTTCTCTTGGTTCTTGTGTTTGAAAGTCATATTTTTTATTTAGCTCTGGTCTTTTCAATGAGAAAGCTTGAAAGTCCTCTATTTTATTGAAAATCCATATTTTGTCTTGGAGCATGATACTCAGTTTTGCTGGGTAGGTGATTCTTGGTTTTAGTCCTAGCTCCATTGACCTCTGGAATATTCCAAGCCCTTCAGTCCCTTAATGTAGAAGCTGCTAGATCTTGTGTTATACTGATTGTGTTTCCACAATACTCAAATTGTTTCTTTCTGGCTGTTTGCAGTATTTTCTCCTTGATCTGGGAGCTCTGGAATTTGGCAACAATATTCCTAAGAGTTTTCTTTTTGGGATCTTTTTCAGGAGGTGATTGGTGGATTCTTTCAGTTTCTATTTTACCCTCTGGCTCTAGAACATCGGGTCAGTTTTCCTTGATAATTTCGTGAAAGATGATATCTAGGCTCTTTTTTGACCATGACTTTCAGGTAGTCCCATAATTTTTAAATTATCTCTCCTGGATCTATTTTCCAGTTCAGTTGTTTTTCCAATGAGATATTTCACATTGTCTTCCATTTTTTTCATTCCTTTGGCTCTGTTTTATAATATCTTGATTTCTCATAAAGTCACTAGGTTCCACTTGCTCCAATCTAAATTTTAAGGTAGAATTTTCTTTAGTGGTCTTTTGGACCTCCTTTTCAATTTGGCTAATTTTGCCTTTCAAGGCATTCTTCTCCTCATTGGCTTTTTGGAGCTCTTTTGCCATTTGAGTTAGTCTATTTTTTATGGTGTTATTTTCTTCAGTATTTTCTTGTGGTCTCCTTTAGCAAGTCGTTGACTTGTTTTTTCATGGTTTTCTCACATCTCTCTCATTTCTCTTCCCAATTTTTCCTCTAGTTCTCTTACTTGCTTTTCCAAATCCTTTTTGAGCTCTTCCATGGCCTGACACCAATTCATATTTTTTGGGAGGCCTTTGATATAGGCTCTTTGACTTTGTTGACTTCTTCTGGCTGTATGTTTTGGTCTTCTTTATCACGAAAGAAAGATTCCAAAGTCTGGGTCTGAATCTGAGTCCATTTTTGCTGCCTGGCCATGTTCCCAGCCAACTACTTGACCCTTGAGTTTTTCAGTGGGGTATGACTGCTTGTAGAGTAGAGAGTACTTTGTCCCAAGCTTGAGGGTCTGTGCTGTTGTTTTCAGAGCTACTTCTACACAACAAGCTCTGCCATAAGCTCTCCCCCAAGAACCGCCAACCAGGTTTGCAGCCCTGATCCAGGCAGGCAAAGCAAGCTTTGCATTCCTGCTGTAATCTGCCACTCAGTTACTCCCACCAGGTGGGCCTGTGGCCAGAAGCAACTGCAGCTATAGCTCTGGAGGCAGCCTTAGAGCTGCACCACCTCTGCTGCCCCCAGGGCGGTGGCCAAACCATGAACTCCTTTCACTCTGTCCCAGAAGTTTTTCTCACTAACCTTCTCTGTTGTCTTTGGTGTTTGTGGGTTGAGAAGTCTGGTAACTGCCACAGCTCACTGATTCAGGGTGCTATGTCTGTTCTGCCTGGCTCCCAGTTTGGTTGGTCCTGGCATGGTCCACCCTGGGCTCTGCTCTGCTCCCAGCACGGTGCAATAGACCTTACCCTGCGACCATCCAGACTGTCCTGGGCTGGAGCCCTGCTTCCCTCTGCTATTTTGTGGGTTCTGCAGCTCTAGAATTTGTTCAGAGCCATTTTTTTATAGGTGTTTGGAGGGACCTGGGGGGAGCTTAAGCAAGTCCCTGCTTTCCAGCCACCATTTTGACTCTGCTCCTGGAGGATGGGCTAGATAAAGCTACCTTAGGTTCAAGGTATATTGTAAGCCTATATTAACTTAAAACCTGAGCTCACAAGCCCCTCAATGACATTATCTTTATAGGTCAGTCTACGGTATATGAATTATTCAAATAAGAAGCATTTAATGAAATGATATAGGAAGAAAAACAACAATGAACATATCACCTGTAAATCTTATCATTCTCTTTCATAGATATACATGCTACCATTGGGAAGAGTCCACATACACACGCATACACACACACACACACACACACACACACACACACACAGGGAAAACAGATGGAGAAGCACTAATGGGAGGGACATGCTTTGTCAAAGATCACACAGAGATAGACAGCACATGCCTTCATTGTTTCAAGTCCATCTGTGTCTCTTGTCAGGTCTGTTCCCCACCACAGCTGTAGTGTCATAGCTTCATGTAGTCTATAGTCTCTGCCAAGCATTTGGGCATAGCATGCAGGCCATTTTGAATGTTTATCCTTATTGTTATCTCATGGTTACTGCTGTCCATTGAAAGGTCCAGCTCCACTCACTGAGCATGAAGCTTCTCTCTCTTTTATGCTTTTGGCTTTTGCTATAGTCCTTGGCTGGGGTACTGAAGAGTACCATCAATCTTAGCACAAAGTCTCTGCTATAAGTTCTTTTAGGAAAGCACAACCTTAACATAACTAGTCACTGTACTAGAAAAGCAAACTATGCTGGCCATTTTCTGATACAACTTCTCTTCTCTGTATCTTGTCTAGCTACAATGAGTCTTTTTGTCCCAGACGGCACAAGCACCAGGTTCTTTGGAACCCTGAGCCACCTTATCTAATTAGTGCCCTCAAACTTAAAGCTGCCTCTTGGAATCCAATTTCCTTGTTACCCAGGGCTTATCATTGTTAGAGGGCTGACTCTAGCTTAGCATCAGAAATTCTATATGTTCTCATGCTTAATTTCCAATACCTAAAATATAGTTAGCATCTGTTTTAGAGGCTGACCTCATGACAAACTGCACAAGTTTTTCTGGATTACCTAGTTTCTCAATTCCAAGGGTCTTGTTTTTCCCATGCAGAGAGAAATGAGAGAATACAGGGGATGGGAACAAAACTAAGCCCACAAGGGAAGGAAATTGTTGTCCTTCCCCTTACTGTTGAAATTCTGATCTTTCATATGTATATGTTCCTGGCAAGCTTTTCTAGGTTTTAATACTGCTCTACGAAGATATAATCCATTGGCGTATAGTTATCAGAAGCAATTACGTAGCACACTAGAGTCAAGAAGACAAATTCCAATCTAGTCTCTGACACTAGTTCTATGAACCTGGACAAGTCACCTAACCTCTGTCTGCCTCACTTTTATCAATTGTGAAATGGAAATCTTAATAACACCTTCCTGACAAGGTTATTATAAGAATCAACTAAGATAATATTTGCAAAGTGCTTAGCACAGTGCCTGGAACATAGGAGACAATTAAAAATGTCTGTTCCCCACCTCCTGCCTTGCCTCTTCCTCCTCTACCAAACCTTTCCCCAATTACTATGGTTTTATTCTAATATACTACCTTATAGTGATGCACAATGCAAGGAGAGTTTAAATAGATCTTCTTGATGCTCCTTAAACATGACAAACATCTTCTGTCTTTGTGCCTTTGTACTAGCTGTTCCCAAATTTTAGAAGGCAGTCTTTCTTCACCTCTGCCCCTTAGAAGCCCTGGTTTTCATTAAGACTCACCTCAAACAATAGCTTCTGTCTGAAGTCCTCCCTGATCCTCCTAGCTTTTTATGCCTTTCTCTCTAAAATTATTTTGTGTTTCTTTTGTAATATATATATATATAATATGTATATATACTAACATCTATATATACACATGTGTATGTATGTATATATGTATATATATACGCACATATATGTATTCTAATAGAATACAAGCTTCCTGAAGGGAGATATTATTCCATTTATGCCTCTGTGTCTCTAGCACAAAGTACAGTGCTTCACACATAGAAACAACTTAAATAAATGCTTGTTGATTTACTGAATGAGGGGAAGTGGGATACAGAGGATGAATGATGTTTTCAGCTGCCAGGATGTACTCTTGATGGGGTAATATGTTTCTATTAGGTCCATTATGTTTCAGCAACAAAATATCTACAAACATGGAGAAGAGGATTTGTGGTACTAAATCCTTTTTTTTCTTTTTTCTTATAGGGGACAGAATAGGAATATATAGGAACATAGGAATCCAGAATGGACAATTTCTACCTTGTTATCATTAGAAAATTAAA
Source organism: Trichosurus vulpecula (assembly GCF_011100635.1). Lineage (NCBI taxonomy): Eukaryota > Metazoa > Chordata > Mammalia > Diprotodontia > Phalangeridae > Trichosurus > Trichosurus vulpecula. Next base: position 74,779,189 of record NC_050575.1, on the reverse strand, counting down.
AAAAATAGAAATAGTATAGCTATATAGAAAGATTATGATCATTTCTGGAGTAGCTATCTATCCTTCAAAATCTAAGATTTAAAAAATTCTCTTGAGTCCTCTGTGAGTTCAGTTTACCTTCATTATTATAAACCAATGCTCTTGAGTGTGGATGAATATGACTGAATTAGATAGTTATGAACTTCCTCATTTATCACAATGAACTGTGGCAATAAGAAGCACTTCTGAACTCCTTTCTTAATACTGACAACTACAGAATTTGCTTAAGTGGCAGCTTCATAAATGGACATGCTTAATTTGGCCTGTTACCAGAGATCCATTCCAGATGAATGTATTCTAATGAATATTGGGTAATGAGTACAGTTAGCCTCTAAATGGCATACCTAGCGTACCATGCAGATTCTTTCTTAAGAGCAATAATCTTTCAGGCAGAGTCTTTTTTTTCAAGTATTTTGTTGATGATTTATTTTATAATACTGTCATTTTCCAATCTCTCCTCTCACAACAGAATCCTTTCTTATAATGAATATACTTAAAAAAAAAACCAACACGCTGACTATGTCTGATAGCATAAGAAGGAGATTGATCATATAGTGGACAGAATGCTAGACATGGAATAAAGGAGTCCTGAGTTTGTATCTTTTCTCAGATACTTATTAGCTGTGTAAAGTCACTCAACATCTCTATGCATCAGTTTCCTCATTTATGTAATCAGAAGGTTAGATTAAAAGGCTTAAACATCCCTTTTAACTCTAAATCCATGATCCTATGTACCTCATTCTGTACCTGTAGTTCATCAACCCTCTGAAGAGATAAGAGACATATTTCAACATGAGTCTTCTGGAATCAAGACTGGTCATTGAAATGATTTGAGTTCTGCTATCTTTTTTGTTGTTTCACTTAACAGTATCATGGTCACCATGTATGTTGTTCTCACGGTTTTCTTCCTTTTTTCAGTTTGCTCTAAATTAGGTCATGCGAATCTTTGAAACTTACTCTCATTTCTTATCCACTGTTTCTTGTGTATATTAATATTCCATTACTTCCATGTACTACAATTTGTCCTGCAGTGAATGAGCAGCCACTTGGTTTCTAGTGTTTCATCAACCCGAGGAGTTTTTCCCGGAATTTTTGTTACTCATGGGACCTTTCTCTCTGTCATGGACCTCTTTGGGGTATATGCCTAACAGTGGAATCACTTTGTCAAAGGGTATAAACAGGTTAGTGTCTTTTTTGTTTATCTTTTCTGCCTGAAACAGACCATGACTTCCCTTAGGAATATTTGTTCTTTCAAATTCTGACTCTATTTCCAGCCTTGTTACATATTGGTCCCCTTCATATACTCCATGTTTTAGCCAAAATTACTTTTTAACTTTTCCTCATGTACCATGTTCCATCTCTTGTATGACACCGTTTCCCTTATCTGGGATATATACTCTCTTCTCATCTCTACCTCTTAATATCTCTATTTTCTTTCAGTTCAAATACTACTTCTTTCATGAAACCTTTCCTAATTACCCTCAGCCTTCCTTCTAGGTGACATTATATTGATTTTGTACACATTTATTTATACACACAACTATTTCTCTCTTTGAGTGATTGCAAGGTCCTTGAAAGCAAGGAAAGTTGTCCTTGTACCTACAGTAATTAGCAAAGTGCTTGGCATATCATAGGTGCTTAATAAGTGCTTATTGATTAATTAATAAATGTCAACAGAAAGGTTAACTTTTGTATGCCTTTCAGATATAGTGACTAATTAACATCCTGAGTGTTTTAAAATTGTAGAACAAGGAAAGCAAAAAAAAAAAAAAACTAAAAGAGAACATATACTTGGATAGGAGGACTAGACTCATAGGCTCAGGAGAAGGGATAATAGATTATTATAATAGGTAGAATTTATATAGCACTTTAAAGTTTGCAAGGTTTTTTTTACAAATATATTATTTTCAAAGCTATCATTAGTCAAATGAAAAAGTGCTCTAAATCACTACTGGTTAGAGACATACAAGTTAAAACAACTCTGAGGTACAACTGCACACCTATCAGATTGGTTAACATGACAGAAAAAGGAAAAGGACAAATTCTAGAGGGCATGTGGAAAAATTAGAACACTAATGCACTGTTGGTCGAGTTACAAACTTGTCCAACCATTCTGGAGAAAATTTTGGAACTATGGTGAAAGGGCTATAAAACTGTGCATATATTCTTTGATACAGAAATACTGCTAATGGTCTGTATCCTAAAGAAATCAAAGAAAAAGGTTTTATATGTACAAATATATTTATGAGAACTCTTTTTGTAGTGACAAAGAATTGAAATTGAGGGGATGCCCATCAACTGGGAAATGGCTGAACAAGTTGTAGGATAGGTTGTGATGGAATACTGTTGTGCCACAAGAAATGGAGTACAACTCAGAAAAACCTAGAAAGACTTAGATGAACTGATGCAAAGTGAAATGAGCAGAACCAGAACATCCTATATAGGAGCAGCAATATTGTATGATGATCAACTGTGAATAACTAAGCTTCTTTGCAATACAATGACCCGAGACAATTCTGAAGCACTTAAGATAAAAAATGCTATCTTTTTTCCAGAGAAAGAATAATGATAGAGTTTGAATGTGGATCGAAGCATACTTTTTCCTTTCCTTTCTTTTTTTGTTCTGTTTTCTGTCATAAGATGATTAATATGGAAATATGTTTTGCGTGACTGCACAGGTATAACCTGTATCAAATTGCTTGCCTTCTCAATGGGGAGATGGGAAGGAAGAAGAGAATTTGGAACTCAAATTAAAAAAAAAGAATGTTAAAATAACTTTTTACATGTAATTGGGGATAAAATAAAATATTAAATTCAAGAAAGAAATTAAGAGCAAGATAATTTCAGAAAACATGGGAAGACTTTTATGAACTGATGCAAAGTGAAGTGAGCAGAACCAGAAGAATATTCTACATAGTAGCTGCAATATTGTAAGGATGGTCAGCTGCGAAACATTTAGCTACTATGATCAAGACAATTCCAAAGGACTCATTATGGAAAATGTTATCTACCCACAGACAGAGAACTGATCAACCTAGTGCAGAATGAAGCATACTTTTTCACTTTATTATGTTTTTTTGATTTTTTTGGCAACATGACCAATATAAAAATGTGTTTTTCATGACAACATGTATAATTTATATTATATTGCTTGCTTTCTCAATGGGTTAGGGAGGGGCTGGAAGGACAGAGAGAATTTGGAACTCAAAACATAAAACCAAATATAAAAATAAGTAGAAATTAAAAACCCCAAATATCATGTGATTTTATCTTCACAAAAGCCTTGGGAAGTAGACGTTATTATTATCCCCAATTAACAGATGAGAAAACAGAAGTAGAGAGGCTAAGTAACTTCCCTAGGGTCACTAAGCTAGAATGTATCTGAGGCTGGTTTTGAATTCAGATCTTACTGGCTCCAGCTGCAGCTTAATTGTACTGCTGAGCTGCCTTAACTAAAAAATTATTTATACTTGTAAAGTTTGCAAACTAGCATTGTGATCTCAGATAATCCTTTAGGTAAACCCAGGGAGATTTCTCAGACTAGGTCTCATTTTCTTTTCCATAAAATTGGGTGAGCAGACTTTAAGGTTGATGATGTCTAAGCTCTCTTTTGGCTCTTAAAATTTCATTATTTTCTTGCTGGAAAATGGTGACCTTGGAGGTAATTAGGGAAAGTAGCTAAACACTTGGTATTTGATGTCCGTGTTTGTGATAACTTGCTTAAGAGCTAATTGATTATACTTTAAACCATATTTGGTACACTACAAAGGTTTGACTTGTGGGTCAGTTTGCTGTCTTTAAACAAAATAATAACCAATATAAACTTTTAAATGCTTCACAGCCCATGGAACTACTAGGTACTTAGAGTTTAAGAGGGAAAATTGGGTTCAAAAATAAAAATAAAGCTATAAGTTTTTGTAGTGGAAGTTGGAAGACACTTATAGATTATTATCAAACTTTGTGTCACCTTAAACCTTAAGAGGAGAAATACCAAAAACATCCCTTTTTACAGATAATATGCATCATGAATTTGAACTGGAAGGATTATGGAAAAAATGATTCACATATGCCTGACTAATCCTCCTGTTCCACCACATTTTGAATCAATATCCTAGATCATCAGTTTGCCAACAAGTTTTATTATGCTTTTGAATTTGAAAAGCCATTTACAATTTCACTGCAGTAACTCAATAAGGTAAAAGTATCTGCCTGAAAGGTGTTAACTAATAACCAGCTTACAATTTAACTAGGAGAGTCAAGAAATGAACAGTTTAAACTTTAATTTTTTAACACGAAAGGAAAATGGCTATGTTTCTTAACCTAAAAACATTCTTCTTTCTACTTCTCAAAAAGTATGTTGGCTCCCAGAACTTTGTTGCTTGAAAGTTATCTGGCTTTTTAATGTAACTACTTGAAAAGTCAGCATAAAAGAAAAGGAGTGTGTGGGAGACAAGCAGAACATTCTGGTGGTGTTTTGAAACAAACAAACAAACAAAAACAACAAACCTGTGGATTCTCTTTTATTTTGACTGAAGAGCTGTAGCAATAATAGAGTTTTTTCCCCTTTTCTGTTTATATCATTCAGTATAGTGTTTTAGCAGTGAACTGACGAATGAATATACCAAGTATCAAAAAGAATGCTTTGGACAAACTAACTCCCATAAAGGGTAGAGCACTTGAGTTGGAAGGGGGAAACACTAAAAAAAGCTTAGAAAAGGAATCATACCATATGGATCCAGTCTAGGTGCTGGTGAGAACACAGTAATAATTGCCTTCTTTTATCTCTGGAAATAAAAAGATCCAGTGATTTAAATAGTTAAACCTGAATTGTGGCAGCTTTAATCCAGGTCTCCTGCTTCTCAACCCAATGCTATATCCATTGCTGAAGGCTCCTCTCTTAGCTAAGTGTAGTCGCTTGTATCAGATGGATGTCTCTATAGAGAATATGTTAGAGATTGCATTGGCTAAGTCAAGTTAATTGCTGATGGGAATAAGCATTGCTACTTTCAACTTTGAGCACTTAAATGTAACAGGACAGTGAAACTGTTTACTTAGACCCTTGTCTTTTTGTTGCTATTATAGAAATAGAACTCAGGGTAAGAATATGTTGCTACAGTTTTGGCTATATCATCATCATCATCACGTGGCAATTATTAGTAAGAACCAAAGTCAATATGATTTGAATTCTGACTTGTAGGAAAGGAGACTTCAATACTAAACATTGAAGCATAAATAGGGCAGGATGATTAGGTCTTGCAGTGCTGATATCTATAGGCAAACTTTTTCGAATTCAGCAGATGAAAGCCCACTTAGGTGATTAAGATAAGTATATATATTTTACCTGTCTGAAAGGTTAAGATGGTGGTATATAGACTTTCTGTTTTTGTTGTTGTTATTTGTTTTAAAACCTTTGACTTCATCAGGGTAGGAAAGTGACAGTATAGAAACCTCCATCATTGAGGCATATCACCAACTCATCTGTAATTTATAGTTTTAGAGAGTTGTCTGGGAACACAAAGAGGATAAATCACTTGTCCATAGGCTGATGGGAACACTTTGTTCAAATAGGCCATGAAGGTGGTAGAAGCAAGTGTTGAGGAGTACTTTGAGCTTGGTCAGACATCAAAGGTGCCAAGGTCATCCATGGCATGCTGGGTCACTGCCAGTTATCTTGACTTTTTTCTTGCCATTGGACTCCAATGATTCTGGAAAAGATAGTGAGGCTGACAGCTTTGTGCAACTTTGTCTCACTTAAATCCAGTTTATGCATGAGACAAAAGATATTACCCATGCCATTTTACTATTCAAAAATTTCATTATTTTGCTATTCAACTATTTTATTTTTTTATTTTACTATTTTCTTATTTTACTATTTTACCTACTTCAAGGTCCTTTGGTGACTGAGATGACGAAGCAGCAGGTGCAGATATGCTGGGAGCTATATTCACAATGCTGAACACAGGCAGCTCAGAGCACAGGGTTGTTTTCTCACTAAACTGAAGCAGCAGTGAGATTTGGCAGCTCCCTGGGTGTCTGAGCAGCGTTCATTAAGGACTTCATCACTCACCTCCTGGTGTGAGGAAGGGGCTAGAAAAGGTGCCTTAAAATTGTCTGCTTTGAGCCAGGATAACATTGTATACGGTAACAGCAACATTATGTGATGACCAACTTTGATAGACTTAGCTCTTCTAAACAATGCAATGATTTAAGACAATTACAAAAGACTCAAGCTGGAAAATGCTATCCACATTCAGAGAAAGAACTACGGAATCTGAATGCAAATCAAAGCACACTATTTTCTCTTTCTTTTCTCATGGTTTTCCCCTTTTGTTCTGACTCTTCTTTCACAACATGACTAATAGGAAATAAGTTTAATATGATTTTATATGTATAGCCTATGTGAGATTGCATGCCATCGGGGGGGGGTGAATTTAGAACTCCAAATCTTATAAAAGTGACTGTTGAAAGCTAAAAGCAAACAATTAAATGAATAAATTTAATTAAAAAATTGTCAGCTTCAACTAAACCTGGCCTGCTTATTGTGGCAGGTGGGGACTCCATCCAGCAGTCAAAACACATATTCAAAAAATATACAAAAACTTTTGCAAAGATGATTCCACTCAGTGACTGTGCATGCTTACGGACAACATGAAATCAAGTAGACAAAAGACATACAGCTCTTGTTGTGAGAGAAAACTCAGCAGGTATCACATCCAAGTAGCAGCCCCCAGTGAAACAAAGCTTGTAAATGAAGGCCAGCTTATTGAGGTCAGAGCTGGATATGCATGTCTCTGGAGTGGTTTAGGTTTCACAATCAAATCTAATCCAGTCAACAAGCTTGTATGCCTCCCGAAGTAGTGAACAACAGGCTCATGAAAATGCAATTGTCACTTTCAGGAAAATGCCATGTCATCCTTATCAGTATGTATGGTCCCACCATGAAAAATCCTGATGCAGAGAAAAAATTTATGAAGACCTGGAGACCCTCATCATCAGTGTACTGAAAGATGACAAGTTTGCAATTCTGGGTGACTTTAAAACCAGAATAGGTACTGACTATCAGATATGGCAGGCAGTCCTTGGGAAGAATGGAGCTGGAAACCACAATAGCAATGGTTGCTTACTACTGAAGATGTGTTTCATGACTTAAATACCGACACTGTCTTCCACTTTGTTGTTGTTCAGTTGTTTTCAGTTGTGTCTGACTCTTTGTGATCCCATTTTCTTGGCAAAGATATGGGAGTGGTTTACCATTTTCTTCTCTAGCTTATTTTATAGATGAGGAAACAGAGTTAAACATGGTTAAGTGACTTGCCCAAGGTCATGCAGCTAGTAAATATGTGAGGACAGATTTAAACTCAGGTCTTCCTGATTCTAGGCCCCAGGCCACCTAGCTACCCACATATCTTTCATTTACTTAAATGCAATAAAACTTCATGGATGCACCCTGGCAGCAAACATTAACATTCAATAGACTATGTCATTGTATGGAAAAGAGATAGATAGCATGTGAGAGTGACAAAGGTGATGCACGGTGCTGAGTGCTGGACTGATCACAGACTTATCCTCTACCAGCTAAACATTTGTGTTCAACAAAAGCATGACAACTTCCTCAACAGATTAGAACACCTCTCCACGTGTGGACAATTTGTTGCTGACCTGGGGGGAAAGCTGAGTCAGCACTTGGTTGGAAATAGCGGAGTAGAAAAGGAGTGGGTAGTTTTCAGAGATTTGGTGTACAGTACTGCATTTACTTATCTGGGCCAGAACATTTGCAAATGTCAGGATTGGTTTGATCAAAATGATGGGAAAATTCAGAAAGTACTAAATGAAAAATAAGAAAACAGCATTTAACACCATCAAAAGTAATGTGTTAGCAAAGTTTAGAGAGATACAGGATTCTTGGCTCATTAAGAAGGCAGATGAGATTCGGCTTTATGCTGATAATAATCGAAAGGGCTTCTACAATTCCATGAAGGCTATCTATGGGCCAAAGACCTCTGATACCTTTCAACTACTCAGTGATGATGGAGCCACACTGATCAGTAATAAGCACATGATCCTGGAGAGATGGGCTGAGCACTCCCATAGTGTTCTCAGTAGACTATCATCAACCAATGCTGAAGCCATTGACTGTATACCTCTGGTGGAAGTCAATCGTTCTGTAGCCAAACTTCCAACTGAAGAAGACATTTTGAATGCTATTAGGCTCCTCTTGTGTGGCAAAGTACTGGCGCTAATTCCATTCCAGCAGAGCTCTTCAAGGCAGGGGGTCCACTGCTCATACAAAAAAAAATCTTTTGGGTTATATGGCAAGAGGAGGTTATCCCCCAAGAGATCAGGTATGCCTCCATTATTCATCTCTATAAGGAAAAGGAAATAAGTTGTCCCAAGACAATCACAAGGGCTTCTCTCTCTTAGTTATTACTAGCAACATTCTTGCCAGAGTCCTCCTTAATCAGATGATCCTTCATCTGGAAGATGATCATAAATCTGAGAGCAGTGTGCCTTCCAAAAGGGCTGAAGAATGGTCAACTGAGTATTTGCTGACTGCCAATTCCAGGAGACATGCCAGGAACAGAGTAGAGGTCTGTATACAATGTTTGTTGATCTGACCAAGGCCTTTAATAGTGTCAGTAGTAAAGGCTTGTGGAAGATTATGGTGAAATTTGGTTATCTGGAGAAGTTCATCAGCATTATATGTGAGTTTCATGATGGCATAATTGCATGGATTCTGGATAAAAGATGATACTGTCATGCTTTCCCAGTCACCAATGGAGTGAAGTAGGGCTTTGTGCACGTTCCCATGCTTTTTAGCATGATGGTTTTAGTAATGTTTTTAGATACTTTCAATGTGGATGAAAATATCATCAAGGTCTGCTACCACAATGATGATAAATTATGTAACTTGAAAAGGCTATAAGCCAAGATTAAAGTGGGAGGAGTGTTGGTGTGTGATTTTTAGTTCACAGATGATTGTGCACTCAATGCAGCCTCTGAGGCTGAGATGCAACAAAGTGTGCATCAGTTCTCTGCTGCTTGTACTAATTTTGGCCTAACCATCGACACCAAAAAAACACAGATTCTCCACTGGCCAGTACCACACTATCCATATGTAGAACCATAGGTTACACCAAATGAAGAAATATTGAATTCTGTGGATAAATTCACTCTCCTTGAGAGTTTACCTTTCAGGGATGTACACATAGATGAGAAGCTGATGTATACACTGCAAATCTAACTCAGTGTTTGGGAGTCTTGGAAGGAAAGAGTGAGAGAGAAGAGGTAGTAGACTGCCTACCAAACTGAAGGTCTACAGAACTGTTGTGCTAACCTCATTGTTGTATGCCTGTGACACCTGGACAGTATACCAATGGCATGCCAGGAAACGGAATTACTTCCATTTAAAGTGTTTTAGGGAGATCCTGAAAATAATATGACAAGATAAGGCACTAGACACCGAGGTCCTTTCTTGAGCTAAAACTGACAAGCGTTCAAGCTCTATTCCAGAGTGCAACTCTGATGGGCTGGCCACTTTGTTCTAGTACCAAATGTACATTTGCCTAAAAGACTATTTTATGGAGAACTCACAAAAGGCAAGCGCTCATAGGGAAGTCAGAAGAAGCAATAAAAAGACACTCTCAAGGTTTCTCTGAAGATCTTTGGAATCAATTAGGTAACATGGAAAAAGCTGTCACAGAACTGCCCAACATGGCATGCCCACATCAGAGAAGGCACGCTGCTATCTATTAGGGAAGCCAAATTTCAGTAGCTCAAAAGAAATGCGAGATGAACAAATTCAGAGACATCTCCACTCCAGATGTTCATGTGGACAATTTGTCACAGACCTGTGGTAGCACCTTCTGAGCTTGTATTGGTCTAATCAGCCATAGTTGGATACACTGTACTTTGACCTCAACATCATGATGTCATTTTGGTCCTCTTTGAGTACAAAGGACAACAATGATTAATGAGTCAGTATGTTGTCAGAGGCAGGACTTGAAACATGATATTTTGTTTTATTTAAATTTAAAATTTTTGACATCCACTTAAAATTTTTTGAGTTCCAAATTCTCTCCCTCCCTTTTGCTGCTCCCCCATCCACTGATGAGACAACCAATATGATAATAATTATACATGTGAAATCATGCAAAATATATTTCCATATTAGCCATGATAAAAAAGAAAGAAAAATAAAGTGAAAAAAAGCTTCAATCTTCACTTAGGATTAATCAGTTCTCTCTCTGGAGGTGGATAGCATTTTTTGTCATGAATCCTTTGGAACTGTCATTGATCATTGTGTTGATACAAGTAGCTAGGCCTTTCACAGTCGATCATTGTTATAATAGTGCTGTTACAGTGTACAATATTTTCTTGGTTCTGCTTACTTTGCTTTGCATCAGCTCATATAATTTTTGCAGGTTTTTCTGAAACTATCTTGCTAGTCATTTCTTATTCTGCCACAGTATTTCATCACAACCATGTCCCAAAACTTGCATTCACAAGCTGATGGGCATCCCCTCAATTTCTAAATCTTTGCCTTCACAAGAAGAGCTGATATATATGTATACATTTTTTCCTTTTTCTTTGATTTCTTTGGAGTATAGACCTCGTAGAGGTATTGCTTGGTTAAAGAGTATGCACAATTTTATAGCCCTTTGGGCCTAGTTCCAAATTGTTCTCCAGAATGGTTGGACCACTTCAAAATTCCATCAATAGTTGGTTGGTGTACCTATTTTTTCATATCCCCTCCAGGATTTGTATTTTCCTTTTCTGTCATGTTAGCAAATCTCATAGGTATGAGGTAGTACCTCAGTCTTGTTTTAATTTGCATTTCTTTGATTATTAGTGAGTTAGAGCATTTTTCATATGACTATTGCTTTTATTTTTTCTTTTGAAAACTGAATGTTCACATCCTCTGATCATATATCAATTGATGAATTTATAAATTTGTCTCAGTTCACTATATGTTCGAAAAATGGGACTTTTATCAGAGAAAATTGCTGTAAAATTTTTCAACCATGGCTTCTTATACATCGCATAATATTGCTGCTCAGGTTTCACAATAGGTAGAGACTTTATACATAGCTCTGTTATCATTGGTAACTATTTTGCCAATAGTCTCTGGAAATTATGTGGACTATTATTTATATTCATATTATGATATCCCCAGTTAGAGAGTTGGGCTTGTTGGGTTTTACTTTTCAGGTTCTCCCCTCCCCCAACTGAGTTGGCTCTAAGTACAAGAACTCCTAGTGATGAATCTGTTTAACTTCACTGTATGAATCAGACTGTATCTTATTGACTTGGGTACCAGGCCTTTTTGGATGAGATGCAGCTTCACTATTTTAATCCATCCTCAATATATTATCTTCTCAATGTATTATCTTTTTTATTCTCCAAAACAATTTCACTTCTTCACAACAATGAAAAACTTTCAAAGAAAAGATTTCAATTTTAGTTTTAAATTGCTATGTTGGTTTGTGAAGTTATGATGGAAACACAACCACCAGTTGCATGTGGCCTCCTTGGTGGTTGAACAGTCATACCAATTTTTAAAAATACGAAATAAGTATGTGCTTTAAATGCATTAGTTCTCTTCATTGGCTAAAAGAATTAGTGTGTCTCTGTAAACTCTTCAAAATATTAATATTCCCAAACTTACTGAGCACAATGAATAATTGAGGCTGTAATTGGGTAAAAAATTGTAACCCAAGCCTCTGGGGGAGAAGAGAACAGACAACATTACTTTTGTATGAAGGACTAATCAGCATAATATTTCAACATTTTTTTCTCTCTAAGGTCATCTTTATTAGTGGATACCAAAACATATCTTCAAAAGATAATGAGTAGACTTATTCCAAATGTTTATCAACAGCAATTGTGCTGCCAACAATAACAACACGGATCAGTAAAAGAGGAGTAAAGGAAAGATTACCATCCAATATTCTTGTTTGGAAATCTCTTTCTTTGATATGATGAAAAATTTTAGAATTCTTCCTTCTTTCTTTCTCTGTCTCTGTGTCTCTGTCTCTGCCTCTGTCTGTCTGTCTGTCTCTCTCTCTCTCGTGTGTGTGTGTGTGTGTGTGTGTGTGTGTGTGTGTGTGTGTATGTCTCTTTAACTGCCTTGGGTATAACTTGTTAGGCAAATGGGGATAGTATAGTTCATAGGATCATAGATTGGGGGCTTGAAGAGACCTTAGAGGCCATCTATTGTGATCTCATTTTATAAATAAGGAAACTGAAGCCTAGAGATGTTAAGTGAGTTACATAAGGCCACTCAGGTAGTAAGTGAAAGAGGTATGATTTGAACCCCAAACTTCTGACTCCTGAATTGGTCTCCTTTCCACTGAAACAAACAAAAAACTTCTCTTTAGCACTCTTCCCAGTTAATATCCTTTGCTTTCACCCATCTTATGTCCTATTCTATAGATTTTTATTGTCAGCTAATCTATGTTAAAATGTTAGTTGATAAGTCATTTACAGTGTAACCTTTCTTGGGGATTTTTTATATTTTAGGAGGAAACTCTTAAAGGACTAAAAATTCTTAACAGCTAAACAGAATTAAAATATGATGGTAGATTCAAAGATGCATGGTGATAATATTTTTGGGGCAGGGGCTTACCCAATAGTTCCTGAAATTAGTCTTTATCAGTGAGTGCCTACTCATGAACCAAGCCTCGATATATTTGTTAGTTATTTTTATTCTGTCTCTGTCTCTCTGTCTCTCTCCTTCTCTCTGAGCATTTGATCAGAACACAGAATATCAGAAGCTCCCTATAAGAATGAAAGGAAATTTTCTTTCTTGTCATTTTTTCTTGACATTTTCATCATGTTTCAAGACGTATTGATATCTACCAACTGGGAGCTGAACAGAACAATTTAATTTCTGGGCACAATGGTAAGATGAGGTATGATGATGGGCATACTATAAATACTATACTAGAGCAAATATTATTCAACAGGCAGATCCCCTGAGTTCCTCCTAAACCTCTGACCCAATAGATCAACAAATCTTTAGTATGTGCCTATATCATGTGCTAATTGTGATAGAAAGAGATGGGAGTACTAGATTTTAAAATATATGTGGTATCTAATTTTCTATCAGGTTTGTTGACTGGGAAAAAGTAGTTAATAAATTGCCTTTCTCATCTCTGTTTTAGAACACTTTAAAAGATATCACCATTTTTTTTAAAAAAAAAACACTAGAGTAGTTTCACATTCTTTTTGTCAGAACAGAAGAGCTGCAAATTCTCTTGGCAGTGTCCTTATGTCCTCTGACCTACTATATAAACTGATAGGTTTTGGCTTCAATTGCTTTGAATTCTTGATGTATTTGATGGGAATTGGAGCAGTATGAAGGTAGTGATAATGAATCTTTGCTGATTGTCATATCTTATTATTTGGAGTATATTTTTTATATACCATATATTCTGAGCAGAGACCTCCTTCAATGGGCATCTATCCTGATTTGTGGATTTTCAGGGCTGGAAAGAATCTTAGAGGTATCTAATGTCTTCATTTTATGGGCAAGACAACTGACATCTTAGGGAAATGAAATGACTTGTCTGAGGACAAAGGTCTAGTAAGTGAAAAATCCAGGATTAGATCTTGGGCCTTTTGACTGAAATCAGTGCCCTTTCTACTACATTGTGTGCTTCCAGGACCTAGGTTATTGTTAGGCTTACATGCATGACTATAAGGTATTTGTACTTTGTACTTCAAATTCTAATTTAAAGCCCATGTGCTTCAAGACTCCAAAGATCTCATTTTCTCTTCTATGTAGATATTTCTTCTAATTGTATAACCCATGAAACATGAGGTCCTAAAAATTCAAGATATAAATGTCAGGTAGAAGGCTCTCAGGAGAGTAGACCTCACTTGGGCAGTCATTTGCCTTCTTTCTTCTTATGATATTGCCTTTGACATTGACTGCTACTTTGGGGGCAAACTGGGAGTGCATCATGCTTTTTAGGTAAATGTTTTAGCTAACAGAAGAATGAAAAATGTTTTACCATTTGGACATTGCTTTGAGGCCTCGAGACTTGATTGTTATTCTTTGTTGCCAAATCATTCATTTGTTCAACAAATGTTTATGTATTGTGTCAACAAATGTTTGGAAAAATATAAACTTACTTGAAATTACTATTCTTTAGATAGAGGTGATGGAAAAAGAGGTGTGTATCTATTCATATTAATAATTTGGAACTACTTTTATTTCAAAATCTTATGTGCCAAGTATCTGGAGTCACATATGTATGTGTGTGTGTGTGTGTGTGTGTGTGTGTGTGTGGTGGGGTAGGTGAACAGTAACAATTGATGACCTAGAGAAAATTATGAGACAAAAGAGGTGAATCTGTATAGGGCAGGAGAATCCAGATGAAAAGTGTCATTTCATAGATAGATATCTTTAACAAACTTTTGTTTTGCAACTCACAAGGAAAGGTAGAAAACAGCTGCTAATAGGAGCAATCTCAGTGTGCAGTCTTATACCTAAAGTGGGCAGGGAGTGGGTATCTGTGATTTAGTCAAAAGCTTATTTGAGAAAAAGTATGATGGCAGTGAGAGACTATTACCTATAGGACCAATAAAATTAAGGTGTTTTCTAAATTATCCAATAAGGAGGGAGAAATGTGAAGCAGAGAAGTAGGTATGAAAAATAAGGGAGTAAAAAACAATCCAGGAAAAGGTTCTTACCAGTCAAACTGGTGTTCACCAGTCAGAAAACTGATTATTTCAAAATAAAAAGCTTTTGCGCCACCACTGCCGCTACCACTACTGCCACTGCCACCACCACCACTGCCACAAAGTCCTCAGCAGCACTAGCAACAGCAACAGCAACAACAAAAATATATCCAGAACAAGAAGAAAAGAATAAAACCAGGAAAATTTTTACATCAAATATTCCTGATAAGTCTTTTATTCAAAATTTTGAAAGTATGCATAAGATCAAGAACCACTACCTGACTTAGTAAAACAGGCAGTTTGCAATAGAGACAGATTAGCACATGAATTAGCACATGAAAACATTTTGAAAATCTCTGATCAAAGATATTCAAGTGAAAACAAATGAGATTTCATTTAATGCCCCTCACATTGATAAAAAACTAAAAAATTCCACAGAATTGGGTGTTGGCATCACTTCCTAGGAAAATGACGTGCTTTTACACTGCTGATGGAGGTATGAATTGACCCAACTGTTTGGGAAAGCATTATGGAATCAATACAATCAGGATTCTGCATCATAGCTAATGTGTGGGATTTGGGGTCAGGAAGACCTATGTTAAATCCTGTCTTAGGCATTTAGCAGCTATGTGACCATGCTATGTCACGGCTATGTCAATTAACTGTAACTACATTTTGGTTCACTTCTTGAGGCCTCATTTTCCTTATTTATAAAATGGAAGGATTGGACTGGATAACATTCGAGGTACCTCTTAGTTCTCAGTCTAGGATCCTATGACTCTTTAACATGGTGGTCCCAGTATTGAGAAAAAATCCCAAGGAGGCTGACAGTAAACAAAGATCTAGATATATTAAAAATATTACTAGAAGCACTCTTTGTAACAATGAGAATTACTGAAGAAATTTATATGTTTGAATGTAATGAAATTTTACTACACCAAAATAAATTCTGAATATGAAAAATTCAGAGGAATATAGCAAGACATAAGTAACATATGGTGGAGAAAGTGGAACCAAAAGAACAATGTCTGTACAGACTATAGCTACATAATTAAAATAATAATAGTAGCACATCCATGTCAAATATACAGGGGAAAAAATTAGAAAGGATCTTGGAAAGAAAGATGATGTAAGGACTCTTGTTTTAAAGTCAATATACATATTTTTGTTTTGGGACAAGCAAATGGTGATAGATATAATTTACATTCTTTCATTTTGCTTATTTTAAAATTTTATTTTCTTATGTCCCTATTTGTTAAAACTCTCTACTTGTCAGAGAGTTAAATTATATAGTATATATATGCATATATATGAATATGTATCTACATATCGAGGCCTCATCAATTTGCCCAGTGTGGTGTTGTCATTGTTTCTCTTATAAAAGCTGCTCCTGTGAAAAATCAATGTGAAATATATTCAGACCTGCTGAAGCACAAACCTTTTTCCTCTTAGCCTCTAATATGGAAGTGGAACATAGTGGGTGGTAGTCTAACTTCCAGATTTTTTGTTTTTTGTAGAAGGCCTTCCTTTGCTTTAATTTTTATTCATTGTACTTATGGCACTTGAAAATTGATGTCTTTTTATGTAAGACTTCTTTTTTCCTAATTTGTATTTCTAAATGTACAAGCAATCATGTACATAAAAATAGATAAGACTACAGGCTACTTTCCAAAATTCCTTAGATTCTTGAGTTTGATTTCTTAGGC
This sequence comes from Trichosurus vulpecula, assembly GCF_011100635.1. Classification (NCBI taxonomy): domain Eukaryota; kingdom Metazoa; phylum Chordata; class Mammalia; order Diprotodontia; family Phalangeridae; genus Trichosurus; species Trichosurus vulpecula. Next base: position 74,762,759 of record NC_050575.1, on the reverse strand, counting down.
AAAATTACTTGGGGGAAAAATGGGTGTTTTTTTTTTTAAAATGCCTCTCTTTTTGGCTAAACTTAAACCCAAATAAAAATTTGGGCCTGGTTGTATTCTCATCTAAGGAATGTGAATAACCCTCTTATATAATTACCATTTGAGGATACCATTATGTATCACAGAACATTCAACCATGCATTGATGAAGATTAATATGGATGAGTATGAATAGGATACAAGCCAACTTTACTAGACCTTTTAAAAGTTTAATTTATTATAATTTCAATGGGTCTCGATTATAAACTTGTAGATATTTCAGCTTCAGTTTTCAAAACTAGGTCCATTTAGGCTACCATAAATTCACTTGGGATCTATTTCACTTTAAATTTATTGTGCCACAATGAGCTTGGAATAAGAAGTTATGCTGATAGATTTCAGAAATGAGGGAGAGGAATACTTTGAAAAACTGTTGAATTCTGAAAACTTGCCAGATCCTCTTGTTATAGAAAAGAGTTGTAGGACATCTTTTGGTTGGGATAGAAACTCCCAGGAAACAAAGACTCCTTACCTTGGAGGATCTGGTTCTTCTTCTTCTTCTTGTTCTTGTTCTTCTTCTTGTTCTTGTTCTTCTTCTTCTTGTTCTTCTTCTTGTTCTTCTTCTTCTTGTTCTTCTTCTTCTTCTTGTTCTTCTTCTTCTCCTTCTCCTTCTCCTCCTCCTTCTCCTCCTCCTCCTCCTCCTCCTCCTCCTCCTCCTCCTCCTCCTCCTCCTCCTCCTCCTCCTTCTTCTTCTTCTTCTTCTTCTTCTTCTTCTTCTTCTTCTTCTTCTTCTTCTTCTTCTTCTTCTTCTTCTTCTTCTTCTTCTTCTCCCCCCTTTGTTCTCAAAGAAGACCAATGACATTATGAGGCTGATAACTTGTGTGTGAATTGTATATAAGTGAGCCAAAGCTGAGCAAAGTTGTTAGCCATACTCTTTCCTCCAGAGTCATCAAAGTCCAGTGGCAAGACAAAAGTTAAGATGGTCCAGGATACAGTGGATGACTTTGGCCTTTCTAAATTAAGATCTTTCAATGATCCTCTGGACCAGTCCACTGTGTTTCAAATGGAGCTACTTGGAGGATCAGTTCAATTTTCTAGTGCGAATCCCTTTCCTTTTCCTTTGAAGAGTCTATGACCTCATATGTGTACTAGCTACAATAATATAAATTTAAACATATTTATAACATAATTTAGAGACTATTTAGTGTAATCTTATTTTATAGAGGAGGAAACAGTGACCCCAGTTTCATAAAAATGAATTCATAACTGGCAACAAGCTTTGAATTATATAACGCATGTTACATACATTATCTTATTGTACTTCACAACAACCTTCTGAAGTAGTACAGTTATTATTGTCATATATCATAATATTATTGTACACATGAAGAAACTGAGTCTCTGAAAGTTTAAAGTGACCTATGTTTCAGAAAGCTATTTAGTGGCTGAGGCAGGTTTTGAACCCAGAGCTTCCTGATTCCAAGTTCAGTGCTCTGTCCATTGGGCCACCTAGGTGCCTACTCATTCTTTTCAATTTTTTGTAAATTTTGTCCCATAAATCCTTGATAGAATAACTATTTGATACTCTTCGGGTGATGATATGCTTGTTGGTTTTGAGCACGTTGCAGCACATCATAAATAACATGAAAGACAAGCAGCGAAAAAAGATGTAATCAAAGAACTGTATGGCTGAAAAAGTTGGGTTGATCACATGGTGAGAGTCAGGAATAACCAATGAACAGCTTATAATCACCATTGGAACTGTCCGGATGCAATAATGTTGGATGAACCCCCTATGGCAAGCAATCTAGCCAAAAGTTATTCAGGATGGGCAATTATGGATGGGCTGCAATCTGCAATATTGGAGGGAATGTCCACTTAAGTCATTGTAATATCTTTTTCCATGAACATTTCCCCTTTTTGAGATCTTTTAAAAATCAATATTTAATGCTTTTAAAATTGTTTCATTTCAAGCATAGATTTCCTCTGTATATATTCATATCCATCTGCTCTTCTCTGACTTCATTTTCATGAGTACCATTTGTACTTCATCATGTACCACATTGACTTTCTCATTATAGAAACACTGATGGATGTGTCCTACATCACATCTCTTTGTTGTTCTTTCAGGTTTATCTATAAATGCTTTTAGGGTGATCTAGCTAATTTGGGTCTTATGCCAGGCTTTCTGAAGTTCATTTCTCTACTTCTTTTTCTTATGTCATGAAGTAGTATCTCTCAAAATTAGTCTCCTTTATGTTTTTTCAAATAAACTTGTATATTCTAAATTTATTTTGCTTTCTGCCATCATGTTTAACAGCAAGATGTGTTATCTTATAGTGGAAAGCCTAATGGACTTGGTCTCAGGGCCCTGAGTAAATTCTACATCTTTCAACACTTTTATAATTTTGGGGACCTTGCTTAATTCTTTGAGCATCATTTTACTCCTTACAAAGTGGGAATAATAACACCCTTGATACCTACCTTTTGGGGTGGTTTTGAGGATAATATTTTTTTTTCCCCTTGACCCACAGTTTATTGAATCTTGGGTATATTTGAGGATGGCTTATGACTAGGGGGAGGGGGTGGTACAGAGAGAACAGGGAGGAGGTAGTAGATCTCAAGCTGAAGGAAAAGTGGTAACAGGAAATCGGGGAAGCTGGTCCCCCATAAGCACCTGCCGTTCCACTCCTTTCTCAGTAATTGCTGCCAACCGGATTACGCCACCACTTGAGCCATCTCTCTCCATGGCCAAAGCAAGAGCATTGGCAGTGAACTGAAGACACTGCTTTTCATTCATACCCTCTTGATAGGTGGCATCCACATAGCCATAGATGTAGGAGCTACCTGAACCCCCAATGGAGAAAGGCTGCCGAATCATCATACCTCCCATGGGTACTGAGTATACCTGGACCCCCTCATAGGGATCCCAGCCAGCCACGATGATCCCAGCCATGAGATCCTCTCGGTAACGATAACACATCTCCTTGAAGAGGTTAGCAGCTGTGTGGACCAGGGGAGGTTCGTTCAGTTCAATGCTGTGGAAGCTGAGCTGGTAGGTGACCGCGTCCGCCACGGCCTGGGTGTCCGCCGCTGAGCCGGACCGGCAGCAGAAGATCCGGTCGTGGATAGGGGTCAGCTTGTCCGTGACTCGATTGGCGATGTACGACCCGGTGGTAGTCCTGGAATCTGCTCCCAGGACCACGTCCCCATCAAACTGCACGGCCATGATGGTGGTCCCGGTGGAGACGCCTCGATTCCCCCAGTCCGGGGCGAGGCCCATAGGCCCATAGGCTGGTCCGGGGCACGCTCCTCGAGCCGCTACTAGAGCCGAAGCCATTATTCCGCCTGAGGATAATATTTTTTGAAAAATATTTATCTTGTTATCTTCAAGTTGGTTAAGGTTGTTTCTCAGTTCTTTAAGTCTTATTTTCTTACAGTAATGGAAGTACAGAAGGAAAGGTGTTTATTAAACATCTACTGTATGCCTTATACTGTTCTAATGACTTGAGAAATTTTATCTCATTTAATCCTCACAACAGCCCTGGGAGGTGGGTGCTTTTATTACCTCCACTTGACAATTAAGGAAACTGAGGGAGGCAGAGTTTAAGTGACTCACCGAGGATCACATAGTTAAGCATCTGAGGCTGGATTCATATGTGGGTCTCCTAACTCCAGGCCGAGAGCTCTAGCCACTGCACTACATGATGATAGTTGATAGCTAAACTTCTTAGTCAATAAGAATAATAATCAGTTTACTTTCATTCATTACCATTTTTTGGTATTAACAGCTCATTGATTTAAGTTTGGTTGGAGTTTTTATAATTTTGTGCAGATTTTTCTCATTTTTATCATCAACATAATCCTAGAGTCTGAAAGGATATTAGAGTGATCATTTATCTGTCTCCCTTGGTCTCAGTTATTTCATCCAAAAAATGGGAGGGGGTATTTAGTGGCTTTCCTACTTTCAGGTATTGGTCACTTAGGAGAAGTTATATTTGTCATGAAAGTTGCTAAGCTGGTAATTCTTCCCATATAACCTCATTCAATCCCTCAGACTTCTCAATATTCACATAATTGCTTAGAAATCCTTTGTTTTTTTTTCCCCTACTGCAAGGAGTCATTCCATCTGCCAAACCCAAGGCCCAATTCTTCATGAACCTCTTTTGCTTGAAAGAAGTGTAATGACCATCACAAAATATATTGTTATTAAAGAGAAAATCCAGCAACATCTTCTATGAATAGTACCCATGCAGATGCTGTGGCCTGGGCTTAATGCTTGATAATTCATTCAGTGCCATGTATTGGTCAAATCCAGATCTAATGTGTCAGCAGGACAGAAGAATTGATAAAGAATGGATGAATAGGCAGAACAAATGATTTGTCATACAACTTCCTCTTAGCAGTGGAAAGTAATTAATTTAGATAAATTATATAAAGTGTCCTGAATTCAATATGAGGATTTCATTGAAAATAATGAAGCTTTGATTAGCTGCTTCTCCAAAGCAATACCCTGAAGAAATAAGGAAGCATACCTTTTATAAGTCAAACCTGATACTTTTTTTTTGCTCTTCGACTCCCTCACCCCTATCTGTCTTTGGGTGATAGAAAGGGGCTTATATAGGATCATAGATGTAGAGCAGGATGTGATCTTTGAGAGTATCTAGTCCAACTCCTTCATTTTAAAAATGAGGAAACAACTTTAGAGAGGCTAAATATCAAGGTTGCAAAGGTAGTAAGTGTATGAGCAGGGATTTAAACCCAGGTCCTATGATTCCAGGGCCTGAACATATAGAACTTGTTATTTCATTAGAGTGGAAGCACCCTGAAATACTGATGCATCAAATCTGCCAAAAATGGACTCTTTAACAGAAAAGAACTTTGCTCCCATTGTCTAAGTTACAACTAAGTTAAAAGTTAGAGCAGTTGCTGCTTGAGGACAGTGGTTCTTGTAGGGAAGTAGAAACTCTATTAAGCATGTAAAGAATATTTATATATCTATGGAATAATTGTAAAGGATACATCAATACTTTGGTTCTGTGATAATGTCAATGTGAGTGCTTCCTTTGATGGCACAAACAAGAATCCATCCATGCCTTCTCATCGTATGCAGCACTTGTCCGTAGCCTCACATAAATCACCTGCAGGGCCTCTACCCATTGTGCTGGGAAGCCTTCCTCTAGGTTCTTTGATGTTATGTAGATACTAATGTAGCATGTAATCCATCATTTTCTATGTTTTACTCTGTGAGTGATCCACTTCCTTTTTCTGGTCTTGTATCTCTTTGGTATCTTTCATGCCATTTCTGATATATGTCTTTATTTTCACATTTGTTGTTGTTGCTATTGTCATTCAATTGTTTTCCAGTCGTGTCTGACTCTTTGTGACCCCATTTGAGGTTTTCTCGGCAAAGATAGTAGAGTGGAACTTCTCCAGTTCATCTTACAGATCAGGAAACTGAGGCAAATAGGGTTAAGTGACTTGCTCGGGGTCACATAGTTCATGAGTATCTGAGGTCAAATTTGGATCAGGAAGATAAGTCTTCCTGACTTCAGACCTAGCACTCTATCCTCTATGCAATTTTGCTGCCCCATCCTTGTTATATGTGATAGCCTTAATTCCACCTACTATGCATCTCTTAATTGTCCTTTGGGTCACTTGACATTTTATTTCTTTGAGGACTATAGTATTCTACGATTCTTAGGCATAGAGCACCACCAGAAGAATATGCATTTTAAAAATAAAGGTATTTGTTTTTGATAAAAGCTTGAACTTATTTAAAATATTCTACAATTTCCTAGGTGCAATTCAGCCTACTCTCTTCCTTCCATATAACTCTGGGATTGGTTCAGTGTCCACCCGCAGTGTTTGTCCATTATATATATTATATATATACATAATGCATGTGTGTATGTTTGTGTGTGTATTAACACACACACATACAATACACACAACTCCCTGAGACTTTAAGTTGAAGAAAAGGAACATCATTGCTAAGTAATGAGTTTCTATATCTGTGAATTACCTAATCACCAATAAAATCACAGGTTCATCCCTATCTTATATGCAAAAATATATGAATATGCTCATGTACAGTGTTACACAAACTCTAAAGGTTAAACTACATCACTTAGGCAAGAGGCATTCTTCCTCTACTTACTTTATTTCCTTTGTATAGTTAGGAAAAATACTTTTTAATAATTCTAGGTTTCTTTTTAGGAGGTTTGACAATGTTCAAGGTGTTATAAATATACTCAAACTGTCTAGGAATAAATAATACTCTTTGGGAATAAACGGGTACATCCCCTGAACAGAGTATAGGAGAGAGTACAAGAACTCAGACACATGCCAGTCCTTTTATTGACTCCCAATTCAAATCTCCTGCCTGACTTTTCATTAGTCAGATGCAACCCCTGACTCCCCATATAACACCCTCCTCAAATGGCTCATCAAGCATGAGTACAGGCCTCTAGCCTTTCACCCTACCAGAAGCCACTTAGATCACAGCTCTGATTAGAACAAGTCATCTGACTTACATTCTACTAAAGCTGGGGGGAGGGGGGAGATATTTTCAACTCTGTGGAAACAACACTGCTCCCACCATTTCTCACACAGGCATGCTGCATTTAGCACAATATCATTCAGAAGTAGGAGCTATGGAGAATCCCCTCTTTGGCTTGGATTCAGTGATAGATATTGTCGATCTGAAAGTTTGGTTAAAGTAGGCAAACAGGTTAGGTGATATATAAATTCATATAGTCCATTCCCTTAAAGCTAGCATGATCATGGAATCAGAAGCAAACTTCTGATTAACTGAAAGAAGAAAGCCAAGATTTAAGTAACAAGTTAAGGTAAGAAAGGAAGTTTCTTAGTTGAATGAATCAATTGACAAGGTAGTGTCACTTAGGGATTACGATCCCAAGATGCAAATGTGCCTAGAATATCAAGACAGGAGAAATCCCACTGTTCTGGTTGTAGGCATCCTGCCACCACAGAAATGGTACCATTTGTTAATCTTTGAAGTTGCTGAGACAGGAAAGGGCATTTTTAAAGTAGAGCAAAGCAGTTTGGATGATTAATTATGGCTTTGGATATTATTGGGGTTCAAATAATCTGAAAGGATTATCAATATCTACTCTGACAATGGAAGATACTCTGGGGTATATACACTTCCCTGGAACACATTCCATTGGATCCATGTTTTCATTGATTTGTATGTACTTGTGCTTGCCTACCCTCTGTGATTCCAATCTATATATTTGACACAAGGGGTCCGCCTAATGCCTTGAGAACTTTCTTTAATTTTTCCTTACATTAAGAGGATACCAATAGAACATTTAGGCTGCATACTGGCTCTCCTTTGCCCTTGCCACATGAATAGATCTTCCGATTTTTCTATCATATTTTCTTGATGATATCCTTTACTTTATTTCTTTTTTGAAATTCTCTATTCATTTTATATTTCAGTATGTCTTCCCATAAATAATAAATGCTTATTAGATTAAATTGAATTAATGCCTTGTTCACTACTTACTTTAAATTTTTTTTTATTTTTAGCTTTTTTAAAAATTAAAAACACCAAACAAGGAGCATTTCCATATATATAACTTGAAACAAAAAGAAAATTCTCTAAGAGGTGATGAATCCCCATTTTGTACCACTAGCTTTTTAAAAAAAAAAGATAAAATAAATTTTACATGTTAACTTCCAAAACTGTCATTGTTTGTGTTTCCTTGTTAACATCCTTCTGTTGTTTCCTGTACATCATTAAAAATGTCTCAGTGATTCTCTTTTTTAGATTAAATTTTCCTATTTCATTTTTTACAGTTACATATATAAATAATTTTTAACATTTTTTAAAAATTAAGTTCTCAGACCTCCTTTCCTCCCTTCTCCTCTCCTTGAGAAGGCAAGAAATTTGATATAGATTATATATGTGCAGTCATGCAAAACATTTAAGCCAAATTGTGAAGGAAAACAGAACCCCTTCCCCCCCCCCAAAAAAAAGGGCAAGAAAAATAAAGTTAAAAATATGCTTTGATCTGTATTCAGACTCCATCAGTTCTTTCTCTGGAGTTGGATAGCATTTTTTATGGCAAGTACTTTGGAATTGTCTTGTATCATTTTATTATTGAGAATGACTAAGTCATTCACAGTTGATCATTATACAATATTGCTGTTACTCTGCACAATGTTCTCCTGGTTCAGCTCACTTTTCAACAGTTCATATAAGCCTTCCCAGGTTTTTCTGAAACCATCCTGCTTGTTATTTCTTATAGCGCAGTTGTATTCCATTACAATCATATACCACACCTTGTTCAGCCATTTCCCAATTGATGGAAATCCCTTCAATTTCCAATTCTTTGTCACTACTGAAAGAGCTGCTATAAATATTTTTGTATATATAGAACCTTTTCTATTTTAAAAAAATCTCTTTGGGACACAGATCTAGTAGTGGTATTGCTGGGTCAAAGGATATACACAGTTTTATAGCCCTTTGGCATGGTTCCAAATTGTTCTCCGGAATGATTAGACTAATTAATAACTCCACCAACAGTACATTAGAGTCTCAATTTTTCCACATTTCCTCTAACATTTGTCACTTTCCTTTTCTATCATATTAGCCAATCTGATAAATGTACAGTGGTATCTCAGAGTTGTTTTAACTTCATTTCTCTTATTTAGAGTATTTTTTTCCTATGATCGCAGATAGCTTTGATTTCTTCTTCTGAAAACTACCTGTTCATATTTTTGACCATTTATCAATTGTTGAATGACTCATATTCTAGTAAATTTGACTCAGTTCTCCATATATTTGAGAAATAAAACCTTTATCATAGAAATTTTCTATAAAATTTCCCCCTATTTTCTCCTTTCCTTTTAATCTCAGCTGCATTGGTTTTGTTTATGTTAATACTTTTAAATTTAATGAGATCAAAACTATCCATTTTACATTCTATGATGCTCTCTATCTCTTGTTTGGTCTCAATTCTTTCCTTTTCCAGTGATGTGACAATAAACTATTCCACGCTCCCCTAAATTGTTTATGATATCACCCTTTATGTCAAAATCATGTACCCTAAATGGGTCTCTTTAAAAAAATTGCAATTATTAATCTCTCTTTCCTGAATCTTACTAATGAAGAAGGAAAAAAAGATATAAACATACTTGCAATGAATATATATAGAAAAATGAATTCACACAGTGACCATGTCTAAAAATGTATGTCCTTGTATGTTGTGTCCATCATCTCTTTGCCAGCAGGTGAGCAACATGCTTCTTCATATGTCCTCTGGAAGCAGAGTTATTCATTACTTTATTCAGTGATGTAAAGTTTTTATAGTTGTTTTTCTTCTATTAATTATTCTCCTTTTCCTGCTCACTTGACTCTGTGTCAATTTATACAACTTGGGATTCTCTGTGATCATATATTTCATCATTTCTAATAATGCAATAATATTCCATCACATTCACATGTATTCCTTTATCTGCAGGTTGTTGAGCAGAGATATTGCTGCTGTTATGTCCCTCAGGAATCTTGAATTATTTTAATATATATTTTGAAGACTCCTTGTCACAGGACAGCCTTTAAGGGAGCGTTTTATTCTACTAAATTAAATGCATTTTTCATACAACTTCAACAAACAGTGCACTTAGTTGGATCTTGTAAGCTCTGCACCTTTATATCAGTTGTACGAATTTAAAGATGTGGCCTATCCTAGAATACAATTTATGAGTGAATATTTCCTTCCCATACCTTCATCAAAAATGCCCTTAATGCATGCCTAAATTATTCTTATAAAGATTTTGTGAATAATAAAGCCACCATATGGATCATTAGTTATTCCTATTCATGAAGGATAAATGAGCAAAGTACAGTTTTGTCCATTTCATCCTTAGTCATGCCTTGTATTTTTAAGTTCAGGAAGAAGCCCTGCTTTCTGTGGTGTTGTCTAGGTTGCCAATTGATAGCCTTCAGAGCTACAAATAGCCCTAAATGCCCTTTGTATGACCTTAAGATATACAAATAGAACATTATAGACTATCTCAGAGTATAAGGATTTCTAACTATAGCTCTCATTAATGCTAATACAGCTTCACATAGTGGGATAAAACTCTATTCCTTGGAATTGTTAAGTCTAAGTGGGTGCAGTACATGAATGCCTGATCAGAATCAGGCAGTCAGTCTCTCCCAGGAGAAGAAGAACTAATTTGAGGTTTGGATTTATCTTTATAATGTTCTATTATGCCTAACAATCATAAGCAATTTTAAGATGGCTGAGTGGAGTTGCCTAGGCCTGTCCTATTCTCTGATGTCTGGTCCGCTCTTGTTATTCAAAATGTGATTCTCATTCATTACTTTTATTTCTTGACAAATGGGACTATAGATATGCACATTCCTTTATAGGCATTGTTAAACAGGAGATAGATTTTTAGCACAGAGAACTTACAAGATGTATGAATAAGCTGAGTAGAGTACATTGTGACCAAGTAAGAGACGGGCCTATCTCTAAAGTCTTATTTAACCCCATTCGGATTTGAGAAGAAATGAATTTTTATTTTTTAGTTTTAATACATTTAATTTGAATACTCTTGGTCAAAGACCCGAGTGTACGGTAAGGTTCTTTTCTAATTGTAGTTTAGAAGTTTGGGGAAATTAAGGAGGAGTTTTTGGTCTAGGCCTTTGATTTCACTGGTGTGGGTAGCTCCCTACTATGGAAAGTCCCTCCTCTGATGTTAGTTAGCAGCTCATCTATAATTTAGCCTTAAAATAGTCTGGAGCTCTGAAAGTTTAAGTGACCTGAGCATCAAATCACATGCAGTATGTGTTAAAGTCAGGGCTTGACTCGATGTCTTCCTAACTCCAAGGCTATTTCACTATTTCACGCTACATCTGACATGTGGGAATATGTAAAGTGAACAGCAAGCTAGGTAATCAGTATAAAAAAAGAAAACCGATCCAATCAATCAGTTGCTTTGGCACTGAATTGACAAAACCTTAGTTATTCTGTGATACCTGAAGTAGCCAGCTATTGCTAGAAAAACCCTGCCCCCAGCCCCTAACTGCAAACCCCAGTCTGCATAAGGAAAAAACCAGACTAATTTCCTGCCTTTGGTGAGTGTCCTGGGCCCCTAAGACTCTTCCAAGGAATGTTAGCTAATTACCAGGAAAAGCCTCTGTCTAACTGAGTGGGCTCAGAGATGTCTCTATCTAAAGTCAACAGACTAGGCCAGAGCATCCCTTGGATGAAAGCCTTGGCCCTAGACATTATCTTAAATTATATGACCTCTGCCTTATCTTGAGCCTTCCTTGTAGTGGGACTATGGCAAGATGGACACAGGGATCCTGAGTTGACACTTTGTTAGCTATCTGATATGTTGTATCTACAATCTATTAAGGAGTTCCCTTTTATCATGGTCATAAAAAGTACAGGCGTGCCGAGTCTGCAAAATGACATTTCAAGAGATAATTAAACCACTGAACTCTGTATTCCCTATAAAAACTACCCTTTCACTTCCAAACTGGGCCATTTGATTTGGGTAGACTTGATTTCCCCAAACGGTCACCGGCTAATAAACTTCTCCATTTAAAACTTAAACTCCTGTGGTGCGTCTTGCTCGCTGTCGGTATAACAACTCTGCTTCCAGGAGTAGTAAAAATTAAATAATAAAACAGTTGAGAAGAATATTTTTGAGGCTGTGAAACTAGAATACTTGGCAAGTCATTTGGATTTTTCTCAAAGTACTTCTCAACCAGGGTCATTGTGCTCTTTCACCTTGAGTCTACACTCTTTAATTTACCTTAATCAATTCTATATGTAGAATACTTAGCTTTATTCGAGGTATGGCTTAAGAGATACTTTCTATACAAAATAGGTTAAATTTGGACCATTGTCAACTTTATTTCTTTTTGGTCAACAGAATAGGATGATAAGGATCCAGATGTATTTTGTCTCACTCAGAACTAAGCATTTCCCTTTTGTGTTGTAGAAGACTAGTTTCTCCATCCTTCCTTATTGTTTAGATGAAGCAAGACCTTTTCTGAACTCGGGAGTTGTCATTACTCTTTTCTTCTAAAAATTACTTTGTATGAGAAGCAGTGTGAAGAAGACACAATATCTTAATAAACTCTCTAAGACTATAAGATACACAAAAGAGGCTGACCTGCATTGGGAGGAGATTATTTCCTCATCAGGAAATTCCTGTATCAATGAAATCACACATCTAATCCAGGCATTTTCAATCAACACATATTATTAAGTTCTTACTATTTGCCAATCACTGTGCTGGACTTTGGAGAATACAGACAAAATGAATAGCACAATCTCTGCTTACATAGAATTTATTTAACTTACTTTCTTGGAGACGAGGAGGAGACAAAAAGGATACAGAAATAGATGTTGACGGATCTGTCTATATATAGTTCTATTGATAGGATATGATATATCCATATGCACATGTACATACATATAGTAGAATACCTATAAAATGCTTTATATCGACATACAATATAATAATATATTATATGCAAATAAAGATTTTAAGGGGCAACCAGGTGGTGCAGTGGATAGAGTACCAGCCCTAGAGTCAGAAAGACTCATCTACCTGAGTTCAAATCTGGTCTCAGACTCATACTAGGTGTGTGACCCTGGGCAAGTCACTTAACTGTGTTCGTTTCAGTTTCCTCAATAATGAGTTGGAGAAGGAAATGGCAAACCACTCCTTTATTTTTGCCAAGAAAACCTCAAATGCAGTCACAAAGTTTCAAACATGACTGAACAACAACATATAAATAGAATTATATATTATAAATTTATTATGTTGTAAATATATATATATATATGTACACACTTGACATGGAGAGTATATAGCTGAAAAGAAATGAACAACTCTAACAGGGCAATATGGTCTTAAATAATTTGGAAATGCATTTTGTAGCTAGTTCTTTTCCTTTTCAAAAGTCTTTGTATATATGCCTCCCTCCCCACATCCTAGCCAAATATAAGCTCCTTGAGCATAGGAACTATTTATTTTTTGTCTTTATATCCTTAATGCACAATACATTGGCAAATAGCAAGAATAAACATCAAATGAAATTAACTGAAGGGAGAGTGTTAAGGGTTTCCTTTGCCTGGGATAAAAGGTATATATCAGGGAGATGCATCTAGCATTCAGAATTAAATTTGTTATAGAGGTTATCTTGGTGTAGTTGAAAGGCCACAGGATTGGGAAACCTTTCCGGACTCACCCCGGACTTTAGAATTCTGCCACTCGTTCTATGACCTTGAGGATGTACTTTTTAAAAAATATATTTTGATGACTTACTAACTGATCTTGTGGGGTTGGTTTTAAGGATCAAGTTAGTTTGTATATAATAGTACTTTGAAAACTGGAAAGCTTTATGCTGATATATGGTGGTGATCATTGTGCACTGATCTTTGCCCACAAAATGTAATAATTGTGGAGCAGGGTGAAGTGCTGGTGTTAGCCTTTCTTAGCCTCTTTGATCATATCTCTTTAGAAATTAGACACAAATGATTCTTGGTCTTTTTCCACCCAACATCCCCATAACATCCCCATGACTACAGTATGCCCTCGAACCAACCATGATATTATTTTGGGTGTAGGTGTCAGTGGGAAGTTGAAGCATTTTGTGCAATTGTGGTAGCAGCTGTGTAGGGGACAATACAGGAGAGTAACTTGTGACTGGGGCATGGGATAGTTCTTTATTTAAGACCAGATTTCTGTGACAGGTTTATCTTTATCTTGTAAGGAAAGGTTTGTTCTTTCAAAGACTTTATTTTTAATAGATTTTTCACTTGTACAGTATATTCTATTCTTATTACCATAATAATTACTGCAATCATATCAGCATGATCTGGAAAGGTCCTACTGTTAATTGTGGGAAGAAAAGGATTACTTCATTATATTTCCTGTAATTTTAAAATATGCTATTTGCAAAACTAATGAATACTTTAGGCTACGGAAAGTGCTTTGGTTGCTCACAGGTTAGAATTTGGCTGTAGAAACTGTCTTTGTTGGAGATTACTGAGATGTTGCTGTAGTGGTCCTTGATGAGAAGTGAATGATGCGACCTTTATCAGTGGCCTTTGGTGAAAATCATAAAGGCCTCAAATCTGATCACTGTTAGAAATTGTTGATATCCTGTAATCTGAAACTTGACAAGAAATCCACAGGCAGATCTTTTAGTTCCTTCAACAAAACAAGTTTCCTATGATTTATGACTCAAACTCGATACTATCTATCCATACTTATCTCTCTCTACTCCCTATCATGCACCTAGCCAAAGTGGACTTTTATTAACATCCTGTGCTTTCTTAGAAGGTAAGAAATACTTGTAGCTTTAATTCATGCTGTTTCCAAAATGCCCAATCTACTCAGCTTTAGATGTTTGATATTTACACATTTTTCAAGATGTAGCTCAAATGGTACTTTTCTACTAAGCCTTTTCTGCTTTCTTCTCCACTGCCACTCAAGATGGAAGCGTTGTCTCCCTCCTTTGAACTGAGTGAGCCTTTTGTACCTCCGCCATTGTACTGTTACATTTTACCTCTATATTAGAATTATCTGTATACATGTCCTTTCTCCTCTACTAGAAGATAAACTCTGCGAGGGCAGAAGACTGTCTTATTTTTCTATGTGTCCATTACAGCATCTTGTGCAGTGTTTTAAAAATAAGAGACACTCATTTAGAGTAGGTTTTACAAAGAACAAGAGTTAGTATTGAAGTGAGGAAAAGTTCTCAAATAATCAGAGTTCTCCAAAAGCAGAATAACTGTTTCAGAAGGTGGAGAGTTCCCTGAAGCAGAGAACTTTGAGCAAAGTTAGAATGAATATTTGTCATCCATCTTGTAGAGGATATTATTATTTGGTTATGGTTAGACTAGAGGACCTTTGATGTCCCTTCCTTTCTGAGATTCTATGATTCTACGAAGTGTTGGTTGAATAAATGAATGGGTGAATGACATCTCCCAATAGAGAAAAGGATCACACTAAGACTTGGAAAAGACTATGAAATTAAACCATATTTTTTGAATAACTTTTGTATGCATGTTACACTAATGAAAGCTAGTTTCCTGGATTTTTTTCCTCCTAAGAATAGCTAAATGTGAAAGCACGAATCAGGGATTTCTTAATTAAGTGCATTTAGGGCCAGAGGGAAAACTTTTGGTTGAGGATCTTCCTTATCCCTTCCTTTTAAGGAAGACAAATTATGGGTTGGGGAAAAGCATCAAATAAAGACAAACCTCTTTAGATTGCTAGAGTATTAAAGACAAAAACAAAATATATATGGAGTACATGATCCTAGTCTTCACATGCAGTTGCAAGACAAGCAATATAGTTTAGCATCATACAATTAAATGTACATCAAAGCCCTTAATAAATCACACAATTTGCACAGGTAAGATTGGGAGGCAACATGGTACAATAGAAAGGGAGCTAGATTAGAAGACACAGAACATAGGTTCAAATTCTGGTTCTGGTATTTATTTCCTGTGCTACCTAGGCAAATCCCTTAAGTAACAGAACCTCATTATCTTCATCTGTAAAATGAGAGGGTTGGACTATGGTCCGTTCTAGCTTTAATTCTATGACTCCAGGATTTTCCTTTGTGGAAAGGAGTGGTTCTAAACCTATGATTTCATTAGTGTAAGCAACTTCTGAGGACTAAATTCCCTTCAACAATGCAGACTGGTACCAGCACTGAAATTTACAATCTGAATAACCTGGGGCCATCAATGACAGCTTAACTGACTTGCTTAGGACCACATAGCCAGTGTGTGTCAGAGGCAGTATTCAATCTTCCTGAATCCTAGGCTAAAAATCTATCTACTCTTCCATACTGCCTCTCATGATCCTATGATTCTCAGGTGACATATGACTGGCACTATGGCTAATGGATATATTGTTTAAGATCAACATTGTCCTAGGTTTCCATGGAGATAAAGGAGAAACCCTTTCTTTTCCCAAGGCTTTTATACTGGCGACTTCCATAAATAGGGGGAAAACTCATAAATATTGTGTATTTCCTTTGTTCATGGAGAAGAGGCTCCAGGAGTGTGCTGGAGCCACCTTAAAATGGCAGGTGATGGTCAATTGTTAAATTCTCAGAGTGAGCATTTACACCTTGGAAATCAACAAATGCTACAAATTAGAACTTGACTTATTGCTTTATTGAAATAGAGAGTTGAATAAATATTGGAGAAAATGTTGATAATCCAGACTAAACTTAAAACACATTTTCCTCTCAGAGACGTAGTTGTTAAACACTTACCAGCATATTGCTGAGGAACCCTCAATTAAAGACAAGATATTAAGGAGATTCATTGAAGTATGATATCTACAACACATTTAAAATCTATGAATTGGTGTTGTGAATGATGAATATTTGAAATTGCAATGTTAAAGCTTCAATTCAGGAAGGTTTCTTTTATTTAAATAAAAAAGGTTAAAGAAAAGATGGAAAATATTACTGTGAATCTGAGTTTCCCCTACTTCTTTCTGTGTGAAAGAACTAATTAATGTGACTGAAAGGTTCTGACCTACTGACCTAGAAACTGAACAAAAGTCTCCTTTTAACAATAAAATATCACCGTGAACTGCCTAAGATATGGAAAAGTCTTATGTCAGGGATCCTTTCTGACAGTACCCAGGGTATACCTTGGAGGACTTGTTTACTATTTATGTGTGTTGTTGACCCTTCTAAGATGATCTGGGAACTTCAGTATTTGAGTTCTCTGATGCTTATTCCAAGGGTACATCTCCTCTTCCAGGCACATGGACTCACAAGACACAAAACATGAACGGTTTTATTTAAAAATTAGTAGAATGAGGAACAGAATCTAATCAGTCAGAAATTAATGATGTCTACCAGAAAGTAATTCTTCTTCCTCCCCGCTCCCCCCCCCTTTACTATAATTCTCAGCAATCTACTTCTTTGTGTCACTGCTTTAAAGCATAATATACTGCCTTACATGGAATTGAGATTTTCTCACCACTTTGGTGCTCCCTCTTTGAAGCCAATGTGTCTTTCCAGTACTGTTAATCCCTCATCGCCACCCCCAGCATCATGGGTTTCCATTTGCTCTTTGCAGGTTATATTGTTCTCCATCTACATCCCTGTCATTGTCCTGTGTAACTCTGTTTCCTGTAGTTCCTCGATGCTTCCCGAAGGTGGGAGTAGTTTGTTACCCGCCCCTTTCTGTGCCTCCATGACCACTATTCTACCTTTCTCAGCTTTCAGCAGATGACACTTCTTTTCTCTCATACAAGTCCTTCAATTACTAGCCCATAAAGCATGAACACTTTGGGTGAGGTTATAGCTCAAAAACAGACATGCAGACATGAATGCCTCTATTTTTAAAGCCTTCTTTTACAGTTTGGTCCTGACAACTTTAAGGTTTGCATACAAGAATTCTTTTTGTGGGTTATGGGGAATCTTCAATTTGCTTTCTGTTCTTTCTTCCCAATTCCACAAAGGCTCAGGGTAGCTTAATAGTATTTGCATCTTCTCTCCTCTACTACCTGGGTGCTCTGTCTAATGCTCACGTCAAGACTTTCTGTTGAGTCTAGGGATTTGAGGGAGCTCCTCACTTGTTTCTTATTTGACTCTCCCTTCTCTTCACCTTCACCTGGACATTTAGGCAGAATTACTTAATTATACTAGGGCTGCTTCCTGAAAAATCTGTAGGAGCTAATCCCTCCAACTGCTGTTTATGAAAGGAGAAAGATTTGCAATCCCTTCTGTATAAGGCAATTTAAGAAACTGCTTCATTTGCTACTGTAGTAATGCTAGAATAGTATTAAAACACATAACATTATAGAGTCATAACCTGTCTGGTTTTCAGTTTCTTCACATATAAAATGGAAGGTTGGAAGACAGATGAATTTTAAGGTCCTTTTCAGTTCGAAATGCTATTTCCTTCAATAGCACTCATGTTTATAGCTGTCTGGGACTTTGAGTTTACCTTCCATCAGGACTTCAGTGGTTAAAGACCTTATTCCTTTAATTATCATGAGTAATTAAATATCTTGTTACGTTGGTATTATAATACCTACCTCCCAGGGCTGTTGTGAAATGAGATAATATTTGTAAAACACTTTGCAAACCTTAAAGTATTACAGAAATGTTAGTTGGTGTTATTATCACTATTCTAGAACTTTTTACTCTTCTTTAACGCCCTCCTTTTCATCACTGAAACATTCTCAGAAGCATGAATTAAAGTGAGAAACATCGTGGAGAATCCTTCAGGAGGGACTCTACGGATGCTAGCATCCAAGTGGTATTCCCTTTTTTTCTGTCATTACTCGTGTATCTTGATGGTGTTCATGATTTATTATTCACTTCTTCCTCATTCTATCACTTTTCAGCTGGTGTTATTATCCTCAGATGAGAGATGAAGATGAGGTTGCAGATGCTTGCATTCATTTCAGATTCCTTGGCATTTTCTGCAATGTAGCACAGTTGGTTTGTTGGTTTTTTCCCCTAAATACTTGGCACAATTTGCCCATTAATAATCACAGTCTCTTTGTTAGAATTTCCTTGAAATTAATTAAGAATGCGCAAAATAAATTTCTTTACTTCCTATTGTATTCAGATATATGGTGGCGGTGATGGGAGGTATCTTGCTGAATTACTAAATGGTTTTCCCTGTTCCTGTCAATTAACCATGTTTCACTCACTAGTAGACTAATTCGTGATTGTGTTTATTGAAAACTACTTAACCATTCCCCTCTGTGCCCTATGTCTTTCTCTTTCTTCCTATTGGTTGTCTTCAGGCCCTTATTTTCATATCCTAGATGACCTTTCTACCTTATTCATACTGAAAATGGAGATTATCCCAGGAAAGTTTCTCCAATTTTGCCTTTTCCTTGCTTCTAACTCACTTCCTTTCTTCCTTTGTACAATTTGCTCTTTCTTCCAATTTCAGGTAATCCTTTCATCTGGCTTTTTAGAATTCAGTCTGCACCATCTGTGCACTACCATTTTCTCCACTCCATTTCCTTTTTCAATCTTTTTCTCTTATTTCTTACTTTTTCTCTTTGGACTTCGAATGACCCATAATGCTTTCCTAATCCTGACAAAGTGTTAAAAATACCTTTTATGGCCTTGAAGCCCTAAATTAACAATGAAATATTCCTTTTTGATTGGTTTGGGCTTGGATGCTAAATAGCAATCAGTATATTTGGTATTTTAACTGTAGTTATATGTATCCATTAAGGAAGTGCTATCTTTGAGATTCCCTGGGGGGAAAAAGCACAGAAACTCTAATTTGTAAAGTTTCTCTTCACCTTCCCATTTGTTACATTTAAATATAAATTTAAAGTATATGGAAACAGAGTGATGGAGATGAAAGAGTTCTGCATGTAGAAGTTGGAAGAAGTAGGTTAAAATATTAATAGCTGTGTGATCTTAGGTAAGTCATTTAACCTCTATGTGTCTCATATTACTGCTTCATACTTTCCCACTGTCATGGATGGGTTAAATTAGGAAAGAGATTATGGTGTAATGGGTTAATGACTGCTTTAGATTTAGGATGACCTAATTTCAGGTTCTACCTCTGATATATATTAACTATGTGACCCTGGGAAAGTCACTAAATGTCTTGGTCTTGGTTCCCACAAGCAACTCTCTAAGATTTTAAGTTGTAGTAGAGTTGATGATTTGCATGAGTGGGAAGAGTTTCCACACTAGGAATTCAATAGATCTCAAATAGCAACTCTGCTTTCTGTTCATAGCAACCTCTCCTTATTTATAGATGGGGAGAAAATAAGACCTTTAACATATATTATATTCTAAATCACTTTCCAGGTTTTGCCCACCCATAAGCCTTTGCTATGGAACTTCTTGAATCTGCTGGGTATTTTTTGTTTTTTAGAAATAAATTTAGTTCATTTGGATTACACTAAATATTCAGTGTTCATTAAACAAGGATGTGAATGTTGAGGTTGAACAGATTTGTTATGTATCTTTTTCAATTACATATCTTGAGTGCAAGTACATGTTTATAAATGAATAACTATAATAACTCATTAAAAGTTGTATAGCAACAATTTTGTATTTAATTCACCTCATTAATATCTTTAGTCTGCTCTTGAATATTATTTGAGATATTTAATTTAAAGTTTACTTCTCACTAGTTGGAAAAAAAGAAGGAGAATATCTAGGTTTCACTCATATTGCCCTGATGTCAATATTTTCACTTGTATTTTCCCTTCATTGTTTGGAAGTGAGTCATGCTCTTCGCCCCATTATAGTCCCCTTGTTGTACTATAGGGTTTTTAGTCCATTTTTATGAACAGTGTAGTAACAGCTGACATCTATAAAGCATTTTACAGTTTATTTTTATGTGTATTACCTCATTTGGTTACTTAAATGGCAACCTGGTAATGTAGGTACTATTCTACAACTGAGGAACCTGGGGCTCAGGGAATTTAAATGATTTGCATCAACTCCCCCAGCTAAATAAATATGTTTGGAATCTTGAAAGAAAGTGATCAAATCAATATTAAATGCCTCCTCGGTGCCACACACTATGCTAAGTGCTAGGGATTCAAAAACAAGGAAAATAACACACAAACCTGTCTTTGTCCTAAAGAAGCTCACAGACTAATGGGAGAGGCAACATGTAAACAATTATATAAATAAGACATATAGAATAAATTAGAGATTGTCAAAAGGGGGATTGGAAAAGTCTTCTTGTAGGTCAAATTTTAGTTAGGACCTGAAGAGCAACAATAACAAAATGAAACTGAATTCTATGAAATTATAAGTATAGGTCTCTCTCTTCTTTGCAGAGATTGAGGATAAACCAGGAAGCACTGCATGTAAGGTTCAACTTGGTTGAAGTGTTGGTTTTGTTGACCTTTGGTTTTTCTTTGTGATTTTTTGTTAGGAGGAATGCTTCTTTGGGAGGAGGAGAAGAGAGGGAAATAAAGGTGATATCAAAACCAAAGGTGACAATTAAATTTTAATTAAAAAGATTAAATCTGAGAGCCCGTATGAAGTAGAAATAACTAGATTTAGAATCAAGAGACCCGTGTTCAAAGCCTGTCTTTGACACTGGAAGGAAGACATCAATGATAGATTTCTATACCCTATTGCCTGTATATCTTATTTCCCAGTTGCATGTAAAAACAACTCTTTTTTTGAGCATTTGTTTTTAGAACTTTGAGTTCCAAACTCTCTCCCTTCTTCCCTCCCTACCCACCCTCCTTGAGAAGGCAAGCAATTCAACATAGGCCACACATGCATGATTATGCAAAACACTTCCATTATGGTCATGTTGTGAAAGACTAGCTATTTCCCTCCATCCTTTCCTGTCCCCCATTATTCGATTTTCTTCCTTTACCCTGTCCCTTTTCAAAAGTGTTTGCTTTTGATTACCTCCTCTCCTGATCTGCCCCCATTTCGATCATCCCCCCTCTCTTATCCCCTTCCCCCCTACTTTCCTGTAGGGTAAGACACCCAATTGAGTGTGTATATTATTCCCTCCTTAAGTCAAATCTGATGATAGCAAGATTCACTCATTTCCTTTCACCTGCCTCCTCTTCCCTTCCAACAGAACTGCTTTTTCTTGCCACTTTTATGTGAGATAATTTACCCCATTCCATCTCTCACTTTCTCCTTCTCCCAATATATTCCTCTCTCACCCCTTAATTTTATTTTTTTGGCTACCATACCTTCATATTCAGCTCACCCTGTGCCCTCTGTCTAAATATATCTATATTCCTTTCAACTACCCTAATACTGAGAAAGGTCTCAGGAGTTACACATATCATCTTTCCATGTAAGTATGTAAACAAAATGGTTCAACTTTAGTAAGTCCCTTATGATTTCTCTTTCCTGTTTAGCTTTTCATGATTCTCTTGATTCTTGTATTTGAAGGTCAAATTTTCTATTCAACTCTGGTCTTTTCATTGAGAAAGCTTGAAAATCCTCTATTTTATTGAAAGTCCATATTTTGTCCTGGAATATTATATTCAATTTTGCTGGGTAGGTGATTCTTGGTTTTAATCTTAACTCCTTTGACTTCCAGAATATCATATTCCAAGCCCTTCAATCCCTTAATATAGAAGCTGCTAGATCTACTGTTACCCTGATTGTGTTTCCACAATACTTGAATTGTTTCTTTCTGGCAACTTGCAATATTTTCTCCTTGTCCTGGGAACTCTGGAATTTGGCTACAATATGCCTAGGAGTTTTCTTTTTGGGATCTTTTTCAAGAGGAGGTTGGTGGATTCTTTCATTTCTATTTTACCCTCTGGTTCTAGAATATCAGGGCAGTGTTCCTTGATAATTTCTTGAAAGATGATGTCTAGGCTCCTTTTTTGATCATGGCTTTCAGGTAGTCCAATAATTTTTAAATGATCTCTCCTGGATCTATCCTCCTGGTCAGTGGTTTGTCCAATGAGATATTTCACGTTGTCTTCCATTTTTTTGGTTCTGTTTTATAATTTTTTTTGATTTCTCATAAAGTCACTAGCTTCCACTTGCTCCATTCTAATTTTTAAGATAGTATTTTCTTTAGTGGTCTTTTGGACCTTTTTTCCATTTGGCTACTTCTGCCTTTTAAGGCACTCTTCCCCTCATTGCTTTTTTGGAGCTCTTTTGCCATTTGGGCTAGTCTATTTTTTAAGGTTTTATTTTCTTCAGTATTTTTTGGGTCTCCTTTAGTAAGTGATTGACTTGTTTTTCATGATTTTTTTGCATCACTCTCATTTCTCTTCCCAATTTTTCCTCTACTTCTCTAACTTGCTTTTCCAAATCCTTTTTGAGCTCTTCCATGGCCTAAGACCAGTTCATATGTTTTTTGGAGGCTTTTGATGTAGGCTCTTTGACTTTGTTGACTTCTTCTGGCTGTATGTTTTGATCTTCTTTGTCACCAAAAAAAGATTATGTAGTCTGAGTCCTTTTATGCTGCTTGTTCATGTTTCCAGTCAATCACTTGACTTTTGAGCTTTTTGTCAGGTTATGACTGCTTTCAGAGTGGAGAGTGCTTTGTCTCAAGCTTTAGGGGCCCTGCACTGCTGTTTTCAGAGCTACTTCTATTCTGAGGTGGTATGATACTCCTATTGTGACTGTGCTCTGGTCTGTGAGTGCAAGCACTCTGCTGTGTAGCTACCAGGAGGACTCCCTCTCCGCAATCACTACAAGCTCTGCCATACCAGTGCTCCTCTTCCCCCAAGAACCACCAGCCAGCACTGCGACCCAGAGCCAAGCAGGGCAAAGCAATGGAACTCTGCCTCTGTGCCAGTAAAGTGCTCCTTACACTCCTGCTCTGATCCACTGCTTGATTCCTGCTGCCATGTGGGCTAGGGACTCCAGAAGCAGCTGATGCTGAAGCTCTGAAAGCTGCTGATGCCCACTGCCCCTGGTTCTGGGGCTGGACCATGCACTTCTCTCACCCAGATCCAGCAGTTTTCCCACTGACCTGCTCTGCTGTCTTTGGCGTTTGTAGGTTGAGAAGTCTGGTAACTGCTGCAGCTCGGTGATTCATGGCCCTGAGGCCTGCTCTGCTGATCTACTCAGCACTTGGTCTATCCTGGCATTTCCCATACTGGGCTGTGCCTTGCTCCCAGTACAGTGTGAAAGACCCTTCCCAGTGACCATCCAGGCCATCCTGGGCTGGAGACCTGCTTCCCTCTGTTGTTTTGTGGGTTCTAGAATTTGTTTAGAGCCATGGAACCTCCCTTGTAATATAGAAAAATTAGTTAAAAAAACCCAACACATTAACACTGACAGAATGCAAGATTCCGCTTTTGTTATCTTCTACCTTTCTTCTGAGGAGGGAAAGTTTGTTTCATGATATATCTTCCAGAAAAAAAAGATTGACCATTATAATTAATCAGACTTTGGCTGCCTTTCAGTGCTTTTGTTTATATTATTGAAGTTGCATACATTAGGCAGGTAGGTGTAGGTGGTATAATGAGTTGATAGACTGTTCAATGAAAAGTGTGGAATACTTGAGTTCAAATCTTTTTTCTGTAAGGGCAAGCAAAGTGGAACTTTTTTTGTCTTTTCTTTTGGAGTGCTTCTCAGCACTAAGGCAAATGGATGCCTTTGACTGAGTCTTGCCTTTGTTTGTAAGAAGGCCCACACCCTTTTACTAGTTAGGACAAAGAGAGGTAAAACGCTCAAGAGACGTAAAACTCTTGAGAGGTGTGAAGTCCTCTGACTCTGTGTGTGTGTGTGTGTGTGTGTGTGTGTGTGTGTGTGTGTGTGTGTGTACTGTGAGATTAACATTTTGCTTGGGGCTCACTCATTGGAGGAGTGTTGGTGTGGAGACACTGGGTAGCTGTTAAGGAGCCCCCGCCTTTGAAAACCCAGATGTTGGTGCTTCTCTCTCTGGTAACTATATATGTATAGTTTTGGTCAGACAGGTAGAAGACTGTCTGTTGATTTGTGTTATTTGCTGTGTTTATATTTTCTTTGTTTGTAGTTTGTTTGTATTTGCTCTGAATTTCAGGGTACTGTCTTTTCCCCCCGAGTGAATAATATATGTATGCTTGATTAAAGTGAGATTGTAAACCCTTTAAAGTTGCTTTCCTTAGAAAAGCAGATCAAAGAACCTGTGCTAGCAGCCCTCCTGTGTGCTGGTGTTATTGGCCTTACACAGCCACAGTAGGGGCAAGCTGCGTTGTTGTTACAGCTTCAAATGCTCATTATCTGTGTGGCCCTGGGCAAGGTACTAAGCTCTCTGAGACTCAGTTTCCTCATGTGTAAAATGGGGACAATAATAACAGCTACCAGACAAAACCGTGAAGACCAAATGAGACAACATAAGTAAAACACTTTGTAAACTTTAAAATGCTATTTAAATGCTGCCTGTTATTATTATTATTGTCCTGTTTCTGCTTATTGCACATTATTGTTTTGTGATGATCTTTCCATTGTTTTCCTCACAATCTGAATGCATAGCAGTATTCCATTACATCAATATACCTCAACTTCATTGAGCTATTCCATAATCAATATTTACCCATTTTGTTTCCTGTTTTGTTTTTCTACTACCAAAAATGCTATTATGAATGTGATGTTTTTCCTTCTGTTTTTGACTTCACGTGGTTTATGTCTAGTAATGGGACCGTTGGACTAAAGGGAATGAACTGTTTAGTGACTTTTTATAATTTGAAATTGCTTTATGGAGAAGTTGGTTCGATAGAATCACTAATAATGTATGTATTATTTAAGGGTTAGTTTTATGTACTTAGAAAGGGAAACAATCTCTAGGAACCAGGATAAATTTACCAAAAAAAGGTTATATTAATTTTGTTTTGTTTCCTTTTGTGACAGGGTTACTAATCCAGCACAGCAGCAGAATGCCAGAGATATACATGGATTTTAACAGGTAAGACTCTCTTGCTACTATTTTGGACAAGATAGATGTGGTCTGGGTAATAGTACAGTTAGGTGGTTGAATTACAGGATGCTAAGAGTAATGATTAATAGATGCATATTAATATATGGATATTAAAGGTTTTTAGTGGAATACTTCAGGGATCTGTTTGACCCTATTCTGTTCAATATTTTTTTATTAATGATGGACAAAGTTATAAATGCTCTGCTTATCACATTTTCAGATGATGCATAGCTAGAGGAAAATATCTAATGTACTGTCTGACAGAATCAGAAATCAAGGAGATCATGACAGGTTAAAACAATGGATTGAATAGCAGATAACCTTTTAAAGAAATAACTCTTAAGTTCCTACAGTTGATTTTAGAATAAAAAGTAAAAATATAGGCAGCAAAGGACATGGAAACAAAACAATTAATGTGAAAAATCTTTTAGTAGTTTTATCAATCAATTGGTTCAAAATTTATTAAGTGCCTACAATGTTTCTTATGGTGTTAAGCACTGGATATACAAAAAGAGGCAAAAGGTAATTCTTGCTCTCAAGGAGCTCACAATCTAATAAGGGAGAGAACATGCAAACAAATACGTACAAAGCAAGCCATATACAGGATAGGTATGAGATAATTAACAGAGAGAAGGCACCAGATTTATGAGGAATTGGGGAAGGCTTCCTTTAGCCAGTGGGATTTTAATTGACATTGAAAGTAGATTACAAGCTGAGCATAGGTCAACTGTTGGACTTAGAAGCTAATTAGGTTACACTAATTGAATGTCCAGAATGAATTAGGTGCTAAGTTCTACTTTACTCTGCCTTCTCAAGCCACAGGAAGTATATCGAGTTTAATTCTAGGGACTATGTTTTAGTAATAACATTAATTAGCTAGAAGATATACAGAAGATAACTGTCAACATATTAAGGGAAGACAGGTCACATCAGTTGAAGAAACTGAGGATATTAAGCTTTGTTGAAGAGACTTATGGAAGGAATTAGAAGGTAGTGGAATTAAAAAAAATAGTTATTTTATTTTTGGATTACAACAATTAGTTACACAAGCTTTTGAGTTCCAAATTAACCCCCCCCCCCATTTCCTCCCTTCTCCAAGATGACATGCAATATGATATAGGCTCCACATATACATTCACATTAAACATATTTTCACATTAGTCATGTTGCAAAGAAAAATTATAACCAATGGAATGAACCACAAGAAGAAAAAATGAAATAAAATAAAACAAAAAAGAGAGAGCAAATAGTATGCTTCTATCTGCATTTAGACTCTGCAATTCTTTCTTTGGATGTCAATAGCATTTTCCATCATGAGCATTTTGGAGTTGTCTTAGAACCTTGCCCTGCTGAGAAGAGCCAAGTCTATCAAGGTTAGTCCTCGCACCATGTGGCTGTAACTGTATACAATGTTCTCTTGGTTCAACTCCCCTCACTCAGCATCAGTTCATATAAGTCTTTCCTGGTTTTTCTGAAGTCTGCCTGCTCATTGTTTCTTATAGCACAATAGTATTCCATTACATTCATATACCACTTGTTCAGCCATTCCCCAATTGATGGGCATCTCCTCAATTTCCAATTCTTTGCCACCACAAAAAGAGCTGCTATAAATATTTTTCTACATGTGGGTTCTTTTCCCATTTGTGCGATTTCTTTGGAATACAGCCCTAGAAGTGGTATTGCTGGATCAAAGGGTATGCACATTTTTATAGCGCTTTGGGTATAGTTCCAAATTGCTCTCCAAAATGGTTGGATTAGTTCACAATGCTGCCAACAATGCATTAGTGTTTTAATTTTCCCACATCTTCTCCAGAATTTATAATTTTCCTGTTTTGTCATGTTAGCCAATCTGACAGGTGTGATGTGGTATCTAAGAGTTGTTTTGGTTTTCATCTCTCTAATCAATAGTGATTTATAACATTTTTTTATATGACCATAGGTATCTTTAATTTCTTCCTCTGAAAACTGCCTTGTTCATATCCTTTGACCATTTATCAATTGGGGAGTGATTTGTATTCTTTTTATTTAAAAATTTTTTTTTCTGGAGGGGGGAAGGCAGGGCAGTTGGGGGTAAGTGACTTGCCCAAGGTCACACAACTAGTAAGTGTGTCAAGTGTCTGAGGCTGGATTTGAACTCAGATGCTCCTGACTCCAGGGCTAGTGCTCTACTGACTGTGCCACCTAGCTTCCCCATGACTTGTATTCTTATAAATTTGACTCATTTCTCTATACATTTTAGAAATGAAGCCTTTATCAGAGACACTGGTTGTAAAAATTCTTTCCCAGTTTTCTGCTTTCCTCCTAATCTTGGTTACATTGGCAGAGTGGAATTTTTTTTAAATGGACTCTTGATGTATACTTGTTAGTGATGATGTAGAATAGATGTGTAGAACAGAATGGGAATACTCATTCAAAGACTAAGTTAGATATATCCAAATTCTATAATTCTTAGTGTAAAGAAGCAAAAATAGCCTTCCCATTAATAGATCCTGATTAAATTCAGTATGAGGTGATGCATTATTACAGAGCTATTAGCTTCTTCACACAATTTAAATTGCCATAAATTAAATCTGCATGAATGACTCAAGACATTGAGACTTTAAGAAATTGGAAAAAACCCATGTGATATAGTTATTGTGGTGATAGAATTGGCAGAACCAGGATATAGCTCTCCTAGCTTATAGTCCTCTATTTTCTGTGCCAAATTATAATAAGGGGAAGGTTGATCATGGCAGTATCCTATTCAATCTGATGAGCTTTCAGGCACTTGAACCTTTTGGAGAGGACTTGGTAAGCTTATCAGGAGGCAAGCCTATGTAGGAACTTTTGATTGCAATCCCCTTATAAATGATAAACATGCCCATGGACAGATTGTTGAGAGGACAGAAGACTATTAGGGCTCTGAATGATGTTACTATTAAAATGAACTTATTGGTGAATAGCTGCCCCTTGTTAGCTTCTGGAGATGAGATTAATGGATTGGGACTTTCTTCAAGATAAATTATTGCTTCATACTCTTGGGAAAGTGAAACCTTTTAAAAGACTCATGCCTCTCTCATAACTTAAACAACCTTAAACCCTAGTTCAGGTTTTTTTTGTTTATTTTTTTAAACATTTTTCCTGGAAAGATACTAAGATTACATTAGGGAAGGTAGGAGTTACTTTTGGCTTTTTCAGTATAGTGAGCTGCATGTGCTTACCCAGGCAGGCTGAGAGCAGGATTCTTGAAACAAGTTCTTGGACATCTCTTGCCTTATTTTTCCTTGTATCAACATAAATCAGAGCCTAGAGAAGTGAGAATGAACTTTCCCGATCTTCATGCCAAAAAAATATCGTCTCTTCACAACTGCTGGTGCTTCTTTAGAGGCTAAAATACAGAGCTGAAGCTAATAAAATGCAATTTCATAGGGTTTTATGTAAATTCTTATACCTTGAAAGTTAATTTTTTGAACTAAAGTAGGAGAGTGGAAAATATGGCTAGATAATAGTTCATTTGAAAATGATCTGGGAGTTTTAGTGAACAGCACAGTCAATATGAGTCAACAGCATGATTAGGCAGGCAAAAATGCTGATGTGATACAAGATTACTTAAAGGGAAGCATTATGTTCTAGAACACAGAGATTATAGTCCCCTTTGAATTTTGCTGTTATCAGACCACACATGCAATATTTCATTAAGTACCACATTTTCAGTAGGACACTTAAGTGTCCAGTAGAGGGCAACCAGGATGGTGAAAGGACTCAGTGGTGTGCTATATGAAGAGTAGTTGAAGGAATTGTGGCTGTATAGTTTAAAGAGAGAAACTATCGATGATAGAGCTGGAACACAAAGTGTGATATCTATCTCCAAGTACTAGAATGGCTCTCATGTACAAGTGGAATTAAATTTGTTCTTTTAAGACCTAGAGAGTTGAACAAGGGGCAAGAGACAAAAGAAAAATTTAGACTTGATATAAGGAACAACTTCCTCACAATTCCTAGCAATCAGAGCCATCCCCAAATGGAATGGACTAGATGTTGCAGTAAAGTATGCTGGATTTGGAGCCAGATGATGTAGGCTGAAATCTCAGTTTTATTTATGACCCAATATGACCTTGGTCATGTAGTTCAACTTCTCTGAGTTCTAGTTCTTCTTCTGTAATAATGAGGGTTGTTTGACTGGCCTCTAATTTGGAGTTTGTGAATTTGTTGTAAAAATATTTTAATAACTTTATTTTAATATAATTGATTTCTTCTGTAATCCTATGTATCTTGTTTTTATTCATTAAAAAAAATCCTCATTCTAAGAAGAGATCCATAGGTTGCGCTAAACTCTCACAAGGATCTATGACACAATAAAAATGAGTAATTCCTGCTTTAGGGCTTCTTTCAACTCAGAATCAATGGTATTCTTCCACATTTTTTTCCTTTTCTAGCTGCTAATGCCTTGCCTCCCCTTGAAATTTTATACACACACACACACACACACACACACACACGTATATATACATATACATGTACACACACATGTATGATATGTAGATTCTCTCTGTATATACATATTATAACTATATATGCACATAAATATTACCTAACAGTATGCAAAGTTTTGGAATTGTCCATTTTATTATATTAACTCAGCCTACCTATAAGCAAATGATATTTTTCCAATTGTTTAGATCTGACTTTATTCATGTGAAAAGTGTTTTGTAATTGTGTTCATAGAGTTCCTTGGTTTGTCTTGTTAGGTAGACTCCCAAATATTTAATATTGTCTATAGTTTTTTAAATGGAACTTCTCTTTCTATCTCCGGCATTGTTAGTCTTTGTGGGTCATATAAAGAAATGCTGATGGTTTCTGTGGGTTTATTTTAGGCCTGCAACTTTGCTAAAGTTGTTAATTGTTTCAAGTAACCTTTTAGTTAATCCTCTAAGATTCTCTAAGCATACCATCATATCATCTGCAAAGAGTGATAATTTTTTTCCTCATTGCCTATTCTAATTCCTTGCATTTCTTTTTCTTCTCATTGCTAAAGCTAAAATTTCTAGTACAATATTGAATAATAGGCATGATAACGGGCATCCTTATTTTACCCCGATCTTATTGGTAATGCTTTTACCTTATCCCCATTACATAAAATGCTTGCTGATGATTTTAGATAGAGACTGCTTCTCATTTTAAAGAAAACTCTATTTATTCCTATGTTCTCTAGCTTTTTCAAAAATAAGAATGGGTATTGTATTTTGTAAAAAGCTTTTTCTGCATCTATTTAGGAAACCATATGATTTCTGTTGGTTTTCATATTGATGTAGTCAATTATGCTGATAGTTTTCCTAATATTGAACTGACCCTGCATTCCTGGTATAAATCCCACCTGGTCCTAGTGTATTATCTCATGATAAATTGCTATATTCTCTTTGCTGATATTTTATTTAAAAGTTTTGCATTGATATTCATTAGGAAAATTGGTCCCTAATTTTATTTTTCTGTTTTGGCTCTTTATGGTTTAAGTATCAGCAGCATATTTGTTCCATAAAAGGAATTTGGCAGGACTTTTGCTTTGCCTAGTTTCCCAAATAGTTTATATAGAATTGGAATCAATTATTTTTTAAATGTTTGGTAAAATTGTCCTGTAAATCCATTTGGTGGTGGAGATTTTTTTCTCAGGGAGTTCATTGATGGCTTGTTCAATTTCTTGTTTCTAAAATGGGGTTATTTAAGTAAATTATTTCCTCTTCTTTTAATCTAGGCAATTTACATTTTTGTAAACATTCATCCATTTTACCTAGATTGTCAGATTTATTGGCATAGAGTTGGGTAAAATAGCTCCTATTTATTGCTTTAATTTCCTTTTCATTGGTGGTGAATTCACCCTTTTCATTGTTGATACAGGTAATTTGTTTTTCTTTCTTTTTTAAGAAAATCAAATTAACCATAGGTTTATTTATTTTAATGTTTTTTATAAATAAAATCAGCTCTTAGCTTTATTTATTAGTTCAATAGTTTTCTTATTTCTCATTTTGTTAAACTCTCCTTTGATTTTCAGAATTTCTCATTTGATTAGGGATTTTTAATTTGTTCTTTTAGTAGCTTCTTTAGTTGCATGCCCAATTCATTGATCTCCTCTTTCTCTATTTTATTTATGCAAATGTTTAGGGATAAAAATTCTCCCCTAAGAACTGCTTTGGCTGTATCCCATAAAATTTGGTATGTTGTCTATTATGGTTGTTCTCTTTTCTGAAGTTATTGATTGCTTTTATGATTTGCTGTTTGATCCACTGTATTGCAAAGGCAATATTCACATCAGTTGCTATTGCTATGAGTATGCTGGGATGGTTCTAAATCACAAAATATAACAGACTCTCCATATAGAAGACAGAAGTAAAACAATTATTCAGATACCATCTGAAGCCAAATCCTAACACCAGAAAACCAAATCTATCATAGCAACGAAGAAGGTAATAGACATTATCACATCAAGGTGCAACTCCATCCCAAAGTCTTCCTCCTGCTCAGGCTTTCCCATAAACAATAACTCACAGCTGCTTCCTCTCTCTCCCTCAGCTATAACTGCTCTGACCTCACTTCCTTTCAGTTATGCTTCACCCTTTCTCCTCCACCCATTCAGCAACCTCCTTCCACCACAGGCTTCATGTGACTTAGGCTTCCATGTGATTTAAGCAGGTCACATTGGCCTATTAATGAATGGGAAAGATCTTCCCATTTAGCAAAAAATACATAAACAATACACCCACTCAGTCTTTAGGATTAGATTATTTAGTTTCCAATTAGGTTTTAGTCTATCTTTCCACAGCCCTTTATTACACAGAATTTTTTTACATCATGATCTGAAGAGGTTGAATTTAACATTTCTGCCTTCCTACATGTGATTATGAGGTTTTTATGTCTTAATATATGGTCTTTTTTAAAAATTTATTTTTTATTTTTCATTTACAACACTCAGTTCCACAAGTTTTTGAGTTCCAAATTTTCTTCCCCTCCCTCTCCTCCCCCCTGCCCCCCAAGATGGCATATAATATGATATAGGTTCTACATGTACCTTCATATTAAACTTATTTTTCACAATAGCCAAGTTACAAAAAAGAATTATAACCAATGGAATGAACCGTGAGAAAGAAGAAACAAAACCAAAAAAAGAAGAAAAAAAAGAGAGCAAATAGTTTGCCTCACTCTGCATTCAGACTCTGTAATTCTTTCTCTGGATGTGTATAGCTTTTTCCATCATGAACCTTTTGGAGCTGTCTTATAACCTTGTATTGCTGAGAAGAGCCAAGACTATCAATGTTAGTCATCACAGATACCGTGTGTCTGTAATAATGTATAATGTTCTCCTGGTTCTGCTCCCCTCACTCAGCATCAGATCACATATATCTTTCCAGGTTATTATGAAATCTGTCTGCTCCTCATTTCTTATAGCATGATAGTATTCCATTACATTCACATACCACAACTTGGTTAGCCATTCCCCAATTGATTGGCATCTCCTCAATTTGAATTCTTTGCCACCACAAAAAAGCTGCTATAAATATTTTTGTACATATAGGTCCTCTTCCCACTTCTAAGATCTCTTTGGGATACAGCCCTAGAAGTGGTATTGGTGGGTCAAAGGGTATGCATATTTTTATAGCTCTTTGGGCATAGTTCCAGATGTTGTTCTCCAGAGTTGCTGGATCACTTCACAACACCACCAACAATGTTACAGTGTTCCTATTTTCCAACATCTTCTCAAGCATTTATGATTTTCCTGTTTCATCATGGTAGCCAATCTGACAGGTGAGATGTAGTGCCTAAGAGTTGTTTTGATTTGCGTTTCTCTAATCCACAGTGATTTAGAGCATTTTTATATGACTACAGACATCTTTAATTTCTTCCTCTGAAAACTGCCTGTTCATATCCTTTGACCATTTATCAATTAGGGAATGACTTACATCCCTATAAATTTGACTTAGTTCCCTGTGTATTTTAGAGATGAGGACTTTATCAGAGACACTGGTTGTAAAAATTCTTTCCTAATTTTCTGCTTCCTTCCTAGTCTTTGTTGCATTACCTTTGTTTGTACAAAAGCTCTTCAATTTAACATAATCAAAATTATCCATTTTGCATTTCATAACACTATCTCTTGTTTGATCATAAATTCTTCCCTTCTCTATAAATCTGACAGTAAACTATTCCTTGCTCTCCCAAATTGATTATAGTATCAGCCTTTACATCTAAATCATGAACCCATTCTGACTTTATTCTGTTATATGGTGTAAGTTATTGGTCTATGCCCAGTTTCTGCCGTACTATTTTCCAGTTTTCTCAGCACTTTTTGTAAAATAGTGAGTTCTTATTCCAGAAGCTGGACTCTTTGGGTTCATCAAAGAATAGATTACTATAGTCATTGACTACTGTATCTTGTGTACCTAACCTTTTCCACTGTTTCACCACTCTATTTCTTCACCAGTAACAAGTAGTTTTGATGATTGCTACTTTACAATATAATTTAATATTTGATATGGCTAGGCCACCTTCCTTAGCATTTCTTTTCATCAATTCCCTCAATATTCTGAACCCTTTGTTTTTCCAGATAAATTTTGTTATTATTTTATTAGCTAGTTTGGTAGTTTGATTAGTATGGAATTAAATAAATAAATTAATTTGGGTAAAATTGTCATTTTCATTATATTAGCTCAGCCTAACCATGAGCAACTGATGTTTTTCCATTTATTTAGATCTGGCTTTATTTGTGTGAAAAGTGTTTTGTAATTGTGGTCATATAGTTCCTGGATTTGTCTTGGCAGGTAGACTTCCAATATTTTATAGTGTCTACAGTAACTTTAAATGCTGTTGGACTCTGTTCATAATATATAGGAATGCCAAGGATTTATGTGGTTTTATTTTATATCCTGCAACTTTTTAAAAATTATTTATAATTTCAGGTAGTTTTTTACTTGATTCTCTTGGATTCTCTAAGTAAATCATCATGTCATCTCCAAAGAGTGGTGACTTAAATTCTTTGCCTATTCTAACTCCTTCAATTTCTTTTTCTTCTCTTAATGCTAAAGCTAACATTTCTCATACCAAATTGAATAATAGAAGTGATAATGGACATTCTTGTTTCAACCCCAATCTTATTGGAAATGCATCTAGTTTATCCCCATTGCATATAATGCTTGCTGATGGTTTCAGGTAGATGCTACTTATTTTAAGGAAGACTCCATTTATTCCTATGCTTATTCCTATCCTTTCCTTTTTAATAGGAAAGGGTGTTGTGTTTTGTGAAAAGCTTTTTCTGAATCTTTTGAGATAATCATATGGTTTCTGCTACTTTTGTTGTTGGTATGATCAATTGTGCTTATGGTTTTCCTGATATTGAACCAGCCTTGCATTCCTGGCATAAATTCTCCCTGGTCATAGTGTACTATCCTCATGATAAGTTGCTAATATTTTATTTAAAATTTTTGCATCTATATTCACTAGGGAATTTGGTCTATAATTCTCTTTCTCTGTTTTGACTCTTCCTGGTTTAGGTATTAGTACCATATTTGTGTCATAAAAGGAATTTGGTAGGACTTTTTTTGCCTATTTTCCCAAATAGTTGATAAAGTATGGTAATTAATTGCTTTTTAAATGTGTGATAGAATTCACTTGTAAGTCGATCTGGCCCTGGATATTTTTTCCTAGGGAGTTTATTGATGTCTTGTTCAATTTATTTTTTCTGAGATAGGGTTATTTAGGTATTTTACTTCTTCTTCTGTTAATCTGGGCAATTTATATTTTTGTAAATATTCATCCATTTTTCTAAGATTATCAAATTGATAGGCATACAATTTGGCTAAATAATTCCTAATTATTGTTTTAACTTCCTCTTCATTAGAGGTGAATTCACCATTTTCATTTCTGATACTGGTAATTTGGTTTTCCTCTTTCTTTTTTTTTTAATCAAATTGACCAAAGGTTTGTCAATTTTATTTTTTTCCCATAAAACCAGCTCTTAGTTTTATTTATTAGTTAAATAGTTTTCTCAATTTCAATTTTATTAATCCCTCCTTTGGTTTTCAGTATTTTTAATTTGGTATTTAATGGGGGATTTTAAATTTGTTCTTTTTCTAGCTTTTTGTTAGAAAATTGCATGCCCAATTCGTTGATTTCCTTTTTTTCTACTTTATTCATGTAAGCATTCAGGGATATAAAACTTCCCCTAAGAACCACTTTTGCTGCATCCAATAAGTTTTGGTATGTTGTCTCATTATTGTCATTCTCTTGAATGAATTCATTGAGTGTTTCTACAATTTGTTGTTTGATCCACTCATTCTTTAGGATTAGATTATTTAATTTCCAATTAATTTTTAGTATATCTTTCCATGGTCCTTTACTACAAATAATTTTTATTGCATCATGATTTCAAAAGGATACACTGACTATTTCTGCCTTTCTGCACTTGATTGTGAGGTTTTTATGCCCTAATACATAGACAATTTTTGTGTATGTGTAATATATCACTGGGAAAAAGGTGTATTTCTATCCCCATTCAGTTTTCTCCAGAGGTCTATCATATCTATCTTTTCTAAAATTTTATTCACCTCCTTAACTTCTTTCTTGTTTATTTTGAGGTTAGGTTTATCAAGTTCAGAGGGGGAGGTTGAGTTCCTCCACTAGTATAGTTCTGCTGTCTATTTCTTCCTGTTACTCCCTTAAATTCTCTTCTAAGAATTTGGATGCTATACCACTTGGTGCATATATGTTAAGTAATTATATTACTTCTTTGTCTATTGTGCCTTTTAGCAGGATATAGTTTCCTTCCTTATCTCTTTTAATTAGATCTATCTTTGCTTTTGCTTTGTCGGAGATCAGGATTCCTACCCCTGCTTTCTTTACTTCAGCTGAAGCATAACATATTCTACTGCAGC
This sequence comes from Trichosurus vulpecula, assembly GCF_011100635.1. Classification (NCBI taxonomy): domain Eukaryota; kingdom Metazoa; phylum Chordata; class Mammalia; order Diprotodontia; family Phalangeridae; genus Trichosurus; species Trichosurus vulpecula. The sequence continues at coordinate 74,726,465 of NC_050575.1, read as the reverse complement.
CTTTTACCTTTGCTCTGTGTATATCCCCCATTTAAAATGTGTTTCTTGTAAATGACACATTTTAGGATGTTGGTTTTTCATCCATTCTGCTATCCACCTCTGTTTTATGACAGAGTTCATCCTATTCACATTCATAGTTATGAATTAACTCTGCATCAGGGAATTAACTGTACAGTGGGAAAATTAGATGTCTGGGCTCCTGGTGTTGGCACTTGCCGCTCCACCCCCCCCCCCCCAGGGCTAAGGAAATACCACTGGTCTGCTGAGGTGGGGCTTCCTGGGATGCCTCCCTCCCTGCACTGGTCTCCTTCCACCACTGTAAGAGGGGCCTGTCTCCCTAGCTTCCTGAGCTAAAAGACTGCTGTGCCCCTACTTCTGGCTCCACTATTCCAGGGTTTTTCCTAGGGCTTTTCTCTGGGTTATTTAAGGTCAGCATGGGAGAGGTGAGACCTCTTAGAGTTTACATGGTCATCATGACTCCTGGAAGTTTAATAAGGTGAGTTTCAAATCTTTAGGCTGTGGGCTGATTAACTATACATTTGCTTCCATCCCATCCTCCCCCTGCATTAATACTTTTAACTCTCTTTTCACCCTGTCCCTCCTCACCACTGTTTTGCTCCTCACCAACTCCCTCAATCTGCCCTTCCTTCTATTAGTCCCTCCTTTCCTTCCCCATTTCCCTCCTACTTCCATGTAAGCTAAGATAAATTTCTATGCCCAAATGAGTGTGTATATTATTCTTTCTTTGAGCCAAATCTGATAAGAGTAAGCTTCAAATAATGCTTACCCCTTCTCTTTTCCTCTATTATAATAAATCTTTTGTGCTTCTTCATGAGATATAATTTATGCTGTTCTGCCTTGCTCTTTCTTCTTCTGTCAGTACAATCCTTTTTTTCACCTCTCACATCAAAGTCAACTTATACCCACACATTCTATTTATCCTGCTGTTGTTGTTGTTTGTCCTTCTTTCTTGAAGGTAATGCCATGACTTTCAAGTGAATTGGATTTAAGACAGGGAAGGCTGTGTATGAAATCACCAGCCTCACTTTCTCCTCTGGAGCCATCTCGGTCCAGTGGCAAGACATAAATCAGGATGACTGGAGATAGCCCCAGATGCAAAGGGAGACCTTAGCCTTTTAAAACTGAGGTCCTTGCCAAATTTCAGTTTGACTGAGTCAATGCCCATTCAGTGATTAAGACTCAGAAATGAGACAAAGATGGCCTCTTTTACCTAGTCAAAAAATCAATCTGGGAGGGGAAGATGGTACCCTAGTAAACAAAGGAAGAAGAAGGAGAAAAGGAACGGAAAGGAAAAATAAAGAAGGAATAAAGAGCCCAACTGACAGCCTGTACTACTCACAGGTTGTTGTCTGTCATTTGTTCTTGAAGAGGACCACGGAATCAGGAAGGCAATCCCGTGACTTTCAAGTAAATTCAGTTTAAGTGAGGGAGGGCTGTGCAAAGTCACCAGCCTGACTTTCTCCTTCAAAGCCATCCAGGTTCAGTGGCATTATATAAAGCAGAAAACTGGAAATGCCCCCCTTCCATCTGTGTATACTCCTTTTAACTGTCCTAATAGATATACAGTTCTCAAGAGTCACAAATATCATTTTGCTGTGTAGGGATGTAAACAGTTTATTTGAATAACATGTTTTATTTTTATTTTTCTTTCATTTTTAGTTTTTTATGCTTCTCTTAAGTCTTGTATTCGAAGATCAGATTTTCCCTTCAGCTCTGATCTTTTCACCAGGAATGATTTAAAGTCCCCTATTTCATTGAATGTCCATCTCCTCCCCTGAAATATTATGCTCAATTTTGCTAAGTAGTTAATTCTTGGTTGTAATCCAAGCTCCTTTGCCTTTGAGAATATCGTATTCCAAACCTCAGATCCTTTAATGTAGAAGTTGCTAGGTCATGAGTAATCCTGACTGTGGTTCCACAATATTTAATTTTTTTTTCTGGATGCTAGCAGTATTTTCTCCTTGGCCTGATAATCCTGGAATTTGGCTACAATAGTCCTTGGAGTTTTCATTTTGGTATCTCTTTTGGGAGTTGCCTGGGGGATCCTTTCAATAACTATTTTACCCTCTGGTTCTGGGATATCAAGGAAGTTTTTCTTGATAATTTCTTGAAAATGCTGTCTAGGCTCTTTTTTTTGACCATGGCTTTCAGGTAGTCCAAAAATTCTTAAATATCTCTCCTGGATCTATTTTTCAGGTCAGTGACCTTTCCATTGAGGTATTTTACATTTTCTTCAATTTTTTTCATTCCCTCAGTTTTGTTTGACTGATACTTGATGCCTTATAGTCATTAGCTTTTGCTTGCCCAATTCTAATTTTAAAGGAATTATTTTATTCACTTAGCTTTTGTAGCTACTTTTCCATTTGACCAATTCTATTTTTATAGGAGTTGTTTTCTTTGGTCAGTGTTTGTTCTTCTTTTTCCAAGCTGTTGACTCTTCCCCCCACCCCCCCCATAATTCTCCTGTGTAGCTCTTATTTCTTGTCTCAATTTTTCTTCTCCCTCTCTTCCTTGATTTTTAAACTCCTTTTGGCCTTGAGACCAATTTATATTCTTCTTTGAGACTTCACATATAGGCATTTTGAGATTGTTGAACTCTCCTGAGTTTGCGTTTTAATATTCTCTACAGGGCTCTTTTTGTTTTTTTGCTCATTTTTTAAAAAATGAGCTCTGCTTCTGGGGAACTATCCTAAGCTTTTTGTGCTGGGGGCCAGGGGACTGGTCACTGACTTTCCTGACTGGGACCTCAGGTGCTTTTGACCTTCCCACTGTGCTAGGGTGGCCTATCCCTGCCATGCCTGTTGTTCCAGGGTTTTGGGGCTGGCAATTTGCTTTTTGCACTAGGACTAGAGGCCTCACAGCTGGCCTGATGTGCCACTAGCCTGCTGAACCAGGACTGAGGGGCCTTGGTTGCTAATCTGTGCTGTGGCTATGAGCCTCCCACCGGCTTGCCAAGATACCATCTGAGCTGGACTGTACTCCCTTTTTACCCAAGTGAGACAGACCTTTCCTGAAGTCATTATCAGTTAGCTTAAGCTAAAAAATTGTTGCACTCAATCTTTTCATGGGTTCTTGTTGCTCCAGAATCCATTTAGAGGCTTGATTTAACTTTGTTTTCAAGGGAAATTGGGGAGAGTTCAGGCAACTTCCTGGCTTCTCTCTGCCATCTTGGCTTTCTTTGCCCTACTAAAATGTAAATTCTTTAATGACAGACACTATTTTCATTTTTGTCTTTATTTACTCAATAACCTACTTTATGGCACATAGTTGCCACTTATAAATCTTTGCTAATTTGGTTAATTGAGGGGGGGATGCTCTTCTTCCAAGGGGCCATCAAGCAAGGTTGATGTTGACAAATTATAAGGTATAATGTATGGAGGATTCTTCCCAAGATATCTTTTGTTGATACTAGATGATCTCTGAGGTGCTTTCCAGAACTGATTCTATGATTTTTATAAAAATTAAGCTTATGCAGCATATAACAGAAGTAGGCTTGACTCTCTTCCTGATGGGAAAGTTTTACTTTTGTGAGAAGGATGTAATCCTGTCAAGAGATTAGTGTTAAGAAGTTCTTTATTCCCCAATCCATACCCTGTGCCCAAGATCAAATGGCCTTCATCAAATAGCTTTTTCTGATTTCACATTGTTATATTCCAGTGCCTCATTGTGCATGGAGTTGACTTTGGTTTTCAAAGGCTATGCTAGCAGAATGGACATGCTGGCAATTCCTACCAAACTGGAAACATTTCAAGGACCATATGTTTGTTATCATAGCACCACCTTAGTTGAGTGCAGGACATTGCCAAAGGACAAGACAACTTGTAATGAAATTTGCTAGTCACAGCAACTCACAAATACAGTCCCCTAAAGTATTGACTGGGTTGTGATTTGCCCTGGTGTCAGAATAATTCATGCTAATTAAATCATGGATCCTAGAGGTGTTGAAGAATTTATAACTTTTGGGAAAGGGAATTTGAAACCAGAGGAGTTGCTTCTGTACTTTATGGAAGGGTTTTGTAAGGTTAAGGCTAGAGGTAAAATAGACCATTAGAGAAAATTCTTCATTGTAACAATCGATAAGAAAAAAAATGATGTGAATTCAGCCTCAGTAAATTAAACATAGTTTCAAAGATTTTTCCCCTTCCTTTGAAAATGTAGAATCTGGCTGTTTCACTGATCAATTTTCTTGGTAGGAAGAGAAGTGAGAAAAGAAGCTTATTGACATGGGGGTGGTGGTTACCAACCATAATGGGGAGGCTATATTTATTTTTGTATTATTTCCAATATATTTATGAACCAGTTCCTTTCAATAGCTATGATTATTTTTCCCACATATCTTTGATGCTTTAATTTGGTTATCTAAGTATTAATTTCCAAGTTTTTTGGTACCAAATTTCATTTTCTTTCCTTTATTTGGCCAATGAGATGATAATACTAACTGGTAGAATTTGATTGCTATTACTAGCCAGGCCTTGTCAACTGATGTTTGGTGAGTTACTTGTGGTTTCTGGGAGATGTGTGTATATACAAAAACTGTCCCTCATTTGTCAATGGAGATGCTATCATATTACTATTCTATGTCTTTAACTACAATGCCTTCAATGGAAGTCAGGAATTGTACCCTGAATAATTGAAGAAGCATTGGTGATTCATGTAGTACACAACACTTGGAACACTAAACTCATCCTTAAACATATTATCTTCCTTGATCATCAGAAACTCAAATTTACCTTTTAGTGATCTCAGCTTTATCTTAATATTTTTTTTGGCTTGTTTTCAGAAAGCAAACCAACAAAACATCCATCAAGTTACAAGTTGCCTGCTTTTTAAAAAAGTTATGTTTCTTTCTTTTTTCCTAAGAGCCAACTTCTCAATATTCATGTAGTAATAAAGGCATGGTATTCTGTGACTTTAATAAATTCAAGATCTTGTTTATAGGAGCATGGTGTTATTCCATTCTTTTCACTGCTAAAAGGAACAGAATGATCTGGGTTTTTTTTGTAATAGGATGTAGTTTTTATTTGAGGAGCTAGAAAGCCAGTAGTTTGACAAGTGGTATCGTAAATAGGATCATAAGATGTGTTCAGAGAAGACTAATACTTCTGGTATGAGGCCTGCTGGGGCCTTTTCAGGGGTGCTTTCCACCTTTGGTGTCCACTGATTCCACCTAACTTTCACCTGTTGCTCCAAGAAGCTGCAGCATGTACAGTAGTCACACGCTGGTAAACCATTTTGGCAAATGGGGTAAACCAGGTTGAGGGTAAATTAGGAATCTCAAACCCCTCAGTAAGTTGGGGGGGGAGATATCTATCCCGAGTATATGAAGACTTCCCCTCGTGTAACGGGCAGATGAGAACAATTTTTTTCCAGTGGTCATGAAGGCAGATGAAGCAGGCAGTGTGGAGTGCTTAGATCTTGGTTAGACATTGAAGATGCTAAGGTCATTCTCAAGCCATTACCAGTCATCTTGACTCTGTCCTGTCATTGGACTGTGATGACTCTGGAGAAAAGAGTGAGGCTGATGACTTCATACTTGGCCTCAATCAATTTACACATGAATCAAAAGAAATGACCCATGCCATTTTATCATTTTTACCTATCTCAAAGTACTGTGGCAACAGGTAAGTGATGAAGCAGCAGGTGTGGATACACTGGGAGCTGTAGTCAAAACTCTGCATATAGGTAGCCTAGGCCATAGGGTTGTCTTCTCGCTGGAAGCAGCAGTGGGATTTGGCAGCCCCTTGTGTCTGAGCAGCCTTTTAAGGATCACACTGCTCATCTCCTGGTTTGAAGAAGGGACTAGAAAAGGTGCTCTAAAAATTGTCTGCTTGCCCAACCCTGCACTGATTACTGTGGCAGGTGGAGATCCCACCCTGTGGTTGAAACACAAAAAAAAATGTAGAAAAGCATCTGCAAATATGATTCCATTCACCATCGGTACATGGAATGTGTGCACACTTACAGACAATACAAAATCCAGTAGATCTGAAAGGTGAACAGCTCTTGTTGCAAGAGAACTCAGCAGGTATTTCATTCAAATAATAGCCCTGAGTGAAACAAGGCTGGCAAATGAAGGCCAGCTTACTGAAATTGGAGATGGATACACTTTGTGTGTGTGTGTGTGTGTGTGTGTGTGTGTGTGTGTGTTTGTATTGGCTGCAGTGAAGGGGAGCTCCAAGAAGCTGGTGTAGGTTTTTCAGTCAAAACTAACCTATGCATAAGCTTATATGCCTACCAAAAGGAGTGAATGACAGGCTCATGACTATGCAATTGCACTTACAGGAAAACATCATGCCACTATCACAAGTGCCTGTGCTCCCACCATGACAAACCTTGATGAGGTCAAATAAAAATTTTATGAAGACCTAGAGACCCTTATCATCAATGTGCCAAAAGAGGACAAGCTTATGATTCTAGGTGACTTTCATGCTAGAACTACACTCAGACTACCAGACTTGGCAGGGAGTCCTAAGGAGGAATGGAATTGGAAATAGCCACAGTAATGGTCACTTACTGCTGAAGACTTGTACATTTCAAGACCTTCTCATCACCAACATCATTTTATGTTTACCTAAATGCAATGAAAATTCATGGATGCACCCTCACAGCAAACATTGGCATTTAATAGACTATGTGATTGTAAGGAGAAGAGACAGACAGGATGTGAGAGTGATGAAGGCAATGTGTGGTTCAGAGTGTTGGACTAATCATAGACTTATCCTTTCCAAGCTAAATATTCATGTTCAACAAAAGTGTTAGCCCCAAGGCAAAATGACTACCGTAAGAATTAAAGTAAACAGATTAGAATTCTTCACTGAGTGGGAACAGTTTGTTCATAGCTTGGAGGGAAAGTTGAGCTAACACACAGTTGGCAATGGTGGAGCAGAAAAGGAGTGGATAGCTTTCAGAGATTTGCTGTATAGCACTGCATTTGCTCATATGGGTCTGAACACTCACAAATATCAAGACTGGTTTGATGAAAATGGTGGGGAAATTCACAAGCTGCTAAATGAAAAACAAGCACTCCACAGGGTTTACCAGCAGCATAGTTCATCCATCTCTAAGAACACACCATTTAATACTATCAAAAGTAAAGTACAAGTGAAGCTTAGAGAGATCCAGGATTATTGGCTCAGTAAGAAGGTACATAAAATTCAGTTTTATGTTGATAGTAACAATCCAAAGTGCTTTTATGATGCCTTGAAGACTATTTATGGGCCAAAGTCCTATGGAGTATCTCAACTATTCAATGCTGATGGAGCCACATTGATTAGTAGTGACAAGGACATGTTCCTAGAGAGATGGGCTGAATACTTCCATAGTGTTCTCAACAGACCATCATCCATCAATGCTGAAGCCATTGACTGTTTATATCAGCTGAAATGCCAACTAAAGAAGAGGTTTTGAATGCCATTAGACTCCTTTCATGTGGCAAAGCACCTGGTGCTTATTCTATTCCATCTCAGATTTATAAGATATGGAGTTTATTGCTTGTACAAAAAATATCTGAAATTTTCCGTGTTATATGGCAACAGGAGGTTATCCCCCAGGAGTTCAAGGATGCCTCCATTGTCCATCTCTATAAAGGTAAAGGAAATAGATTATCCTGTTACAATCATGGAGCGAGGGGTGGGTTCTCTCTCTTAGTTATTGCTGGCAAGATTTTTGCCAGAGTCCTCCTTAATAGGCTGATCCTTCACCTCAAAGATGCTCATCTGCCTGAGGGCCAGTGTAGCTTCAGAAAGGGACAAAGAACAGCGGATATGGTGTTTTCTGCCTGACAACCCCAGGAGATATGCCAGGAGCAGAACAGAGGTCAGTACACAGCATTTGTAGATCTGCCCAAGGCCTTTGATACTGTCAGTCATGAAAGCTTATGGAAAATTACATTAAAATTGGGTTGCCCAAAGAAGTTCCTCAGAATTGTACATCAATTTCATGATGGCATGCTTGCCCAGGGTCGGGGTAATGGACAATGCTCTCATGCTTTCCTAGTCACCAATGGAGTGAAACAAAGCTCTGTGCTTGCTCCCATGGTTTTTTAGCATGATGTTTTCAGCTGTGTGGTCAAATGCCTTAAATAAGGACGAACATGGCATCAAGGTCAGCTACTGCACTGATGTTAAATTCTTCAACTTGAAAAGGCTATAAGCCAAGATTGAAGTGGAGACAGTGTTGGTGCATGATTTTCTGTTTGCAGATGATTGTGTGTACTCAGTGCAGCCTCTGAAGCTGAGATGTAACAAAGTATGGATTGATTCTCTGCTACTTGTGCTAATTTTGGCCTAAGAATTTACATCAAGAAAACATAGGTGATCTATCAACCACTACCACACCATCCGTGTATGAAACCAGTCAGTTACAGCAAATGGAGAAGTTTTGAATGCTGTGGATAAGTTCACTTACCTTGGAAGTGTGCTTTCCAGGGATGTACACCTTATTTTGAGGTTGACACACACATTGTCAGAGCTAGCTCAGTGTTTGGGAGGCTCTGAAGAAAAGTGTGGGAGAGAAGAGGTATTAGACTGACTGCCAAACTGAAGGCCTGCAGAGCTGTTGTGCTGACTTCATTGTTGTGTGCCTGTGAAACTTGGACAGTCTACCAAAGCCATGCCAGGAAACTGAATCACTTCCATTTGAATTGTCTGAGGAAGACTCTGAAGATCATCTGGCAGGATAAGGCACTGGACGCTGGGGTCCTTTCTTGAGCTAAACTACCAAGCATGCAAACTCTACTGTAGAGAGAGCAACTCTAATGGTCTGGCCATGTTGTTCGAATGCAAAATGTATGCTTGCCAAAAAGACTATTTTATGGAGAACCCACAAAGGGCAAGTGCTAACATGGCAGTCATAAGAAGTGATACAAGGACACTCTCAAGGTCTCTTGTAGGAACTTTGGAATTGATTGTGTGACATGGGAAACACTGGCACAGGACTGCCCAGCATGGCATGCCCTCATTGGAGAAGGTACTGTGCTGTATGAGCAAAGCAGAATTGAAGTAGCCAAAAGATATGTGAGATGCACAAACTTTGAGAATCCACCCCAAATGTTCACATGTTTGTACTCAACTTGTCTTGGAGCATTCTGACCTCGTATTTTTCTGATCACACTGTCTGTGTGATCTGTCTGATGTGTCAGTCTGATTGAACACACTGTAACTTGACTCCAGCATAGTGATGTCATTTTGGTCCTCTTCAAGAATGAAAGATGAGAACCAACCAACTATAAATAAATTCATATTAGCTGCTAGTAACAATGAAGCAGTTTTCTCAATGAAATTTGAGGATCCTCTGATTTCACAATTTACTACAAGGGTTTTTACTAAATTGGCTCAATTAAAATTAGGGTATTAAAAACACCCTTCAGTTGTTGAAAATCTTGGTTATGCTGTGCTCACCCTCATTTACTATGAAAAAATAAACTGAGCCAGAGAACAATACTTTTAACTTGACTGTTTCATTCATCTTTAACTCATCAAGTTCCACAATACAAAATTCCCTTGTTCCCAATGGCACATAGGTCACATTGTTTAATTTTTCTTGCATCTGTGAATTATTCTACAGGTTGGACAATACTGGCCTTCTTCAAGAATGTACTTTAGTATTCCAGAGATTTTTGCCTTGGATGGGGTGTTAAACAATTAATAACTGCTTTCTTAATCTCATCTAGATATGTGTCATTTAGTAACATTAGTAGTTTCTTAAGCCTCTTAAAATGCCACTTTGGTAGCAAATATATAATAAGCAAAGGACTTACATGTCAAATATGTGATTTGGCAAAGTAGAGAAGGCCTCTTAGTGTTGTTGGCTAAATCAGGCCATTCACTATTGGTATTCTGAATCTTATGGTCAGGGCAAAATGTAGTAGAAAGGGCAATTAAAATCTATTTTCCCTGGAAAAGGTCTACATAAATCTCTTTTGTTGCTTTGTCTGTGCTTTAAGGGAGAAATTAGTCCCTTACTTGGATAGGCTTTATTGTGTTTTCCAGGTTGAACAGCATTCTCTCCCCAAATTACAACAAAGCAGAAATGCTTTTTCCTAATGTTTTCTCTGGTACACCAAGAAATAGAAAGAAGTGGTTAAACAAATAAATTCTATGTCTACCTATAAAATTAAGTATCCCCAAACCTGGTCAATATATGCCATTGTGGGTTTGTTGTTGTTGTTCAGTTTTCTTCAGTCATGTCCAACTCTTTTTGACCCCATTTGGGGTTTTCTTGGCAAAGATACTGGAGTGGTTTGCCATTTTTTTCTCCAGCTCATTTTGCAAATGAAGAAACTGAGGCAAACAGGGTTAAGTGACTTGCCCAGGGTCACAAAGGTAGCAAGTGTCTGGAACTGGATTTGAACTCAGGAAACTGAGTCTTTCTGACTCCAGGCCTGGCACTCTATCCACTGTGCCACCTCACTGTAGGTTAGCTAAGGAAAATGTAAAAAAAAATAAAAGAAGGAAAAGCTGCCTTACCCTTTTCTTCTCCTTCCTCTTCTCCCCAAGATTTCTGGATATAAATTACTTGACAAAGGAAAAAAATGTGAGCTTTTCAGGATAAGGAGGTGTTTCACTTACATTTATTAAAGGGATGGTTTGTAGATATGTAGAATGAAATGTGGTATCACTAAGCCAGCATAGTTTCATCAACATCAGGTTGCACCAGATTAGCCTATTATTTTCTTTTTGACAAGATAACTTGACTGCAGAGTCACTGTTATTGACCAAAGTACAGTGGGATAGGGGATGGGCAAGTGTCCTGATTTTTTTTTGTGGGGGAGGAGAGGCAGGGAAAGTCAAACTATAAAGTGGTGAGTTTGACTTTGATTCATGGCAAAATTATTATTTAGGAGAATTCCAGTGACATAGTACAAAGTAGATTTCAGCAAAACATTTAACAAAGTCTTTCCTCATGTACTTGTGAATAAGATAGAAAGATGAGGTCTAGGTCATATTAAGGTTAGATCTGGATGGATTTGTTCTACTAGCACAGATCATTCTTCCAAATTTCTGAATGAGTTCAGTACTTGGTTCAACTTCTATTTTTACCACCTACTGCTATCATTGTCCCTCAATGTGCATGTTGGTATTCCTTCAAAATTCTAATTGGAAGTTTCTCAACTGGTATGATACACTCTTCCTTTCCACTGCAGCTATACACAGGGATTAGCATACCCTTTATCTCACCACCAACTTTAAGTGTTCCATTTTCATGTTGAGGAGCACTGAAATTCTTTTATCTGATCATAACTTCCTATCATTCCATCTTTACCTTGCTTTACTTTTCTTAAAAACTATTATTTATCTTCACCATAAACTCCACTCCTTCTACCCTTCAGTATTCTCCCAGTTTTTCATCTCTGTTAGGACTACTTTTCTTCCTTCCAAGTCTCAATTATTTAGTTGACCAATTCAACTCCATACCAGCCTCTTCAATTGAACCCCTTGTTCACTTATTCTCTATCTCTGTTCACACCTTGCCAAATCACAACCCTAGATTATTCCCATTATTTTGTTTTCCCTTTCCTATTCACATGCTGCTTAGTGGAACTGGGGCAAGTTATACAACCATTAGGATTAGATCCACTGTAACTTCATATTATTTAATTTCAAATGGACCCTCTTCTCCAATTGATTCTTTCCCCCACTCCTTGAAACAGCTGCTTCAATGTTTCTTTTAAAAAAGATTTAAATCTTCTATGCTCCTCGTTATTCCCACCTCTGCAAATGAAAAGTATGGATCAATTTTCTGCTGCTCATGCTAATTGTGGCCTAACAAGTAACACCAAAAATGACACAGATTCTCTTCCAGCCAGTGCCATACCACCCATACATGGAACCATTGGTTACAACAAATGCAGAAATATTGAACGCTGTGGATAAATTCACTTACTTCGATGATATACTTTCCAGGGATGTACACATAGATGATGAGGTTGACACACGCATTGCGAGAGTCAGCTCAGTGTTTAGGAGACTCTGATTAAAAATGTGGGAGAAAAGAGGTATTAGACTGACTTCCAAACTGAAGGTCTATAGAGCCATTGTGCTTGCTTCATTGTTATAGGCCTGTGAAGCCTGGACAATATACCAGTGACATTCCAGGAAATTGAATTGCTTCCATTTGAATTGTCTAAGGAAGATTCTGGAGATCACCTGGCAGGATAAGGCACTGAACCCTGAGGTCCTTTTTTGAGCTAAACTGCCAAGCATTAAAACTCTACTGTAGAGAGAGCAACTCTGATGGGCAGGTCACTTTGTTCTAATGCCAAATATACCTTTGCCTAAAAAACTATTCTATGGAAAACTCATACAAGGTAAGTGCTCAAATGGAGATTAGAAGAAGGACACCCTCAAGGTCTCTCTGTAGAACTTTGGAATTAATTACATGACATGGGAGACAATGTCAAAGGATGGCCCAACATGGCATGCCCACAGCAAAGAAGGCCCTGTGCTCTATGAGCAAAGCAGAATTGCAGTAGCTCAAAAAAAAAAACATGAGATGTACAAATTTAGACATCTCCACCACAAATGTTCATATGGACTATTTGTGCCTTACCTGTGGTAGAGCCTTTCAAGTTTATATTTGACTGATAATCCACAGTTGGAGACACTGTACTTTGACTCCAACATAGTGATGTCATTTTGATCCTCTTCAAGGACAAAGGATAACAACCAGGCTTTTATGGTTAGTGCTTTCTCCCTCCTATTTTTATCTGTATGTAAGATGTGTGTATGTGTGTGTATGTGTGTGTGTGCATGCGTGTGTGTGTGTGTGTGTGTGTGTGTGTGTGTGACCCATTTTGGTCATGTGTATATTCAAATGGATTTGTCTAAATGTTTCTTATATAGGTATGGATCTCTGGAATCTTCTTTGATTCCTAAGTAGACTTTGATTCCCACCAGGAGGGAAGTAGGAAGTTGGGGCCATGAGGTTGGTCACTTCCCTCTCCAGAGAAAGCACCAGACTATAAGAAGTTACATGGGTTAGAGTATACTAGAAAATTCAATGAATGAATGAGCTCTACCAACAAGACCTAGATATATCAACTCTACTAAGAGAGAAAGATCCTGATGTCATACAAAGGGAAATCCCCTGAAGTCTCCAGGGAGGCAAGTTGGAAATCAGGAATATGTCAGGACATTTGGAAAGAGTGGGAAGAGAGAAGAAACTCTCTTCTCTCTCAAGCTCTTTATAGAATTATTCCTTATATAGGCATGAAAAATCAAGTAATCCTTTCCATCCATGAGAATAATTTTTTGCAAATGAATCTGGCTTGAGTCCTGGGCTACATTTGTATGTTATGCTCTCTAATAGAATAAAGCTTCTTGAGGGAAGGGCCCGTTTTTCTTCTATCAATGAATTTACAATGTCTAGCATGTTAGTTGGCTCATAGAAATTGTTTAGCAAATCCTCATTGGATTAAATTATTGGATTATGTGATAGTGTGTTAATATCACCCAGAGCAATCAATAGTTCAATATTTTCAGGAGCTGTGATTTTGTCAGTGTATGTCCTTAGTCTATACCCACAGTGCCCTAAGATTTAACAGATTGTCTTCAAGTCAGCTATGGCCCCCCAAATGATTATCCTGCAGCTACCCCATTTACAAGTCTCTGCAAACTGAGATTGGGTCATAGATATATAATCTTTCTTTTTTCCTAGACTCAAAGTTACTTTCAAGGACCTGATAGAACTTGTATCTCTGCTGGCATAGCTTTTGAGAACCTGGGATCACCTCCAAAGCACAATGAGGTCCCAGGGAAGGCATTTGGTGGAAGATCACCAGAAAATTATGCCAATAATTAACCCAGGAAAAAATGACTTTGAGGTTGAAAGAAAAGTGTAAGACATTTTCTGTATAGCAGATTCTGAAATATAAGACACTCCCTCTTCTCCCCTTCTTACCAACAGCTTCTGTACTGCCTTCTGCTCCTCAGAATTTAAAAAAGGTTTCAGTTTAATGATGAAATAAGCAGCTGTTTTATTCATCTTTGATATATGTCAACTTCCTTTCATTTATGGAAATGATGTAAACTCTTTGAAAGAAAATTCCATGGGATAATCTGTTTTTTAATAGACAAAGTAAATTAAAAATAATGAAAACTCCTTCGGCTCTTTAGTTTAACCTTCAGAAGTCAGTGGCCAAACTAACAGCATATTTCATGGTGAAACAAGTATGAGTATGTTTCTTCTGGTAAATGTCAAGGCCAGATAGAAGTGATGATGAATTTCTTTGTGCACTTAGGAAGAAGCAGTGGAACACAGGGGCCAGAAACTCTAACCGATCAGGTGGCCTGAATTTTAATTCTGACTCACTAGTAAAGGGATTTAAGTATTCACCTTAAGTAGTCATAGATTGTTCAGGATTTCAGAGCTGGATGGGATCTTATAAATTGGTAGTGCGGTACCCTTTCCACTACAGGGGACTCAATCTGTAAGAATTTACTGAATGTGATGGATAGTTTGGGGAATACAAAAAATAGTAAGATATGGTCTCTGGTTTTAAGAAGCTTAAAATAGATCTAGAGATACATGACTAACGCACGTGAAACAATTAGTAACACAGTGCTAAGATATGCAGTCTCTAAATACTATATAGTTTTAAGTGCGATATTCAGAGTAGGTAGGAAGGACTATGGAATTCAAGCTGGGCCTTGCAGGATGTGTAAGATTGACATAAAGATTGGTAAAGGCGTTTTGTTTGCGTGATACAGTCTGAATTGAAGGCTCAGCAGCAACAACAAGCATGACATCATCCCAGCATGATAATATGCTGGCCCAGCTATGGCAAATTCTGTATGGAAAGAACCAGCAAAAGAGGTCATGTGGGATAGCAAAACAACTACAAATCTGGGGGTCAGGAGTGTTTGAGTTAGAATGCCAACTCTAACCCTTGGTAGTCATGTGATTTTGGTGCAATCATTTAACCTTTATGAACCTCAGCTTCCTCACCTACAAAACGGGATTACCAATACTTCTATTTTCTATGCGTGGAGATATTGTGAGCAAGGTTCTTTGTAAATGTTAAGTGCTATAGAAATGTGAGCTATTGTTTATAATATTATTAATATTTACATGTTTTGTAAATGAAATGCAATGTACTGTAATGGACAGAGGACTGCCCTTGGATTCAGGAATATCTGTTTTTAAGGTCTGCTCCTAACACATACTGGCTGTGGTTTTACAGTTAAGTCACTCGTAATTTTTTTAAATTCTAATTTTCTAAGACTTATAAGTTACAGATGAGTTGTTCATATTAAATGGTGGAATGGAATGTAGAGGAAGGAGGCAAGCATTTATTAGGGACCTACTTAGGCACTGAACAAATATTCCATTTGAACCATCTTGCCTACTTGTACCCTCATATATGTAGGTATATATGTGTGTATATATGTATGTATGTTTATACACACACAGAATGTATATTAATGAGAAGATGCATAGGGTGGTTCTAGAATGTGGAAGGCCTTGAGTACACTGCTGAAAAATATAAACTTCACTTGTAGACAACAGAAGCCCCTGTGGACTTGAAATAGGAAGCCTCAGTTTGACTCCCGGTTACTAATTATCTGGCCTTAAAAGACATAATTTCCCTGTGTTTCAATTTCCTCATCTGTAAAATGAACATGAAACACTTATAGTATTTACTACATGAGACTGTTGTAAGACATAAAGTCAAGAGCTTTTTGAATGTTAGAATATACTATAAGTAAATGCTACCTATTATTATTTTTGAGCAGAAGAATAACATGAAAAAAGTCATACTAATGATGAAAGCAGTTACGTTGATGACTCTTCTAAAACTCTGCATTTCTACTCCATCACTTTTGTAAAGTGCTGCAGATTTCTTCTCCACTTTTCCATAGCCACCCCCAATTTAGACTTCATTATTGTCTGAAAGTGTTCTACCTTCAGAGTTTAACTCTTAAACTCTGAAGCCTCTTTCCCTGATGACAATTGCATGCTCTTCTACATCTCCCTTCATTCATTCCCCTTAAACCTTTTCTTCATCCTCACTGTCAGCAAGTTAGCAAACATTATTAAGCACTTACTATATGCCAGGCACTGTGCTAAATGCCAGGAATACAAAGAAAGGGAAAACAGTCACTGCCTTCAATGAGTTCATCTCAGATCCCTTAATCCCTCTCTGTTCTCAGACTACATAAATTCTCCAAGGAAATGCATGTAAAGGGATGTACAGATGAGCAAAGCCTGAGCTTTGAGAAACAACTACCTCTGAGCTTCTATGAAATCTTGTTTCTCACCTATAAAATGGGGACCGTGTCCCCTGACCTAGTTTCTTCACATGTGGGTTGTTAGGAGGCAGGTGAGATGTTTGTTCAAGTTCTCTCTGTAGCAAAGATCAGCAGCTACAAAAATAGTATTCAGTTTTTGAATGACAAACTGTATGAGCTTATGGTTTTAAAAGATGCATTTGTTTAATTAAGGCAGATTCGCAATTGCTTTGGGGGAAGCTGGATGGTAGTGCTATATTTGGGATCAGAAGGATATGAGTTTGGATCCTCTCTTGGAAACTTATTAGCTGTGTGACCCAAGGAAAGTCACTTAACCCCTCTGGTCGGCAGTTTCCTCATTTGTAAAATGGGGCGTAATAATAATGTAGAGAACTTATCTCACAGAGTCGTTGTGAGGATTAGGTAAGATAATATATAGAAAGTGCTTTGCAAACCGGGAAGAGCCATATAAATATCAGCTTTCTTCCCAGTCCTCTTAAAAGTGGTTTTTAATTTCTCCTTGAAATACAGTGCTATGTTTGTTATAGGAACTCTGTTTCTCTTGCATTCTCAATAGTGGTGGTGGTGGGAAACAGGCTTTGATTGACAGGGAAAAATATAATTTAATTAAAGATAAAACGAAAAACCAAGGCAGCTAGGTGGCACAGTGGATAGAGTGTCAGGCCAGAAGTCAGGAAGACTCATCTTCCTGAGTTTCAAATAAACAATTTGTTTTGAAAATATGTCACAAATGCTTAAGAATATAAAAATGATTTTATGATTATAAAGGGAATGAAGTCACTAATAGTTGTTTAAAGAAGCTTCTGGTATCATATTTCTAGACAAATTTTCAACTGTTATCACCTCGAGAAAATTGAGCTGCTGACTATGATAACTAGGGTTGAAGGTCACCTTTTTGAGAGTCCAGTCACTGCAGTCTACTTGATTTCAGACTCAAAATCCATTTTGTCAATTTACATTTGAAATGTGACTTTGCTCTCAGAAGGGCAAATGGCATTTTATTTTAAAGCACATTAATTTTGTACTCATAGGATTTTATGGATGTTTTGCACATACATCTGTGTATAGTTATTTACATGTGAAATATATCTAAAATTTTCTCCAGGTCCTTTTTCAAAGTACTTGTATTAATGTTTTTTGCTAGACACCCAAATGTGTAGAAAAATAGAAATGACAACAAGATAGCTAATACACTAAGAAAAAAAGAACTGGGCCTGGATTGAATTACTTCCCAGGCAAGTGACAGTAACAAATTGCAGTTATATAGGATTTCAAATTTTAAAAATTGCTTTTACTCACAATACCTTTGGGAAGTAAGCTGCTGGAAGGTCTGGAACTGAGTCTCTTGCCTCCTCAACTCTAGTGATGCCAGGCCCTATTTCTAGTACTACTCACACGGGCACCTTGAACTGGTTTCCCAGCAAAGCTGTGGCCACTAGGGCCATGGGATCCAGAGTCAGGCAAAGAAAAAAAAATGCCAGCTATGGGACAAGGAGTGTAGGCTGTAGTACTTCAACAGGCACAGGGAGAAGTAGAGGTGCTACACTGAAGATTCCCCTGGGCTCAAAGTTGGTCCTGTTCTAGTATTGATAATGATTCTTCTGTTCACTGCTTCAGTGTTTATGTTGCATATTTGGAGCAAGTACACATGTTCATATTCTCAGCTGCATCCATCTTTCTGTCAACAATTATATTCCGCACCAAAAGCATGGTGGGCTTTGTGTTCACAGAGAGAGAGATTTTTTTGAAAGCTTATTGTTTTATAAGGAACATCAAAAATTACAAGTTGATTTTCAAGACCTTTTAAAATTTGTCTATAATGAACTTTTAAAATTCCTTTATATCAAGTCTGTTTTTTTAAAGCCCATCTGTCACTGGTTTCATCTTCCTAAAGATCTGAAAGCTAGGCATAATAAAATGGCAAGTAAAAATTGAAAAAAATGTAGATGTGATTTTTCAGTTGCTATTGGTGATCTTTGAAGAATCCCAGAGAATAGGAGAAATGCTCTAAGATTGAAGATGAAGAATATCCTGATTTTCAAAAGAAAGTAGATTCTTTGACCTATTAGTCAGTGATCTTGACTTCAATTCTTGGCAAAATTCTAGAATGCATTATTGAAAGGATATGTCCTGAGTGCTTAGTTTTGGAAACAGTGATCACCTCAAGCCAACACAGGCTTGTCAAGAACAATTACTATTAGGTCAATGCAGAGAGTGACTCATGAATAGTATACTTGGATATTAGCAAGGTATTTATCTCAGTCTCTGTTGATAGTCTCTGTACAAGATGAAGAAATCAGGTCTAGATTATAGCACAGTTTATTGAGTTTAAAATGGTTGAATTAAAGAACCCAAAGAATGGTGCTTAATGGAAAGGTGCTAGCCCAGAGAAATTTCTCTAGTGAACTGACTTGGGGCTTTGTCTCCAACTAAGCTTTTTTCACTTAAAAAAGAAAATTAAATAACTGGAATGATTGTAGAGAAGCCTCACATTTCAAGTTTGCAGATGATATGAAACTAGGAGGGGTAGCTAGAACAGATATTGAAAGAGATCTTGATAAGCCTGAATCTAAAAAAGATTGTATTCATCCTGATTATTAAATGCAAAGTCCAACATGAGTTAAAATAATCACCTGCCAATTATAGGATGAAGGAAATACTGGTGCATATCTTGCTATGTGATGAAGACCTTGAGGTTTTAGTAAAATTTGTGCTGAACATGAAACGATAGTGCAAAATGGTAGTTAATATACACACATGCACAAACTAGTTGTGATTTTATTTTATGTTAACATATTGTCAAAGATGAGGGAAGGGATAATTTTGATGTACTATGTCCCAGTCAGACCACACCTGCATATCGTGTTTAGTTCTGTGGAACCACATTTGAGGAAGGTCCACGGGAAGTTAAAATATATTGAGAAGAGGTGTCTAGTATATCAAAACCATGTAGTATTGAAAATCAGTTCAAAATCCTGAGATAACTAATTTGGAGGACAAAAGACTTGGGGATGGATGGGCCACAAGAGAAGTTTTTTGGTATTAGGTGCTATCATAGAGAAAAGAAAATTTCTTTTGCTTTTCCCTCAGAGATCTGAACTAATAACAATGAGTTCCCATGACCTAGATTTTGGCTTAATTTAAGAAAAAAACAAAACAAAACAAAACAAGATACTTTCTTAACAAAAATGGTATTCAAAAGAGAAATGGGATGTCTTTGGAGGTAGTGCTTTCCCCATTACTGAAGGTCTTCAGGCAGTAGCTGGGTGACTACTTGTTGGGGTAATACAGAAGAGGTTCCTCTTCAGGTATGACTTGGACCTGATGATGCCTGAGGTTCCTTCTAACTCTTAATTCCTAGGATTCTGTTTGCTACATGGACTTCCTTTCTTTGAATACCCCTCTCTATCTCTAGTGTCCTGATCATGGAAGATCAATAAACTTAATGTTACTGAAGATCTGCGCATTATACATAATCTGATGCTATCTATCTTATTGCCACTTTTCTTTCTTTTTTCCCCTTCCAATTCTGTTTTTAATAAGAACAATGTGGTGTAATGCAAAAAGTTAGTGCTTCAGAACTAAGAAAGTTTTAGTCCTTATTCTACTTCCAGCTAGCTTTGAATAGGTCCCTGCACTTGTATGGTCTTACAATCCTTTGGTTCCCTGGACCTTCTGCTTGCCTCAATCTGTTTATCACAAAAACTGCATATTCCCCATAACTCCTTTACTCTTTTTCCTGGGCCGCTAAGCATCGTTGAAGAAAATAATTTCTCCTACAAATTTATGATTCATAACTTCAGGTGCCCCCTCACTAATGATTGACAATGGCTCTACTCTTCTCTTATTGAGCTTTCATTTACTCCCAAATGTTTTTCCACTTCTCAGAGTCTGAACTGAAGGATTTCACCCCATTCCCATTCCCACAATAAATGACTGAATCTCCTTCTTTTGAGACTACTAAGGCCATCTTAGAGGACTTCTCCAACTCTCCTCCTCTATTTCTCTAAATTTCTCAGCATTATCACACATTCTCATTCCCTAATTTGTATCTCAGCAGAAAAGAAAATATCCCTACCTCATTCCCCTCTACCTGTGCTCTTGAGTCCACTCGATTTCACTCTAAACCTCTTCAACCTATCCTTTTCTGTGTATCACCTATTTACAACATGATCATATCTCTTCAGTCCTTTAAAACACCAAACCAAACCAAACCCCCAAAATACTAAAACCTTTTCTTTGACTCTTCTATCCCATATGTGTATAATCACATTTCTCTCCTTCCCTTCAATTCTAAACATTAGGAAAAAGATACCACTTTTTCATCTTCTACTCTCTTCATTTCCTTGTAATATGGTATCCATCTATACCACTCAATGAAACTTACTTTTCCATGGTCATTAACCACCCATGGTCCTTTTTCAGTCCCCACTGTTCTTGATCTCTTTGAAACATGACTGAGCATAATCTGCTTCTATACAATCTTATCCCTTTTGGATTTTGAGATGCTGGCACTTTACTGGCTCTTTTCCTACTTTTAATCTTTTTTTTAATTCTAAACTTAACTATCAACAAAAACACTAAAATAACATATAATAAAAATTATACATAAGGCCTTAACATTTCCTCCTTCTGAACTTCCCTATTACTGTCGAAGGCATCACCATCCTTTCCGCCATAACCTAGGCATCATCCTCAAAACCTTCTTTGTCAATCCCTACCCCATATCCAATTTGTTGCCAAGTCTTGCCAATTTTATCTTTGTAACATCACTCATGTATATTTCATTCTCTCCTCTGATACTACTACCACCCTGGATCAAGCCTTCATTACCTCATACAATAGCTTGTTGGCTGTTCTCTTTAGCTTAAGTCTCTCCCTACTCTAAGCTATCCTCCACTTAGCTGTCAAATTTATCTTCCTAAAGCCTAGGTTTGATGATGCCACCTTTAATTATCCAATAAACTCCAGTGATTCCCTGTTACTTTCAGGATCAAATTTAAAGTCCTCTTTCCATATCTTATTTTGCAGTCTTTTTGTATTTTACTCATCTTCATGTTTCTTTATAATTCTGTGACTCCAAATGTCTTGCTTTTCCCCTAAAAAGATACTCCATTGCCTAATTCCATGCATTTTCACTAGCTATCCCCAATGCATTGGATGTTCTCTCTTTTTTGTCTTCATCTCTTGGCTTCTGTGGTGTCCTTCAAGTCTCAGTTAGAAGCCCATCTTCTGCAAGAAGTCTTTCCTGACTTCTCTTATTGATAGTTCCTTCCCTCTATGATTACTTTTAATTTGTTCTGCATATATGCTAATGCATAGTTGTTTCCTTTTGCATATTTAATCTTGAGCTTCCTATGCTATAGTGAATCAAACTAAAACTCCTTTGCCTGGAAGTTTATGGCTCTCTACAATCTGGCATTGCAAGACCTCTTCCCTGTATTCTAATCTCTGGCCAAACTGAACTACTCACTACCCTACATCATTCCTGATATTTTCATGCCTTCATTTCCATGTTTACTCTATTCTCCATGCCTGGAGTGCCCTCTTCCCCCTATCTGATGAATTCCTCTCATCCCTTTGGAGCTCAACTGGAATGAATCTCCATTCAGGAAGCTTCTCTAATATATTCATTAGGTGCCACTCTGTGCTGGTCCCTGTGTTAAATGATGGGAATACAGAGAAAAGGGGGAAAACAGTTCTGTGATGAAGGGCCTCTTAATCTCATATGCCTCCTAATAATGTGCAAGAAAAACCCCATCTCTGATATACATGATAAATTAGAAATAATCCTAGAAAAGGAAGAGGAACAAACATTTTAAGTACCTACTATGCACCAGGCTCTGTGATAAGTGTTTGACAAATTTTACCTCATTTGATCCTCATTATAACTCTGGGACATAGGCACAATTTAATCCCCACTTTACTGTTAAGCAGATCAAGAAGGAGAAGTGACTTGTCCAGGGACTCATAGCTAATAAGTGTCTGAGACCACATTTGAACTCATTTTCCTGACTCCAGGCCCAGTGCTCTGAGAGGACCATCAACATTAAAGGGGATCAGCAAAGGGTTCTTGAAAAAGGTGGACTTTAACTGAGATATGAAGAAAACTATGGAAGCCAGGAAGTAGATATGAGTCAGGAGAGCATTCTAGGCATGGGTGAATGCATAGAATTGGAATGCATAGCCAGTGGAAATGCATAGAATTGGAAAATGGAATGTCTTGTTAGAGGACCAGCAAGGATCCTGGAGTCACTGGGTGTAGAAAACATAAAGGGGAGTAAGGTATAAGAAGAGTGGAAAACTAGGGAGGGGCAAGGCTATGAAAGTCATTATTAGCATTTGAAGCACTTGAAAGATCTTGGAGATAATAGGGATCCACTTGATTTTATTGAATAAGGGTATAATGTTGTCAGACCTGAACTTTAGGAATACCACTTTGGTAGCTGAGTGAAAGATAACTCGGAAAAGAGTGAGAATAGACTCAGGGAGACCAATCAGAAGACTAACTATTGCAGTAATTCAGGTGTTAAGTGGTAA
Source organism: Trichosurus vulpecula (assembly GCF_011100635.1). Taxonomy (NCBI): domain Eukaryota; kingdom Metazoa; phylum Chordata; class Mammalia; order Diprotodontia; family Phalangeridae; genus Trichosurus; species Trichosurus vulpecula. The sequence goes on along the minus strand of NC_050575.1, from coordinate 74,703,654 downwards.
GGGTCCATGCCATGGTTGTGGCAGTGTCAGAGGAGTAAAAAAGGATGTATATGAGGGATATTGTGAATCATAGTCAGCAAGACACAGAAATATATTGAATATACGGGTTGAGAGAGTGAGGAATTTAATATTACTCCTAGGTTGTGAGCACCTAATGCATGCCAATCATTGTGCTAAATACTGGGAATATAAAAAGCAGTAAAAAGATTGTTCTTGGCCTCGATAAGTTCATCATCTAATGGGAGACAATAAGCAGACAAATAGATAAAGACAGAGGATTATAGGTATCTTGGATCAATGGATTAAGTGAGACCTTTCTGAGAATGGGGAGGGGGAGAGAGGAGAATGTTTTTAGACAGTAAAGAAGTAATCAGTAATTTTGTGTTCAAAATAATTCATTACCTAATGATCAGCCTTGCTGCGCCTACTGTCTCTGTACTTGAGTGGGCTGATCCTTATATAACAAACAAGAAATCTGGCAAACATTGCCAGACTATACCTAAAATCTTTACAAATTTTTAGGCCCATCCAGAACTTGTGCTCCATTAGTATTGAATTCAAGGACCTAGGGTCATTGTGGACCATGTTGCCGTATTTGAATAAAACCTTAATGATCTTCTAATAAGAAAAAAAATATTCATGGGCTTCTCTATGTTTTTTGAAGTGGGGAACAGCCTCCCATTTCTCTGAGCTTAACATCCTACTTCTGAATGTTTGTAGACCAATAGTCCAACTATTCCTTTATGATGACTTTGGAACAGGTAGCAGGAGTAAAAGGTGCTCTGAGGTCTGAAAAATTGGTGTGGTTTAATTCTCTTATTTCTGCTACTGCAGCTATATGTATCAGAGAACTGAAGGAGTGATGTTTTCCCTCTTCTAGAACCAATAAGTCCTTGCTATAATCAATTCTGCATGAATACAACATCTTTGGAAGCAGTCCAATATAGCCTCTTACATTTGTGAAGAACATTTTCAAGGAAAAATGAAAGGTGGTTTCTGAAGGAATTCAGAGTCTCATGAGCAAGGAAAACAAAACTTTCATGCAAAACTGGTTCTCAAAATGGAAGAATTTCATATAATATTGTGACTTCTAGAAGCTAATCTTTTAAAAAAAATGAAAATCTTCCATTTGCAGCCCTTCTGGGTGTGAAGATAACCTTCAGAATGTAAATTGATGCAGTAAGGTTTGGAGTTCAGAACCAAGAGTGATGTAATACTTCTAAGAGTAGTGCAGTGACTTCCTCCTATACTTCTAACTAAGAACATTCTGAGGGTTCTGAATATAATAGAATACAGAATGACATTCTCAGAATAGTAGCCTGGTCAGCCTAAGTGCCTTCACCATTAAACAAATTGCAAAATTTAGGTCACAGAATCATTGATTTAAATCTGAAAGTGATCTTAAAAGTCATCTTGTTCAACCTCCTCATTGTAAAGATGAGGAAACTGAGGCTCAGAAAGGTCAAGTGTGATACGTAGTGATTGATAGAGTCAAGATTTGAACCAATGCCCTATGATTCCATATCCAACAATCCACATATATCAATCCCTGTAACAAGGATTTGTGTCATTAAATGTGGCTGGGCTGGAAGTTAACAGATACACCTCAGTATGGTATATGCTACCTCTTATACATGGAGTTGAGTAGAGCAAAGATGTAGAGTTGTATTCTAGAAGTAATAGTTGTCATTTAGAAATAATATTAATAATGATTAACAAGTATATAATATTTTAAGATTTCTAAAACTCTTTACATATTCTCATTTGGTTGAAAGTATTTAGAACCTCACGTTCCTTTAAAGATTTGTATCAATGAGGTCCACTATTATAGGCAGGACCATAGGATTTAGAGTTTGAACAGATTTTACTTTGATTTCACTAATGAAGACACTGAAGTCCAAAGAGGTGAAGGGATTTGCACAACCCCACACAGTCATAATCAGTGGAACTGTTTTTGCCTTTTTTTTTGTATCCCTAGTGCTTAGAACAGTGCCTGGAACACATTAAATGCTTCATGAATCCTTTTTTGACCTATTTCTCTAATGCCTTTAATCACATTCTAAATTGTAGGACTTATTGGTATGTACATTTTCCTTCTACAGAGTATAACTGTTTGAGAGTTAGAACTATATCACTTTTCATCTTAATACTTTCAGTGCTCAACACTGTCACCTTGCATAAAGTAGGTGGTAAACACATTTACTGAATTGAATAGTTTCATTTAAATTATAAAAATGGCTTTTTTTATTTGACTGTAACATTTGGTTGGTAACCTAGCTGATATAGGGGAGGAGTATATTTTTATGCATATAGATATTTCTTGAAAAAAAGTTATTATTAGTTTCAGTCTCAGTGGCACACACTTGTAAAACAAATAGAATCAATACTATTTACTATCACAATGAAGTAGAAAAATGTTGTTGAAACAGTATTTGCTCTTTATGGTAAATTAATTTTACATTAATGCTGAAAATAGACATACAAGAATCACTTTTTTGCATATTGATTTTCACTTTCTTTGACCCTTATGTAAAACTTTGCTCATTACTATCTCTAAAGTGATTCCTCAGAGAAGAAATATTAAGTAGTGGCAAAAGAACTGGACCAGAGGTTCTAGTAGAGAGGCAGGAAACCTTGGTCCCAAGGTCCACTCCTGACACATACTGATTGTGTGACTCTGAGCAGGTTACTTTACCACTCGGTACTTTAGGCAACTCTCTTAGACTACATAAGCTGTAGAAAAGGTGCCAGCCTGCACTGGCAGATGGAATTTTCACCTGGGAGTTCCCACCTGGGAATTCCCAATCGTGCCCAGTCCCTATCTCTATAGGGGTGTGGCAACCTTGTGCAAAGTGCAAAGAAAAAATCAGTCTTTCTTCCCCTTACTCAGCTAATGTCTATTTCAAAAAATGGAATTTGGAGGCAAGAATATTACTGATGTTTCATTTTTCCCTTTAATGTAAAAGGCTCAATCCATCCTGTACTCCTCCCCCTCCCCTAAAAGTTGCACTGTGCTGGCTAGAATCAGAATATAACCTATTACAAAGATCCATAAGTATTAACAATTTTTTTGTTTCTGCATTTGAGAGAAATTAATTACTTTCATATTTGTGAGATAAGAAAAAAATTCCTTGGGAATTAAAAAATAAAGGTGATTGAGATAATTCCATTGCAGAATCTATGGCATCAAATTTTCTTTAGGTGTATTCTGTGTTCAATTAACAAAAACTTTATTTTAGTAATATAAAAAGGATAGGGGGGCAGCTAGCTGGTGCAGTGAGTAGAGCACTGGCCCTGGAGTCAGGAGGACCTGAGTTCAAATTCTGCCTCAGACACTTGACACATGTACTAGCTGTGTGACCTTGGGCAAGTCACTTAACCCCAATTGCCCTGCCAAAACAAAAAGCAAAAAAAAAGGATAGGATAGGGAATAGGCATGAGATATATGATTTCAGTCATTTAGGCAACTTGCAGTGAAGAAACTCCACCTAACATTTCAGGTTGATACCTGCTTTGCAACTTACGTCCTTAGAGAGTTGCCTAGACTATGTCACTGAAAGGTTAAGTGACACAGCCAACATGTGTCACAAGAGGGACTTGAATTTACCTTTTCTCATTTTTGAGGCCAACTCTCTCTCCAATACAATGCAATGCCATAGGATGCATGCAAATACTAAATTCCTTGCCCTCTCAGGCCTTTTTTTGGTCAACTTTCTTTGTGCTCTTTCCTGGCTGTTGCTTGATAGGGAATTACTAAGTGTTGTATTCTGTTTCACTGGTCAAATATCCGTTTGGTACCACATTGAATAAGCAGGCTGTATAAATGCTAAAGTTATATCATTCCTTACCTTCCCCCCCCCCAAAAAATAGAAAAGCCACTTTAAAATGTTCAATCTTGCATGACTTATGATTTAAATCAAGACATTATATGCTTACATATGTATGTATATGTATATATATCTATAAAGAGAGAGAGAGAGAGAGAGAGAGAGAGAGAGAGAGAGAGAGAGAGAGACAGAGAGAGACAGACAGAGACAGAGACATAGAGAGAGACAGAGGGACAGGGAGATAGAGAGACAGAGAGAGAACTTTCTTTAAGAAAAGCAGGGTGGGGATGATCAAAGAAAAGTAGAATATCTGTTTACTGTTCATAAGGACTTCACAATCTAGATGAGGAGACGAAATAATTAGAGAATTTTACAAGGCAACATAAGCTGGAAATGCTTTCAGATTGATTGATTATTTCTTTGGTATAGGTGAGCGCTTCAGGAGTTTTCAAGAGCCAATCCAGGTAAAACATGATATGAATTTATAGGGTGAGATGAGTTCAGAGAGTTAAACGTTCATTACTCATTTTTCTGATGTTGCATTAAAAATCCTATTCGATCACATAACTCACCACAGGAGAATAGGAAGTAGGATAGAAAGTCTGTAAGCACCTGCAATGCATAAATCCACAAGACAGTGATCTACCTTTCATATGCAGACCTCACTAAGGAATAAAAAAAATTTTAAAAGAAATAAATACAGGGAGAACTATTTCTATACTTCCATTGCTAAGTTTTTTTAATTGATGTTCAGCTGTCACTTAAATACTATTCACATATTTTATCTTCTTTAATCTTAGAACTTCCAATTACTTTGGAACCATCTTCACAGATAGGCTATGGTCATAAGTCAGCTTTCTTTATAAATTCTCAGGTAAGTGGTTGTGCTGGGTAAGCCATACACAGCTGACACCAAACCTGGAGTGGACAATTGTAGGAACTGTTACTTTTGAAATTGTTTAAAATGAGGATGTAGCTATCTTGAAGTATTTCTATGCAGACTCTGTGTGTGTATGTGTGTGTGTGTGTGTGTGTGTGTGTGTGTGTGTGTGTGTATGTATGTGAGAGAGAGAGAGAGACAGAGACAGAGACAGAGAGAGACAGAGAGAGAGAATTATAGGTGTATCAAAATGAAAACTCTTAACAAGCAAATCATCAACTTCAAGGCCTGAAAGGAAATATAGAATTTTTTTAGTTCATACCTTTACTTTCTGATGCATCATATGCCACGAGCCCAGAGTTGGTTCAGAATTTTTAGATTTGGGGGGTGTGCCAAGATGGTGGCTGGAAAGCAGGGACTAGCATGAGCTCCCTGCCCAGCCCCTCCAAAAACCTATAAAAAATGGCTCTGAACCAATTCTAGAACTGCAGAACCCAGAAAATAGCAGAGGGAAGCAGGGCTCCAGCCCAGGACAGCCTGGATGGTCTCTGGGTGAGGTCTATCCTTCATGGAGCTGGGAGCAGAGGAGAGTGGAGCGGTGCAGAGCCCAGCTTGCGCTGCACAGACCAACCAGACTAGGAGTGGGCGGAGAGTGCCCTAGTGCCCTGAATCAGTGAGCTCCGGCAGTTGCCAGACTTCTCAACCCACAAACACCAAAGAAAACAGAGAAGGTTAGTGGGAAAAGCTGCGGGAGTAGAAGGAGTTTGCAGTTTGGCCACTGCTCCAGGGGCAGCGGAAGTGGGGCAGCTACAGAACTACAGCTGCAGTTACTTCTGACCCCAGGCCCACCTGGTGGGAGGAATTAAGTGGCGGATCAGAGCAGAAGTGAAGAGTCTGCTGAAGATCTAAGTCCAGTCCGGGTTGGGGGTTCTTGGGGAAGGAGGAGTGCTGGTGTGGCAGAGCTGGCGCATCCCCCCAGGCATGAAACGTAGTTCTCTTAACTCTACAAGCAGTCATACCCCACTGAAAAACTCAAGGGCCAAGTTAGTTGGCTGGGAATATGTCCAGGCAGTGAAAACACACCCAGATTCAGTCTCAGACTCTGCATTCTTTCTTTGGTGACAAAGAAGATCAAAACATACAGCCAGAAGAAATCAACAAAGTCAAAGAGCCTACAACAAAAGCCTCCAAGAAAAACATGAACTGGTCTCAGGCCATGGAAGAGCTCAAAAAGGATTTGGAAAAGCAAGTTAGAGAAGTAGAGGAAAAATTGGGAAGAGAAATGAGAAGGATGCGAGAAAACCATGAAAAACAAGTCAATGACTTGCTAAAGGAGACCCAAAAAAAATACTGAAAAATATACTGAAGAAAACAACACCTTAAAAAATAGACTAACTCAAATGGCGAAAGAGCTCCAAAAAGTCAATGAGGAGAAGAATGCTTTGAAAGCAGAATTAGCCAAATGGAAAAGGAGGTCCAAAAGACCACTGGAGAAAATACTACATTAAAAATTAGACTGGAGCAAGTGGAAGCTAGTGACTTTATGAGAAATCAAGATATTATAAAACAGAACCAAAGGAATGAAAAAATGGAAGACAATGTCAAATATCTCATTGGAAAAACCACTGACCTGGAAAATAGATCCAGGAGAGATAATTTAAAAATTATTGGACTACCTGAAAGCCATGATCAAAAAAAGAGCCTAGATATCATCTTTCAAGAAATTATCAAGAACTGCCCTGATATTCTAGAGTCACAGGGCAAAATAGAAATTAAAAGAATCCACCGATCACCTCTTCAAATGGATCCCCAAAAGAAATCTCCTAGGAATATTGTCGCCAAATTCCAGAGCTCCCAGATCAAGGAGAAAATACTACAAGCAGCCAGAAAGAAACAATTTGAGTATTGAGGAAACACAATCAGAATAATCCAAGATCTAGCAGCTTCTACATTAAGAGATCAAAGGGCTTGGAATACGATATTCTGGAGGTCAATGGAGCTAGGATTAAAACCAAGAATCACCTACCCAGCAAAACTGAGTATCATGCTCCAAAGCAAAATATGGATTTTCAATAAAATAGAAGACTTTCAAGCTTTCTCAGTGAAAATACCAGAGCTGAATAGAAAATTTGACTTTCAAACACAAGAAGCAAGAGAAGCATGAAAAGGTAATCAAGAAAGAGAACAAGAAAAAGAAATTGCAAGGGACCTACTAAAGTTGAACTGTATTGTTTACTTTCCTACATGGAAAGATGATGCGTATTATTCATGAGACCTCAGTATTAGGGTGGGTGAAGGGAATATGCATATATATATATATATCTTTATGTATATATATATATATATTTATGTGAGTGTGTATGTATGTATATATGTATGTGTATATATATATATGTATGTGTGTGTGTGTATATATATACATATATATATACACAGAGGGGGGGGCACAGGGTGAGTTGAAGATGAAGGGATGATATCTAAAAGAAATAAAATCAAATTAAGAGATGAGAGAGGAATATATTGAGAGAGGGAGATAGGGAGAGATAGAATGGGGTAAATTATCTCACATGAAAGTGGCAAGAAAAAGCAGTTCTGTAGGAGGGAAATAGAAGGCAGGTGAGGAGGAATGAGTGAATCTTGCTCTCATAAAATTTGACCTGAGGAGGGAGTACCATACATACTCATTTGGATATCTTACCCCACAGGAAAAAAGGAGGAAGAAGATAAAAAAGGGGGGATGATAGAAGGGAGGGCAGATGGGGGTGGAGGTAATCAAAAACAAACACTTTCGAAAGGGGATAGGGCCAAGGGAGAAAATTCAATAAAGGGTGATAGGTTAGGAAGGAGCAAAATATAGTTAGTCTTTCACAACATGAGTATTGTGGAAGGGTTATACATAATGATATGCATATGGCCTCTGTTGAATTGCTCGACTTCTTAGGGAGGGTAGGTGGGAAGGGAAGAGGGGAGAGAATTTGGAACTCAAAGTTTTAAAAACAGCTGTTCAAAAACAAAAAAAAAGGTTTTTGCATGCAACTAGAAAATAAGATACACAGGGAATGGGGCATAGAAATTTATCTTGCCCTACAAGAAAGGAAGGGAAAAGGGGATGGGAGGGGATTGGGGTGACAGAAGGGAGGGCTGACTGGGGAACAGGGCAACCAGAATATATGCCATCTTGGAGTGGGGGTGGAGGGTAGAAATCGGGAGCAATTTTGTAATTCAAACTCTTGTGAAAATCAATGCTGAAAACTAAATAAAAAAATTAAAAAAAAATTTTTAGATTTATTACTAGCTGAATCCATCCATCCACCTCTCTTCCAACCTTACTTGCTTTTGTTGAGAGTCCTACCAGCCTCTTTATAATGCAAATCTCCAAATCATCTTTGACTCTTTTCTCCTCTCTCATCCTTCATATCCAATAAGTTAAGTCCTATAAATTCTACCTCCCCAAGTTCTCTTGCATGTCCTTATCACTTTTTACCTACACTATTATAGTAGGTTGCCAGCTAGTTTTCCTTGATTCCATTTTCTTCACTCTTAAATCCATCCCTACATAGCTTCCAAAACGAACTTACAACATCATAGTTCTAGAACACAAGTGTCTTCAAAGGTTATCTGGTCCAACTCCTTCATTTTACACATGTGAAAACTGAGGCCCTGGGACTTGCCCAAAATTATGTGGGCAGGGAGCATCGAAAGTTGAATTTGAACCTAGTTTCTTTGATTCCAGAGGCCACACTCTTTTGACACTATTATGTGTAACAACAATGGTACTTGCCACTACTGTGGCTGTGTAAGGTCAATAACACCAGCACATAGGACAGCTGCTAGCATAGGTTTTTTGATCTGTTTTTCTAAAGAAAGCCATTTTAAAGGGCTTACAATCTCACTTTAATAAAACATACATATATCATCCACTTAGTTCAGGGGAAAAGCCAGCTCCCTGAGCTTCAGAGCAAATACAAACAGAAATTACAAACAGAGAAAACATAAGCAGAGCAAATAACACAAATCAATAGACAGGCTTCTGGCTGTCTGACCAAAAGCTATATTTTCATAGTTACCAGAGAGAGAAACACAAATATCTGGGTTTTCAAAGCTGGGGGGGGCACTCCTTAATGGCTACCCAGAGTCTCCATACCAAGACTCTTCCAATGAGTGAGCCTCAAACAAAATGCTAACCTAAGAGCAGATACACACTTCTTTAGGGTTACAGCCCTTCACGCCTCTGGGTTTCACACTTCTTCAGGGTTTCACACCTCTCTTGACCTAACTAGCAAAAGGGTGTAGGCCTTCCTACGAACAAAGGCAAGACTCAATCAAAGGCACTTGATTGCCTTAGTGCAGAGAAGCACTCCAAAACAAAAGACAACAAAAAGTCCCACTTTGCTTTACATTACATTATGTTGCTTCTAACTTAAGGAACATGAATGACCATGTCACTGCCTTGCTCAAAAGTCTTTAGTGGCTCACAATTGTCTCTGGGATAAAATGCCATTTTTTTTATTCTGTCATTTATAGCCTTATGCAGTCTAATCCTGACCTCCTTTTCAGCCTAATTTTACATTTGTCCTCTTTACGCACTCTCTATTCCAGTCAAATTGGATTACTAACTATTCTCTGATCCTGACATGCCTCCTGGCTCATTGGCACAAGCCATCTCCTGTTGTAATGTACTCCTTCATTATTTCTACCTTTAAGAATTCCTGTGTTCCTTCAAGGTTCAACTGAGAACCCACTTCTCCTGTGACTTTCTTTAAATCCTTTGCTGGTTCTCCATTTGAAAATGTTCTCTTTCTTTTCAAATAGTCCTAGCATACTTTTTTCCTCATTACTTTCTATCTTTTGTCTCCCATAAAATAGAATATAACTTCCTTGAAGGCAGGGACTGGTATTCCAGTTACCTAACTCAGTGCCTTATACATACTAACCACATGGTTGTTAGAATAGATTTTTTTCCCTTTATTTGCATCAGCCATGACCCAAAACAACTGCCAAGGTAGCACCACACCAGCTCAACCATATGATTTTGTGTGTGTGTGTGTGTGTGTGTGTGTGTGTGAATTTTCGGGAAGTTGTGTATGGTAATCTTTTTTTCTGTCCCCTTCACAAGTCATATTATCCTTACATTATATTGAAGCATACCATGAAAAACTACTTAGTTTGTTATGTGTGTCTACTTTCATTCATTTAGTGAATATTATAAAATTTGGATGATTTTAAATCGAATGTTATGAAATTATTTTCTTTATAGTCTCCTGGCTTGGAACTTTAATTCCTGTGAGGTCTGGGATCTTTATAAGCATAAAAGTCCCTTGTTCATCACAGAAGAGACCTTTCTTATAAAGACTGTGGAGTATTCTGAATGACAGGTTAGAAATTGGTGGTGATGGTGGCATGCACTTAAAAATTAGGATATTTTAATCAAGAAATCAAAGTGCAAAATAATTATCCTGTGGAGTGGGTGGGGGGTGGGTGGGAGGATACTCCTGGAAACTTAATTAGTCAAGTGTATTTCTCAGCATCTATTACATTTTGGAAGATGTTGAAGTAGCTCTCTCCTAGAGTGGTTGAATAACTGAGTAGGCCCCAAGAAGAGGAATTGTGGATTTCATCAGCAACATTTGGAATTGGCCTTATTTGCCCCCTGTGGATTTGATAACATGATAATAGTAAAGTTTTTTTCTTCTTTTGATCCAATCACATTCTTTATGGCCTCTGTTTCTGCCTATCTCGTACTTTACCAGCAGGGTACTTATAGCAGAATATAGCTATCCCCAGAGGAGTTCAGATACCAAATGTTAAATAGGTCCAAATAAGGAACTAATGGGCTTTTTCATTTTCTTGAGAAAAGCATGCATAATTTTATGATTAGTAAGAGGGAACGCATATTTATGCATATGACAATGTTCTGTCCTGCTAATGGGGAGTTTTGGAAAATTGGATATCCATCTCTTTAATGCTGGAAGAGGAAATAACATTATTTTTTAAATGTGCCTTACATACTTAAAACCCAACCTATTGTTCTATTCAATCCCTTTCCCCAATTATATATATATATATATATATATATATATATATATATATATATATATATATATGTGTGTGTGTGTGTGTGTGTGTGTGTGTGTGTGTGTGTGTGTTTTCTTTAACCATATTACAAATCCAATAACAACTGTTTATTATGGTAATGATAATGATCTCTGAGTAAGAATTTCATTTGTTACTTATAACCATAAAGCATTATTAATGACTGTCTGAGGCCATAGCAAACTCTGAGTTTACCTAGACCAAGCACAATCCTCAAGGCTCTCACATCACTGACCTATCACCCCACCTAGAATCAATGCAAGAAATCTTCAAAATAAAGATTGATATAGCTGTTATCTATTTGTTCCCAAAACGTGAGGGAAAAGGGTCCTCAGCTCTCATATAAGCATTCAAGATAATAGATAAATAGATAAAAGATAATTTGGTTATGGGAAGCCATAGAGAAATTTATGCCACAGAGAATGAAAAAAGATGCAAAGGACTCACAAGACTTCCTAAACAAATATGGAAAATATATAAAGCACCCAAATCATCAGGTTATCCTCCTGGTAGGTAATAGAATTTGGGATTGCTATTGTGGCATCACTCTGATATTACATTAAGTCTTTTTTTCCCGTAGAATCTTTCAGAGTATCCCTGAGGTAAGAATACTTTGAGAGCTGATGAATAATAACCCTTTTCCCAAAAGATATGAGCCGTCTAGAAGGATGCTTGGGGACTAGAGGCATTAGCTGTTTCTTTCTCCAAGAAACACAACATACCAAGGAATTTCCCTTCTTTCCCTGTCAAAAACCCAATCCTAGAATTAACAATTTAGGGACTCTCAAAATTGGATTGAGTGCATGTGCAAGTCTGCTTCTGCCATGTGGTTCTGCAGGAAATCTTTCAATGCCCAACCGCTATTGTCTCTTGAACGGAGAAAGTCCAATCTGGAGAACTCTAAAATTTCTAATCTGTGCTCAGGAGCTGTGGATGAGCACATGCAACTCCCATGTTAGATGTTCTGGTATATGAGAGAGACTGAGACAGAAACAGAGTTGGAGAGGGAAAAGGAGGTGAAAAGGAAGGAGAGCAGGACGGGGAGAGTGAAAAAGGTATATGTTAGAAAGGGATGTGTGATTGTGGGACAGTGATTAGAGTTTTTCCTTTCAGTTACACGAGATTAAGTTCATTAATATTAGAATGCAGCCTAATATAATAAGGGAAAGGAATAAGTATACATGCGCATACATATTTTGCATATACACACACCTATATATGTATGTATATCCCACTATATGCTAGGCACTGTGCTAAACACTTTACAAATATTATCTCATATGATCTTCACAACAACCAAGGCAATATTTAGAATGGTTGCTATTTCTATGAATATGTTGGCATGGTTCTGAATTGCAAAATATAACAGACATATAGAAAACAGAAGCAAAACATTTTTTCAGATACCAGAAAGCCAAATTCCAACACCATGAAACTGAATCCATCATAGCAACAAAGAAGTTAAAACACATTATCACTACAGAGAGCAACTCCATCCCATAGTCTTCCCCACTCCCCCACACTGGGCCTTCCCCAAAACACTCATAGCACAGCTAGCTTGCTTCCTCTCTCTGCCTCAGTTCTAATGGCTCTGACCTCACTTCCTCTCAGTTCTACCTTCCTGCTCTACCCTTTTCTGTTCCACTCATTCAGCAAGCTCCTCCCACCACATGTGACTTAGGCTTCCATGTGATTTAAGCAGGTCACTTGATCCTATTAATGGATGGGAAAGGTCTTCCCATTAAGCAAAAATACATTATCAATACATTCAGTCCCATGATCTTTCTTATCCATTACATATGTCAATGGGGCAACTGATGTCAACAGGGATAACACAAAATAAGCACATAAAACAATATTATCATTCCCCTCTTCAAATGAATGAGGCTCAAAATCTTGGGGTAACGGGCAAAGGTCTCATCCTCCATAGCTGTTTCCTGCTGAAATTGGATGTAGAGCTGTCCCTGCCCCAAGAGGTCAAGAGTACCATTCAAGAAGTCAGTTCTTCAGCTGGCACCTGGAACTTGGTCAACAGCAGGTCCAGGGGTGACACATCACAGTCATGGAGAGAGGGTGACATTTGGCTTAAGTGATCAGGCAGGTGGAGGGTACTAAGCTTGCAGGAAACAAATCTAGCAAAAAAATTGACAGACAAAAAGTCAAAAAGAAACAAGGAGACAATAAGCAGGGTAGATATAGAGTCAGCCGTGCTTCTGGGGAGTCTATGAACCGACTACCATAGATCCTCATTCGTGGTAGAATATTTGAGTTAAGCGTAAGATTTCACAATCATCTCCTGAATAAATAACAGTCACAGTATTGTCCTTCCCATGTGCTATAATTTCTGCAGCTTTTGGAACATCATCTGGCTTCCATTTTACCCATACTTTAGCTTCCAATTTTATTCTATCAGTAGAACCAAACCATTCATTTAGTCTGATAGTTATTTCGGAAGGAGAGTCAGTCTTCACAAGTAGTACTGTTTCACAAGGAATAATAATCACTTGAACTATTCTATCATTTTTATAAACCTGTATAGGTTCTTCACCCAAATTTTGGAATGTCACAATAGTTTCTCCTTGATAATTAGAATCTATCACTCCAGCCAATTCCTCAAGCTGCTAATCCTGATTTAGGTAATATCCACCCAAAATGATTTTTAGGATTTCTCATACATATTCCAGTAGAGATTTTTCTTATTTCTTTTCTATCCAACCAAAAACCCTTTAAACAATGTAAATCATATCCTGCTGAGCCAGGTGTTCCTGGGGATGGAGCTGGGACATCTTGTCTCACAGTCCAGTACTCAATATTTGGAATCTTACATGTTTGCTGTTTTGTAATTTGCAGATTTGGGGTCATCATTCTGGCTACAAGTGTACTTTTCCCAATGGTCTATTATTCAAATTACATAAAGCAGTAAAGAAATTATCCTTCTAATGTTGATATGAATTATCAGAACTTAACTTCCTTAACTGTTCTTTCAATAATCCATTCATTCTTTCAATTAACCCAGATGCTTATGATAATATGGGATATGATGTATCCATTCTATATTGTTAAATATACAATATCTTTTCATTTCATTACCTTTGAAATGTGACCCATTGTCACTTTGAATCTGCATTGGTGTTCCATAAAATAGTATTATGATATCTGGAGTTTTACAGGTGTTTTTCTGAGTCACATTCTTGTAAGGACAAGACATTAGTACACCTGAATAAGTGTCAACACAAGAACACATAAATTTTCATCCTCTGTCTTGGGGTAGGGGAGCAATATAATCTATCTGCCAAATTTGGGGTGGAACTTCTCCCCTTTTTATCTCTCCAGTTACTACCCAAGGAACAGTTCGTGCCTTTTCCAATTGACATATATAGCTTTCCTCTGTTACTTGTTTTAACAATGAATGAGAGGTACTAATACCTCAATCTTGTGCCCACAGTTGTGTGGCTTGGACCCTTAAATGGCCAGCTGTTTGATGGAACCATTTTGCTAGTACTGGATCATCAGTTGGTGTCAGGGTAGGGACAATATTTTGAGTACCAATCTTTGCTAGTCGATCAGCATGTGCATTGTACTCACATTCTGGCATGGTGAGGGCCACATGAGGATCAACATGAAAAACTGACAAATTTATAACAGAGACATGGCCCATATATCTTCCCATAATTCTTTACTCCAAACTTGTTTGCCATGAATCTCCCAGTTCTGATTTTTCCACACAGGCATCCACGTAGCTAACCCATTAGATACTGCCCATGAATCAGTAAATATGTGACACTGTCCTCCTTTCTCTGTTTTGATGGCTTGATGTACTGCCATCAGTTCAGCATATTGACTACTTCTACCTATCCCAGTACTTTCCAAAGTTTGTCTACAACATGGCTAGCACTTTCCAGTGTCTTTTATGGCCCCAATATTTTGCTGTCCCATCAGCAAACCATTCATGTTTCTTTTGTTCTTCAGTTAATCCATCATATCCTTCATTCCATTTTACCAAGGATTGTACCAACTGTTGCTTTGGTTCAGGGGATGTATCATTTCTCTCAGTATCTATATTTGCTATAGTTTCATGTAGAGCAGAAACTTAACTTTTGCCTGTTTTAGATCTATTTTGAATATACCATTTCCATTTAATTATGCTAGCCTGTCATGCATGTCCAATTCTGTGAGAAGCTGGGGTACTCATTACCCAGGTCATAATTGGGATTCCAGGCCTTAATATTACTTCATGTCCCAGAGTCAGCTGTTCAGTCTCTACCAAAGCCCAATATGCCACTAACAACTCTTTTCAAAAGGTGTATTTTGAACTCCAAATGAAGGGAATTTCTTAGAACAAAATCCTAAGGGTACCTTTTGCCTTTGTTGTCTTTGCCATAAACTCCAGTTTGCATATTCGTCTTGTACAGTCACTTGTAATTCTACTGGGCCACTTTGCATAGGCCATAAATCTAGAGCCAATTGTATAGCAGCCTTGGCTTCTTCAAAAGCTTTACTCTGCTCAAGTCCCCAGTCAAATTCCTATTTTTTTCCTAGTAACTGTATATAAGGGTTTCAAAATCTCTCCTAAATGTGGAATATGGTGTCTCCTATATCCAAATAATGCATTAAACTTTTGGGCCTCTTTCTTAGTGGTGGGGATAGCAAAATTCTGAATCTTTTGTCAGGCTTTCAGGAGAATCTCTCACAGCCCCTTATTCCATTGTATACCCCAAAATTTTATGGTTTGAGCTGACCTTGAATCTTTGCAGGGTTAATATCTCACCCTTTGCTTTTCATATGCTCAATTAAAAGCATCAAACTCTTCTCCACTTCGCTTACATTTTCTCCCTGTACCATAATATCATCTATGTAGTGGGTAAACTGTATACCAGGTAACTTCAATTCATCCAAATGTTCAGCCACAATCTTATGACAAATAGTGGAGCTATGTAGATATCCTTGCGGCAAATGGGTGAAAGTGTATTGTCGGCCCTGCCAAGTGAAAGCAAACTGGTCTCATTATTTAGAATCTATTGGGATAGTAAAGAAAGCATTGGCTGAATCAATAACTGTGTACCAAGTCCCATCATATTTCTAGATGCTTTCTATTAAGGTAATGGTATCTGGACAAGCAGCATACAAGAGGAGAGTCGCCTTATTCAGTTGTTTATAATCCACTGTCATTCTCCATGTCCCATCTGACTTTCATACTGGCCAGACAGGATTATTCCATCAAGCAGTTGTAGGGATTAACACTCCTGCCTCTACATATCCTTTTATAGTATTGGCAATTTCATCTTGCCCACCACCAGGTATTGATACTGCTTTAAAGTAATTACTTCAGAAAGTTCAGGTGAAGTGATTGGGTCCATTTTTATTTTTCCCACTAAAACTGTATTAATTCCTATCTTCCTGACTGAAAATTTGTATCTCTCCTCAGGTAAATTTAGGGTCATACCTCTCAATATATGTATTCTAATGATGTATTCAGAAATGGGTACAATTGCCATGGTATATTCTTTCTTAAGTAGTTGTCCAATTTTCACCGTTAGTTTGGCTTGTCTGGCTAATATTTCAGCCCCTCTCAGTCCTGTGATGGTAACAAAAGTTCCATATTTAAACTCATCAGGGTTTCCATATATAAGGGAGGGCTCTGCCCCAGTACCTATTAATGTCCTAGTTACAGTATTTGGTCCATTTTTCCAACACATAGTCAGATGTATAAGGGGTTTGCAATCCTGTCTGTGTATTTCTTTAATCTGAGCTCAGCCTATTTCCTAGTCTCCCTGAAGGTGTGACACACTTGGATCTGTAGGGGCAGTTCTTACTTCTCTATTCTGTCTACTATTAAGCCCCCTTTCTTGGTATATTTTGCATAGTTCATTAGTTGGAATACCATCTATTCTTCCAAAATCTACTCCTGCTCTCAATAGAGCAGCAAACAATTCTTTTCCTGTAAATCTATTCTGACTTTGAATCTGCTGGCTATTTTCTCTCTCAAGGAAGTTTATCTTTTCCCCAATTCCCTAAGTCACTTAACTGTGAAATCTTATCTAGCACCTCTGAAACAGGGTTCCCTATCTCTCCAATTAATAGAGTCAGAACTAGGTGCTTGTAAGCAGGAGGAGCCGTCTTCACTATTATATTTCTATGAGAAACTCCTAAGGGGCTATCATAGTATGCACCTGTGTTTCCCATAATAATTGTAGTCTTCATTATCTCCTTCTTGAACTTTCTCATACAGTCCCTAAGTGAATACCAGGGCCTATCTGCTCTGGGTCACATGGAGGCAGCAGGATACTCCCTGCTGCATCCTTCTGTTGCTAAAGTTAACGGATCAATTGTCTTGTTACCTTCTATACAAAAAGATTATGACTAATACTTATGAATTTCAAGCAACCCATGCTATCTCCCCATACTCCTCCGGCTACTTCATCATTGATTCTCACCATCCATGACACTAACGATCTCCCATCCTTTGGGTGAACTGACTCAAAATATCTGTGACCCCCTACTGAGTAAAATCCTCAAATATCTCTCAGAACACTGTGTTGCCTCTCTGGTTCCCCTGCTTTCTTCTTAGTACTGGACCATACCTCTGCCTCCCTAGATGCATCATCTAACATTGTTTCATTTTCCACCCACTCATTCTCCTGGCAGTTGTCATTGTGGCAACTAGGCTCTGTGCCAGAAACAACTTCAGCCTGTGACAGAACTGTATGCACTTTCAATTTTTTTGCTCTTTGCTTTTTTTTTTGGCTAAATGAATAACAGCATGATCCTTATGCTGTATCAGTAATTCAGATGGGACTTTCTTCTACTGTTTTCTCTTTTTAGCACTTATTTAATCAAGTGCCCTTGAAGAGTCTGGCCTTTGTTTCTTTGACTGGATCAGGAGTAATTGACTTGTATATGGTGGTACTAGGGATTAACTTTCCCACACCCTAAACGGGATTTTTCACTGTTCCTTGAGTGTTTCTCAGCACCGAGGTAATCAAGTGCCCCAAGGTCCTGAGACAGGTATATAAGATCCGAGCTTGGTGTTTGACTTTTGGGGCTCTCACTCACTGGAAGAGCGATGTGTGACTTGAAGAGACTCTGGGCAACCATTAAGAGCCCCCTGGTTTGTAATCAGATGTTGATGCTTTCCTGGTAACTATGAATTGTGAGTTGAATCAGACAAGGTCTGTCTGTTGATGTTTGTAATTTATATTTGTATTTGTTCTGAAGTTCAGGGTGCTGGCTTTTCTTCCTGAACTAAGTGAGTTATATTTGTATGTGTGATTAAAGTTAAATTGTTATCCACTTAAAGTTACTTTCCTTAGTAAAGCAGATCAAAATAACCTGTGCCAGCAGCTTTTGCTGCTAGTCTTTTTGGGTCTTACACCTCAACAGCAGCTGCTAGCCGAATTGTTGCTACACATGCAAACTAGGTGACTCCCAAACAGTAATTTGTTCTTCTACCACACTTCTGAAGAAGAACCCAAATGCTGTGGCACAGACAGATTCCCATGCAAGCTAGTCAATTCCTGAACCATCTGAGCTTTCTCCTGCAACAGTTTATCCCTGTTTTTATATATAATACGGCAACCTGTTAGTAAAATCCAACCTCCTCTATACACTCCTTGCAGTTCTTTCCCTGGTTTAATTTGATTTCCTTGCAAACATTTTTCCAAAATCTCTAGGTTTTCCTTTCTGTAGCCTTCGTTCCCAGTTTTCACAAGGTCTGGTGCTTTTAGCCCATTCCCTTGCTAGGGAGGAATAAGGCAAATCCTCCCATCCTGGGATATCCATTTCTTCCTCTAAAGCCCTTCTGCTTCTGTAATAGTAATTAAGGTGGGACTTTTTGTTGTTGACCTTTAATGATTCTGGCCTTTGTTTGAATGGGGCAGATAATGTGAGATGTTATTTGTATTTCTCAGCACTGAGACAATTGGGAGTCATTGATTTGTATCTGATGTGATATTGGGAGTGGGGAACTTTTCCATACCCAGCCTGGGTGAGGTCGGGGCCCTCCAGGGGCCCTGAACAGGATATGTAAGCGCAGAGGTTAGCCTTCTCGCTGGGAGCTCTGAGTTACAGCAAGAGTGGCATGTGACTCTGGGCCAGCTGTTCTAATGAGCTCCCTGGGTGTACACCCAGACGTTGATAACTGTGAATTGTATTTGATCTGTCATTCAGGGTGCTGGCTTTTTCCCCTGAACGAGGTTGATGTTATTTGTATTCTGGATTAAAGTAGGATTGTTAACCCCTTAACATTGCTTTCCTTAATAAAGCAGATAGAAAGGACCTGGGCTTGCAGTGTTCTGTGAGCTGGTTGTTGTTGGCTTTACACAGCAGCTGCTAGATGGATTGTTGGAACAGCTTCCAAATAGAGATATTATACCTTGAGATCCTGTTTGTGACACCAAATGTATTGCCAAGGCAATATTCACAGTGGTAGCTATTACTGTGAATATGCTGGCATTATTCTGAATCACAAAATATAGCAGACTCTCCATATAGAAGACAGAAGCAAAACATTTATTCAGATACCAGAAAGCCAAATCCCAACACCAGTGAACCAAATTCATCACAGCAACAAAGAAGTTAAAACACATTATCACTCCATCCCATAGCCTTCCCTCCCACCCCCCTCCACCTTCCCCAAAACACTCCAAGCACAGCTAGCTTGCCTCCTCTCTCTCTCTCAGTTCTATTAACTTCCTTCCTGCTCCACCCTTTCCTGTTCCACTCATTCAGCAAGCTCCTTCCACCACATTTGACTTAGGCTTCCATGTGATTTAAGCAGGTCACATGACCTATTAATGGATGGGAAAGATCTTCCCATTAAGAAAAATACATTATCAATACACCTTGTGAGGTAGGTGCTATTATTATCCTCATTTTGCGGTTGAGGAAACTGAAGTAGTCAGACATTAGGTAACTTGCCCAGAACCACAAAGCAGCAAGTGTCAGAAACAGGATTTGAACTTGTGTTCCTGACGCCCACCCAGCATGCTATTCTAAATGCCTAGAGAGAGAACTTGATGAAAATACTTGAATACTAGTCTTGGTCCTTTCACTACCTGTCTGGGAGAGCTTGGCCGAATCCCTCAACTTTTTAAAGCCTTTCTTAACTTCTCTAAGCATCAATTATCTCCTCTTTAAAATGGACAAACTACTAGTACTACTTTACTCACAGGATTTTAGGATTCTAGATATAAAGCTGAAATGAACCTTAGAGTTCATTGAGTTCATCCTTTTCATTTTTTATATAAGAAAACTGAAGCCCAGAGATTTTTTTTATTTGCTCAGTTGGAGATCACATAGCTAGTCATTTGTATAGCTGGGATAAGAGCCCAGGTCTTATGATATCTAGTCTGGTGCTATTTCTATTATGTATTCTACCTTCCAATGTGGTTGGTTGTAAGAATGAAATCATATCTTAGTTGGGCAAGTGTTCTGTCTGCCATATACATGGAATGAGACATTTATTATCATAAGTATCAACAGAAAATTTAATAATTTGCTATACGCTGAACTGTGTATGTATGCATATATGCACATATATACATGCATAGACATGTACATACAAACATATATACTTGCTGACCTCTAGGAACTTAAACTTTGAGAAATAACATATATATGGCAGATTTCTATAAAGTTAGTTATAGGGGAAAAATTTGGCCATCAAGTGAATGGGAGTGTTAAGAGAGAGATGTAGGAGTCAGCTGGAATGATTTTTCACATAGGAACTTGGGCTGATGTCACCATTTTGTATTCTGACAACCATAATTTTGTCACATTCTTATAAGTGACATCATAAGGAATTGAGGCATTATGAAATTAAGTGCATATATGTGACTTCATAAAGGAAACAGAGTAGGCAGGAGATATCTCTGCTCCTTTGGAAGCTCAGCTACTCTTCATCAAATGTAGCCTGATCTTAGTTTGCAGAATCGAATTTTTTTTAAGCAAATGGCCATTGCATTTGTGTCTTTTGAAGCATTAAATGATGAAAAAATAAAGAAGGAAAGATAGCCATCATCCTGCTCCCAGCTGCCTTTCCAGCCATTCATCCTCTCTGACACTTCCACTGCTCTTCTTCTCATTGCTTTGCTCTGACACAACATTTGTGCAAAAATTTCACTATGTTGGTGGAATTATTTTGTTGGGATTTTTTTTGAGACAGGCAAAATATGGAAAAGATGAACAGCTTAGGGCACTGATTTTAAACAACAATTTTTTTTGGAAGTCTGTTGCACTCGCCATAACCTGTTCAGTTTTCTTTGGCAAAGTGATAAATCCTCCTTGAAAACCACAAGACTGTTTTGTATAAGAAATTTTTGTTGTTTAATCCTTTTTCAATAGTACCTGACTCTTCATGACCCCATTTGTGGTTTTCTTGGCAAAGATACTGGAGTTGTTTGCCATTTCCTTCCCCAGATCATTTTACAGATGAGAAACTGAGGCAAATAGGGTTAAGCAACTTGCCCAGAGTCACAGAGCGAGTAAATGTTTGAAGTCAGATATGATTTTGGGAAGGTGAGTCTCCCTTATTCCAGGCCCAGCACACTGTGTCACCTATCTGCCATTTATAGGGAATGCTTTACCTAATTCCAATTCCTTCACTTTCGACCTCTCTTCCCTGCCCCCTTCTGCCCCCTCCCCCCAACTCACAAACTTTTAAGATCTACATTTTGATTTATATAGGCCTGGCTTGTTGGAATGACTCATTAACACAAAGATTTTTATCTGGGCCTAGTGTATATGTTGCTATCTCTAGCGTCAGTATCTGGTCATTAGTGTCAATTAAAGTTTTTTTTTTCCTGGCTAGGTGCCAAAAATTTGATCCAAGCAAAAAACAGCCGAAGTGTTTAGGGATGAAGAATGCTTTCCCTACTCCCTAGATAATTTCTCAGGAAAAGAATACCCACAGTCCACTTGATACTGTATATAGGGTTATGGCAGTAAAACTTCATGAAAGAAAGAAAAATCTAGTTTCTTCTGATGTTAGGGAATATATCTCTTAACCAATATACCACATTTATTTTATGACAGGCAGTACTACAATATCTTGCCCTAAGAGAGCCCATATAAAACCTGAAAATAGGTTAAAAACAGCATTATTTTTCAATTCTTTGAAAGTGATCTAATTTTAGGAGTATTAACTACATATTGCACAGAGCAATATGATAAGCACTTAGCCACAGAATCTCTGAGTAGAGCAATTCCTAGATCACACCTGAGGAACCCAGGGAATATTCAAATGGGAAGTGATCAGGGTAGAGCATAGAATTGTAGCATCATCGAATTCCAGAGCTGAAATATCCCATCTACCCTTGCATTGGAATCCTCTTTGCAAAATTCTCTTTTTCTAACCTATATATCCCTACTTATTTCACATGATCCTCATGCAATAATCTCCCACTATATTGTTCTAGTCACCTTTCTTTGGATATATTCTAGCTTTTAATGCCCTTCCTAAAACCTGATATCATCCCTGAACAGTCCAGTTATGGTAGATCAAGGCAGAGAAGAACATGAATATTCCTCCCTTCTTTCCAAGCTGAATGGTTGAGGCCTTAGCAGGTTCTACTGCTGCCTAGACCCTGAGGCTTATAGGAGGCACATCTCTGCCCCTCCTTGCCCTTTGAGGCAATCAACAGGAGCTTAGAAGCTCTGCCTCTGCTTCACTATCTGAGAAATCTCCCAGTTACTGTTCTCATTGAAACA
Source organism: Trichosurus vulpecula (assembly GCF_011100635.1). NCBI lineage: Eukaryota > Metazoa > Chordata > Mammalia > Diprotodontia > Phalangeridae > Trichosurus > Trichosurus vulpecula. The sequence goes on along the minus strand of NC_050575.1, from coordinate 74,681,148 downwards.
GTCCTTCATAGGAGAACAAATAGGACATCACATGCCAACCAAATATCATATTTGAAGCACTTCCTGTCTGAAGCAGATGGAGTACACTAGATTTCATTTTGGGTTATTTAATACTGAAGGATTTATTTTTACTCCTCTCAGCCTTAGCTGAACTTGGCATTTACTCAGTGTCAGTGCTTAGCAGTCAGGATTCTCATCATCAATGCTTAATGCTCTCTCCACAGTTTCCTTGCCTCTGGCTTAAGTACTAGTGTCAAGATTTCTTGTGAGAAAAATTTGGTTCTGAAGCTGGAGAGATGTTCTGGGTGTGAAACATAAGAAAGATCTCATGTCCTGTCTTCTTTTGACTTTTATGTATGAGATTTTCCATTTTCCCCCAGTAAATCAGGAATTGTATATTTTCATGGTAAGTTAAAAAGAATTTCCAGTACTATGAAAAATAAACTGCCTACCTGGCCTTATTAGGTCTTCCAAGTCAGTGATAAAACATTATAACTGGAAGGGAAGAAGAAATTGAAGTCCAGAAAGGTTAAATGATTTGACTAAAGTAATAAATTCCGTTAAATATCTAGACTCTGAAGTGACTACTCTCTTTATATCACTAAACCAAGCAATATTAGGGAATGAGAGTCAAGGGATGAAAGGATTCAATCCAACAAACATTTATTAAGTATCTACTAAATTCATTATGCTATGTGCTAGCGATAAAATGACAAAAGTAAAAATTTTTCCCTTAAGGAGCTTAAATTCTAATTGGTGGTGAGGAAATGAAAAAAGGGAAACAATACATATACAGGTAAGTACACAAAAGACTTTTGAAGAGACAGAGGAGGGGAACAGGAAAGGCTTTGTATGGGAAGTGGCACAAATTGAATCCTGAAGGCTTAGGAATCTCAAAGGCAGTGGTCAGCAGTGAATATATTCTAGTGATGAGGGACAGTCTGTACTAAAGGCAGAAAGGTAGACGATAGAATCTTAAATTGAAGAGAGAGCCAAGAGGCTGTAACTGAATATCTAGGCCATGAGAGAGAGAGTAATGTGAAATAAGTCTGGAATGGTAAATTAAAGAAAGATTATGGAGGGATTTAAATACTGGATTAAGGAGTTTGTTTTTTTCCCAAGAGACAATAGGAAACCACTGAAGTTTTTTGAGGAAGTGTCATGGTTGGATCAATAATTTAGGAAAATTATCCTGGAAACTATATAAAGGATGGATTAGAGAAGAGACTGATTGAAAGTGGAAGAACAAGTAGAAGGTTACTATGATAGTTCCCATGAGAGATTTTGAGGGATCGAATTAAGGTAGCATTCATGAAAGAGGAGATGAAGAAACGTACATTAGAGATATCATGGCAGCTTAAGGCTTTGCAACTCATTGGCTCTGGGAGTAAAGGAAAGGAAGGAAGAATCAAAAATGGCCCTGAGGCTGTGAATATAAGTGATTGAGAAGATGGTGGTACCTTTAGCAGAAAGAGAAAAGTTGGGAAGTTTGAAGGATGGAAGTATTCAGGGTACGGAAGATCAAGATTTGTTTTGGACATGGTATCTAGGTAGAGGTATCAAGCAGATATGGGACAGAATTCCCATAAAGACAGTTGACGTGAGTATATATTTTGCCTAAAGAAAATTGCACCTAGAGAGAGGAATGTGGTTGAATAAGGATCTCAGCTCTTGGAAGAGATAGAAAGCAATAGAATCAAGGGCAGAAGTAGAGGGTTTGACCATGGCAAAGAGAAGGGCCCCTTCTTCAAAATTAGAACAAAGGAGATAATGAGGGGCGACACAAAAGGATTTTGAGGCAAGGAGTGGGGATGAGGGGGTTACTTACGAATGACCTTGATGTTATCAATAAAATAGGAATGAGATTCTCTGCTGCAATAGAACATGTAAGGGATCAGATAGAGGGGATGAGGATATAGGGTAATATTTGGAGCAGAATCTGGGAGATTGTGATAAAGTCAATCAAGGAAGAACAATAGGACTGTTGTGCATCATTTGAGTACCTCATTTGAGATGAGAGAGTGGATACAGTGGATAGAGTGAGGAACTTGGAGTTAGCACCCTTGAGTCTGAATTGTGACTTTGCTGCCATGTGATCCTTGGGCAAGTGACAGTTTTTAAAACTGCTTTCTTTCCTTTTCAAACTTTCTCTGTGCACTTTGCAGACACTTAGATTTTGAATGTCTAAAGGGACACTTGATTCTTCTCCCCCTATTAAAAGGTTATCATCAAATCTTCATATAGTCCCTTTCAATTTCTCAGATAAATTTACCTTTCTGAGTTTCTCGTGACTGTTGTGTTTGCATTTTACAGTTCCTATTCATTTGTTTTTTACCATGAATGATTGAAAATCTTCTTTTTCCATTAGAGGACCATTTTCCCTTCTGTACTACTACATTCAGCTTGTCAGGGTAAATTGTTTGTGATTATAAACTTACGCGTTTTGCCTTTGGGGATATTGTATTTCAAGATGTTCTCTCATTTATAGTAGAAGCTGGGAGGTCATGATGTGTGTTACTGATAGTGACTTCTTGGTACTTGATTTTTTTCCCCTGGATGCTTGTAATATTTTTTTTACATTACAAACTCTGGATTTTAGCTATGATTAATTCTTAGGACTTTTTGTTTTTGTTTTTTTTACATAAATACACACATGCACTTGTGTGTATTGGTAGCCAACTCCAGAGCATGGGGGAGGAGGAGAGAAGGAAAGAAAAAAGGGGAAAAAAGGAGTTACATGATAATTTTATTTTATATTTAAAAGGAATAACAAGTTGTATATAACATATCTGCACTTCCATGTGCAATCATCTTTTTACTATTCTACTATATTATAGAAATGTTTATTTTATTTCTTAAGTTCAGAATAAAATAGATAAAAAAGAAATATAGCATTAGGGTTTTCTTTTTTAATAATAGTTTTTGGGGAGTCAAATAATTATTAAAATACCACTCCTTAACTTGTTTTAAGGTTGTATTTAACATGAATTATATTACATTTTTCTACTTTTTTTAGTCTTTTGATTTTGTTCTAATATTTTTTGCTGTCTTAGGGAATCATTAATTTCTGCTTTGGTCTGTTCTAGTTTTCAGGAATTCCTTTTCTTAGGTAAGATTTACCACTTTCTTTTTTAGCTTACTTATTCTCTTTCCAATTATTACCTCTAAATCTTTTATTCCATTTTAAAATCTCTTGCTTATTTACATTAAGAATTTTTTTTAGTACTTAAAGAAAATTCATTTTTTGCCCAACTGTCTGCTTGAAGTTGTTATGGCATTATTCTGAGCTAAATTTTTGGTGGATATTTAAAATTTTTTATCATGTTCAGTGTTTTATTTGTTTTGGACATCTCTCCAGCTTTAATCCCTGAACTATGGCTTTGTGCCCAGTCCAGGCTCCTCCCTTCATGCAGTTTTGGGTGGAGTGGTTGGCTCTGCTTGAACTTAACCTGGGTTCCTGTTGTGATTCAGGTTGCCATCTTTCCTGGAAGTTTCATGCTACTCTCAAGTGTAATACAACACTATCTCTTCTTATTCATTCAAGATTCATGTCAATGTCCCACTGCAAAGATTATCCAGAATTTACAAATGCTGATGGATTAACTTAATGAGTCTCCCTCCAAATTGGTGCTGTAATCTAGATATTACATTTTTTTCCACTGTAGTAGTTAGTCTCCCAGATACTACAGATTTTATTGAGAAGTCTTTGCAGTATTCCAGGGCTCAGTGAAATTAATATAATTTTACCTGTGAATAGTAGCATTTCAAAAGTTCTCAATAAATAAAAGACTCTTGTGGATATTTACAATGACATGGGCAAAAATTTAGCATAAACATGTCTACTTTCCTCTGCTTCTCTTGATTTAATGATCACTGGATTATTGAACAACTATCTTTGTCACAGCATATCAGACCTAGATGTTTCAATCAAATGTGTCTTAGAATTTAATGTGATCTTAAAATATGTGTGGGAGATTCCTTGTGAAAGGAGAAACTTTAATGATACATTTTTTCTTCTGAGTCAAATGCTTTTTTTTTGAACATGGGAGACCTTAAATTCTTATACCTTTCATTCAGTTCTGTGATCATAAATCATAGGATCAATGGGCCATGGATTTGGAAGAGCTGGAAGGGACCTTAGAGCCCATCAAGTCCAACCCACTCAATTTAAACATGAATAAACTGAAACCCAGAGATGTTAAGTAACTTGCCCAATCCTCTCTTAATAACTTTACAATTAATAACTTTACAAGTGATGTATTGTAGAAAATTGTCTATGAAAGCTTTCTTTCTCCCTTTGCCCATTTTCTTCAGATACCTTCATTTTATGTATAGAACATTCCTATGCATATTTTGATAGAGATAAAAAGGCATATGTGTCATTACTTAATGAAGATCACTGGGCAGGAGGTAGGGGATAATTCCTATCTATGATAATTTCCATTCATTTGAAATCTTCCTCTTTTTAAGATACCTCAAAAAATAAATCCCTGAAGAATTTCAAAATTCCTGACCTCTGAAACTTAATCCTGGTTTTCTTCTATGTGCTTTTAGTGGTTTGCACTTCCTTAATAGTCACTTACGCACACTCACATAGTACATGTAATCATTCAATACTGATACGATGGAAAGTCCAAATCTTGCTGGTAAGAGTAAGATCAGTTCAGAAATACCTGAAGACCTACTTCTATTTTCATTTTTAAGTGATCTGAAGATGGTCCTGCTTAGATATAAGTAATGCAATCTCATTTTTCTTTTCAACTAATTTGTATTGTTTCATGAGGCTGTTGTTGTTGGTATTGTTCATGACCTTCTGTCCTCCTCTTTATTGGTTTGTAAACTTTTAATCAAGTCAGTGTTTCTTTTGGCTTCCACAGCTGTTCATGTGGGGAAAAGTTCAAATAACTCCTTGCTGAAGTTTTTCCGTACTCTTTTGACCTCTTTATTTTACTAATTTATTTGCACTGGTTAAACTTCTCAAAGAAATGGTAATTAAGACTTTATGCTGTCCATTTCCTAATATTCAGAGCGGATACCTTTAAATAGCTCAGATTGGAATTCCGAAGTTATATGTAGTATCATCTCATAGTTTCCCATTCTAATTTGGCATTGATTTTGACCTTTGCTCAAATAAATGGATCACTGAGTTGATGTTATAAAAGTAGGAAGACAATTGATTTTTGAAGGGGCTGTGATGTCAACAACCAATCATTTATTTGTCAATTATGCATTAGTTGTGTGTGTGTGTGTGAGGGGGAGTGTTAATATTGTTCAATGTTAGGCCTATCTATCACCTTCCATAGTGAATAAAGGCATTGGAGACAGGAGGTTAGAAAGCATGTTTGAAGGAGAGAACAGTCCACTTTTGTCGGATTATATCAACAACTGAGGGTACTAATATGAGATAAAGATGGCAAGGTAGAGTGATTTCAGTTTGTAGAGGTCCTTCTTTGGCAGGTAGATGAATCTGACTTTTACTCATTGGCCATCACTGAACTGTTGAGAATGTTTTAACAAAGGAATTACATGAGCAGATCTATGTATAAGAAAGATTATGAAGGCAATGGAATCAAATATGATCAGAAACATGAGAAGAGGCAGGAAAATTTGTAAGGAGACTTCTGTAAGAGCCCAGGTAGGATTTAGCAAGGTCTTGTTAGAATAGAGTGGCAGTGAGAACACAAAGGAGAGATACATGAGATGACTTAGTAACTGACTGTGTATGAGAAGTGAAGAAGCAAGAGGAAAAAAAAACTCCAAGGTTGCAAATTTAGGAGACAAAGTGAATTGTGGGCAACAGAAATCCTAATGAAGGAGGAACATTTTTAGGAGGGGGAAAATAATGGGCTATGTTTTTAACATGCTGAATCTGAGGTGCTGGTAAGAAAAGCAGATAGATATGCCCTGTAGACAGGTGAATATGTGTATAATACATATTTTATATATACATACACATATACATATATGCATATACATGTACATATACATACATATACATCCATGTATTTGTATGTGAGACTTTTGTAGAAGACTTCAAATATAATGGACATGCTACATTATGAAGAATTTAGGTGAAAACAGAGCCATGTCTTGAGATAGTTAAAATATAGGAACATAGGATTAAGAAAAAAATGAGAACTTTTAGATAATCTAGCATCTTATTTCTATAGATTGTCAAACTGCAACAAAGAGTGAGTAAGTAACTTACTTTTGGTCATATAGAAGTTATTTCTAGGACCAAAGTAAGGACTGACTTCTCCCAGCTCAAGGCACTTTTCACAAGATCATAAGATCCATAACTATTAGGGGGAAAAATAATTTGTACATTCATCACTTAGTTATCTTCCCTTTGTTCCTAATCAAATGGCAGGGGATGGGTGGCAAAGGTAGGGAGAAAGGAGGAAGAAATGCACAAGAAAATGCCAGTATCTAAAACTAACACTGGGGAATAAAATTTTTGGAAAAAAAGCACAACAATTATTTTCAAAGTTACAAAGAAAAGAAATGTGACTTTTCATGGTCTTGTGAAGGCATTTCAAATGGTGCCATAAAGCCATCTGTTTTAGTGGTTCAGAATTAAAGAGGCTGCTTCTTTATTGACTGGTCTTAACAAGCTTGATTGCCATTAGCTTGCCCCCAAAGAATTTGGGTTTTAAAATGACTCCACATTACATTTTAATCAGAACTCTAGATTCAATGTCTGATTCTGATCCCTGGCATATAGCAGCAGGTGGACCAGATGTTATACATTACATTAGCAAAACAACAATGCAAAATTCTCTTCCTTGCAACATCTGTTCCTCCCCCTCCCCAAATTATAGAAGAGCACTTTGCTTTAGCAAACTTTAGTTATAAAACAGTGTGTCCTTGTCAAGACATTTAATTCAGCACAACTTCTAGCTCCCATACTAACATGGCATATTCTACTAAAATCTAGTAATTTGAGAAAAGGTTTTTACTGTGTCATATCATCAAAACTTGAATGCATTCTTCTCAAGTCAGAATTTGGATTGCTCAGCAAATAAGTACATTCAAAAATCAGAATGGCCAAACTATGCTTCTTTCCTTGACAATCCTTCACAAAGTCAAAACAAAATTATCATGTCCACCTGAAATCTTGTCTTTTCCAAGCTAAGCATATCTAGGTTTTTAAAAATTGATATTCATATATCTCCTCACCATCCCCCTTGGGTGCACTACACCTTGTGAGTGTCCTTCTTAAAATGCGGCATTCAGAACTAAAAAAAACCAGCAAATATGGTCCAATTAGAATAAACTACAGTAGAATGTTTATATCCTTTGTTCTGATCAGTGCTTCTCAATTCAATTAAAGTTCAAGTTTGTTTTTTGGCTTCTAGGGCATAAAGTTGACTCATTAAGATTATAGCCACTAACAATTTCACAAAACTTTTGCCAAGCCAGACATTCCTTATTAAGTAAATGTTCCGTTGATTTTTTTTACATTATACTTAACCCCACTAAATTTTATCATATCATTTTGACATATTATTCTAAACTATCCATAAGCCCAGGTATGTTCAACATATTAATTATCTGCACATTAAGTTTTAAGCTCATAGATCTAGAGCTCGAAGGGACTGTAGAGACTATTTCATCCAATTTCCTAAATCAATTGATTGATTAATAAGCATTTATTAAATGCTTACTATGTGTCAGACAGTACATTAGATGTCAGGCAAACAGAGATAAAATCTAAACAGTTCATGCCTTTAAGAAGCTCACACTGTAATTGGGGAAAACAACATGTATACAAAGAGTCACAATATACATGCAATATAGAAAGTAGATAGAAGGTAATCCTCCCTCTGTTTCTGAATCTGTCCCTTTCTCTGTGTCTGTCTATCTTTGTCTCTCTGTCTGTGTCTGAAAAGACACTAAGAACTAGAGTCCACAATACTTTCATGCAATGAAGAGTTTTGAAGAAGGCTGAAGATTCCAACAGGCACAAGCGAGGAGAGAATGAATTCCAGTCATGGAGGATAGCCAGTACAAAGGCACCAAGATGGAATATGGATTGTCTTATGTGAGGAAGAGTAAGAAGGCTAGTTTGGCTGCACCACAGAATGCTTTGAGAGGAGTAATGTTTAATAAAGGTAGGATGGAGAAAGGTTGTTAATGATAAACAAGTTTATATTTAATTCTAATAATGTCATCCCTATATGGGAGGACGAAACTTGTTAACCTTGAGAATGGTGTAGTTATTATGACATCTAAAAGGGATATATGTAGACAGAGGGCGTGGGTATAAATTAATTGATGTGATGTTAAAAAAAACCCTTAACTAAGGGTGCAAAGGGATTGTAATGGGAGAACAGGTAAGGAGGAGGCAGAAAAGGGTAAATTACATTACATGAAGAGGCACAAAAACATTATAGTAGAGGGAAAGAAGGGAGGGAGAAGAGTAGTATTTTTACTCTTATTGGATTTGTTTCAAGAAGGGCATAACATATGCTGTTAAATATAGAAATCAAACTTGCCCTATAGGTAGTAGGAGGGGAAAGGGAAAAGAAAAAGGGGTGTGGTTAGAAGGGAGAGAAGGGAAAAGGGTAAGATAAGGGAAGGGGGCTGACTCTTTGCAGATGATGTGATGAATTCCTTAGGGAATCTTAGAGAATCAAGCAAAAAAACTACTTGAAATAATAAATAACTTTAGCAAAGCTGCAGGATATAAAATAAGCCCATATAAATCCTCAGCATTCCTATATATTACTAACAAAGCCCAACACAAAGAGATATGTATACTCATAAATTTGATAATCTTAGGGAAATGGATGAATATTTACAGAAACATAAATTGCCCAGATTGACAGAAGAGGAAATAAAACACTTAAATAACCCCAACTCAGAAAAACAATAAGGGAGGGAATATTGAGGGAAGAGGTGGTCAAAAGCAAAACTCTTTTGAGGAAGGGAATGGAGAAGGGAGAAATGAAAGCATAAATAGAGGGGGGGGGGCAGAATGGGATGGAGAAAAAGACATAGATAGTAATCATAACTATGAATGTGAATGGGATGAACTCCACCATAAAATGGAGGTGGATAGCAGAATGGATTAAAAACCAAAATCCTACAATATGTTGCTTACAAGATACACATTTGAAACAGGGGTATACATACAGGGTAAAGGTAAAAGGCTGGAGTAGAATATATTATGCTTCAGCTGAAGTAAAAAAAAAAGCAGGGGTAGCAATCCTAATCTTAGACAAAGCAAAAGCATAGATAGATCTAATTAAAAAAGATAAGGAAGGAAACTATATCCTGCTAAAAGGCACCATAGATCATGAAGTAGTATCATTACTTAAAATATATGCGCCAAGTGGTATAACATCCAAATTCTTAGAGGAGAAGTTAAGGGAGTTACAGGAAGAAATAGACAGCAAAACTATACTAGTGGGGGACCTCAATCTCCCCCTCTCTGAATCTGATAAATCTAACATCAAAATAAACAAGAAAGAAGTCAAGGAGGTGCACAAAATTTTAGAAAAGGTCTAGATAGAGGTCTATCATAACTAATAGACCTCTGGAGAAAACTGAATGGGGATAGAAAGGAATATACTTTTTTTCTCAGCAGTACAAGGCACAAACACAAAAATGACCATATATCAGGGCATAAAACCTCACAATTCAGTGCAGAAAGGTAGAAATAGTTGATGCATCCTTTTGAAATCATGATGCAATAAAAATTATTTGTAATAAAGGACCATGGACTAAAAATTAATTGGAAACTAAATAATCTAATCCTAAAGAATGAGTGGGCCAAAGAACAAATCATAGAAACAATTAATAACTTCATTCAAGAGAATGACAATAATAAGACAACATACCAAAACTTATGGGATGCAGCAATAAGTGGTTCTTAGGGGAAGTTCTATATCTCTGAATACTTATATGAATAAAGTAGAAAAAAGGAGATCAATGAATTGGACATGAAACTGAAAAAGCTAGAAAAACAACAAATTGAAAATCCCCTATTAAACACCAAATTAGAAATACTGAAAACCAAAGGAGAGATTAATAAAATTGAAATTATGAAAACTATTGAACTAATAAATAAAACTAAGATCTGGTTTTATGAAAAAAATGATAAAAGTGATAAACCTTTGGTCAATTTGATTTAAAAAAAGAAAGAAGAAAATCAAATTACCTGTATCAAAAATTAAAAGGGTGAATCCACCTCCAGTGAAGAGGAAATTAAAACAATAATTAAGAATTATTTTGCTCAAATGTATACTATAAATTTGATAATCTTAGGGAAATGGATGAATATTTACAAAAAAAATTGCCTAGATTAACAGAAGAGGAAGTAAAATACTTAAATAACCCCATCTCAGAAAAAGAAATTGAATAAGCCATCAATGAACTCCATAGGAAAAAATCTCCAGGGCTAGATGGATTTACAAGCTAATTCTATCAAACATTTAAAGAACAATTAATTCCAACACTCTGGAGACTATTTGGGAAAATAGATGAAGAAGGAGTGCTACCAAATTATTTTTATGACACGAATATGGTACTAATACCTAAAACAGGAAGAGTCAAAACAGAGAAAGAAAATTATAGACGAATTTACCTAATGAATGTAGATGCAAAAATTTTAAATATAATATTAGCAAAAAGATTACAACACCTCTCACAAGAATAATGTGCTATGATCAGGTAAGATTTATTCCAGGAATGCAAGGCTGGTTCAATGTTAGGAAAACTATCAGCATAATTGATCATATCAACAACAAAACTAAAAGAGACCATGTGATTATCTCAATAGATACAGAAAATGCTTTTGACAAAATACAACACCTCTTCCTATTAAAAACACTAGAAAGCATAGGAATAAAAGGAGTCTTCCTTAAAATGATGAGTAGCATCTACCTAAAACTATCAGCAAGCATTATATGTAATGGGGATAAGTTAGGTGCATTCCCAATGATATCGGGGATGAAACAAGAATGTCCATTATCACCCCTTTTATTCAATTTGTTACTAGAATTGTGAGCTTTAGCAGTAAGAGAAGAAAAAGTAATTGAATAAATTAGAATAGACAAAGAAGAAACTAAGTTATCACTCTTTGCAGATGATATGGTGATTTACTTAGAAAATCCTAGAGAATCAAGCAAAAAAAATACTTGATATAATAAAAAATTTTAGCAAAGTTGCAGGATATAAAATAAACCCACATAAATCCTCAGCATTCCTATATATTATGAACAAAGCCCAAAAGCAAGAGATAGAAAGAGAAACTGTAGACACTATAAAATATTTGGGAGTTTGCCTGCCAAGACATATATGAACACAATCACAAAACACTTTTTCACACAAAGAAAGTCAGATCTAAATAAATGGAAAAAAATCAGTTGCTTGTGGTTAGGCTGAGCTAATGTAATAAATAATATAATGAAAATGACAATTTTGCTTAAATTAATTTACTTATTTAGTGCCATACCAATCAAACTGCCACAAATTATTTTATTGAGCTAGATGAAGTAATAACAAAATTCATCTGTGAGAACAAAAGGTCTAGAATATCAAGGGAATTAATGAAAAGAAATGCTAGGGAAGGTGGCCTAGCCACACCAGATATTAAACTGTATTATACAGCAGCAATTATCAAAACTACTTGATACTGGCTAAGAAATACTGGTGGATCAGTGGAATAGGTTAGTACACAAGATGCAGTAGTCAATGACTATAGTAATCTACTCTTTGATAAACACAAAGACCCCAGCTTCTGGGACAAAAACTCACTATTTCACAAAAACTACTTGGAAAACTGAAAAATAATATGGCAGAAACTGGGCATAGACCAATATCTTACACCATATAACAAAATAAAGTCAGAAGGGGTTTGCTATTTATATATAAAGGCTGATGCTATAATCAATTTGGGAGAGCAAGGAATAGTTTATCTGTCAGATTTATGGAGAAGGGAAGAATTTATGACCAAACAAGAGATAGAGAGTGTTATGAAATGCAAAATGGATAATTTTGATTATGTTAAATTGAAAAGTTTTTGTACAAACAAAACCAATGCAACCAAAATTAGGAGGGAAGCAGAAAATTGGGAAATAATTTTTACAACCAGTGTCTCTGATAAAGGCCTCATCTTTAAAATATATAGGGAACTGAGTCAAATTCATAAGAACACAAGCCATCCCACAATAGATAAATGGTCAAAGGATATGAGCAGGCAGTTTTCAGATGAAGAAATTAAAGATATCTATAGTCATATGAAAAAATGCTCTAAATAATTATTGATTAGAGAAATGCACATCAAAACAGCTCTTAGGTACTACATCTCCCCTGTCAGATTGGCTAACATGAAAATCATGTTAACAGGAATCATGAAACAGGAAAATCATAAATGCTGGAGAAGATGTGGGGAAATTGGAACACTATCATATTGTTGGTAGAGTTGTGAACTGATCCAACCATTCTAGAGAGTAATTTGGAACTATGCCCAAAGGGCTATAAAAGTGTGCATACTCCTTGATCCAGCAATATCACTTCTAGGGCTATATCCCAAACAGATCATATAAGTATCAAATGGAACTGCATGTACAAAAATATTTTTAGCAGCTCTCTTTGTGGTAGCAAAGAATTGGAAATCAAGGGGATGCCCATCAATTAGGGAATGGCTAAACAAGTTATGTTATATGAATGTAATAGGATCCTAGTGTGCTATAAGAAATGAGGAGAAGACAGACTTCATAATAACCTGGAAAAACTTATGTGATCTGATGCTCAGTGAGGGGAGCAGAAGCAGAAGAACATTATACATGATTACAGACACATGCTCTCCATGATGACTAACTTTGATAGACTTGGCTCTTCTCAGCAATGCAAGGTTCTGAGACAGCTCCAAAAGACTCATGATAGAGAAAGCTATCCATATCCAGAGAAAGAATTATGGAGTCTGAATGCTGATTGAGGCAAACTATTTTTTTCTTTTTTTATTTCCTTTTTATTTTTTCATTTTGTTTCTTCTTTCTCATAGTTCATTCCATTGGTTATAATTCTTCTTTACAACTTAACTATTGTGAAAATAAGTTCAATATGAAGGTACATGTAGAACCTATATCAAACTACATGCCATCTTGGGGGTGGAGAGGGAAGGAGAGAGAGGGGGAGAAAATTTGCAACTCAAAAACTTGTGGAACTGAATGTTGTGCACTAAAATGAAAATAAATAAATAAAACAAAAATTCCAACAATACAATAATAAGTAATATGTTATTGAGTAGGGGGCCAACAATCCAGTCCTGTGCTTTAGGGCAATCACTTTGGCAGCTATGTGGAAGCTGCATTAGTATGATGAAATTTGAGGAAAGGAGACTAGATAGAAGGCACTTGCCCTAGTCTAGAGATAATAAGGACCTAAACTAGGGTGGTGACCAGGTGAGTGAAGAGAAGAGAGTGTATATAAGAGACACTACAGAGAAAAATCCAACAAGATTTTGTAATTAATTGGATATGGGGAGAGAGAAGAGGGAAACAAGGATGACATAAAAATTGTGAACCTGGGTAGCAAGAAATGGTAGTACCTTCATATGAAATAGGGAAGTGTCAAAAAGGAGTGTGTCTGAGAGTAAAGATAATGAGTTTTGTTTTGGACGTGAAGTGCTTGATATGCTTATGGCATATATAATTAGAAATGGCAAATAGGCCATTGGTGATGGGGGGATAGGGCTGAGGAGAGATATGATAGAGATGATAATTGAACCCATGGGAGCCGATAAAGCTGCCAAATCAGAGAATATAGAAAGAAAGAGAACAGGACCTAGGACAGAGCCTTGGGGTACAATTATAGTTAGGAGGTATGACAGGCAAGTAGCAGCGGAACCATGAAAGAATGATTCTATCAAAATCCAGAGAGTAATTAGTATGCAGGGGAAAAGGTTTTCAATGATATTAAATGCTTCAAAGAGGTCTAAAGGATGTGAGTTGAGATTTGGTAATCAAAAGAGAATTAGTAACTTTGGAATAGTAAGAAAGTAGTAAAGTCAGTTGATAGGTTGCAGAGGATTTAGAAAAGAAAGGACAAGAAGTGGAGGCAGCAATTATATGCATCCTTTTCAAAGTGTTTAGTTAAGAAAGAAAGGAGAGATATGGGATGGTAGCACATGGGAATGGAGGGATCTGGTAAGGCTTTTTTTGGTGTGGAAAAAGTAGGCCTATTTTTAGTCAACAGGAAAGAAGCCACCTTAGATAGGGAGGGATTGAAGATTGGAAGGATGGAAATAATACTGGGAGCAACCTGCTAGAGAAGGACAGAGTTAATCACATCAAGAATACATACAGAAAATATGACCTTGAAGAAGGAATGCCCCTCCATCTAAGATTGAAGAAAAGGAAGAAGATTTAGTAGAGGTTGTGAGATGGGTAAAGGGGAAGAGAAGAGAATATTTCCCATGTTACTGAAATCTGAAGCTGAGGAAAAGTTAGATGATTTTTCCAGGGTCTCATAGACACTGAATAGCAGGGTCAGGGTTCAAACTTGAGTTGTGGGATTTGAAATTCAGTTGTCTTTCTACTGCACCATGGTACCAGTTCCATGTCATCTGCAAACATGAGCAGAAAGGCAGGAAATAAGCATTTTAAGTATTTATTTTGTGCAGTTTCCTATGCTAAACATTGGATCTGAAGAGCAAGGTATAGTTTTCTGCCCTTAAGCTGCTCACATTCTAATGGGGGAGCCATATGTAAATAACTATGTACATAAAAGTTATATATCGTGTAAATTGGAGGTAATCTCAGAGGGAAGGGAGTAGAAGTAGGGGTAGGGGAGGTAGAATTTACAAAGACCTCTTAGAGAAGGTGGAATGTGAACTATCTTAAAAGAAGGAAGGAGGTAAAGATTGGAAGGAAGAACAGTCCTGGTATCAGGGACAGCTAGTAAGGAGGAATAGGTTTGGGACATGGTCTGTCCTATAGAAGAAACAACAAGGAGGCCAGTGTCACTGGATCATAGAGTATGTAGAGGGAGATTAAAGACTCAAAAATGAAGGGGCAATTTGTGAAGGGCTTGGCACATAAAATCACTTAGTAGTTGTTTTGACTATGGACAGATCACTGATTCTTATTGTACCTTAGTTTTCTCATCTGTAAAGTGAGGGTTAAATTACCTCTAGTAACTACCTCAAGTAGCAATCATGAGCACCAAATCATATAATGTATATAAAGCATTTTGCAAACTTAAAGTGCTGAATAAATATCATCATCATCATCATCAATAATATTATATAGTAGAATGATATTTGGGGTGCCTTCCCTCCTTGTTTTGGACTACTGACTTAATATCCATCTTTTAAAAACCAGCTCAAATATCACCTCTTCCAAGAAGCCTTTCCTGATTATAGAATCAATAGTAGTTAATTGTAGAATTAAGAATATTTTAAGCTTACATTTTTGTTGTTGCAGAGACCTTAATTACTAAAATAGTAGAATCTTTGAAGAGGAAATTGATATTTTCTATAATAGTTAACAAGGCAATTACAAATTGCCTTTTTATATATTTTTAATTAGAAAAGACTTACCTAAAAATTTCCCTTATATTCTTTTAAGTTGAATCATTATTTAATACCTTATATATGTTGTTAGAATGGTATATATTTTTAGACTTTGTTGGTATTTTACGGTAGGTTATGAATTGTATCATTCTAACTAAACTGATTGTTCCCAGTTGGAATCCCCAGATTTCATATAGTGCCACATTTTGTAACTCTCCAGTGCATATCTATAATAATGTATATTATATCTCTATGTTGGTGTCTCATCCACCTGCCAAACTGTAAGCTTTCTGAGGACTCGGACGATTATTTATCCAAACTTTGTATATCAGCCCATGTTAAACAGTGTTAAAACACAGTATTTTTCACACAGTAAATGTTTATAAAAAACTTTTTGAAAATTGACCTCCTTAGCATATAATATTTTGATTTAGAAGAAAGAGGAACATATCATAAGGGAGATTACTTTTTAGCTTAAGTGAATAGTAGTTACTCAAAGCCTAGTAAAACCTTATTTATTTGGGCTGCCTCCAGAATTTGTGACTGGTGTTTGTAGCTTGGTTGGCATTCTCTCTAGTACTCATAAATAATAAAACTATGTGATTGAAAAATCTTATTTGTCATGAGGAATTCTCCCATCTCCCAAACTCCCTATTAAAGTTAATAAGGTTTTTATAGTCTAGTGAAATATTTCAAGTTTAAAAGGATGACCTTTTGGAATATACGTATAGAACATAGGTACATAGATAATTGATGTTTCCATACCTACACGTTTGTATGAATATAATTGTGTGTGTCTATAAATATGGGTAGTTATGAACTATACCAGTGGAGGCAATACACACGTTGATGAGAGCATGCATTCATCAGAGAGAGCAAGAGAGAGAGAGAGAGAGAGAGAGAGAGAGAGAGAGAGAGAGAGAGAGAGAGAGAGAGAGAGAGAGAGAGAGAGAGATTGTGTGTGTGTGTGGTGTGGCAGAAAACACTTGTCTTTGAGTCAGAAGACCTAGATCTTAATCCTGACTCTGACTTTTAAAGCACTGACTGTGAAAAAGTCACTATGTGTTTTTGAGACTCAGTATCCTTATTAAAAAAATAAATATAGTAATTCTTGGGCTAATTGTTGTACTTTCCAGGATCATTGTGAATAAAGCACTTTGTAAACCTCCAAGAGCTTTGTTAAATGTCACTTGATAGACATCAATAACAAAAGAAACAAACAATTGGAAATTTTTGGCAGCTCCATTAGAATAAACTTTTAGACCAAGAAGAAAAGGATTGAAAAAAATCCATTAAACCTTAATAAGGAGATTATAATTCTATGTCATACCATCTCTTTATTAACAACTTTGTATTAGCATGTATTAAGTGTGAATATCAGGATGATTATTTTGAAAGACTTGTGATTTAATATTTACAGGAAAAAATATGTTGGCTTGCCATCGGTCTTGTGGGATTTTTGATTAAGATATGCCAGACACGAATATGAAAACAAGTCTATTCATGTAATTATAAAACAAGACTATTAATCACAATATTTATCAGAGCATCTGATGAATGCATTGGGAAATTTTAGCAGGTTTAGTTGGCTAGTCAGTCTTTTAGTATGTCCAAACAATGCCTCCTGGTGCCAAATGTGGAAAATTAACAAATCTCATCTCTTCCTGGAAGTGGTTCCTTATGAAGACGGTACGGGGTATCGTCAACTCATCACAGCCTGCATATTAAGTAAATTGCCTTTATTTGCACATCACTGATGAGCCAGCAAAGGGATAGATTCAATCTTCTTATCAACTTACATCATATAAAAGGAAAATGTGGTACCATGAGCTATGTTCTTCAGCCTTCTATTGCATGTTTGCTTGCCACTGGTCATAAGGGAGACATAGTGAATTAATGTTCATGAAAATCAAAACCAAACATGATGTTTTCATATTTCCAGGCCCATGATTTCATCAGTGTGGGCACTCCTTCCTCTACTGCATACCTTAACTCTCTCAGGGCTTATCAATCCGCATTTATTAGGCACCTATTACTGGCACTTCTGGGTGCTGGGAATGCAAGTATAAAGGATGAAACAGCTACTATTCACAACTATCTTATAATCTTTCTTCTGGAATATCTCTCAGCATTCCCTACCTTATTATCTACTGATCGATATTCAGATTACTTCCATTCCCCAAAAGTGCAAAGGAGAGAGTGTGGAGAGGGTGTACACTTAGGAGAAGAGCATTTTCACATTTGCCTTTGCTCAAGTAGGCAACATTAAGTATCATCTTCTTGTCTTATTCTTTAATTTCACAACCAAGGCCCAGAGAACTTAAATGACTTGTGCAAGATCACAAAGACAGTTAGTGGCAGTGTCAGGATTCAAATCCATGTTTTTTTGACTCCAAATCTAGAACTCTTTCTTTACTTTGTTTTATTTCTATCTTCATAATAACACATTTCTGTAGTCTTTAAGCTTTCTAAGACTTACTCCTTTCAATATTGCCATAAGTGAGTAATAAGATGATTATTATCATTCTGTTTTGATACGTGGGGGAACTGAGACTCAGAATCATTAAGTGACATCCTTGGGAACATAGAATCCATATTTTTCTGTTTTCAGATTCGATATTCTTTCCATTGCACCACAATCAGGAGGGAGACCTATTGCTTTTGCTGTTTGAATGATTCCTCCATCCATCTGAGTGGGTTACCCATTATAACTAATATGTTCATTTTATACTAAATTGATAGAAAGTCATTGAAATATCCTATTTGTTATATCCTAGTCCCAAGATGGAAAGGATATAACTATCTCAAGTCAATTGAAACAGATTTTCATTTATTTGGTCTTATACCTTTGTGATATGCACCCCTAGAAGCTTAAACAACCTTCTTATTGTCCAGATGTTATGCTTTATTATTGAGAAGTTCTTTATTCCCTTCTCCTTTCTTTAAATGTTTTTAATGGAGCAAAAATTAACACGGTTCATTTCCTGAATAAAAGTATTCTATCAGCTTGCATCATTCTTTTCCTGCTGCCACCTCTTGGTTTCCTTCTTTTTGAGTCCTTAATGATGCCTTCCCAGCTGTGGGAACATTTTCCAGTTAAGTAAGCAGGCAACAGAAAGAGCACTAAAAATAGTTAAATATTTCACCCTTCAGAATACAAGGATTGACAAAAGGAGAGTCACAGGTAGTATGTATGTACTCACACATATATCACACACATATATATTTCCCTAAGATTAAAAAGTTAAATATTACTACTTTGGAGCCATAAAGAATTTAAAGTACATGACCTATTAATTTCAGAGCTGATAGAATGTGGTCCTTTGACATTTCCAGATGCTATATGGGCTTTGATTAAAAATAAATTATTTAAATTTCTAGTGCCCCCCTCCCTGAAAAATATTTTAATTTCTTTCCTAATGCCTTCTTTAGAGAAGAATATTTCAGTAGAGGTCTATAGAGAGTGAATTTGAGCTCATTAGTGACTGACTTCCCTGTACAAATAGCAATGTTGGGACTCAGGGGACACAGGTTCTAATCCTAGTTTATCTCTACTATTCAAAGTTGGAGAAATTACCTTTGGTCCTTGAGAGACAGAATGGTTCAATGGAAAGTATGCTGAATATATTGTCTTTGGACTTGAGTTTGAATTCTGAATCTGCGTTACTAGCTGTTGGACCTGGGGTAAGTCATTTAATTTCTCTAGACTGTCTATAAAATGCAGGAGTTAGACTTTATAAGCCTCTATAAGGTTCCCTGAAGCTCTGTTTCTATGATCTTGGGCCTCAGTTTCCTCATATGTAAAATGAGCGTATTTGACTAAATGATTTCTAAGGTCCCTTATTGACTGAGACTGGTACATTAATTCTGAAAAATAACCTAGCACTCTCCCTATTCGACTTAAGCTTTGCTAATTCCATGGAACATTTCAGCAACATCTTTTAATACATAATGCATATCTACATTCTCTATTCACCATGCATTTTTTTTCCTTTTAATTGAACTGTGTCGGTAATCCTCCTATCCTTTGAATCACCAAATTATACTGCAATTTGAGGATCAAGATAAATTCAGAACACATGGGATACATTTTAAGCAAGGAAAATTCTTGTTCATTGTTTGCAGTAAGAGCTAATGCTTGGGAAACAGATTGCATGACCATTAAACTTCTGTCCTCTCGTTTATATTCAGCAACCTTAACGGTAAATATTTGCCTTGATAGCTGCTGGAAGCTGTTTTTACTGAAGTGCTGCAAACTTTTCCCATCCCAATGGTTGTTGTGTGGGTTTTATTAACACACTAAGAACAACATAAACAGTAGCAATGAAAACTGCCTCTTTAAAAAAATATATTTTTGGGAGCCCAGTTCTGTGCCATGCCTAGGGAGTGTGAGCTATATAGCCAAATCATCAGGGTAATAAGAATGTTATTCCTTGCAGCGATCCTATAGTCTCCTTGTTAATGTCAAAGATAATTTGAGCAGACTGATTGGACTGCTGCTCTCTTCCTGTAAGAGGTCTCGAGAATGAAAATGCTTGCATATATAATTAAGGTTTATATGATTTCTGGCAACCTTATCATGAAAACATAGCTCAGTGAAACGTCTGTTCCATCTCAGAGAGGACACATACACTTCTTAAAACACATAATTGCTTTAGAAAACTGGTTGACTAGAGATTGCTTCAGGTTCTATGGCTTCCATAAACATTGTTTCTTGATGGTGTTTTATAACATACTAACACTCAACCAGAAGGGGGATCCAATAGGAAACATTCTGATTTCATATTAGCTGTAACATCTGTTTCCAGGGATCATTTTCACTTCCAGGATTCCAACTCTCTGTTCTCCTGCAAGTTCCATCAAATATGTTGATAGTTTTCCTAATACTGAAGCAGCCTAGCATTCCTGGTGGAAACCTCATGTGGTCTTAGTGTATGATCTTTGTGATATGTTGCTATAATGCCTTGCTGGTGTTTTATTTAAAAATTTTGCACCAATATGCAGTAAGGAACTTGGTTTTTAATTTTTTTTCTCTGTTTTTGCCCCCCCTCCCCACAATTTAAGAATGCAAACCATATTTGTGTCATAAAAGGGATTTGTTAGGACTCCTTTAGCTATTTTTTTGAAATTAGTTTATACATATTGGGATTTTCCTTAAATATTTGGTCGAATTCATTTGTAAATCCAACTGGTCTGAGCAATTTTTTTCTTAGCAAGCTTGTTGATGGCTTGTTATCTTTTCCCCCCTAAGGTTATTGTGAGACTTCTTTGTGCATAGTGTAAAGAACTGTATAAATAATGTTCTGTTGCTAACTTAACAGCAACAAGATGACATCATACTTTCTTTTGAAAAGGTAAGAGAAATTAACCCATGGTTTCATTTAAGGAAAGAGTCCAGATATTTACCAACATTCTTTGATTTGTTTTTGTTATATTCATTAATTCTTTTCTATGGTCATTCAACAGTGTACTGAATCATTGTGGCCTGTAGAAATGAATGAGACTGACAATATTCAAGGAGCGTATAGTCCAGTCATGGATGTGAAATGTATTCTTAGATTTAGATTTAGACTGAAAGGGATTCTTAGAGACAATCTATTTAAAATCCTTAATTTTGTAGATGGGGGAATGGAGACCCAGGGAAATTAAATGATTTGTCTAAGGTAACTGTAACAACAATGCTACTTGCAGGTGCTGTGGGGGTGTAAGACCAATAACACCAGCACACAGGAGGGCTGCTAGCACACGTTCTTTGATCTGCTCTTCTAAAGGAAAGCAACTTTAAAGGGCTCAACAATCTTACTTTAATCAAACATATAAATATATACAAACATACATACATATATAATATTTACATACACATACACACATACATACATAGATGCATACACACATATACATATATACATGCATGCATACGTACACACATATATGTATATGTATATGTATATATATATATATATATATATATATATATATGTATATGTATATGTATATATATATATATATATATATATATCTGTGTATACACACACACATCATTCACTTAGTTCAGGGGAAAAGTCAGCACCCTGAACTTCAGAGAAAACACAAACACAAATTTCAAGCAGAAATTATATAAACAGAGCAAGTAACACAAATCAACAGACAGGGTTTTTAACTGTCTGTCCATAGCAGTACATACATACTTATCAGAGAGAGAAGCACCGTCATCTGGGTTTTTCAAAGCTGAGGGGGCTCCTCAATGGCTACCCAGAGTCTTATCTGGCTGAATCATTGAATGCTTTTCCAATGAACGAGCCCCAAAGCAAAATGCTAACCCCAGAGTATACATACATACCCTTCTTCAGGGCCAGAGGGCATCACAACCTTTATGACCTAGGTTCATGTGACTCAGGCTTCCATGTGGCTCAGGTTCAAAGCAGGTCACATAGGCCTATTAAGGGGTGGGGAAGATCTTCAAATCTTATTAACATTGCAGCAACACAAGTAGTTATATATTAGAGGTAGGGTTTAAATGTGTGTGCTCTGATTTCAGAATCAGTGCTTATTCAATTGTGCTATAATCCATCCTTTGTGAAAGTGCAACCAGAAAGGTAAAAAGTGTTTGTTCAGGTGAGGGAGACATTGTATCTCTCTGGGGAAACTGAGGAAGTTTTTGTTTAATTACCATGGAAGTAATTTCATTCTTTTCAAGTAGAATCAATCAGTTCGCCAATCCAAAATGAATTCTGAGATTACCTGTACTCCAACTTGAATCATTCATATTCAATGATCACTTATACAATTATTTTAATCCATTTTGCAAATGTTGGGTATTTTTATTAAAATGCTAAAGTATCCATGATAATTCTGTTTATGAATAGATATTTTTTATTTTTTAAAGTGTTGGCTAGTGGTATGTTAGTCAACCAACTTCCATATTTGCTAGTAAATCATAGAATAAAATAATTTCTAACTGTATGGTATCTCAGAGATCAACCAATCTACTTCCTTCATTTACTGAGGAAATAAATGAAATCCAGAGGGATTAAAGAAGTTGCTCACAGTTCCAGATTCAGTTGATAGCAATGCCTAAAACCTATAGTTTTTGCCTCCTAGTCCAGTGATGTTTCTACTAAATCACCTAGAACTGATAAGGTAGCAAAGTAATGTGAAAATTTATGTGGACCCTAGTATGGTAGGTAGAGGGCAAGGATTTTGAGGTCTAATGGTTCTGGTCTTCGTATAAGGATTGACAAATACCTGTCACCCTCTGTGAGGCCAATTGATGAATTGTTTCAAAATTTACTAAAAAAAATCCAAACAAACAACTTAAATAAAGGCATCTAATGTACAAAGCACTGTCTTGGGCATACAAAGATAGAAACATAACAGACCCCGCTTTAAAGGAGTTTGCATTCTAGTGCTCAAGAGGTTTCATACCCTCCAAGGCAAATGCAGTCAACCAAATGAGATAATATTTACAAAGAGTTTAGCACAGTGCCTGGCACATAGTAGGTGCCACATACATGTTAGTATTCAGAAACCTTTAAAAATAATGCTTTTATTAAAATGCATTTGACTTTTTAAAAAGCATTTTAAACATCTTTAACAAACTATATTTAAAGATGATATATGTTATGTGGAGTACAACTGCAAATCTTCCTTAATAATCCTTTTGCTTTCAGCAGTAACTTCCTCTGTATGATGATCACATTTACCTGCAGCTCATCTGCTGCCTTATTTTGATACAATTTTCGGGTCTGACAGCCACAGTACCATAGATTTCAAGCTGAAAACCAGGAATTATCTAGGCCAACTTCTTAATTTTGCAGATGAGGAATGTGAGGCCCATTGAAGTTGAATGACTTGCCCAAGGTTCCACAGGGGAGACATGAAAGAGGCAGGATTGGAACTCACTTCAAAAGTCAACACTTTTGTGGGGATGAGAGGTGGGTTTTTTTAACCTCTTTGGCTCATAGCTCCTATCCAGAAAGTCTGTGAAGCCGTGAAGGCTGGACAAAATGGAGTTTGTTGTTAACTCTTCCCTTTATAAGCAACAGCGCACAAACTGAGAAAAACGAAAGTGACTTAAATGTTATGGGTCTGGCAAATGCTAATGATGGCATAGGGGGAGCACACCATAATGTGGACTTGGACAATGACATGATCCCAATTGCCCCTCAGGGATACGCCAAGAACCCAACAAGGGAGAAGCAGTCTCCTTGTTCTGGAAATCTGACTACTGTTAGTGTGAGAGGGTAGATTGAGAGAGTAACTCCACATTCTTACTATACCAGGTAATGGTTGTGTTCCCCAGTTTCTAAATCCTGTTTTTTCCTATTCTACCTTATTGACTGAGTAGAGAAAAACTTACCAAGCAAGTATGCCAAGAGGCAAGGTCATTGTCTCTTCTACTTGTCTAATCTTATCTCTGTGTCTTCCATGTGCAGATATAACTAATCAAAATCTGAAGGGGACCTTTTTCTCATGACTTTACACTGTGAAAACAAAAGTAATAATAGGGACAAGTTAAAAGTAACAACCTTTGTTAGTAAAAGTCTTGCTGACCAGAAACAATTAGCTGTAGGCCAGCAACTTGGAAATATTGCTGTAGTCTAAACAGAAGGAAACAATCCTCATCTTTCATAGTATGTTCATCTACTCTAATTTCAGTTTCATCACCATTTTCTAATCAACATTACTATGGAGTTCAGTCAAAGAGACTTTTAATTGCAAAATTCCTCAGTGGTAATCATCTTTAATATATTTTTCTTCCTGAGTTTGTCCTGGTTTTTCCATGAGATTACATAACGTGACAAAAAAGTTCAGATCGTTGCCAGGACTCTCTAAGTAGGGATGACAATTACAGGAATACATAGATCATGAAAGCCACATATAAAATGGTGCCATATCAATGGATAGAAGTAATTGCTTACAGCACATGCTTTCTTTCTCAGGAGATTGTATAGAAAGTTTACTTGTGAAGCTTTCTCAAACGGGTTTTTTGCCGTTACTGAAAATTGGTGCCTTGGAAAGAAGAGTGGCTCTGGTGTCAAACCTGGGTTCAAATGCTACCTCTGACACTTACTACTTGTGTGACTTTGGTAAGACACAACCTTCCTGAGCCTCAGTTCCCTGTAAAATGAGAGGATTTGACTAAATGGCTTCGAAAGTCCCTTCCTGCTCTGGGTCTAGGATATTTTTTTATAAGATCTTTGTACTCAGGTTCTTGCTCTTCAATGACATGTCATGGTAGGACTTCATGAGCAGATCAAAGAGTTTATGGAGAGAATCCTAGAGCACCTGATAAATGAAAGAGAAACTTTTTCCTAAACCCTTCTCTCTTCATATTAAATCAAGCTCCAACACATTTGAAAACATTCTTCTCACCTTAAACTTAACCTGTCTCCAGAAGACAACTTTTTCTTGGTAACACACACCTTAGAGGAAGTCTTTGAATCTACTCTGAACAATTGGATGCTATAGAGTTGCCAACAGAAATAGAAACTCAACACGTAAATCATTTTAGTGAGATGCATTATGCATGAAATTATTCTTGTGCAAATTCTTAATATTAAAATTTAAAGACTTTCTATGGAATGACACTTTAGAATTCCAAAGTACATTTTTCTAAAACAAAAGGAGTTATGTATTAATGGGTTCAAAGGTACTCTAAAAGCTAGAATCTGAATTAGAGCCAATTGGTCATATGGCCTTGTTGAGGGGAGAAAAAACTTCCAGAATTATATGATAGAGAAAAAAGCTAAATGAAAGAGAAAAAGAAGGTATTAATTTGCAGACATGAATGAAAGGTTTCAAGGCCTGCCATTGTCACTACAGGCAAGTCCTTCAACCACTCAGTGATGAAAGAAATTCTCTAAAACTGCAAATTACAGGAAAGTTATTAGTCTGTATCAGTAGAGCAGAATTCCTATACTAATGAAATAATAGATCCAGACCAAATGAATAAATATATACATAAAATTAAGGACAAATAAGAACATTGAAGGAATTGCCTTTAGAAGAAGGGAATCACTGATAAAGCAAAAAGGAATGTGAATGGGAAATTGGGACAGAATTATTATACCACTATAGTACCAGGAGAAATACATGTAAGCGTAATGGACAGACTGTGTAGTATCAAATGTAGAAAAGATGACCTTTACTACATTGTGCCTGCTGAGAGTTAAACCGTGTTATAAAATTCGTTTCAGCTCTCTTCAGGTCTTTGAGAAGCCTTATGAAATGACATAGCTGTAATCATTGTTTAGAAGTGGGGTAGAACAGCAGTTAAGCCAATAACCACAGGAGATTAAAGGATAGTCCATTTCAATTAATTAGAGTGGCCATTATTCAGTTAATTACAGTCTATAAAAATTTAATCTATTTTCAATACTAGCAGCAAAAAGACTTTCTTTAATGAGATTGTTTTGCAAAATTCTCATCAAAGATACCCTGAAATTCTGGGTTATGGAAAGAATTATTGTTAATTTTATTAATAGTTTAGGCTAATCCCAAATTCTGGCTTTTAATTTCTTTCTATTGGAAGAAGAATATTTGTTGGGGGATGTGGATTTGAGGGGACCCAAACGTCCAGCTTTCTAGAGTCAATTGTTAAATTTTCTGATGAGCATTTATAACTTAGAAATCAGAAGCTGCCAAAAATCAAGGCTTGACTTGATGTTTTGTTGATTGTTTATACTTAAGAAAGTGACAAGAAAGTGTTAATAATGAGATTAAATTTTAAAAAGTGTCATGAATTCATTCCTCTTCCCCCCAGGAGAGCACATCTTATGTCACAAACTATGCATGTCAAGTGAATTTATCATGAATAGGTTCCTACAGAGTTGGGTCATTTCTACTCATTTGGAACCTGACACTTGAAATTGTTATACATAGATAACTGTCATGGTAATTAGGGTGAGACTTTTTTTTTCTTTTTCTTTTTTTTTTTTTTTTTTACTATTTTCTCTTTTGGAATGCTGAGGTAATCAAGTACCTTTGGTGAGTTTTGCTTTCCAAATGTAATGGCAAGCAAAGTGGACTTTTTGTTGTCTTTATTTTGGAGGACTTCTCAGCACTAAGGGATCTTCGAATTGGGACTCTTTGATGACCTGCTTATGTCAAGGGAAGGCCATGTTCACATGGGTTTGAGTTGCATGTTTGTGACATCCTCTGACCCTGAAGAAGTGTATATAAACTCAGAGGTTAGCACTTTGCCTTGGGGGGCACACTCATTAAAATAGTGTTGGTGATGAGACTCTGGGTAAGTAGTTGAAGCAGCCCTCCCCCCTGCCCCAGATGTTGGTGCTTCTCTGGTTAACTATGTATATTGTGATTTAGACAGAAATGTTGCTCTGTTTATATTGTGTCTGTTTGTAATTTCTGTTTGTATTTGCTCTGAGGTTCAGGGTGCTGGCTTTCCCCCCTGAACTAAGTGAATGATATATGTATGTTTAATTAAAGTAAAATTGTTAACCCCTTAAAGTTGCTTTCCTTAGAAAAGCAGATCAAAGAATCTGTGCTGGCAGCCCTTCTGTGTGCTGGTGTTGTTGGTCTTTCACCTTCACAGTAATTACTAGCGACATTTTTGTTACGAAATGGCATAGTCGGCCCTCCTGTGTACTAGGGTTATTGGCCTTACACAGCCACAGTAGACCCAGATCATATTGTTGTTACAATAACATACAATGGTGATTTGTGTAAAAGGGGTGACAGGGAAACTATTAAAAGCCTGCATGTCACATTGTAAAGGATTTATAACCTTTTAGGTGAGAATTTTAATCAGAGCTCATCAAGCTAATGACTTCATTCAAGAGCTAAATAACTAAAGAAAGGTTAACACAATGAAGAAAATTGACCTAATCCTGATGATTACAACTGTGACAGGTGAAGCATGGTGAAGCATCTGTGAAACAACAGCAATACTACTACTACTACTACTACTACTACTACTACTACTACTACTAATACCTGTAGTTGACAGAGAAACAAGGACCAAATGAGGAGATAGTATATTTACAAATTTACTGAGTTCAGTTCCCACCTCCGACACACACAGGCTATGTGATTTGGGGCAATTTATTTAGCCTCTCCCTGTTTCAGACAACTCTAAAACTATAAGTTGCAGAGGAGGTGGCTAACCTGCATTGGTAGAGGTAATTTACTCACCCAGGAGTTCCATGAATCAAGAAAATCATAGTTCTGATTTCTATCCCTAATTTGGAAATCATAAAGTAAAAAAAAGTCAATAAAAGTCAAATAAGTCCTTCTAATTACTGTCATTTTTCTCCCTATCTTCTAGGAAACTAGTCTTTTTTCTCTACAGCACAAAGATTGGTTGGCCTGCTAGAATTTTTCCACTAGGGGCACAAATTAAAAAAAAATAGCAAATACCTGTATGCTATTTTGTGGTTTTCAAAGTGTTTTTATATATGTGATCTCACTTGACTAATACAACATGATTTTTGTGTTGCCAGCTAAACAAGTCACAGACTAGTTTTATGGTGAGAAGGAAATATTGCTTCCTTGCGAGGGGGGAAACTCGTCCAAAACTCTTCAGACATAAGTACTGTTTTATTTACTGGAATTTATTTTTAATATCAGCGGTTACTTTTGCATATTAGACAGAGGAAGGGATGTGTCTGCTTAAGTACCCATGAGAACACAGACATAGGAAGTCATTTAGTCTTCTTTTTTATCCCACTCAAGAGCCTCAGAAATATTTTGTTGAATCAATGAGGTCAAGTGATTATGGATTCCATGGTCACTTTATTAATCACCTTGCCAATGTCAAGCTCTGGAAGAAAATTAAGAAATCAGTTGTTTCCCCTTCTCAGTCCTTGGAAGCAGGGATCCCAGCCAGGGAGGATGACAGACATCAGGGCAACAGACATTAATCCCATTAGCATAGCAACACTGGAATTTACCAAATATAGAAATTGCTGAGTGTTATGGAGTAGAACTTTGACTGAGAAGTGAATTGGAAACTTTGGAGGCTCAAGGTGCCTTCTTCAAGAAAATAATTTTAGAACTAGAAGGGATTAGGGAAAGAAGCTCATTCACATATGTTTCAACACTATGGGGATTCATAGAATTTAGAGCTGGAAGCAACTTTAGATCAACATCATCCTTTTAACAAAACAGCAGCTTGAAGCCTAATAAGGTTAATTGGCTTATTCAAAGTCATAAAATAGTGAGTGGCAGTGGAGGGATTTGAACCTAAGTCCCTTCCCCTGCTCTTTCTACATACCACATCATATAGAATCATAGATTTAGACCTTCGAGACTAATGAGGCCAATTTTCTTTATTTTACAGATGATGAAACTGAGAAGTGAATAGAGAAGTGAAGAGATTTGCCTAGGATCACACAGCTAAGAAGTGCCTGGAATAGGATTTGAACTCAAGACTTCCTCACTCTAGATTCAGGTCTATGTACTGATATATCTAGATGCCTCTTATTGCATTAATAGGGAATTAATTTTGCAGTGAAAATTCAAAGATTAGGGAATTGAATAATTAAAAGCTAGGAGAGTTAACTCTAGGACTAATACTACACAGAGTGCTTAATCTGTTATTCTCATCCATGGGATTTTCAACTCGATTATTAGAGTCCCATTTGATTCAGAGGGTCAATTCCTTAAGACTAAAAAGAGAAAGTGAGTGAAGAAAAGGATAATGAGAAGTATTACCCAGCAGAGGCCTAGAATAAAGGTCAATAGACTGGATTCTAGTTACCCTTTCTCTTTTTACTGGCTGTGTGACTTTGAACAAGTTATTTACCTTCTCTGTACTGTGATTTCCTCTCTGAATGAGACGGTAAACCTTTCTCTACTATATGTAAAAGGGTGAGGGTAGGAATTATTAGAGAAAAATATCCAAACATCTGTTAGTACAAGGAGGAAAGGCTCTAAAAATCCTAGATGGTTTTGTCATGAAGATTTTTAGCCTCCTCATATAAGACAATCTTGATGCTGAAAAAAAAATATCAGCATGACAGAAAAGAAAGAAAGCAGTTCTCTGCAATATTTTTTTAAGTATAGAAGAGAAGGCCAAAATGAATCATAGGCAAGCAGGACAGTTTTAAAACTATACACTGAATTTATTACATACTTAAAAAGAAAAGCAAGCTGTATATAACAGAGATTCACAATTCCATCTGCAATGCTCTTTTTTTCTGGTTTGTATGTGAAACTGCCATTTAGTTGGTGTTTGTTAAGTTCAGAACAGAGAAAATTCGAAAACAAAATAAGAGCATGTCTGGTCTTAGTAGCTTCCCTTTCTTGTGGGGATTAGGCAGTTATTTTAGGCATATTATTAGGCAGCCTAACACAGTGGTTAGGCAGTATTTAAGTCAGGACATTATAATAGTTCGTCTTCCTGCCCTTCCTAAAGCTTGCCCAGTCCCCGGTAGAATGCCCTGCTCACACATTTTGCCCTTCGTTGGAACTGCTTTCCTTCTCTGTCTTCATGTCTCTTTGTTTAACTATAGTTTTTACATTTATCCACTTTCCAGGGGAATTTGGAAGTTTTTTATCTTTGCTTTTCCTCACTGGTTATCTATTTTCAGGGTTATGAATATCTTTTCTTTGGGCTTACCCATCACTTTTAGCGGGAACATGGCAATCATGGACCTGCTCTGTTGCCAAGCAACTACAGGGTGTTTAGTGTTCCCTGTTCAGCATAAGTTTATCTGTTTGTGTGGCTACTGATGCTTTCAAACAGTGAGACCCAGATGAAGAAAGGCAATATTAGGCAATATGGTCATTTTTTAAAGCTGACCTGTTGTCACTCCTGTGAAACAGCCAGAGACAACTTTTATCTTTCTCCTCTTGGGATATAATTTCCCTGGCACTCATCTCTATAGGGCAAATTTGACATGCTAGGACTGTCAGTGATAGCCGAACAGGAGCTGACAGGTAGATGTCAAGATCAGAGGAATCAGAGAGTAGTAGGAGACAAATTGTTAGCAGAGGTTAGGATCAGGTCAGATAAGTGTAGGCAAGGTACCTAAAGTCAGGGCAGGTAAATGGCCCCAAATTGGGGCAGAGGAACTATTGTTCAGGATACCACCAGGTAGAGTGTGAGGATATGAAATTGGTTCTGAGACAATTTCTAGTTTACTCATAGACTGTTTATGATATTTTCTGCAAGGTGAGGGACTAATGCAGGGAATGGACTAACATAAGCATATAAATATGGGTACAGAGGAGAAGCAGTGTTGTACAGTGGAAAGGATTTAGGATTTGAAGTCAAAGGAACCCTGGGTTCAAATCTTGATTTTTCCACTTGGGGCCTGTGTAATCTTGGGTAAGTTATTTACCTCTCTAGGTCTCACTTACCTCATCCATAAAACAAAGGGACTCAATGATAATGATGTGCCTTTTATCTCTGAGACTATGGCCCTAAGATTCTAAAAATGGCTAACTAAAATATGCCAGGAAGAGAGCTAGAGGCTTGTAATAGGTTGTGCCCACTCTCCCCTCTGATACAGATTTGGGTTTGTTTTACAAAGTTCAGGAGTTCTTTTTTTCTTTCTTTGGCTTTGCCTCCAATCAGAAAATTAACTCCATGACAGGCTCTTACCAGGAAACTGTCTAATATGTTGGACTGCCTTTCAATGAGTTGTCTTTTTCTTTTTTAAAGTATTTGCATAGCCACTGGATTGGAACAAAAATGACAAACCTTTAAAAATTCTATTCAATAAGGCTTTTACAGAGACCATGAAAGTATTTGACATTTTAGGACTACTTAATGTATTTCTTGTTTCGTAGAGGCAGTAGAGCATTATTGTAGCACTTAATATGGAACCAAGAAGGCCTGAGTTTAAATCCCACCCCATAGCCATCTAGCTGGATGATCATAGACAAGTCAGTCAGTAAATAAACATTTATTAAGTGCCTACTATGTGTCAGCACTGTGCTAAATAAGTCACTTGATCTCTCTGAGTCTCATTTCCTTGGATTAAGAGTGAAATGGAATGATAATTAATAATAATAACAATAATATTTGTATTAACTATATCCTAGAATTGTTGTAAGACTCAACTAATATAATGTGTGCAAAGTGCTTTTTTAAACACCAAAGTTAGTTTCAGCAATTACTACTTGGATGTGAGATTCCTGTGTTAAATTTGTGAAATGTTTACCTTATGACCAATGTCCACTGGCTATTATGTGAATCGAGTGATACTGTCTGTGACTCCAAATGGAAGAAATAGACAGGTGGTGAAGAAAACAGTTAATTTACTGTAATATAGATTAGTGACATGTGTAACCTTGTCACAGGATGGAGGGCGAGATCTCATAATACATTGTCAGCTATCTTTGGTGATGGACCTTTAAAGCGGATTAGAAAGTTGCACAAATATAGTTTGCTGATATTTGATTTGCAGACCCTCTTCTCTTTGAATGGGCAGGAAAATGGACAAGTGTTAAGTCTTAAAATAGACTCTATTACACCGTAAAACTAAGTGCTAGAATCCAGCCATCAGCAAAGATAAAAATCCCAAGCTGACAAATATCAGCACTTCTTTTGATTCAATTTATATGGAAGGACATGGGCAGGGAGAACATGTTAAAGACGCTTGGGATGTTTTAACTTAATATTAGATCTGATGTTAACTGAATACTGAAAGGGCATCTCTTGGTCCACTGCATCTCAATATCCAGAGTGCACAGAGTTCCATTACAGAAATGGAAATAATGTACTTGGGTTGGGAGTGGAGGTGGCTTTAGGTGGGAAGAGAGGCAAAGAATAGAAAAACATATTTCCCTTATTCTTATCTTCCTTGGGGAATAGTTGGACAATTCTCTCAGCTACTTTATATTGTAGTTCACCTGTCCATAAACTGGAAATACTCTATTGTACTTGGTATGCACTGAAGAGAAAATAATTTATTATAAATAATAAAAGATGGGAAAGATCACATTTTCTAGTCAAGAAAACTAGAAAAAAAGTCATATTCATGTTTCCCTCTAAATAAGTATATCTACAGGCCCTGGCACAGTGTCTGGCACAGACTTTAGAAAGTGACTAATAAATACTTGTTGACTGATTGATAATGCTACATGGAATTCAGTCATGGATGATTTCAGCCTCTGAAGAAATGAAGTTGGAGACCGCACAAAAAGTGATGGGAAGGGGAATGATGGGTGGGTGCAAACCGGTTGGTATACATTCCAGATGAGGAATTCTATAGGAGAAGCCATGTGAAGGATGTTGTCAAATAAATCAGTGGTTGAAAAAGATTGGCTGGTCTATGATGAATATGAAGGGTAACTAATAAACAGCCAACATTCGCTATTGGTATCCTGTATTCTTGCATTGTCAGGATAATGAAGGACCCTCACATGTTGGTTGAACATCCTGTGGAAGACCTAGAAGGAGTCATGGACAAGAATTGGACATGAAGGGCAGTTATTAGTGGGTTAAGATGGACATTACTGGAGCAAATAACCAGATCAAAGGGAGGGTGGAACTTTTGGAGTACAGAATACTGGCCCTATCTACTGTTGGTGATCATGCTTAGTGTCCTCTACATTCATGTGAGAAGACAAGTCATCCATAGTGCAGAGCAACAAATTGGTATTTCCCAAGATTATATAACTAGTAATGACAGAGCCAGAACTCAAAACTTAAGTGAGTCATTTATTTCAATATCAGGAATATATAGTAATAATTCTCTACCAGAAGTAGAGGGTTTAACTTTGGTTAAGCAAAGTTTGAGCCTCTCATTCTCCCACTTTTCTTTGGGTTGTCATTGTTCTTTATTTTTTCTTTTTTTAAAATTTATTTTACCAGAACAAAAATACAGAATAGAGAAAAGAAACAAAAATGTAACATAAACTTAAATATTGAAACTTAAATACAAAGTAAGAAAGAAAAAAAGCATGTCATGTGCATAGCAGAACATAAGAGAGGATTCAAAATATGTAACAATAAATTTTCATTTCAAGAAAGCCTGCGTGATAAATAATACATCTTGTGTTGAGAATTGTCCATCTTTTCTTTGCTTCCTTGTGTTTTCTTTTGTTTTCTTCTGTGTGCTTTATAACTTGGTCTTTTTTCCCCTCCCCCAGAAGGCTATAATATAGTTTTGATATATTTCTCCATATATACATACACATACAGATATAAACATACACTTATACATATATACATCTACATATAGACATATACTTTCCCAAACATAGTCTACTCCTGATCTTTGTTTTTAATTTTGTACATATCTCTTGCTTCCTATCCCTCCTTCCTCCTCTACTTTACTTCTACCCACTACCTTGCCCTCCTATTACTTGCCTTACCCCCCTCCAAGGACCCCTCCCCTATCCTCCCATTCCCATTAATTTAAACACCTGTCTATACCCCCCTTTTACCTATTCCCTTATTCTCCCCTCTAAAGATCCCTCCTTTGTTCTCTCCCCCCTCTCTATACCCCTACCATTTTCTTTCTTCTAAATTTAGAAGACTTTTATACTCTTCTAAATATATATATGTATTGTTCCCTCTTAAACCCATTCCTGATGAAAGTAGGTTACTAAAACTACCAGTCCTCCTCCGCCATCTAATTCCTCTGTATCCTTTCTTCTTCTTGCACCTCATTTGTATAAAATAGTTACTCTTTTTAGCTGTTCCTAAATGGTTTTACTTTTTAAAATTCATATCATAGTCAGGTTTACCCCAATCTTTATTATGACCTCACCAGTTATTAATAAGGATCTTAGACACACATTTTACATTATGTAAAAGGTAAACAGTCTGTCCTCATGAATCACTTACAATTAGTCTTTGGTATATACTTTATGCTTCTCTTGGTTCTTGTATGTCTAATATTCTATTAAGTTGGGGATTTTTTTACAAAATCCTGAAGTCTGAAAGTTTATCAAATGTCCATTTATTTTCATTCAAAATAATACCTAGCCTGGCAGAGTATAATGTCTTCGGCCAGAGCCCCAGGTCTTTTGCTCTTTGATATATTGTGTTCCAAGACCTGTGGTTCTTTAATGTCTCTGCTGCTAGGTCTTGTGTAATTCTGATTGTGGCACCCTCATATTTAAATTGTTTTAATCTTGATGCTTTTAATATTTTATCTTTTGAGCTGGGGGTTTCAGAATTTGACTATGATATTCCTATGAGTTTTCCTCACAGGATCTCTTTTAAGTGGTGTTTGATGGATTTTTTTCT
The DNA here is from genome assembly GCF_011100635.1 of Trichosurus vulpecula. NCBI lineage: Eukaryota > Metazoa > Chordata > Mammalia > Diprotodontia > Phalangeridae > Trichosurus > Trichosurus vulpecula. The sequence goes on along the minus strand of NC_050575.1, from coordinate 74,646,454 downwards.
ATTTCTGCTTCCCTGCCTTGTTATTATGCTTCAGAACAATTTTCTTTAATTATTTCTTGTATTATTGTATCAAGATTCTTTTTTTGATCTTGACTTTCAGTTAGTCCAATTATTTTTGTATTTTCTCTTCTTGATCTATTCTCCAAATCTGTTGTTTTTCTTATATTTCACTTTCTGTTCTTTTTTTATTTCTCATGTCTTGTTCAATTATTTCTTGATCTCTTTTAATTTCACTGGATTCACTTTGCCCAAATCTAATTTTTAAGGTGTCATTTTCATCCTTAAGATTCTGAATGTCCCTTTCTAGTTGGTTAACTTTCCTTTCATAACCTTCTTGTTTTTTCTTGGATTATTCTCAATTTTTTTTTTAGTTTTTCCTCCATCTCTGTCATTTGATTTTTAAAGTCTCTTTCAAGATTTTTTATAGATTCTTTATGGGCAGGTGACTATTTGATGTTACCCTTTGGGGTTTTCTTTACTTCAGCATCATCCTCTGAAGATGAACCCTGGTCATCTCTATTCACATAATAGGTTTCTGTGGTTGGATTTGTTCTCCTTTGCTTGTGCATTTTTTGTGGTAATCGCTTGATTTTTGTAATCACCTCTAGCCCTGGGGTATGGGAAATGGTGACTCTTGCCCCAGATCTTCATTTCTCCCTTCTAGCCTGGAACCAAAGCCTAAACCTCCAACCTGCTATAAGCGCCCACAGCCAGGGGCTTTCTGCTCCACCCCTTCTGCACTCACCAGGCCTGTGGTGGTTCCTTTTCACCCCCACCATTCTTCACAGCACATCTGGGTCTGGCATTCCTCATCAGCAGAGGTTCCCTCAATCTTGTGGGCTCAAACGCCCAACTCCCTTCACTATCCTGGGGTGAAAAGGTCCTGTGGCTGGGGCTGAGATAGACTCTCAAACAAACCAACTCCAGGACTTGCCACTTGTTGTTTAAGGGACTTGCTGTTTGTTGTTAAAAGGGAACCTAGCCTGGAGGTGTTTACTCTTCTCAGAACCAAACCTGGTCCTGGACTTTTGTTTGTATCTCATCAAATTATCCCAGGAAGACCCTGGTTGTGCCCCTATTCTTCTTTGTCTCCACCCATACTTTGTTCTCCCTAAGGTGCTATTTTAACTCTTTTGTAGGGGAAAATCTTGAGAGCTTGGAATTTTCTGACCTACTCTGCCATCTTCCCAGAATCCTCCCCTCTCCCACTTATCTTTTTGTGAGCCTTTGCCCCATTTTGGCATCTTTACCCTGAACTCACTTTCTACCCTAAGAACAAGATCCTGAACCAGACTGTCCTCCTCATCATCATCTTCATAAACCTAATCAACATCATCGTCATCATCATCAAGTTCCTAATTATCATCCATTATCCCTTGCCTTTGAGTTTACTTTAGAGTTTTAAAAACACCCTCATTTACATATTCTTTTTAAATTCTCCACATCAATCATCCATGAGGTAGATAGGAATAGTGAACTTCAATTTCTCCTAATGATAGAAATGAAAGGTCAGCGTGGTTTGGTTTTGCCCAGGGTCACCTACCTAATAAGTGTCAGTACCAGGACTCAAATATAGGTCTTTGAAGTATGGTAGAAAAAGGATTGAACTTGGAATCAGAACACCTGCATTTGAATCTTGACTCTGGCACATACTGCTTATGAGAAATTGCCCAATCACAACAAAGTTTTGGGGCTTTAATTATCACATTAGCAAATCGGAGGATTTGGAGTTTTATGAGATGATCTCCAAAGTCCCTTTTAACTCTAAACTGGAGCACATTTTGAGGATGTAGTGGAGGTGGAACCAAAAAGCATTGGTAACTAATTGACTATAACAGAGAGTGAGAGTGAGAAGTTGAAGATAACACTGAGATTTTGACCTGAGGTCACTTGGAGGGTGATGGTACTATCAAGAGTAATAGGGAAATTGAGAAGAGGGGTGGATTGTGGTGGTGGTGGTATTACAGTCAAATTCATTTTGGACATTTTGAGTTTGAGATGTCTAATAGGCTGGTGAAGATGCAAGACTGATAGTAATAGAAATGGTAGGGCCAGATAAGTAGATTTAAGAATTATCATCATAAAAGTGATAATTGAATGCATGGGAGCTGATGTGATTTACCAAGTGAAATATTATAGAGGGGGAAGAGGTCCCAGGACAGGTATGAGCACTGTCTATACTTTACAGAGCTGTCATTCTGAGATTCCAAAAGTACAGACTTGACTATCACTGTCCTCAAGAAACTTAAATGGCTCCTTCTTGCCTCCAGGATAAAATGAAGAATTCTCTCTTTGGTATCAAAAGTCCTCCCCAATCTTATTCTAGCCTACATTACCAGGGACACTGTGTTGTTGTTTGTTGTTGTTGTTGAGCCGTGTCCAACTCTTTGTGACCCCATTTGGAGTTTTCCCTGCTAAAGATACTGGAGTGGTTTGCCATTTCCTTCTCCAGCTCATTTTACAGATGAAGAAACTGAGGCAAACAGAGTTAAGTGATTTGCCCAGGGTCACAGAGCTAGTGAGTGTCTGAGACCAGATCTAAACTCAAGTCTTACTTCAGGCCCAGTGATTTGTCCACTGAGCCACCTTGCTGCCTCCTATGTTGCCACTCTATGTTGCAGCCCATCTGGCATGCTTGCTGTTCCCCATATAGGGTATTATACCACCTATCTCTATGCTTTGGCAGAGGTTGCTCATTTTCCTCTAATGTATCACCTCTACTTACCTTTCTCCTGTTTTCAAAAGTTATTTCATGTTATCTCCTATAGGAAAACTAAACTGATCCTCTCAGTTGCTGGTGTGTCTCCAAAGTATTTTGTATATATTGAATATATACTCCTCCAGCTACATGTTGTTGTTCTCTCCTCTTCTTCCCCTCCCCCAATGCCAGAGGGAAAAAGGAAATTCCTTCAAAACAGGGAATTTTAATTTATTTCCCTTTGTATCCTTAATACCTAACTCATTGTTTGGCACTTAGCAGGCCCTTTAATAAATTCTTGTTCATGGAGTGAATTAATGAATGAGTCTTTTGACTTGTTACCCACATTGAAGTTGCTATACTAATATCTGATATACTAATAGCCTCTACTAATATTTGATTATATTAACTGTTAGAAAATAAGTGACTGAATCAACTTCAGGGGCCCAGGGAGATTTGAATTCATTTCCACTGATATCTTGAGCCCCATCCTCTTAGTGATAAGAGATCTATCTTCTCTAAGATAAACTACATTAAATTGTTAAAAGTCACTTATGCCTCACTTCAGAAAGTTCCTAAGAGACCTTGAATCTCACACAGTATTAGAAAGCCGAAGGTCCAATTTTCTTCTACAAGGACTGACTTGCTTCTAGCTAGGGGTATGCTAAGCCATTTGGAAATCATTTGATTTGGTATCTCCCGCTCAGTCTGCTCCTAATCTGAGAGTGATAGTGCATGATGGCTGCCAGCTAAGGAGAAAATTATGGAGATTTTCATTGCAGATATAATGAGTGCTCGATCTTGTCGATTGTAAAAAAAGTATTTTAAAGTCTTCCTCCAATAAAAAGTTATTTAGTGATAGGAATTCAAATGAATTTGAGATATTTCGTGTTATCCAAAATAAAGATGGAATCTCAATTACATTGTAGTCATAGCATATGGAGATCTTCTAGGAAAGTGTAACATACTTGAGAGCAAGGATTGTTCCTTTAAAAAAAGTTGGTTTTTTTTTTTTTGCTTTGTATGTTTAGCACCTGGCCCATAGTAGACATTTAACAAATTCTTGGTGAATTGAATTGAATGTAAAAGATCTCACTGAAAATTTTTTTTCCTGTTTTCTTTATCTATTTTCTATTATGAATGAAAATGGTCTTTTTCTCAAAGTAGAATCCTATATACTACATGAGGCAAAGGAAATTATGTTGATGGGAGTTGAATGGAATATTACTATACCAAAAGAAATGATCAGTGTAAAAGATATAGAGAATTGATGCAAAGTAAAGTATACAGAAGAAGGAAAGCAATGTAAATAGCCATTACAAAAATGTAAATGGAAAGGATGAAAAAATAAAACTGAAATCCCTATAGTTACAATGGTCAAGTTTGATCCTGAAGAAGAGAGGAAAAAAATATACTTTCCTCCTTTTCAGAAATGGATTACTAAGGATATAGAACACTGAGAATACTGTCATCCTTTATTACTTTGTGGGTTAGCTTTGCTGCACTTTCTCTCTTCTCCCCCCCTCATTAGTAAGCATCTACTGTGTGTCACGAACTGTGCTAAGTGCTGGAGATACAAAGAGGCAAAAGATAGTCACTGACTTCACAGAGCTCACAACCTAATAGGAGAGACAATGAACAAACAAATATGTACAAACAATACAGAGGAAAAATGTGAAATAATTAAAGAAGGGAAGGCACTAGAATTAAGGGGGGTTGGGAAAGACTTCATGTAGAAGATGTGATTTATGCTGGGACTGAAAGGAAGCCAAGGAAGCCTGTAGGTAAAGATGGGGAGGAAGAATATTTTCGATTGGGAAATGGCCAGAGAAAGTGTTCAAAGCCAAGTGATGGAGTGTCTTCTTCTAGATACAGAAAGGAAGGTAATGTCATCAGATCAAAGAGTACACGGTATGCAGTGAGGTGTAAGAAGACTGGAAAGTAGGAAGAGTTTTGATTTTGAAGGGCTTTGAATGCCCAATAAGAAGGTTTTGTATTTGATCCCGGAGGTGACAGAGAGCTCCTGGAGTTTATTGAGTAGGAGGGTGACATGGTCTGACCTATAGTTTTCCAAAATCACTTTGCTGGAAGATGGGTTGAAGTGGGGATAGTCTTGAGGCAGGCAGACCAATTAGCAGGCTATTGCAATAGGCCAAGCATGAGGTGACATAGGCTTGCACTAGAGCAGTAGCAATTTCAAAGGAGAGAAAGGGGAGTATTGAGAAATACTGCAAAGATGAAATCAACAGGCCTTGGCACCAGATTGGATATGGGGTATGAGAGGGTGAGAGATAGTGAGGAATTGAGGATAACAGTGAAATGGACTGGGAAGCTGCTGTTGCTTTTGATAGCAATAGGGAAGTTGGTAGGGTAAGGTTTAAAGGGGAAGTTAATGAGTTCAGTTTGGGGCATGTTGAACTTAAGATGGGCATGCAGTTTGAAATACCTGAAAGACAGTTGGAGATGTGAAATTAGAGGTCAGCAGGGAGGTAGAAGGCAGGGCGGGTAGATTTTAGAATCATCAGATAGAATCATCTCCATGTCAAACAAAGGATTGTTCTCTGGGTAGGAGAGGGAATGAGATCTGTTTGAAAATAAAGGTGATATAACAATAAAAGATGCCAAATTTTTTTAAAACAGAAAATTAGCCTTTTCTCACCTATGTTTCTCAATTCTTAGTTCCCTCTGACTTGCCCTCTTTTTATGATTGGTCAGCCTATGTCATATTATACATCCATCTTAATGCATTATTCTGGGTCATTGCATTCAAGGACACTAAGAAAGTAAGCCAACTATGTGACATTCAGTACTCCCCTTTCCTCTCCTCCTTACTGTTCAGGCTCAAAAAAACCTGATATGGAAGCAATCTTTTTATCCCTTCAATTTAGCTCTTGTCTTCCACTTTATACTTGCTGACCTTTTATATTAGTCTTTTGTGTTTGACAGTGCTGGGAGCTGTCTTGAAGAACAAGTAAATTATGACTGCTTTGAATTATCATCTAATCAGTTTGCTGCTTAGCATTTTGCAATTTTGTCCAAAGTTTCACTTTTGTTCCTCTCTTGTCACAGTGATTTTGGTACCATTATCTAAACTCTTTCTCGTGAAACTTGAGATTAAAAAGTGTTTTTTTTCTCCACTTGCTTTTTCAAAATAGATTTACATATCCAGTCAAATCCCCAATGTGTGCAGGGAGGGCTTGACAACTTTCCTATAACTGAAGAGTGTTTTGAACTAAAAAGGATTGTTAGATAATATAAGGTCCAACTCCGTCCTTACCCAAATAAGGAAACTGAATATACATGATCATATATAGAAAGAGTGAGTTAGAAGAGAATTTAGAGACCATCTAGTCAAACCTTGTCATTTTATACGTAAGGAAACTGGCCCAGAAAGGTTAAAGGCTGCATACAACCTGGAAGGCCACACAGTTCTTCAACTCCCTCAGTTTACACTTGAGGAAATTTAGGCTTTAGAAGATGAAGTGACATATTCAGGATCACATGTAGTAACTACTTGATATGAGAATGAACCAAGGTCCTCTGATTCCAAATCTCATTCTTTCCTTTGAACATTATCTCCTTAAGAGAGGCAAGTTGAACTTAGCTAGGAAGTGGCAAACCTGAGGCTACAACCCAGGCCTATTCAATTTAATTCAATAAACATTGATTAAGCACCCCCCCCCCCCACCCGGAAAAGAAGCTGTGCTAGGTACTGAGTATACAAAAATAAAATAGTCCCTGTCCTCAGAGAGCTTATATCCTATGGGGATCCTGGCTGTCAGGCTGGTGTTTTCTTCTGCATCTGTCATTCTTCACCATGTAACAAATGTAAAAGCTAGTTTTTAATCATAGGTTCCAGAATAGAGTTGGCAGGGATAGAATACAAATGCATTCTTTTCATCCTCTATTCAAGACAATAGTGGCCTTGTCATAGGGAGTGTATTATGTGTGGTAGACTCATGTGTGGTGTGGACTGAGGGAAACCAAGATTCTCCCAGTAATAATTTTAGTCTGCCACAGTGCCTGCAATTCCCTTATTAGCTATGCCTTTACTGTTGACGTTAAAGGCCTCTATTCAAATGCAAATGTTACAGAAAAAGAGTAAAACTTTAGTTTCTTAACATGAATTGACATCATATATTTTAGACAATAACCTAATAGTTGAAGACAATATATAATGCTAAGTCAACAAACATTTATTAAGCACCTACTATGGTCAGGCATTGTGCTAAACTCTGGGGATACAGAGGAAGACCAAAAACTTCCAAACAAAGCAAAATAGGAGCTTAGAGAAAACAATATACAAACAAGATGTATGCTGAAACAATTGGAGATAATCTCGGAGGGAAGTGACTAAGATTAAGAAGAACAGGGAAAGGCTTCTTCCAGATGGGAGTGTAGACTTAAGAAAAATTAGAGAAACCAGAAAGTAGAGATGAGAAGGGAGAAAGTTCCAAGGCATGTGGAGCAGCTAGTGAAAATGCCCAGAGTAGGGAGGTAGATTGTCTTGTTTGAGGAAGTGTCAAGGAGACCAGTGACACCGGATATCAGAGGATATGGAAGTGAGTAAAGTAGAAAAAGATTGGAAATGTAAGATGAGGCCAAGTTATGAAGGTGTTTGAACACTACATAGATGATTTTATAGATGAGCCTGGAGGCGACAGGGAAATACTGCCATTTCTTGAGTAGAGGGTCTAACATAGTCAAACCTCAACTTTGGCAAGATAAATTTGACAGCTGAATGGAGAATGGATTGGAGTGAGGGAGGAAGGTCAACCAGAAGGCTATTGCATAGTCTAAATGTGAAATTATGAGGGCCTGTGCCAGGGTGTTAGGAATGTCAGAGGAAAGAAGGGGGCCTATAAGAAAGATGTTACAGAGGTAACAACAATAACAACGTAAAAATTTGGAATGGATTGGCTATGGGGAGGGGCAGTGAAAGTGATGTCTAAGATGCCGCCTAGCTTGTGGGTCTGGACTACTGGGAAGATGGCCATACATTTGGCAGTAATAAGGATGCTGGCAGAGGGGAAGCTTGTGGTAGGGAATTAGTGATTCCAGTTTTATGCCTACTGAGTTTAAGATGTGTATGACACATCCAGCTTGAGGTGTCCTATAGGCAGTCAGAGATGTGACATTGAAAGTCAGGAATGAGGTTAGGGTTGGACATATAGATTTGAGAATCATCTCTAAAGAGATGGTTATAAAATCTACAGGAACTAATGAGATCAACAAGGGAAACAGTATAGGGGGAGAAGACATGAGGGCTCAGGCTGGAGACCTGGTGATGATGCAGAAAAAGACACAGAGGAATGGTCAAACATATAAAAGGAGAACCAGGAGGGTGCTGTGCCACTAAAACCTATAGAGAAGAAGGAGGAGAAGAATATGATAAACTAGCTGAGAGGATGAAGGGAGAGGGAGCCATGGAAGGTTTAAAGAAGATTGAAAAAAATTATAAAAGCCACTGTGGTGAGCAGAATAATGAATCAATTAGGGAGGTGTAAAACAATGTTTTGTGACAGTGAATGGCCAGTCAAGATCATGTAACATAAACTGGTAATGTACCCAGTCAGCACAGTTTCACGATTTTCTCCATCTTCATTCAGCAGCATGTATATAGGTGCAATGGCATTATCTAAAGAAGGAAGAACCTGAGTGGAATACTACTGTGGGAAGTCATAGAACACCATGAGAACACCATAGATTTACAGAGGAGTTGCTGGATAAGGGATATGGGAGTGCTAAAAATTAATTTTTGCCACAGGTGGACACAAGCTCTTAAATTAATTATTTGCAATGAACTCAACAGCACATAGAAAAAAACCAAACTTCTTCTTATGAATAAAACTTTTTGTGGCTTGTCTTTTTATTTCTGCCTAAGCATTTTAAAAATTAGTTTTCTGCTGCCAAGTGCAAATACAGGCTTTTCCAACGTGGCCATTATCAACAATTCAATGATGCAAAAGACTTTTCAAAATCAAAGTGATGTAAAAATGCTCAACAGAAATACAAGATGGTGGGAGCCAAGATGGCAGCTGAAAAGCAGGGACTAGTGTGAACTCCCCGCCAAGTCCCTCCAAAAACCTATAAAAAATGGCTCTGAACCAATTCTAGAAGTGCAGAACCCACAAAAGAGCAGAGGGAAGCAGGGCTCCAACCCAGGACAGCCTGGATGGTCTCAGGGTGAGGTCTATCCTGCACGGATCTGGGAGCAGAGCAGAGTGGAGCGGAACAGAGCCCAGCGTGAGCGGCGCAGAACAGCGCAGAATAACCAGACCGGGAGCCGGGCAGAGCGTGCCCTAGCACCCTGAATCAGTGAGCTGCAGCAGTTACCAGACTTCTCAACCCACAAACACCAAAGACAACAGAGAAGGTTAGTGGGAAAAGCTGCTGGAGTGGAAGGAGTTTGCAGTTCGGCTACTGCCCCAGGGGCAGCGGAGGTGGGGCAGCTACAGAAGTACAGCTGCAGTTGCTTCCAGCCCCAGGCCCACCTGGTGGGAGGAATTAAGTGGCGGATCAGAGCAGGAGTGCACAGCCTGCTGAAGATCTAAGCCCAGTCCAGGTTGGGGGTTCTTGGGGAAGGAGGAGTGCTGGTGTGGCCGAGCTGGCGCATCCCCTCAAGCATGGAACATAGAACTCTTTAGTCTACAAGCAGTCATACCCCACTGAAAAACTCAAGGGTGAAGTTGGTTGGGAATATGGCCAGGCAGCAAAAACACACCCAGATTCAGTCTCAGACTCTGGAATCCTTCTTTGGTGACAAAGAAGAACAAAACTTTCAGCCAGAAGAAGTTAACAAAGTCATAGAGCCTACAACAAAAGCCTCCAAGAAAACCATGAACTGGTCTCAGGCCATGGAAGAGCTCAAAAAGGATTTGGAAAAGCAAGTTAGAGAAGTAGAGGAAAAATTGGGAAGAGAAATGAGAAGGATGCGAGAAAACCATGAAAAACAAGTCGATGACTTGCTAAAGGAGACCCCCAAAAATGCTGAAAAATACACTGAAGAAAACAACACCTTAAAAAATGGACTAACTCAGATGGCAAAAGAGCTCCAAAAAGCCAATGAGGAGAAGAATGCCTTGAAAGGCAGAATTAGCCAAATGGAAAAGGAGGTCCAAAAGATCACTGAAGAAAAAACTACCTTAAAATTAGATTGAAGCAAGTGGAAGCTAAGGACGTTATGAGAAATCAAGATATTATAAAACAGAACCAAAGGAATGAAAAAATGGAAGACAATGTGAAATATCTCATTGGACAAACCATTGACCTGGAAAATAGATCCAGGAGTGATAATTTAAAAATTATTGGACTATTTGAAAGCCATGATCAAAAAAAGAGCCTAGATATCATCTTTCAAGAAATTATCAAGAAGAACTGCCCTGATATTCTAGAGCCACAAGGCAAAATAGAAATTGAAAGACTCCACTGATCGCTTCCTCAGATAGATCCCCAAAAGAAATCTCCTAGGAATATTGTCACCAAATTCCAGAGCTCCCAGATCAAGGAGAAAATACTGCAAGCAGCCAGAAAGAAACAATTTGAGTATTGTGGAAACATAATCAGAATAATCCAAGATCTAGCAGCTTCTACATTAAGAGATCGAAGGGCTTGGAATATGATATTCCGGAGGTCAATGGGGCTAGGATTAAAACCAAGAATCACCTACCCAGCAAAACTGAGTATCATGCTACAAGGCAAAATATGGATTTTCAATACAATAGAGGACTTTCAAGCTTTCTCAGTGAAAAGACCAGAGCTGAATAGAAAATTTGACTTTCAAACACAAGAATCAAGAGAAGCATGAAAAGGTAATCAAGAAAAAGAAATTGCAAGGGACTTACTAAAGCTGAACTGTTTTGTTTACATTCCTACATGGAATGATGATGTGTATGATTCATGAGACCTCAGTATTAGGGTAGTTGAAGGGAATATGCAAGAAAAAGCAGTTCTGTAGGAAGGGAAGAGAAGGCAGGTGAGGGGGAATGAGTGAATCTTGCTCTCATCAGATTTGACTTGAGGAAGGAATACCATACACACTCAATTGGGTAACTTACCCCACAGGAAAAAAAGGAGGAAGAAGAAGATAAAAAAAGGGGGATGATAGAAGGGAAGGAAGATGGGGGTAGAGGTAATCAAAAACAAAACAAACACTTTTGAAGGGGGACAGGGCCAAGGGAGAAAATTCAATAAAGGGGGATAGGTTAGGAAGGAACAAAATATAGTTAGTCTTTCACAACATGAGTATTCTGGAAGGGTTATACATAATGATACACATGTGGCCGATGTTGAATTGCTTGACCTCTTAGGGAGGGTGGGTGGGAAGGGAAGAGGGGAGGGAATTTGGAACTCAAAGTTTTAAAAACAGATGTTCAAAAACCAAAAGAAAAAGTTTTTGCATGCAACTAGAAAATAAGATACCCAGGCAATGGGGCATAGAAATTTATCTTGTCCTACAAGAAAGAAAGGGAAAAGGGGATGGGAGGGGAGTGGGGTGACAGAGGGGAGGGCTGACTGGGGAACAGGGCAACCAGAATATATGCCATCTTGGAGTGGGGGGAGGGTAGAAATGGGGAGAAAATTTGTAATTCAAACTCTTGTGAAAATCAATGCTGAAAACTAAATATATTAAACAAAAAAAAGAAAGAATCCAGGAATTATGCTTAGAGCTTTGGATGCGAAGACAAAAACTTCCCTCAAGTAGGTAGGGAGGTTTTTGTCTTTGTGTCTTAAGCTCTAAGCATAATTCCTGAGACATACAGTAAGTGCTTAATAAAAAAAAAAAGAAAAAGAAAAAGAAATGCAAGATAGTGAAATAGAAATAGTGTTGGTGAGGAGTTAAAAGGTCTGAATGTCAATCCTGGCTCTGTAACTTGGAAATGCCCAGAGTTACAGAGTTTCAGAGTTGGAGGGGCCCTCAGAAGTCATCTAGCCCAATGTGTATCAAGACAGGAACCTGTCATAAAACAGTCCTGATCAGGAAGCTAGATGTCCTAGTGGACAGTGTGCTAGACCTGGAGTCAGGAAAGGCCTGAGTTCAAATAGTGACTGCCAATATTTACTAGCTATATGATGCTAGTCAAGTCACTTAACCTTTATCTGCTCCAGTTTCCTCATCTATAAACTGGAGATAATAACATCCACCTTTCAAGGTTGTTATGAGGATCAAATGAGATAATATTCATAAATTGCTTAGCACATAGTATGTATATATATATATTTACAGTAAACACGTAGTAGGCACTTAATAAATGCTTGTTTCCTTCCCTGCCCTTCCTAAAATGGTTATCCAATCTCCGCTGGAAGACCATCAGTGTTGGTGAATCTTTTACTTCCTGTAACATTCTATTCCGTTTTGAATAGATCTGATGGCTAGAAAGGTTTTTGTTTTGTTTTGTATCAAACTGATGTCTGCATCTTGGGAGCTTTCACTCTTTACTCTTATTTCTACCCTCTGGAGTGAAACAAAATTATTCTAATGTGATTTATTTGTATTCTAAGATAAATCACATAAAACCTCTTGATCCTGTTTCCTCATCTGTAAAACAGCTACCTTATGGTGTCATTGTGGAGATCAAAGGAGATATATCAAAATGTTTTGTAACCATAATACTATATAACTGTAAAGATAGCTACAGAACCAGCTAGCTAAGTGGTTCAATGTCTATCTTGCCTCAGACACTTACTAGGTGTATGACCCTGGACAAGTCACTTAACTTCTCTCTTATTAAATGAGGTTAAGAATAATAATGCATTAACTCATGCAAAGTATACATATACATATGCAAAGTATATATACATACTAGTTATAGTGTTAGGGCAGTTGTTACAAATTGTGAAAATATTGTGCTATTAGAAGTTAGAAAGCAAAGAGTTTATCTATGCTTTGGTAATTTTTTAAAGGTTAACTGCAAAGTAGAAATTTTTATCTATGACAAAAATATTCAGTTGAACTTGACTAAAACTATCTCAATTTAATGTTTTGTAATGTTTCTTTCATCTATGCTATGAACGAAAAATAGGTAACTACTTAGATAATTATAAGTTATTTAAATATATTGTGGCTTTTATTGAATTGTAACGTCCCACTACATCATTAGCAGAGAAGTGAATGGAGATGGAAAATTTTAATACACAATTTATGATAAATTAGACCACACTTTTAAAGCATCACCAATATATTTGCTATTTTTAAATGATGCTTCAGAGTAATGTCAAATCACAGAGACAGGGAGGCCTTAAGAAATCTATTGAAGCATAAATGTATGTTTATACCAGTTTTCTCCATTTAAACTTTTGCTTTCCCAACACGCAAAATTTTGTTCTCAACATTCAAAATTCAATTGCAGCTTGATTGTTAGGGACTTTGTGACAAGGTCCACATTTGTTTTCTTCCTCTGCCTATATGTCATCCTCAGAATTATAAAATTTCAAGTCTTATTGTTTTCTTGACATATGTTATAGAAAATCAGAAATTCTATAGTTCTGAAATAAAACATGGCCTTTCAATTATTAGAACGTAGCTCCTAGCTTTATATTCCCGGCCTGCTTATTGTGTCTAGGATAGGAACTTGATCTTGAAGAAGGAATGAATGCAAATAGATTTCTCCTTCCCTCACTTCTGTTCTTGCCCTATTGTTATTTTTTAGTCATTCTCTTTGGAAATTCTCTTTAAATAACATAAATTTTGATTTTTAAAATTTTGTTTTTTACTTCTCAGATTAAAAAATCCCAAATTAGAGATAATAATAACCTAATAATAGTCTTTCATTAGTAACCTAGACAAAGAAACAGTAATATAAAGGTAATGGTGGTTGAGGAAACACTTGAATGGGCTATTAATAGAAATTAAGGAAATATTCTATTAGAGGAAAATTTCAAGATGGAAGTAAACCTCTACATTCCCTGTTGAATTTAGACATTTCTTTGGCTAAAGGGAAAGAGACTAGGCAAAATGATATATTAAAATACCTTCTAACCTCCACAATTTTAGATTCTAGGCTTATAATTGAAAGGTAAAGTATATAAAGAGGTGTGATCCTTAAGGTATAGCAAGAATAGCTGATATTTGGGGAAATGAAAGCCTTAAGTTTCTATTTATTCACTGTTCTGAAATCAACACATCAGACATTGCTAATGCTGACTGAAGCAAACACTTATTTTGAAACTGAGGAACAAGGTTAAAAATAAAATCTCAAGATCTGAAAAGAGTGATGAAATTGAAGGCTTCAGAGGAACACTGTGTGGTCAGCACATTTCAAATTGAAGAGAAAAATCTATTTTTGAGCAATAACTGCTAGAATGTCAGTTTGAGGTTCTCTTTGCCAAGAGTAGACATTCACTAAATTATTTCCCTCTACCTCCCTTCTCACCAACACAGTGTTTTCTACTTGTTATGCACACAATTTCTTTAAAATCTATGTAGATCATAGATTTGATGGTAGAAGGGGTTACACAGTTTATATAGTGCAGTTCCTTATTTTGTAGAAGAAGAAATTGAGGCTTAATTGGGTTAACTGACATCTAATGTTACACAATAATTTCACAATTTGTAAGAATTGCCCTAACACTATAAATAGCACATAGATAGCACTTTGCATTAGTTGTTGCATTTGTTATAATTAATTTCATTTACTAAGAGAGAAGATCTAATGGTCTAGCTTTTGAACCCAGGTTCTCTGACTCAAAAACTCAGTGCTCTTTCTTGTCTCCTCAAGGTAGCTTTGTTCCCCATTTTGAGTGGCTGTTGAGTGCAGAGTCTGGGAGGCTGCATAAAAAGGGCCATTGGAGTAATAACAATGGTCCAAAATTGGCCAATAGAATAATAGCTGTAATTATGAAAGCACCATTCAGTAATAACTCAAGGGTTCCAGAGGATGCCTGATCTAGCTGGGAGCAAAAATTATTTGCAAGAAGTCAAAGGAAAGAATAAAAGGATCCTGGGTTATCCATCAAGAATGACTAGCAAAGTAGACAACTCACCATGGTGGTCACAGCAACTGAAGACCCAGAAAATAACATTCTTCCTGACACAACCGATGGCACTTTCAAATGGTTCAACATTAGTTGTAGATATGGTTTTGTCAATGGGAATGACGTTAAAGGTGATGAATTGTCATCTCCTCCTATGCCTGAAGGAAAAGTAGATCTTTCCATTTTCCTTGAAGCTGTGTATGTTGTCTCCCTTGTTAGAATATAATTTTCTTGAAAGTAGAATGTCTTGCCTTTTCATTTGTCTTCCCATCATTTAGCAAAGAACTTTGCGCATACTAATCACTGCTCATTCATTCATCCTATGTGAAGACCTGATTTCATTTAATTGCACTTAAATTTCCTGGGCATGTTTATTCCTTGCCCTGGAGGAATTATTGGCTATTGTGGAGTCGGGTTGGGAGGAGTTAAAAAAGAAAACCTTAAATAAAGACTCTCTAATTTTATTGATGTGACAGCTTTTAGAGATATATGAAAATATGTGTTTCCTTCTCCATGCCCAATTGATCTTTTTTTTCCAATCAATGTAACAAATATTCATTCATCACCTACCCTGTGCAGAACTGTTAGGCTCTTCAAGAGATTAAAAAACAAGTAAAATATAGGATCATAAGATTTAGAGCTGGGGACGAGGGGGAGGATAGGACCCTCTCATTTTAAAAGAAGAAAGATCTGTGTTTTACTCAACTTTGTTTTAGGACAGTACTCACAATGTTACAGTTACCTACTCATCCTTAATTAAGAGAGCACCATTCAGCAATGACTCAAGTACTTCAGAGGAGCCCTGCTCTTGCAGGGAACAAAAGAGGTTTTCAGGAAGTCAAAGGAAAGAATAAAAGGTTGCTTCCCCTGTCCTACAAGCTCTGGACAAAATACTTTTTGTTCACCATGCTTTGAAGTACTGCTCTTAGAGTTAGGAAAACCTGAATTCAAATTCTGCAACAGATAGTTATCAGCTATGAAGCAATAGTATATTGTAGTATATATATGTATTATATATACATACACACACACACATATATATATAATATATGTATATACTGTATATATATATATACATATAAACTGTAGTATATAACTGTAGTATATGTAATATACCTACCTACAGTTAGGTAATTTAATCTCTCTCAGCCTCAGTTTCTTCATTTGTAAAATGGGTATATTAGCACTTAATTCAATGGGTTCTTGTGAAAATTAAATGAGATAAAGTGTGTAAAGTGCTTTACAAATTTTAAAAAGTTGAATCTACATTTCAGGCTATTACAATTTCATTCTCATGATAATCATCTCATTCTTTTACCTTTTCAAATTAAAAAAAACATTTCAGAGACAAGTCATTTCCTGTTTATTTTTTGATATTTAACATTCTGTAGACTATTTTACATGTAGATTAAATGAATCTTTTTTATAGTTAAATATAAGTTTTGGAATGCGAGTTCATATTCTCTAGGCTTACTCGAAGCACTTTTGAGGCAGATCTAGTAGCAGACAGGACTACAGGGATAATATTGCCCTCACCCTGTTCTCACATAGTTTCAATTTCTTCAGATAGGCTTTTATATTTTGAAATCTTTTCATTCCTTGTGGATTGGAAATTATAAGTATTTGCCATGGGGATGCTTTCATGGTTGTTATTTTTGTTGATATTTCTGCTCTCCTCTACAATGGGCCAGTTCATCAGAGGAATTATTATACAATGACTAATAACTCTACTACAAGTTATTGAGTATTAAACATATAATGACATTTAAGCAAAGTGCTATGTGGCATCAGAGGGGTTAAGTACATCCTTAAGGGTTTGCATCATAAGCCACCCATATGTACACAATGAAATTAATTATTGATGAAAACTAGTTATTATAATTGTCATGTTTATAAATAGAACCTCATGAATGCAGATCGAGAATTTCCATCTCCCCTTTATTCACAGCTATGTAGATTAGCTACAAAGTAAGCAACAGTGGAATTAAGGAGTATATATCTATTTTGACCTACATGTTTCAGTTGCTCTGGAGTAAATTTCCCTTAGAATATGATCCTAAGATCTACCTTGGTTGTATTTTCTTGTTCAGTTCGGTTTGAAGGAAATGTTGAGAAATTTCTGAAACTCTAATGAAAAGGATACAACAAATTTATTTTTAATTAACTTTACTTGAATTGGGCCATGAACTTCCTCTAGTTCTCACTTGTCCTTTAGCTGACCTAAAAAAAGAAAAAGAAAAACTGTACAAGACAGAAAATAGCTTTTTAAATATAGGAGCTTTTCAAGGTGGCGAAGATGATTCCAAGGAAATTGAGGAAGGAATAGATTTTAGATTCATCAGCATTTTGTGCTCTCCTGGTTATGCTGCTGCACTGTTCCCAATGATGTTGCTGTTTCTCTGGTTGGTGCATGGCGAAGCAGTCCTCAAGATCAATTGCCTTTCTATACATGTAGAAGATGGTTAAAGCCCCAGGATATATGCTGTGGTATTTTGTACTTAACTGTAATATCTTTGTAGAAAACCCTTTGGAAGAAGAGGTTTTTCATCTCTTTCCTTTAACTATTGACCTGCAAATAAGCAGCTGTTTGATTTTTCCCAGTCTACATCTTACTTAATTCACTTTTCTTTCTGCTTAATTTTATTTCCCATTTCAGCCCACTAAGTAATTAGTACTTTTTAAAGAAGAATTTAGAGGCTGAAAAGAGCTACTTAAGAGCATTGTTGAGTCGTTTTCCTATAATAGTCCATGCTGTGTCAAGTTTTATCACAGCCCTTAAAATATGAGGCTGATTTCTGTGTTTGTGTCTGGATGAAAATTGCATCTGGCTGAAAAAATAAAATGATCACTAGACGACTGCAGAATCAAAGAATGTGCAAATTGCCCTGTGTCCTCTAAAACTGGTCACTTAAAATAATTTAATTAAATTCAACATAAATTCATTGAATACCTACCTTGTGGAGGGAATGTTGGGACATGATTTTCTGTTTGCAGATGATTGTGCACTCAATGCAGCCTCTGAAGCTGAAAGGCAATGAAGCATGGATCAGTTCTCTGCTGCTAGGGCTAATTTTGGCCTAACAATTAACACCGAGAAGACACAGGTGCTCGATCAGCCACTACCACACCATCCATATGTGGAGCCATCAGTTACAGCAAATGGAGAAGTTTTGAATGCTGTGGATAAGTTCACTTATTTTGGTAGTGCACTTTCCAGGGATGTACACATTGATAATGAGGTTGATGCGGGCATTGCCAGATCTAGCTCAGTGTTTGGATAGCTCCAAAGGAAAGTATGGGAGAGAAAAGGTATTAGAATGATTACCAAACTGAAGGTCTACAAAGCCATTGCGCTGATCTCATTGTTGTATGCCTGTGAAACCTGGACAGTCTACCAGTGCCATCTTAGGAAAATGAATTGCTTCCATTTGAATTGTCTTAGGAACATTCTGGAGATCACCTGGCAGGATAAGGTACCAGACCCTGAGCTCCTTACTCGAACTAAACTGCTAAGCATTCAAACTCTGCTGCAGAGAGAGCAACTCCAATGGACTGGCCATGTTGTTTGATTGCTGTTTTATGGAGAACTCACACAGGGCAAGCATTTACATGGTGATCAGAAGAAGCAATACAAGGATACTCTCAAGGTCTCTCTCAAGAACTTTGGAATAGATTGTGTCACATGGGAGACACTAGCACAAGACCACTTAGCATGGCCTGCCCATATCAGAGAAGGTGCTGTGCTCTTTGAGCAAAGCAGAATTGAAATAGATCAAAGGAAATGCAGGATGTGCAAGTTTAGAGCATCCACCCCAAATGTTTGCATGAACTATTTGTGCCCGACCTGGGGTAGATCATTCCAAACTTGTATTGGCCTGATCAGCCACAATTGGACACATTGAATATTGACCCAAGCAGAGTGATGTCATTTTGGTCCTCTTCAAGCATGAAAGACAAAAACCAACCAACTTTGTGGAAGTCACTGCACTAAGTACTAAAGGAATAAGGTGAGATAA
The DNA here is from genome assembly GCF_011100635.1 of Trichosurus vulpecula. Taxonomy (NCBI): domain Eukaryota; kingdom Metazoa; phylum Chordata; class Mammalia; order Diprotodontia; family Phalangeridae; genus Trichosurus; species Trichosurus vulpecula. The sequence continues at coordinate 74,627,767 of NC_050575.1, read as the reverse complement.
ATAAAACATAGTCCCTACCTTCCAGGAGCTTATAGTCTAGTCGGGGGTAAGATATTCAGAAATTTAATATAATATTGAGTATTGGATTGCATGAGCCATCTTGTTAAAATTCTGCAAAAATTCACAGGATGGAGGAATCTGGTAGGATCATGGAGAAGGTGGCATTTGAATTGGACCTTGGAAGATTGGCAAGATTAGGTTGGCAGATATGGGAGAACATGTCAGAATAAGGAGAATTCAGCAAGTCTAGATGAAGGCAAAGAATTTTTCCCCCACTTGATAGTATTTTATTTTTTCCAATTTCATGTAAAGATAGTTTTCAACATTCACTTTCATAAGATTTTGAATTCCAATTTTTTTTCCTCCCCTGTTTCCTTCCCCTCCCCAAGAAGGCAAGCCATCTGATATAGGTTATACATGTACAATCATATCAAATATATTCCCACATTAGTCATGTTGTGAAAAAAAGAATCAGAACAAAAGGAAAAAAATTACAAGAAAAAAAAACAAAAAAAGTGATAATAGTATACTTCGATCTGCATTCAAACTCCATAGTTCTTTCTCTGGATGTGGATAGTATGTTCAATCATGAGTCTTTTTTGAATTGTCTTTGGCCATTGTATTGCTAAGAAGAGCTAAGTCCATCACAGCTATCATCACACTGTTACTGTATGCAATGTTCTCCTGGTTCTGCTCATTTCACTCAGCATCAGTTCATGTAAGTCTTTCTAGGTTTTTCTGAAATCTGCCTGCTCATCATTTCTTATAAAACAATAATATTCCATTACCTTCATATACCACTTAGCAAAATGATTAACATGCATTAAACAATTGAGGAATATTTTTAATTAGCCAATCCATTGAATCATTCATTTATTCATTTCCGTCACCAGGCAATTAACAGCAGTGATTGGGGTAGCAACTGGATGACTGGCACTGAAATAGAGGTTTTGACATTTTCCTCACATTTTCATGGGCCTGATTTGAGAGGAAACCCACTCTGATGGTGCCACACTCTGATAGGTGCCAAGGGAGTGACTGAGAAGAAAGCCACAACCCATGGGAGCAGTAGCCAGACTCACAAATGGGGTGGGAGTGATTATGACTGACTACACTACCTGCTATCTAACCAGTTCAGAATAGAAACCAGCCACAATAGATTTAGATACATTTATCATAGAGAGTTGAGATGAATTGCTTTCCTAAACGGCAATTTCTTGTTATTTTAGTTACATTGATTTTCTTTGTGCAGCCGTTCTTTAGATTTTATACAGGGAAAATAATCTAGTTTGTCTTTTGTGATTTCCTCCAGCCCTTTTTTGGTTATAATATTCTAATACATCCTGATCTCTTCTAGGTTTATCTATCTCTTCTGTGCTGAGGTTGTTTTTAATAATGTGACATTTTTGTTAAATTTGCTTGTCCATTTGAAGCTTATTTTGTTACATGTTTTAAGATGTTGTCTAAACCTAATTTCTTTTGAACTACTTTTCTATTTTCCCAGCAATTCTTGTCAAATAAGTCTTTCCCTAGTTTCTTCATTTTCTTGTGGATGAAGTAAGGGAGATGAAGCAGAGAAACCCTACAGTCTATTCTGGCTCCGTATTCTATGATATTATGAGCCTAAAAGGAGGAAATAGGTCTCTTTCTATGTTTTATTCTTCTCCAGGGTGGCAAACCTGAGGCTTTGAGGACACATGTGGCCTTCTATGTCTTCAAATGTGGCCCTTTGATTGAAACCAAACTTCACAGAACAAATCCACTTAATAAAAGGATTTGTTCTATAAAACTTGGACTCAGTCAAAAGGCTGCGCCCAAGGACCTAGAAGGCCACATGTGGCCTTGAGGCCACAGGTTCCCCACCCCTGTTTTACTCCTTTCTTCTGTAAAACTAAAAAATGGTCATACAACTTCTAGCTTATTTAGCCTTTGTTAAGGAGCTTTTCCCTTTCTTGTCCAAACCATACCCTTTAGGGTAACCTATCTCTAGCATGGAAGGAGAATCCTATCTAGCAGGCATTATTTCCAAAACTTATACTAACAGGAACATTCGAATTGGATTTAGTAGAAAGCTAGCATGGGTCTGTTCCATAAGCGAATATGAGAAAATATCTTTAAAGGAACTTAACCTCTAGAGTCTTATAGACTGTGCTTATTGGTGAGAAGAGATATCTCTTGTCCAGATATATTTCACGACACGGCAAAATGAAAATGTCTTGATAGTCTGTCTAAGGCAAAAGATATTTTTAAACTGTAAGACTGTCAACTAACTACTGGTGGCTGGTTTCTCACCCTTATGCTAATGGAGCACTCTGAAGAGGTGCCAGGTTCTGTGTAGTTAACTTCTCTGTAATAATAAAATCTTCCATGTTTTCAGTCACAGTACCTCAGAGTTATGGCTCTCATTTGGAGAGAGAGTTTGAATTTATCTCTGAGTGTCAAAACCTTGGCTTCTTTCCCCCTTATCTTACAGACTGTATCTTCACAAAACCACAGAATATCAGAGCTGGAAGAGAACTCAGAGTTCATTTATTCCAACCTGTCCTTGGACAGAAGTTCCCTTAATCATATCTCTGATGATGGTTTGTGAGCCTTGCTGGTACAGATGGTCTATTTGTGCTAAGCCCCAGGATCTTTTGCGTTGAAGATTTATTATGTAGTTTTCAGTCCAAGGAGCATGAGTGGCCACACTTACTCAGCTTTGCCAGAGACCAGTTATCCTTCCAAATTTTTTCAGAACAGTCTCCAACTGCTTAATGTCTTTTCTTGGTTGTTGTTGGGTGGGTTGGGTAAGTTTAGGTTCATAAGATTTTAGATTTAGAATCAGAAGAGGCCATAGTAGTCATCAAGTCCAATCTCTTCATTTTACAGTTAGGGCAAATGAAGCTAATGAGGGATCAGAAGTTCCTTGCTCAACATTATCTAATTAGTAATAAGAGCTTACACGAACCTAGGTCTTCTGACTTCAAATTCAGCAGGTAGGCAGCACTGCCATCAGCTATGTTACTGTCCTTAGTCAAAGGTCCAGCTGGTGTTTTGATGTGACTCAGACTCCAACATGTATCAGAAGGATTTCCCTTAGGAACTTGATTCATCAACTGGGAAAGATTTTCAGAAGCTTCTTTGGGTTTAATTCACGGGCCCCTTTCAATTTATCATGTCTTCTCTGTGCTGCTGAGGGTGATTTAATCTGTCGCCATCTGATGGGCTTTGGCTTGTGTGCTGACAATGCACACTTTGGCTTTTCATGGCTGATATTACCTCTTCAAGCTCTTCTGCTAATGAGCTGTTCTAATGAGATTAAGAGCCGGATGGGCAAGTGTATCTTGGAAATAAAAAATGGATAAAATGATTATGTGTTGTGACAGAATGGAATTATTTCTAAGGGCTGATTTTAAACCCGCTTATTTTATTATTTAGCTTATCTTTAGTCATGCGTTCATAATCTGAATTTACTTCCTAACTTGTTCTTTCCCTCCTACTCTTTTTTTAAACAGCTGTACACTAATGCTTTCTTCAGTATTTTCAAAGTTGCTGAAAATTAAATCAAATTTTAATCCTTCCAGAGGTGAACTTGCAGATAAATCCAGGTGTTAGCAAAATGCCCATGTTCCTTAGGTAAGAACAGAGAGTATGTTTCATGTAGTTGTAGGTTATAAGATAGGGAGTTAACAGTATACTTAATTGTTATTCTTTGTCATTAAAAGACTAGAAAGAAGGCTGGAGGTAAAGCTATAGGCAGACAGCTGAGTAAACAGAATGTTGGACCTGGAGTCAGGTAGACCTGAGTTCAAATATGGCCTCAGACACTTATTAGGTATGTGACTCTGGGCAAGGCTCTTAAGCCCTGTGCCTCAGTTTCTTCATCTGTATAAAATGGTCATAATAATAGCACCTATTGCCCATGGTTGTTGTAAATATGGTAAAATGAGATCATTTTCTCTTTAAAAAGTGCTTTGCTCAGGTCCTTGAGACACTATGAAGGCCAGCTATTATTTTTATTGCTATTAATACCATTGCTGCCACTGCTGCTGTTGTTATTGGTATTACTGCATGACCTAAGGTCTTTCTTATTCAGAAAACAATGAAAAAATCTCCTTATAGTCAACCATTTTTCCTTGACTTGTTTGTTTCTTTCTAGGTGTGTCTCCTTTGCTTAAATAGAAGAAAATAAGGATCTGAGATTTCATTATTAGGGAAATCCTTCCAACAATCAGCTAGTGTCTGACTTGGTAGGTCAATCCCGGGAAGGTGCCTTAAGCATATAGAAGTTGGATGATTTTCCCAGCATCCCACAGTTAGCACTTTTTATAAGAGGGGATTTGAATCAGATTCCCGGCTCCAATCTTGTACTTGTCCTTCTGGATTTCTGCCTCTAGATGAGACTAGTAGAGCTGAGACATCAAACTCTGTGAATTAAAATTCCACAGGTTTGGGATTTATGACAATTGGGACAGGGGCTAGACTAAGCCAAAGTCTACCTTTGAAAAATAACTGCTTCAATCATGATGTGACAAGGTTTCAGGGACAATAGTTCACACACACACACACACACACACACACACGTTTGTGCGCGAACTATTGCCCCTATATACCATATATACCCTATATACCAAATATATACATGTATGTGTATTTTATATTTTATACATATTTTATATGTATACACATGTTATACATTTGTATATACATGTACTATATATATATATATATATAAAACACATACACATGTATGTGTATATATTTGGTATATAGGGTATATGGGGCAATGTGTATATGTGTACATGCTTGGTTCACACACTATTGCCCCTACATACCATATATACCCTATATACCAAGCGTGTACACATATACACATTGCCCCATATACCAAATATATATGCATATATGCGTATGTGTTTTTATATGTATACATGTCTTGCATATTTGTATATATGTGTACAATATACATATATATGTATGTGTGCTTTGTGTATGTATATATGTATATGTGTATATGTGTATGTGTATGTGTGTGTATATAAAGTAGCATTTGCCCCTCTACATACTTTCGAAGTAATCATAAGCATGAAAGTGATTACCCGTTACAAATCATACTTATTGATACTGAAATAGATTGCCTGTCAACTAGGCAGCAGTTCATTAGCTTAATTTGCCATTATTGTTTTTTCTTAAAGAAAAATTTTGTAATTTTGACTTTCTTCTAATCCACAAAGGCCTTTGTTTCTAGTTTATCTGAATTAATGACACTTTTTCATCTATGTTGAATTTTATAGAGTGATTGCACTTAGAAAATGTTTCCATAGAAACATTTTCCAACAAATTGTTTACTCTGTCCAGGGAAGGTAGAGACAAGGCTGGTTTATTTCCTCTACCTACTGCCTGAGTATCTGAAGCAAATACAATCAAAGATTTTGGTGTAATGGATAGGGCACTCCACTTAGAGTCCTGAGAATATAGCTCCAAATTCAATTTAAGACATAAACTATATGGCCCTGGTCAAGTGATTTAACAACTCTGTGCCTCAGTTTCTTTATGGTAAAATGAGGGGGCTGAATGTGATATTCTCCAAGGTTCCTAATAGCTCTAAATCTATGATCCTTCAATAACAGTCAAGAGCACAAATCAAAAAGACTTGCTATTTTTATTGAGTTACTTTTGGTCCACTTGATAAAACGACAAAATTTAAGGATAAAGAAATGGAAACAATGAGACGTTAAGGTTAGATTAACTTACATATGATAAAAAATATCCATTTTCAGATGTTATGTTTATTATGTTCCCCTTTGAAAAATGTTTAAGGACTTGAGTGGTTTATCTCAAAGGGTATAAAATAGACTATTTATCATTTGTAAATGAAAGGATAAGAAATATTTTAATTTCATTTTTTAAAAAAGGTGGTATAAAAAAGTTCCTCTATTAATTTAATGGAATTATAGGGCAATTAGCGATTGGTTGGCTAAAGGATAATCTATATACTCTATAGTCTCGTAATTATTTATTTATTATTAAAAAATATGTATTTTTTTTTTTTAGGCAAGAAAGCTATTTATCCAGGTGGATAGCAAAACGGAAATCAGAGAAAGTATTGCGACAACAATGTTGCTAGCAGCTGCTCTGGGGGTGTAAGACCAATGACACCATCACACAGAAGGGCTGCCAGCATAGGTTCTTTGATCCGCTTTTCTAAGGAAAGCAACTTTAAGGGGTTAACAATCTCACCCTGAATCAGCACCCTGAACTTCAGAGCAAATACAAACAGAGACAATATAAACAGAGGAAACACACACAGTTATCAACAGACAGGCCTCTAGCTGCCTGACCAAAGAACTGCATAGTTACCAGAGAGAGAGGCACAAATATCTTAATTTTCAAAGCTGAAGGGCTCCATTGACTACCCAGAGTCTTGTCTGGTCAAATCCCATGACACTCTTCTGGTGAGTCAGAGCCCCAAACAAAATGTTAACCTCTGAGTTTATATACCCTGTTCAAGGTCAAAGGGCATCATAACCATGTGACTCAAATCTGTGTGAGCTAGGCTTTCTTGTTTTTTAAACAGGTCGTCAAAGACTCCTGATTTAATCAAAGAAACAAAGGCCAGACTCATCAAAGGCATTTGATTACCTCAGTGCTCCAAAAGGGAAAAGAGTAAAAAAGTCCCACCTTAATTACTAATAGATAGGGGAATATATACCAGATAATACAGAGTGAAGGAACTCTCTCATTGAGAGTGAGATAACTCATTTCAACCACGAATGGAATAGTCCTAGATCTCACCCAAGAGAACATTCCCCAAAGCCTCCACTGTATCAAACTGGGGATATGGACATGATGGAAGTTGCTAGCTCCTTTCATGTTGACTTCTCCCTACATTCTCTCTTCAGCAACCTGAAGAGGGTTTGGCTTGGTCCAACTTTTCTTTTGAAGCTAGAAGCCAGAATTGCCTAAAGCAATTGCCTGAAGAAACTGAAGAGTCATGGGGCTTTGTCTTTACCAAAAAGGAGGGAGTCCTTTACCATTGGTTTTTACATTTGTAGTTATATTCCTTCCAGACTCTTTCAAGTCCCTTGTAAAGATCAATTGGGACAAGTCTAATACCTCTAACTATATAGTATAAACACAAGCATCAATTGTTGTTGGAGTTGTGAACTTATCCAACCATTCTGGAGAGCAATTTGGAACTATGCCCAAAGGGCTATAAAACTGTGCATACCCTTTGATCCAACAATGCCACTACTAGGTCTGTATCCCAAAGAGATCACAAAAAAGGGAAAAGGACTCACATGCACAAAAATATTTAGAGCAGTTCTTTTTGTTGTGGTAAAGAACTAGAAATTGAGGGAATGCTCATCAGTTGGGGAATGGCTGAACAAGTTGTGGCATATGAATGTAATGGAATACTATTGTGTAAGAAATGATGAACAGGCAGATTTCCAAAAAACCTGAAAAGACTTGCATGAACTGATGCTGAGTAAAGTAAGCAGAACCAGGAGAACACTGCACATAGTCACATCAACATTGTGCAATGATCAACTATGACTGACTTAGTTCTCTTCTCAGCAATTCAATGATCTAACACAATTCCAAAAGACTCATGATTGACAGCGCTATCCACATCCAGAGAAAGAGCTATGGAGTCTGAATGGAGATCGAAGCACACTATTGTCACTTTTTTTCCATGGTTTTTCCCTTCTGTTCCATTTCTTCTTTTGCAACCTGACTAATGTGGAAATATGTTTAACATGATTGCACATGTATAACCTACATCAGATTGCTTGCTGTCTTGGGGAGGGGTGAGAGAAGGGGAGAGAAACATTTAGAAGTCAAAATCTTGTAAAAATGAATGCTGAAAAAATAAACACAAGTATCAGTGTTTTTAAAACCATAAGGGTATAGAAAGGAAAAGATGGAAAAATAAAGGAAGGTACTCACTTGAGCTCTCCCAAATTCTGCTCCAAATAACAAAATAATGTTAAACAAGATATGAAGCTGCAAAATCATCAAAATAACAAGGTAAACAATTCTCCAGCCTAAGATAACTTAGAAGGTCAGTAGGAAGTGTTTGTCTCACTGAGGTGAAAATGGAGCACTGTCTAGGGCAGACCATGCTAGTGCAGACCATGCCCCATAAGCCAGTAGCAGGCCTTGGGGGTAACTGAATAATCACTGACCTTCAAACACTCTCAGCCCACATATGGTAAGGGGATCAGACAACTGGTTAGAAGGAAACTACAAGGGACCCCTTGCTGGCAAGGGGAGCAGAGCTCTGTTGCTTTGACCATCGATAGTTCCGGGTCACAATCCCAGTGCTAGGAGGAACACTAGCTGGAACAGGGAACTTGGATAGAGCTCTAGGGTGAAAAAGATTGCTTGTGGTCCCTCACAGAGCAGAGTACAGGTCAAGAAAGCAGTGACCTGCCTTAGATCACATCACCGTGGAAGAACTGAAAACTTATAAACCTCCAACACTAGCTCTGAAAAAAGCAGCACAAAAAACTTGAAGCTCAGGATAGTATTCCTTATACACCAGTGGCAAAAACCAATTTTAACATAACATAAAAGTGAAGAAATATACTGAAAAAATGAGCAAACAATAACAAAAAGAACTTAACCACAGAAAGAAAGATATTATGGTGGCAGAGAAAATCAAAATACAAACTCAGAAGGCAACAAAGTCAAAATAGCTACATGCAAAAGCTTGAAAGTCCTCTATTTAATTGAAAATCCATATTTTGCATTGGAGCATGATACTCAGTTTTGCTGGGTGATTCTTGGTTTTAATCCTACCTCCATTGACCTCCGGAATGTCATATTCCAAGCCCTTTGATCCCTTAATGTAGAAGCTGCTATATCTTGGGTTATTCTGATTGTGTTTCCACAATACTCAAATTGTTTCTTTCTGGCTTCTTGAAGTATTTTCTCCTTGATCTGGGAGCTCTGGAATTTGGTGACAATATTCCTAGGAGTTTTTGATCATGGCTTTCAGGTAATCCAATAATTTTTAAGTTATCTCTCCTGGATCTATTTTCTAGGTCAGTGGTTTTTCCGATGAGATATTTCACATTGTCTTCCACTTTTTCATTCCTTTGGTTCTGTTTTATAATATCTTGATTCCTCATAAAGTCACTAGCTCCCACTTCCTCCAGTCTAATTTTTAAGGTAGTATTTTCTTCAGTGGTCTTTTGGACCTCCCTTTCCATTTGGCTAATTCTGCCTTTCAAGACATTCTTCTCCTCATTGGCTTTTTGGAGCTCTTTTGCCATTTGAATTAGTCTATTTTTTTAAGGTGTTATTTTCTTCAGTATTTTTTTGGGTCTCCTTTAGCAAGTCATTGACTTCTTTTTCATTGTTTTCTTGCATCACTCTCATTTCTCTTCCCAATTTTTCCTCTACTTCTCTAACTTGCTTTTCCAACTCCTTTTTGAGCTCTTCCATGGCCTGAGACCAGTTCATGTTTTTCTTGGAGGCTTTTGATGTAAGCTCTTTTACTTTGTTGACTTCTTCTGGCTGTATGTTTTGGTCTTCTTTGTCACCAAAGAAAGATTCCAAAATCTGAGTCTGAATCTGAGTCCATTTTCACTGCCTGGCCATGTTCCCAGCCAACTACTTGACCCTTCAGTTTTTTGTTGGTGCATGACTGCTTTTAGAGTAGAGAGTATTTTATCCCAGGCTTAAGGGATTGTGCTGTTGTTTTCAGAACTATTTGTACAGAGCAAGCTTTTCCACAGCAGTGCTCCCCCTCCCCCAAGAACTGCTAACCCAAACAGCCACTGGAATCTTAAGCAGGCTCTGCACTACTGCTCTGATCTGCCACTTAATTCCTCCCACCAATTGGGCCTGGGGCCAGAAGCAACTGCAGCTGTACTTCTGTATCTGCACCTTCTCCACTGCCCCCAGGGTGGTGGCCAAACCATGAACTCCTTTTACTCTGTCCCCTGTAGCTTTTCCCACTAACCTTCTCTGTTGTCTTTGGTGTTTGTGGGTTGAGAAGTCTGGTAACTGCCACAGCTCTCTGATGTAGGGCGCTAGGGACTGTTCTGCCTGATTCCCAGTCTGGATGGTCTGGGTGCAGTCCATGCTGGGCTCCGCTCTGCTCCGCTCCCAGTAACATCTAGGCTTTCCTGGGCTGGAGCTCTGCTTCCCTCTGGCATTCCGTGGGTTCTGCTGCTCTAGAATTTGTTCAGAGTCATTTTTATAGGTTTTTTTTGGAGGGACCTGGGTAGGACCTCACACAAGTCCCCACTTTCCAGTCGCCATCTTGGTTCTGCCCTAGAAAAGAACTTCTTAAAATGTAGAATTAGCCAAATGGAAAAGGAAGTACAAAATCTCACTGAAAAAAATAATTCTTTAAGAATTAGAATTAGGCAAGTAGAAGCTAATGAATACATAAGACATCAAGAAAGAATAAAAAAAATAAAGAATGAAAAAAATAGAAGAAAATGTGAAATATCTCATTGGAAAAAATGACTGACCTGGAAAAGGGATCAAGGAGTACTTATTTAAAAAGTCTTGGCCTACTTGAAAACCATGATTTTAAAAGGAAAAAAAGAGATGTGTTAAGAAAGAATGAGGCCTGGCATTTGTAAGTTGAGCTGCACAGAGGCTAAGGTCCAGCAAGATGCTAATCCTGGGAAGAACCAAGGTGATTGTGCAATAATAAGAAGAGAAACTTCAATGGGACCCTGTAGCACTGGAGGCATGAGTGGCCTTGGCCACAGGTGTTTCTCTATGTGAATGCATAATCCTTCTGCTGATGCTGAAGAACTTGGTGGGTGAGTGCAATGGGGTTTTATTGGAGGGGGAATGTTTGTTAATACCATTTATAACATGCCATTTCAGGAATGCCTTTGAGTTAATTGTGCCAGTAGGGTAATTATTTGAAGTGAACACTTGTGGGAGCTCATGACTATAGGTTCAAATCTACAGAGTATCTTGAACCTGGACCCAGTCTGTGAGTGTGAGTTGAAGGAGGAAGTTAGTGCCAGAAGGGACATTTTAGTGAAACAAAATCTTAGCTCTAAGTTGAGGATAATAAAGAGCAGATATCATATCTCTCAGCCTCAGTTTCCTTATTTATAAAGTAAGAATGTCAATAGCACCTACCTCATAGGGTTATTGTGAGAATCAAATGCAATAATTAATACACATGTAAAGAAAGTGCTTTGTAAGCCTTCAAGTCCTCTCTGAATGTGAGCACTTCATTATTCCTACTGAATGGATACTATAAATTCAAATCACCATATAAATGTAAGAAATTATTATTTTACTTGTTCAGTGAGAAGACATAGTTTCATGGATTTGAATAAATCCTTCACTCTGGGAGACAGTCTCTATGACTTGTTATCTGGGGGAAAAAATCTTCACATAATAGCAAACCTTTGAGAGAGACAGACAGACAGACACAGATAGAGAGACAGACAGAGAGACAGACAGAGAGACTAAGAGACAAAGACAGAGAGACAGAGACAGAGATGGAGAAAGAAAAAGAGACAGAGGGACAGAGATAGACACACACACAGAAACAGAGAGAGACAGAGACAGAAAGAGACAGAGACACAGACAGACATGAACACAGAGACAGAGATAGAGAAGAGACAGAGACAGGGAAGGACAAAGACAGAGACAAATAGGCAGAGAGAAAGAAAAGGAGAGAGAGGAAAGAAGAAAATGGAAATTTAAAATATTTAGACTAAAAGACATTTCATATTCAATTAATAAAAGTGAGAGTCAGTATGATGTGGATAGAGAGCTGGTCTTGAAGGAAAGAAGACTAGTTCAAATTTTGATTCAAAGACATTCAACTACGTGAGACTAGGCAAGTCACTTAATCTTTCAGTATCCTAGGCTATTGGTGTCAAACTCTAATAGAAACAGAAAAACATATATTAATATTTCTTATGTTTTATTATATGTTATTTATTTTGTTAAATATTTCCTGGTTATATTTTAATCTGGTTTGCTGGAGAGTATGGGGAGCTGAATGCAGACTGAGATCCTCTGACACCTTTACTCTAGGGAAATGTTTACAATGAGGGCAAACGTTTTTGTTCTATAAACCCCTTTGGCAGATTGGTGAAGCTATGGATTCCTTTTCAAAATAATGCTTTTAAATGCATAAGATACAAAGGAATACAGAAGAAATCAATTATTTTGAAAAAGCTATTTTTCATTAAATTCATGAACTCTAGGGTAAGAATATCAGTTGCAGAGAAGGTGCTTCATTTGTGAAGGGTTAGGAATTCTCCATATCAGTGAAATCACAAGTCTAGTCCTTATCTTTTCTGAAAACAGCATGCTGCTCTCCTCACTATTATTCCTATAGTTATTCTACATGTACATTTCTTTATTTTCACCAATCACAACTAATTTCTCTCTTTACAGTAAGATTGGAATGGAAAAATTCCATTTTGTGACTAGTGTCACTTGTATAGGAACAAATTTGGGAACAGCTTAAAGCAGGAGAAAAGTCAGTTGTGAGTAGGAATACAACTCAGAGGAAGAAGCTCTTTTCTTTTATATCTGTAAGCAGGGATATTATGGCATCCTGTTTTGCTCCCACAGAAGTTATTTGGAGAAAATAAATAGCTGTGAGGAAGCTCCCCTTACTAAGACAATGGCCATCTTGGTATCAGGAAGACTAAAAACCAGACAAACTGGTTGAACTAGAAAGGCTAGGCTGAGACAGACAGTTCAAGACTGAGGGGCCATGCCCTGGTCAAGCATCCTCACTACCACACCTACATAATCTGCATAATCTACATATGTAATCTGTATAATCTGCATAAGTTAAGAAAGGAATATAGGGAAATGAAGAATGCAAACTAATTCTAATTCAGGCAAAGGGGGTAGAACTGGTTAACCTCACTGTCACTTCTGTATTGATGTGGGTGTTCCTGGTGAGTGCCTGCTTCCTCTCAAGAAGCATAACAAAATGCTTTCCTCTGCCCACCGTTTGTGAGTTCTTTGGATGAGAGTAGGCTACCACATGGATCTTCCTAAGGTTATGCAACAAGGAAAGCAATGATTTGTGGAAGCACATCTTGGGCTTACTTCTTGACCCTGTTTAGGGAGTCCTGTGATTCCCCACAGACTAAGAGGCCATCATGTGATTCTTCCTTAAAGCCTGACCCTGTTTAGGGAGTCCTGTGATCCCCATAGACTAAGGGACCATCACATGGTTCTTCCTCAGGGTTTGGCCCTGCCTAGGAAATCCAGTGACTCCCCACAGCTGTGTTTCTCATATATCCCATGGCGAATGGCCTAGAGTAACTGTGAGAGACACTGTGAATCTCACTTCAAGGTAAGTAGTCCTCTAGGTGAGATGTTTGGACTAACAGGATCTGGTGGGACTGACCAATAAGTTTTACCTGGCCATGAATTCCTTCTGTAAAGGAAAATGCTTCAAGTGCAGAAGGATATAATTTACCTGCCTACTTTGCTAGCTTCTTCATTTTTGCTTCATATATTTTGATCCTCTCCACTTTAGTAAAAAAACACGATTTTAATGTGATGATAAAGAGCAGGGATTTGAAGAGGCAGAAAGGAATTCTAATCTGTGTTGAGTTTAGAGGATGAGAGAATGTTATGCAGAGGTGAAAAGGAAGAAAGACCACTGAAGTCTTATAGCTCAATAACAGACAGGAACCTCATCTCATAAAGGAGGAAGCTGAGCCCTTAAGGAAGAAACAGCATTTCTCTTCTAAGGTAATATGATCTTAATGCATAGGTGCTGTCAAGTAAGAGAGCATATAGTAAAGGCCTGAGGAGGTATGGAGGTGGTTGGAGAATCTCTGCTGAAGGACTTTTAAGTCATTTTTCACAAACCACACTACACCTCTTTCCTTTATACATTTTTACTGGCTAACTCTCACGCCTAGAATGCTTTCCTTCCTCATCTCAGCCTCTTAGTTTTACTGGCTTCCTTCAAGACTTAGCTCAAATCTCATCTTTTGAAGGAGGCCTTTCACAGTTCTCCTAAATGACATTCCTCTGAAGTTACCTTCCATTTACACTGAATAAATCTTGTTAAAATAAATCATAGTTATTTGCATGCTGTCTCCCCCACTGAATTCCTTGATGGCAGGGACTTTGCCTTTCTGAAAATAGTGTAACAGCTTGTAACAACAATGCTGCTTGCCTCTACTGTGGCTGTATAAGACCAACAACACCAGCACACAGGAAAGCTGCTAGCACAGGTTCTTTGATCTGCTTTTCTAAGGAAAACAACTTTAAGGGGTTAACAATACTATGTTAATCAAACCTGCATATATTATTCACTTAGTTTGGGGGGGAAGCCAGCACCCTGAACTTAAGAGCAAATACAAACAGAAATTACAAACAGAGACAATATAAACAGACCAACTACTAGTAGTTATCAACAGACAGGCCTCTAGCTGCCTGACCAAAGAATTGCATAGTTACCAGAGAGAGAGGCACCAATATCTGGGTTTTCAAAGCTGAGGGGCTACATCAGCTACCCAGAGTCTTGTCTGGTCAAATCCCATGACACTCTTCTGGTGAGTCAGAGCCCCAAACAAAATGCTAACCTCTGTTCAAGGTCAAAGAGCATCATAACCATGTGATTCAAACCTATGTGAACTAGACTTTCTTGTTTCTTAAGCAGGTCAAAGGCTCTTGATTCGATCAAAGAAACAAAGGCCAGACTCATCAAAGGCACTTGATTACTGCAGTGCTCCAAAAGAGAAAACAGTAAAAAAAGTCCCTCCTTAATTACCATTACACAACTTGACAAAAGTTTGCTCACTGACTGTGATCAAAGTCCTTAGATAATGACAACTGTGATTCATATCATGGTGTCTGGTTTGTGTTTTTTATGATCTTCCATAATATATCTATTAGATATGTTTGCATCTTAGCTTATTGACCCTATTCTGTGATGTCAAGTGTTATGCTTCCTCATTCTGGGGAATATGAATGAATAGATGTTGCTTCCTATATGTATCTAGACACACATTAAAACATAGCTATATCAATAATTAAGGCCTTTCTCTGCTTTAGGATCTTTTTGTATCATAAGTTATTTTGCCTTTACAGAATTTGAGTTGGCACCCAGAGAATCCTAAGGAAAAAAAGTAATAAACTTCTCCGTAAGGTCTTTGGTTCCCACACTGAGAAAATAAGTCAAAGCCATTCTCTTAGCACTAGCTATCTAATTTTAAATGCCTCCCAAAATGATTGAAAATCTCAATACACAACACAAGTGAAACATCTCTTCTTCAAAAGGTAAAGCTGTGAAGGCATCTTGGTGGAGGAGCTGTTACACCATCACATAACTTCAATCTGGAAACAGTTTTAGAGGATTGTAGCTTCCTTCTCTGACCCTCATTTTCTAATTCTTATGAATTTCTTTTGAAAATATAGGGTCTGTGCTTTTACCTTTTCATTCCCCTAGTGTAGACCTTACTTTACCACATAATTCCTCGTTTAAAGAAGAATTTGCTGACAAATGTGGGCAATAAAGCAGGTAAGAGGATTTGATCAAGTCTCCTCATTTTAAAATAGATTAAGCTCACTCAACTAACTGCAGTGAGTTAACTTAATTTAGGGGGTAATAAGACAGCTAATTGTTAATTTGACATTAATAGTAAAGAAATCTTGTGTTTTCTCAGGGTATGAATTTTGCTTTGGAATAATAGATACTTCACAATTACTTGAGATTCTGTCCAAGGATAGAATGACACTAACAAGGGATAATAAAAATCTATTTGCATGGAATCTTTCAAATGTAAACAAATGTGGTTTAAACTGGTATGAAAAGTTGAGTGCAAAAAAAAAAAAGTCTATGTATGTACTTTCACCATAGGAAACTAAAATCAAGAAAGGAATAAAAAACTCATGGCCATAGATGTCTATAGACAAGTTCTTCAAGTACAGATAAAAATCCAGCTAAACTAAAGACCTTAATGCAAGGAGATGATTTTGACCTCATGGGTATCACGGGTCTCATGACAATAAAATAATTTATCTTATTCTACAAGAACAGAAGAGGTAAAGGAAATGGAATAGCAATTTGCATATTAAGAAGATATATAAACTTATTGAGGAAATTTATAGGAAAATATGTGGATAAAAATCAATGGATGGCAGATGGAAACTGAGATGGTATTTTAATAAGGAATTTGCAAAGAGCACTTAGAAAAAAAAAATCAATGAGAAGGCATGTGCGGAGTGCTTTACCTACAGCACTCGCACTACTGTTCCCCCACTGCTAGCCCGTCCTCTCACTCACCAAGTCGCAGCATGATGAGTCTTCGGGGCGCCACCGGCCTCCGCGACCCTCGCGGAGGATGAACCAGACAGAACACCTGAGGTAATCAGGGAGCTCTTTATTCCGTCGCGACTACATCCCGCAACGCCGCACTTCCCCGAAGCGAGTGCTCTTATAACTTTACCCCTCCCTATGCGAGCTCTATCGTCCAATCACAGGCTGAGTCCTACTTTATCTCCTAATATGGCAGCAAGCTAGCTCTAAGTGTTCCCGCCCCCAACATCTCCCGTTCCCGCCCCCAACAGGCATGGAAGCAGATCACAAGCATAGAACAGAGGCATGTCAAACTAAGGATGGGAGACCAGTTACCTGGACACAGAGGGATCTCTACCCAAGGAATAGCAGTTATTAGTTTTTTGGCTTGCCTTAATGATAATTTCATCCTTTCAAAGATGGTGGAAGGAATAAAGGCTCCTGTAGTTTTGGATCTGATTCTCACCAACATGGAAGAAATGACTAAAGAAGTAGAAATGATGAGAATCTTTGCTGGGGAGGTGAAGACATAAAGAGAATTAGTTCTATTGAGGAGTAAAAGGAGTTGTTGAAAGAGAGTGATATAGATATATAATGAATTCTTTGAATAACATTGAGAAAATGATAAACAACTTTATAAATTTAATAATTGCCACCACTACCATGAAAAGAAAACCAAATAGATATACCATAGGAGGAATAAGGATGGAGGAGACCCATGCAGAGTCTAGATTAAAGAGGGTTTCTCAATGAATGCTGAGATCTTCCAAATGCTCCCATTTTTGAATGGCATTGTCATGGTTCCATTAAGTCTGGAACATTACAGAGACTCCTAGAAAAGATGTGTGACTACTTAACAGTATTTGGTCTGGACAGGTCACATGGGAAAGACCAAAGCTATGAAGAATTTTTATTGTTGAGATCATATCTTGAATTTGTATAGAACTTGTCCATCAGTATGCATATCTGAGATAGATAATATGGATGACAATAAGCTATCTTGGGCCTGCAGTTGAGCAGAAGGAGGAGCATGTACCAGTTGTATTATCTTCAGGCAAGTGCAAAGCTTCTAGCTTCTTTTAGGACCCCATGTTTCCCCTTAATAAAAGGATTTGTTCTGTAAAACTTGGACTCAGTCAAATGGCCACACCCAAGGACCTAGAAGGCCATATATGGCCTCAAGGCTACAAGCTCCCCACCCTTGGGCTAAACAGAGAAACCATATGTAAATAATTTTGTACAAACAATCCATATACATGATAAACAGTAAATAATAAAGAAGGCACTAGAATAAAAGAAGATTAGAAAAGACCTCCCATAGATGGTGGAATTATAGTCAGCAAATCAGGAAAGCCAGGGGGCAGAGATGAGGAGGGAAAGCATTGTTAAGGATCCAAGACAGACCTGCACAACTTGACTGTAGGTAGGGGCCAAAATTAAAATAGGCTAAACTTCTTTGGGCTGCAGATAGGTTTTTACTGGCTCCCTTTCCAAGTAAAGGTATAATTAATGATTAAACTATTTTGCAAATAAACCATATTAAGAAGAAGGGAAATTTTGATTAATATCACTTAATTACACTTACTACTTAAGATTTTTATTTATCATGAAATCACATTAATGTTAAAAAAATTACTTTGCCAAGTGGTACAAGTTTTAATACATTTTTCAGGTTTTCTTGCTGTTTACATTTAGTTAATGGGGCATATTACACTTCTTGTCAGCAATCAGCCTATCATACTCCAGAATTGTGTTTGAAATCAATTTCTTTAGAAATCTGAAAACTTTGTAGCCACTTCATTTTCTGAAAACCATTTTTTCCCACTGAGATTTTTCAACAATTTGGATACTTTAATTTGTTTTTCAATTTACTGAAGTCAGGATGTTTTCATTCAAAATGGTAACACAGATTGTATTCCTTCAGAATGGCTATTACTTCTCATCAAACAAGGCACAATATTTTGTCTCTGATGCAAGTAAATAAGTATCTATTTGCCCACTCTGGATTAAATACTCTATGTTCTGATTCAATCTTCCATTTTTTTTTATCACCCATTTTACAAAGTCACCCTCACAATGTTAGAACCAAAAAATCTCCACAGCAGCTGCTCATGTACAAGGAAATACTGAACTGAGTGTCTGATCCTGGAGAGAATACCAGACAGTCATGTAACTTGGAGAGTGGCTACCCAGCAAGGGAGGGGAAGAAGCCCTAGTGTTGTTACCACTCATTGCATAGTGGGTGTCAGCTATATTGGTGTGTGGCTGCACTCATTTTGTCCCCCTTGAACATCAATAATGACCAAAAACACAGCAAAAAGATATGACTCTTGCTCCTGTTAGACTAGAGAGAGACTGATGATGGTTGACTTTCATGGATTATGTGACAAATAAGAGAAAGTGGCAACCCAGCTACCAAGTTACAGGAAAGCAATTTAAGCGGGATGCAGACAAAGCATTGGTTATATCTTTACTTTTTTTACATCCTTTCGTTTTGTGTGTGTGTGTGTGTGTGTGTGTTACCTGAAATTATGGGCTATATGTTGTGCAGGCCTCATCTACAATGTGGCATGCAATATAAAAGGTCTTGGTTATACTAATACAACAATTAGATTGGTTGTTGTCCTTTGTTCTCAAAGAGGACCAAAATGACATCACCATCCTAGAGTCAAGTTTCAGTGTGTCCGACTGTGGTTGATCAGACCAACAAAATCTTGGAATGCTCTACCACAGGTGGGCACAAATAGTCTGTTTGAACATTTGGGGTGGATACTCTAAACTTGCACATCCTACATTTCCTTTGAGCTGTTTCAATTGTTCTTTGCTCATAGAGCACAGCACTTTCTCTGATGTGGGCAGGCCATGCTGAGCAGTCCTGTACCACTGTCTTCCATGTCACCCAATCAATTCCAAAGTTCTTAAGAGAGACCATGAGAGTGTTCTTGTATTGCTTCTTCTGACCACCATGTGAATGCTTGCCCTGTGTGAGTTCTCCATAAAATAGTCTTTGGCAAGTGGATGTTTTGCAATCAAACAACGTGGCCAGCCCATTGGAGTTGCTCTATCTGAAGCAGAGTTTGAATACTTGGCAGTTTAGTTTGAGTAAGGAGCTCAGTGTCTGGTACCTTACCTTGCCAGGTGATCTTCAGAATGTTCCTAAGACAATTCAAATGGAACCAATTCAGTTTCCTGGCATGGTGCTGGTAGATTGTCCAGGTTTCACAGGCTATAACAATGAGGTCAGTACAATGGCTCTGTAGACCTTCAATTTGGTAGTCAGTCTAATACCTCTTCTCACCCACACTTTCTTTGGAGCCTCCCAAACACTGAGCTAGCTCTGGCAATGTGTGTGTCAACCTCATTATCAATGTGTACATCCCTGGAAAGTACACTACCAAGGTAAGTGACCTTATCCACGGAATTCCACATTATAGTTAAATAGTTCCTATACTTAAGGAGCTTAAATTCTACTAGTGGGATATCATATATAGTGCAGAATAATAGACAGGGAGGGAAGCTTTAATCTAAGCAATTACAGGGATTATGAGGAGAGCCAGAGGACAATAGATAGTCATACCCTTTCCAGTAACATTCATGAGATTGATTTGGTTATCATTCCATAACCAAGACTTAGAAAATAGGGCGGAAGAATCCATGGTCTAGTATGGTAGTTGGCAAGACTCCCATGTGGGCTAACCAATATGCCCTGGTGTCTTGGTGGCTGACAGCAAAGGATTAAGCATTGACTGGAGGGAGTTATATGTTGATTTTTCAGGTACCTTCCTTTTTGTATGTAACCTGAATTTACAAGAAACTGAATTCCCAGGAGAATTAGAATCAACTTTGCTAAGAACTAAGATCTTCCTTGAGTGTAGGATGAGGAGGTTACGTTTCCTAGGTTACCAACATTAGGGAAGAAAAAAAAGAGAAATGATGAAAATATTGCAGTTCTTTAATTTTTGAAGCAAGAATACAATGTAAAATGTACTCATTACCACTGTACACTTTTGATATTTTCTCCTGACTCTTACCTAGTGGTTTTTTAAGCATGAATATTCAAACAAAATCTTTTAAAATATTTCATTTACATGGTAGTTACTGTATCACTAAATGAGTATATTTTAATCAAACAAATTTTTATCTATTTTCTTTTTTACATTTTTATACTTAGTAGTTTGTTTCGTGGATTTGAAACAAATCACCAGATATAAAAAGTTAAAGAAAAAAGGTTTCAAAAAATCCTTGTTTGTATGTTAGTATTTGAGTACTTTGTGGTTACATTGTCAATCCCAAAGGACAACTCCCAAGATGTTAAATGAAGAGTTTGCAGATAATTGCCAAATTTGCAAGTTTATAGGATGCATATCAGAATTATAAGGGAAGAAAATTAATCAGAATTTGAGTTAGAAAATCGCAGTGACTACTCAACATTTCAGATTATTTTAAAGTTCAAAGTTGCAATTTATTTTGAGTTGGCATCATTTTCGTGTTTCTCTTTCCTTAATGTTGGTAGCCTAGGAAACGTAACTTCTTCACCTAATAAGCATGGAAGCTCTTAATTCTCAGAAAAATTGATTCTTATTCTTTCCCAATTCAGTTTCCTCCCCAAATTAAGGTAATATAAAAAAGACTTTTCCCCCTCCCCATATACACCTTTAAAAATAACTATCTAATGTGATATGATTAAAAGAGCACTGAATTTGCTGTCAAAGAAACTTAGTTGTCATTCCTAGGTTTTGTTACTCACTACATGTGTGACTTTGGGCAAGTCATTTCTCTTCTCTGGTTCTCATTTCATCTGTAAAATGAAGACGCTTGAGTGGGTTACACCTTGTTCCTTCAGTTTCTATATTTATGATCCTAAACTGTCAGCTTGAAGTTTTCCAGTTTGATTTCATTTCTACCATAAGAATTATATCTTTACTTTGGGTATAAGTTATGATGAACTGGAAAATGAGGGAACTTGATTTTATTCCAGAGCCTGTCACTGACTTTCGACATAGCTTCCTTCTGAATTCCAGTTTTCTCAATCCCAAATGAGGTAATTAGAACACATAACACTGAAGACCCCATTCAACCCTCAAGATTCTATGATTTCACTCCACATTGGTCTCTATATGAGATAATGAATATGAAATCACTTTGGATAGCATAAAAACCCCACAGAAATCTAAGATACTACTGTATAAATGAATTGTCTATATATGATCAGAGGCTAAGGATATGTTAGTAGGGAATAGTCAAGGTTTGTAAATTCTTTATTTCTGCAAACATTTGTTTATGTGCTGGATGTTGATGGAACACACAAAAATATATGACACGCAAGCAGCTTGCCATCTAGCAGGGGTAATGTACTGAAATAGATTCATAGGGGTTCACTTAACCTTGACTAGATGGTACATATCAGAATTAGTTTTATCTCCAATATTCTATTTACTTGGTTAATTTTTAATGAGAAACGATGATCTTAAGCTTATGCATTTTTCTTCCAGGTTTAATGAAGCCTCAAAGATGGAACCAATTCAGTATAAGACCAATTCAACTGAATTCAAGAATCCTTCATAAGCTTCTGCTACGTGCAAAGTATAGTGCTGGGGTAGGGAGTTAATAGTTAATATAATTCACTAAGATCAAGTACATTCTGTTGGTCCAGAACAAAGGTAAGGTAGAGGAAAAACAAAGTCAAGAAATTGGTTAAGAACTCTGCATCATGGTCTGAGGTCACAGTTCCAACTTTATTCATGCTTAACCCTCTTGATGGGGTATAGGCTCTGGGAACCCCCTTGAACTCTCCTTGAATCTTCCCACTTGATTTGGAGTTCACCTGAGGCCATAAGCCTTCCATTATCCCTAGGCCCAAATCTCTGTTACCTTCATCCTAGTCTAACTCTCCCTTTTCTTGTTATCTCCAAGTAACCTTCAGCTACTTCTCATCCTTGATCCTATCAAAATATCTATGACCAAATCTGTTACCCTTAAACTAGCCTCGCCCTCCATTATCTGTTACCTCCAGATTGCCTCCAGCAACTTCCTATCCTTGATCCCATCAAAATCCCATTTTCTTGATTCCTGGAGTTTGACCTCAAGTCACCCGGTCCCATCAAGATTCTCATTCGACTCCTCCCCAAGATCCTCCCTAAATCCCTCCTTCCATCACCCCAGAACCACCGCTAGATCCCTCCCACAGTCTTTCTGTGTATTGTGTGTTTGTCCTTAGGACCCTGACATCAAGGAAATGATGACATGACTTGCAGTTGACTTTGATTTGAGTGAGGGAGGGCTGTGCAAGGTCAGCAACCTCACTTTCTCTTTCAGAGCCATCTGGGTCCAGTGGTCTTATATACACCAGGAGGACTGGAGATGGTCCAGGATGCTTTGGGAGATCCTGGACCTTTCAGGCCAAGGTTTTTTCAGTTTCTCACTTTGAGTGAGGTAAGGGCCATTCAGTGAATAGGCCTCTTTAAGAAGTTAATCAAGGGATAGCCCCTTTAATCAAAACTCAGAAAAATCAAACTGGGAGGGGAAGACCCTCAGGGTTACTGGCCAAAAGAGAAAGAATTACTATTTGTTATTTGCGTTCACTCTGTGCTAGGAGGGCAGGGACCTACTGTCCAGTCTATGAGCTCCAGAGAGAATTGGGTTTAAGGCTTGGTTTTTGAGAAAGAAATCTAGCCAGTAAATTCAAAGGTAAGGAGGCAGCCTTCAGCCATGGCAATGGAGCATGGAGGGAGAGGGAGAGAGGGAGAGAAGGGGAAAGGGAGAGATTTTCC
The DNA here is from genome assembly GCF_011100635.1 of Trichosurus vulpecula. NCBI lineage: Eukaryota > Metazoa > Chordata > Mammalia > Diprotodontia > Phalangeridae > Trichosurus > Trichosurus vulpecula. The sequence continues at coordinate 74,604,736 of NC_050575.1, read as the reverse complement.
TAAAGCACAGGCTTGATCATGTCATCCTCTTATTCAATAAAGTCCAGTGACTCTCTATTGCCTCCAGGATCAAATACAAAATGCTCTGTTTGGCATTCAAAGCCCTTTATAACCAAGCCCTCTACTATCTTTCCGGTCTTCTTATATCTTACTCCTTGTCATCCATTCTTTGATGTGAATACATTGATCTCCTGGCTAATCCAAAAATAAGACACTCCATCTCTCAGATCCCAGCATTTTCTCTGGCTGGTCCACAAGCCTAGAACACTTTTCTCTGTGCCAACTACTAGCCTCCCTGGTTCCTTTTACGTCCCAACCAATATATGTTCTGCAGAAAGCCTTCTGAAACTCCTGATTCTAGTGCCTTCCCTCTATCAATTATTTCCTATTTATCTCATAGATAGCTTTCCTTTTTTTTTTTTTTTTTTGCATATTTGTTTGTATATGGTCTTTCTCATTTGATTGCAAGCTCCTGGAGGGCAGTGACAGTCTTTTGCCTCTTGTATCATTAATGCTTAGTACAGTACTGACTGATAGTAGATACTTAATAAATGTTTACTGACTGATTGAGTCAAATCATTAAGGGCTTTAAATGCCAGAGGAGCGTTTATTAACACTCACATGCAGGACATTGTATTGGTGCTGGGTAGACAAAGACAAAAAGAAACACTCTGTGACCTTAAGATCCTTGGATTCTACTGGGGTTCTTTATTTTCTTATGATTATACTGCATACATTGTATTAGACCTGTAATTTGACTAAATCCACAAAGGTACAATTGGTGTCATAGACTATGTATCCCTTGTTTTCACTTTGCCATTTTGCCCAGGTCATATTGTTATTGTGTTTTTTTTTTTTTCCTTCTGGAAAGAAAGAGGACACCTTATCTCTTTTTTTTTAACCTCTCTATGCCTCAGGCTACATGAGTGTTTCTTAGAGAGCACACTTGTTAGTTTGGCTCCTGGTTTGAAAAGTAATTATTTTGGCATTAACTTCCATATCTCTTCATTTGCCATCTGTTGGTACCATTACTTAAATGATCCAAATCCTCTCAAGTTAGGGTGTATTTTTGCCTCATTATTTGCTTGAGCTCTCATATAAGTGCTACTCAGGAAATAAGGAATCCTTTCTGTCCTGTAAAGGAGGCCATGTGAGACACCGGGAAGAGTGTTGATTCTGCATTAGAAGGACTTGTATTTAAATCCTCATTATTTTACTTCCTTTTTTTTTGGAGGGGGAGAGGCAGGGCAATTGGGGTTAAGTGACTTGCCCAAGGTCACACTAGCTAGTAAGTGTGTCAAGTGTCTGAAGAAAGTTTGAACTTAGTTTCTCCTGACTCTAGAGCCCATGCTCCACTCACTGTGCCACCTAGCTGCCCTTATTTTCCTTCCTACCTGTGTGTCCTTTGGTCAAGTTATTTTCTCTCAGGGCCTTAGTTTTTTCACCTGTGAAATGGAGGGTTTGGGCTCTAAGGTCTTTTCTACCTTTCAGCTGAAAATCATATAAAGTGGTCTGAACATTGAAAACGTAGAGAATAATGTCCAGTTTTTTGAGGTTTGGTTAAAAAGCTTACTTTGTATGAAAAAAAAAAAGAAACTTTTTACTCATTGTGATCAGGAAAAAAAAGTAAAGTCCACAGTTTTAGTGAGTTCACTTTAAGAGAATCTTTGTTTTATGACTTTCAAGTTATCTAAGAAATGTCTCACTTCAACAATTTCTATTTTGGAAATGACAATGATCATTGACTGCAGAGATCACTCTGGATAGTCCATTTCTTATTCAAAACACTCTTGGACTTGGCAGCTGTCTAACATTGGCTTCTAAACCACTCCTCCTTCAGGGCTCTTCATTTGTCTATTGTTCTCTTAAGACCTTTCTGTTCACATCCCCACAAACATGTCTCTTCAAAATGATTACGTATCGCAGTAGAGATTGTTTTCACTTTTTTTTCATGTGGCTCTTCAACCATCTGTGTTTTGTCTTTCACATAGATCCTTGCCAAAGATTTTTTTTCTCTTTTTTTTCCTTTTTTTTTTTGGAGGGGGGGAAGGCAGGGCAATTGGGTTTAAGTGACTTGCCCAAGGTCACATAGCTAGTAAGTGTGTCAAGTGTTTGACTGAGGCTGGATTTGAACTCAGGTTCTCCTGACTCCAGGGCCAGTGCTCTACTCACTATGCCACCTAGCTGCTCTGTAAAGTTTTTTTTTTTTAACATACATGTAGCAGACTATCTACTGAATTACTCTAATTTATCATGTTAGCAGATTTCTGAAATTACAATGATCACAACTCCCATTCCCTTCACTCCTTTCTTTTAGGCCTACCATGGAAGCTGCATATTTCATGGAGGAACCGCATTTGATAAAGCATTTTTTTTTAAAACCTGGGTATTGTAGTGACTTCCAGGATTTCTGAATGAAGTATTGGGTTTATTCATTAGTTGTCAGAGACTGGAAAAAAAATTCCCAAATGATGACTAGAAGAATAGCTGCTTAGGATCTCAAGTTTCTGTGTACCCCTTATATAATTTAAGTAAAACATAAAACAATACATATGACTATACATATTTATATGCACATGTTTGGTAAGAGACCAAAACCTGAACCTAGGGTGTTTGAGCTAAGCTGCCGGTGAATTATTTAGACTCTGAGGCTTTGTTTCTTTATGAGTAAAGCATTCATAATAGCACTTCTCATATCTACCACAAAAATATTGGGAGAAGAGAGCTTTGTAAAGTGTTTTTCCAATATCGTTAATGGGCCATTTGATCACTGGTGGACCTTGCTTTAAAATGTTTATTTTTATATTTTAAGGATTCATTATATTTTTGGGACTTTACCAGAGGATCAAATTACCTTTATTGATGAGTGAGTGAAAATTCAACTGATCTACTACATCTGGCTTGTTCCCTGCGAAGACTGTCACATACCCTGAAGTTGTCTGTTTAGCATCCTCCTCTCTCTTTCTACTTCTTATTTTGGGAATAGTAATCAAGCCCATACCATCAATTAATCATTCAAGAAACAATTATTAACTGTTTAGTATATAATAGACATTCTGCTAGATTCTGGGGATACAATAGAGAGAATGAAACAATTCTTACTCTCAAGGACTTTACATTTTAATAGGAAAGATATTACATATATAAGAACCTACAGAACAAAAATAAACAAATAATGCTACTTTTTCTGGCAAATGAATGACATTCACTTACCCTATGGCCCCATTCATGATCTCTATGATTTTGTGACCAACAAATCTTTCCTAGAGCATCACTTCTCCTATATACCATGAATAGGGTGCTATCACCCCCTTTTAGAATATAAACTCTTTGAAGGCAGGGAATATATTTCTTTTGTATTTGAATTTCCAATACCGAGCATATGTCTGTCAAAAAGGAGGCACTTCACAAGATTTTTTTCCATCCATCAGTCCATCCATCCATAATCAGGGAACTTGAGTTTGAATTTAGTTCTGTTACTTATTGCTATATGACCTTGGGTAATTTGTTTAATCTCTCTGAGCTTCATTTTCTTCATCCTTAAAATGATGAGATTGGGCTATAGAGAGTTCCTAACCTGAGGTCTATAAACTTGTTTTCTTAATATTTTGGTAACTATATTTTAAAATAATTGACTTCCTTTGTATTTTTTTGTTTCCTATGAAGTAAAATTATGTTGCGTTGTATTTCCTATGAATCATAATTATTGACATCTAAAAATATTCTTTTGAGAAAGAGTACATAAATTTTATTAGACCCCCAAAGAGACCAAAGATTAAGAACCCCTGGGCTACATGACCTGTGGAATCTATGTTCTAATGTCTTGTGATCCTCTGATGTGATTTTAACACCATTCACCAATACATAAACAATCTTCTATGAATAAGTGGATTGTCTTCATGAGTTCCATAGGAGAAAAAAATCATGAACTGGTATTCATCTTTAAGGTAATCAGCTTTTTACAATTTAGTCATTTTGGTCCTCAATAGTCAGTCAGTCAAGAAGCATTTATTAAGTATTTTCTGTGTGTCAGGCATTGGGCTAAATGCTGATGATACAAAGGAAAGTAAATCATAGGTTCTGCTCTCAAGGAGCTCACGGTTTAATGGGGGAGACAGTATTCAAACAACTATGTACAAATAGGCTATATACAGGATAAATTGGAAATGATCAACAGATAGAAGGCTTTGGACTTGAAAGGGATTGGAAAAGGCTTCTTGTAGAAGGGAAGAATTTTAGCTGGGATTTGAAGGAAGCCAAGGAAACCAGGAGGCAGATGTTAGGAGGGAAAACATTCCAGGAATAGGGGGGAGCCAGGAAAAAAATATTCAGAGTAGGGAGATGAAGTGTCTTTTGAGGAACAGCAAGAAAGCCACTGGCTCAAAGATTATATGGTGGGGCAAGGGGTATTTAAGGTGTAAGAAGACTAGAAAGTTGCTGGGGCAGGTGATGAAGGGTTTGGATAGTAAATACAGTACATTATATTTATCCCTACACATAATGATAAAGCACTGGAGTTTATTGAATAGGTGAGTGATGTGGTCAGGTACACAGCATCTAACATGAAGCCTTTCTAGTATGGTTCTAGGACCTGCTCAAGCTTGAGCCCATTGACACAGCCTTAGAGGAACTAGAATTACCACTATGCCATCATGAAACATTCAGAAAGGACTTTCACCAAGTCAGACTAAAGATATAGAGATATGCATTCAAAAGAAAGACAAATATGTATTAGAAATTAATTTCATTAAAATGGATTCCAAAGAAGTTTCCTTTAGTCTATTTAAATTGTTAAGTTATTAACAGTTAAATTTTATATTTAAAATTTGATTTCATTTACATAAGAGTTGATTATACTTAATTTTAGGGAAATCCATCTGTGGTGTTATAGTTGAAACAATACCCTAAACTCTCTTCTCCTGGAATTCAAGCAAGAAGTAAGGGCATTGAGACTTTCTTTGAAATTTGATTGGTTCAGAGGACTAAAGACCGTACTATTTACATCACTTGCTCATCTTCTGAATACAAAAAATATTGCTCAGGTCAATCAGTTCGAAGTGTCTTCAGTGCCTTTCCTTAATAACACTTGTCAATTTGTATAGTGCTTTAAGGTTTTCAAAGCACTCTGTGAGGTAGGTGTTATTATTATCCCCATGTTTTAGATGAGATAACTGAAAAGGTGTGATGTAGACAGGATCACACAACTAAATAGGATTCAAACTCAGGTCTTCCTGACTCCTAACTCACTCCATCTGCTGTGCCACCTACCTATTGAATATCCTTTTGTTGTTATTAAGTAAATCATCTTTGGTTAATTGTTTAATTAGCTTTAAGTGTCTCACTTTGTTCCAGTATCTAACCTAAACTACTCGGTGAGTATCCTGAGATAGGTCCAAATCAATAGAGATGTATAGTAGGGCATGCTTTTGTTTATAATTTAACAAACCCATCTTCAACTTTATAAGTTTGTTAGTTTAACTGTCCAAGGTAGTTAGAAGTCTAATCCCCTCATTTTACAAATGAAGAAAATAGGCCCTGAAAGGTAAAAGTGAATTGCGCAAGGTCACATATCAATCAGCAAACATTTATTAAATACCTGCTGTATTCCAGGGACTATGCTTAGCACTGGAAATACAAGACAAAAGAGAAACTACTCCAGCCCTCAAGGATTTTACATTTTATGGGAAGACAAGATCCAGATAGAATTGTCTTTGGAGTAAGAAGCTCTAAGCTCAAATTTGGCCTCTGACAGTAACTGTGTGATCTTGAGCAAGTCAATCAGCTACCCTAGGCACCAGTTTTTTCAACTCCAAGATGAGGGAGGTTGTTAGACTAGATGAGCTCTGATGTGTTTCTAGTTTTAGACCTATGATTCTTGTCTATATGTCCATACATCTCTTTCTCTGTACCTCTGTGTTTCTGCATGTGTATGTGTCTCTGTCTCTCTCTCTCTACACATACACAGACACACACACACAGACACAAATGTGCACAAACGATTAAAACATAAATGCAAAATAAATGGTCAATTTTTGAGTGAAGTTACTATCATTTAGAGAATCAGGAAGTGTTTCATGTAGAAGCTGATAAATGCAGGGGTAAAACAGGATTGCATTTCAAGTATGAGGTATAGCCTATGCAAAGACACAGAGATACAAAATGGAATGCCAAGTGTGAGGTATGGCAAAAGGCTATACAGGGCAATAAATGCCAGAGTCAAGGTTGAAACCCAATTTCTATGACTCTAAATCAGCTGATTCTTTCTTGTACCAGTCAGCAAATCTATTTATTGAAATATTATTCTATATTCTCTGTATGGCCTTAATGATCCATTTTATTTACTATTTAAAAAAAAAATTTCTTAAAAGACAACATTTATTTCACCATATCATAAATTCAGGAAATGACAGAACTATGTGGTCTCATTTATTTTGTGTTTTGTATAAACATTGTATTTTTTCATGGTTTCCTCTGGTTGCATACGAGAATAAATATGCCTTTTCTCATTGTGTTCATCCATAGCTTCTGAGGATCTCTAGAGCTAGAAAAGAAGATGACAGAATAGAGAGTATTGGACTGGAAGTCAGGAAACTGGGCTCCAATTGTACCTCTGATATTAATTATTCTCGTCTGAACTAGTCACTTTGATTCTCAGTTTCCTCATATGTTAAATGGAGATAATCATAACTGAATTATCCTTCTCACTAGGCTTTGGTGAGCCTCAAATGAGACAATATACATTGATTTCTTTGGAAACTTTAAAGTGGGGGGAGGCATAGATAAGATAGTGGAATAGAGAAGCACTTGGCCAAGCTCTCCCAACATTCTCTTCCAAACAACTTTAAAATAATGCCTCAAATTGAATTTTAGAGTGGCAGAGCCAACAAAATATCAAAGTGAGACATTCTTCCAACCTAAGACAACTTAAGAGGTCAGAAAAAGAGATCTATTGCACAGGGGTGGAGGCTAGCCTGGAACACCAGTGGTGGGACTAGATGGTGGTAACAAACAGCAGCAGCTTCAGGAGCTCTCAAGCCAGAAAAACAAACAAACAAACAAACAAGGAGACATAGCAACTGGTCAGAAAGAGATCACAGGGGACCCTTGTTCTAACTTAGATGTAAGATCAGATGCTATTTGGCAACTCCAGGGCCTATAACCACTTTTGGGTCATAGTTCAAGGGCAGAGAGGGAGTGGGAGCCCTGAGGGGCAGTATCACTTCCAGTACCAAGGGCTTGGGGACCCAGAGGAATAGTATCATTTCTGCTAAGAGAGTAGGGGCCCTGAGAAGCAGGGAATTCCAAAGGATCATGGGACTTTTTTGGGTAAGCACTAGAGTGTAGACCTCCAAAGAGAATATTTATCGCACTTCTCCCCAGGTCACACCCCCTTGGAAGCACTGAAAACTTCTAAACCCCCAAGAACTAGCCCTGAAAACAGCAGTTCAAAAAAGCCTGACACGAGATAAAATATCTCCTCTCTTTTCCTATCTCCCCTTCCCTCCACAGTGCAGAAAACAGAATTCAACTTTGACATAAAGTTCAAAATCAAGAAATAGTGTGGAAAAATGAGAAAATAACAAAAAAGAACCTGACCATAAAATTCAACTATGGTGACAGGGAAGATGCAGACACAAACTCAAAAGAAGACAATGAAGTCAAAGCCTCCAAGAAACAAACAAAAAAAAATCTGAACGGACTCAAGCCTAACAAGAATTCCTAGAAGAGCGTAAAAATGATTTTCAAACTCAAATAAGAGTGGTAGAGGAAAAAGTAGGTAAAGAAATGAAAGCAAGGGAAAAATATGAAAAGACAATTAACAGCTTAGTGAAAGAGGTAAAAGAAATTACTGAAGAAAATAGCATCTTAAAAACAAGAATTGACCGATAAAAAAAGAGGTACAAAAGCTCACTGAAGAGAGTAATTTCTTAAAAGTTAGAATTAGGCAGTTGGAAGATAATTCTTCCATGAGACATCAAAAAACAAACAACGAAAAGAAACAGCCAAAAGAATGATTTTTCATTCTATTTTTATAGAAGAAAATATGAAATATCTCTGATTAAGACAATGATCCAAGACACTTATGAAGGACTCATGATGAAAAATTCTATCTACCTCCAGAGAGAGAATGGATGAACTCTGAACATAGATTGAAACATATTTAAAGGAAAAAAAAAAACTTTCTTAATCTTTATTGTTTTCCTTTGCAATATGGAAATATGTTTTGCATGACCTCACACATATAATCAAAATCAAATTATTTGCCTTCTCAAGAAGTGGGATGAGGTAGGAAGGAAGGAGAGAATTTGGAACTTAAAATTTAAAAAAAAATGATTCTTAACATTTTTTATATGTAACTTGGAAATATTTAACAAAATAAATGATATTTCTAACAAAAGAAAACTTTACGGAACTATATAAATTGCAGTTACTCCCTTCTCCCCTCAGTTTTTACAGAAGAACAAACTGAGGGAGGCCTGGTATGGCAAAAGCTATACCAAGGTCAGGTAGACAGTAAACAAAGCAAGGGTTTGAATTCAAGTCCATTGACTTCAAAATCCCTGTTATTTTCATAGCTTTCATGGCTCTACAAGTGAACATTGCACAACAAAATGGTAACCTCTCCCAGAAATGTTTTGTTACTGCATGCAAGAGTTCATGGCTTTCTGTTTGTGTGCGTGTGTGTGCGTGTGTCATGTGTGTCGTGTGTGTCGTGTGTGTGTGTGTGTGTGTGTGTGTGTGTGTGTGTGGGAAGGGACAATTATTTGGAAATTCATGATCTGTGGTACTGAATTTTGTAGTCATAATCCTTTTTACTCAAATCCAGTGAAGTACAAATTGTGGCGATATTTCTCTTCCTTTCAGTAGATTGCCTACACATTGGTATGAAAAACAGCTTTCTTACTTGAAAGTCTCTTGGGACTAGTAACAGCAGTCAAACACTCTGCATGAATGTTTTTTTTTTACCTTTTTATTTTACTTCTGACCACACCTGGACACAAAGCTTAGAGCACCAACTGTGTGCAGTTAGATCTTTTCAATATAAAAAAGGAAAAAAGAGACCTGGGGAGGTTAAATCATATACAAGAAAACTAGAAAGGCCACAAGTGTTCAGAGCTAGCTTCACTTACCCTAGTTTTATTTTGCTTCCACTCCCACCCCCTCCTACTTTGTGACATCTGTCTGTGGTGAATGTAATTCCCACAGGTGGTGCTTACTGAATATTCAGTTGTTTAAAAGTCTGCTTTCACCAAACCACCACCAGTGTAGCTTTGTAGAATTTAAAGAAGCAAGACTGTAGGAATGTAAGGTCATTCTGGGTAAAATCATAAAGTAAGGAAACTTTATATTTGGAGCTCTCTAGATCCCTGTTCTGTATGGTGAGAAAGCTAAGGGGTTACAGTCTTTTGCCTTTCCTGAGATGAGAAACTCTATTTGAGTTTGAAAATCATTTTTTTAAGCCTTCAATTCATGGTTAGACAGAGTCACATTTAACCCCTGTGTTTTGCTTTCCTTCATCTAAGGCCAAGAACAGAGCAGTATATTAGAATGTTTCTGCCTCTCTCCTTGAATACAAAAAATTTACCCCAAGCCCGGTGGTTGACCAGTCGTGAACTCAGCAAGACTATGTGTTTTCTTTCTGAGTATCTGTGGGAAATGATTCTTTTTCAAAAGTACACTTGCCACACAGTGATACATTTCTTTATGTTCCAACTGCTTCTTCTCCCTTGCCTAGGATTGATTATATCAGTGTCGCCCCAAAAGCCTTTTCCTGTCTTGTATTCTAAATTGTAATCAAACAGGTTTGCTCGGCTCGACATATGCCTGTTTGTCCACTTGGTGGTGCCCCTTATTCAACTCCTTTGGATACTTAGGTCTCTCTGCTTTCTTTTTCTTGGGTTTTTGGAGGGGAGAAAAGAGGCACCCCCTCTGCGAACATTTCATTTCATTTCATGTGCACAAGAATGACTGATACTGACTTAATGGAACGTCCTCAATTGCCCTTTCCTTGGAGTGCTGTTCACTGCATTGTTCTGAAAAGAAATGTTCCCCCCCCCCCCTCTCTCTCACACACACACACACACACACACACACACACACACGTTCCTTGAGGGCAGGGACCATGTCCGTCTTCCTTCCTTCCTTCCTTCCTTCCTTCCTTCCTTCCTTTCCTTCCCTTTCTTCCTTCCTTTCCTCCTTTCTTCCTTCTCTCCTTCCTTCCTCCCCCCTTCCTTCATTCCTTTCCTTTCCTTCCCTTTCTTCCTTCCTTCCTTCCTTTCTTTCTTTTCCTTCTTTCCTTCCTGCCCTCCTTCCCTCCCTCCCTCCTTCCCCTCCCCCTCTTTCTCTCTCTCAATCTCTCTCTCTTTCTTTCTTTCTTTCTTTCTTTCTTTCTTTCTTTCTTTCTTTCTTTCTTTCTTTCTTTCCTGTATCCCTTCTGTGCCTTGTACAATTGCCTGGACATAGTATATTTTGAATAAATGCTTAAATGGAATTATTGAACTCTCTTTTCACAAACCTCTTTCAGTACTATGTACAATGTGTTTGACAACATCTAGATACTGCTAGAAGCTGTGTCAGATGCTTGAGATGATTTTCTATAGAAGGGCAGCATGGTACAGTGGAAAGAATGATAGAGTTGGCACTCTGAAGTTAGGAATTTGGATTCCATTTCCATCACATTAGCTTTGAGAGGCAGTATGTTACAGTGGTGCAGGCGCTGAACCTGGAGTCAAAAAGACCTGGGTTTAAATTCTACCTCTGACTCTATGACCCCAAACAAGTCACTTCATCTCTCTAAGTTTCCTTATCGGTAAAATGAAGAAGTTGGACTTGAACTCTAAGTACCCTTCCAGTTCTAAATTCTTGATCCCATTTGGGTAGCCAAGGGAAAGTTTTACCTTACTGAGCCTCAGTTTGTTCATCTGAAAAATGGAGATAATACTTGCACTATGTACTTTATATTGCTATTGTGAAGAAAACACTTTGAAAATTAAAAACCCAATAAAATATTGTTATTATGGGATAAAATTTCTAACTCAGCTGATATTATGTTTGTGAAACATCTGAGACTGAGCAAGGACTAGAACCATGATATCTAAATTTGTTTAGGTGGTATTTACTCATAGTTAAGATGAGTAAAGATGCATCTTAATAGAGAGATAATAAGAAAGGTCACGACAGTGGCTCCTTTGGCTTAAATCTTAATAATACTAATATAACCAGGCTTTGATGGCTAGGATGGAACCACTTACTGAATTTCTCATCCACCACTATCCATGTGCACATAGTATATCAGTGGAGATCAGGTTGACACCATGTCTAGTCTTGGTTATTGATGAGGTTTTCTCCAATATGTCCTAGAAGAGTTAGCTGTTAGCCACATTTAATACTGTTTTTTGATGTCTTGTGTCATAAGAGAGATAGCAGTCAAAGTAAGTGCTGGTTTAGGATGTAAACTTATTTCCAATACCTTAGAGAAGGAGATGATGGAAGATTATGAAGAGTATCAGCTTGTAAAATACTGAGAAGCATTGGAGGTAAAAGCAAGTCTACAGAAAGTTGGGCTTGAGCTCCTACTAACTACTATCAACCTAAGCATTATGGGAAGAATATACAAACTAATGAAAAATGGAAACAATCTACCAACATTTCTATAAAAAGAATAAAGTTAAAAAAACTCTAATGATTATAAGATGATGACAGATTTCTAGGTGACAAATACTTCAACCATTTCAAAGGTCCCTTGTTTTCAAGTTATCTGTAGAAATATTGTTTTGGTTTTATTTAGGAAATAGGAAGATGGTTTTTCTTTGATGTGTATGTCTTATGTGATGTAGAAAATAGATTGTAATTACTTATATTACGCTTCATGGGTAGTAAGTAATTAAGACCCAAGGGATGGTATTTTAAAATAAATTCATATAACTTCTCACTCTATAAGCACAGTTTCCATTTCTCCTGCTTGGAGAAATGTGATTAAGAATAATAGTTTTCTTATTCTACCAACACTCATCTGAAGGAAAGTGCAACTCATAAAGTAAATGACATTTTTCAACTGGCTCCTTGTTAAAATAATAACTGCATGTATCTCTGAATATGTAAAAAGAAAAAAAATGTTTTAGTAGGGTATAGGAAAGTGCTGAGGAACTCAGATATTCACAGCAGCAGGCAGCGTTCACCAGTTGATTTGTCTAGGGAAAAGAAAGACACTAAAAATAATTATATGTTTTAGTTCTTTTCAGGTAGAAAACCCTAGGGTTTTCCTGTGACCTGGTGAGCTCACAATGAATAACATCACATGCACAAATGGACAGTATCTTAGCATATATGAAACAAATGGTTATCAGAGTGAATGTTTTCTAAATAAACTGTCTTTGTACAGTCAAAACATCAACGTATGAAAGCAAAGATAAAAATTCATATGTAATTAGAAGAAAAGACAATGATAAGAAGGCAATAGAGTGTGCAGTTCAAATACTTTCCTCTAAACCTATTTTAATCAAGCAAATCAACAAGCATTTATTAACTACTTACTGTGTGTGAAGCACTGTGCAGGGCACTGGGGATATAAGGAATGAAATAAAAGTGATATAGAGGTCCATACTTCAAGAAATGGATGAAGAAACAGGTCTTGAAAAGGATTATCAGTATTTCCTGAAGAAAAGTAACAAATATAAAATAATCATCACAAGGGAGAGGCCCAAAAAGCCTAGAAACCATCTTGATCAGTCAACTTTTAGGATATAAACTCATTTCCAAAATCTATTAGAAGAAAATGGTGGAAGATTATGAGAAATGTCAGCTTACAAATCACTAAGAAGCAATAGAGGTAAAAGCAAGTTTGCAGAAATCTGAACATGGGCTCCAATTAAACAAAATCCATCCAACGTTAAATAAAAGGGATAAAAATAGATTACAAAGAGATGGAAAATGGAAAAGACCTACTAACATTTCTGAGAAAATAATGACAGCAGAACCACCACATCTAGACTCTAACAAACATTTCATTTCTTCATGTACTTCGTAAGGACCTAGAATTAGCCCTAAAAAACACACATTGTGACAAGCAGTTGGATCAGTTCAAGTTTGCATCAGGTATACTCCATGTTACAAGTGACAGAAAATTTCTGGACCTGTAGCCATTAAAACCTCAGTTCAAATCCAACTGAAGGTACCTACTAACTATGTGGCCTTGGCCAGTCACTTAACCTCTTTCTGCCTCAGTTTTTTCATCTGTAAAATGTGGATATCACTAGCATCTATCTTCTAGGATTGTTCTAAAGACAAATTTAGACAATACTAAGAGTAGAAGGAAACGGTGAAAATAGTGCCTGGACCCAAGGACCTTGTTTTTAAATGGAAAGGAATAAGCAGGTTTTTTACAAACAATATTCTACAGCAACCTATATATTTGCAGTGACATGCTTCCTGAAAACCACCCACATCATTGCAGTGATGCAGTTTACCTAAAGGCACATAGAATTCACTGCACTTATGATTTCTTGAGTATTAAAAAAAATCCATTGAGCCAGTTATAGCTTTAAAGTTCTCTTCCATCAAGGAGTCTCAAAAATATGTTTGGATCATATAATCTTCCTTTTCTGATGATCCTCTGATGACTAATGTCAAGCAAGGCATGAAACAGGAAGATAAATGGTTTTTGTTGTTTTTGTTCAACATTTCATTCGTGTCTGACTTTTCGAGTCCCCATTTGGGATTTTCTTGGCAAAGATACTAGAGTGGTTCGCCATTTCCTTCTCCAGATCATTTTTAAAAGTTTTTTTTTATTTATTTTTAACTTGTGAAATAAAGCAAGCATTTCTATAACATAGTGTAATAAAAAAGATGATTGAACATGAAACTGTAAACCTATTAAATATATATCATGAAACTTTTCTATTTTTTCCCTTTTTCCCTTTTTTTCTTCCCCCCTGCCCTAGAGATGGCTACCATTAGACACAAATATACATATACATGCACATATATGCATATTTGTGTCTAATGGCAGCCATGATATATGTATGTGTATATATATATATGTACATATATATATATATATATATATATATGTACGTATGTAAAATCATTCTACACACAATTCTATTTATCAGTTTTTTCTCTGAATGCACAAAGCATATTTCTTTATAGGTCCTCTGTGGTTCATTGGGGCATTTATAATACTCAAAATGACTTATTTTTTCGATGTTGTTCTTAAAAAAATTGTTACTGTATACATCATTCTTTTGATTCTACTCATAATGCTCTCCATTATTTCATGTAAGTCTATCCATATTTTTCTAAGATCATTGAGCTCATTATTTCTTATAGCACAGCAGTGTTCCATAACAATCATATAACACAGCTTATTCAGTCATTTTCCAAACCCACAATTTCCAGTTCTTTGCCACCACAAAGAAAGCTGCTATAAATATTTTAGAATATATGGATTCTTTTCCTTTTTTCATTATCATTTTTGGAAATAGTTCTAGTCCTGGTACTTCTGAGTCAAAGGGTATGGACAGTTTAATAACTGTTCAGATATAATTACAGATTGCTCTTCAAAATGGCTGGATCTGTTGACAATTCTACCAACAATGAATGAGTGTACTGATTTTTCCATATCCCTTCCAACATTTGTCGCTTTCCCCTTCAATCATTTTAGCCAATTTGATATGTATAAAATCATATCTCAACGTGGTTTTAATTTGCATTTCTCTAATAAATGATGATTTAGAGCATTTTTATATGACTATAAATTATTTTGATTTCTTTATGTAAAACCTGCCTGTTAATATCCTTTGACCATTTATAAATTGGGGAGTGATTTATTTTCTTACAGATTTTTACAAATTTCTATATATTTTTGAGATGAGACCTTTATCTAAGACACTGTGTATAAAATTTTTACATTTTACAGATGAAAAACTGAGGTAATCAGGGTTAAATGACTTATTACCATACATATTTTTCTATTTTCTTCATGCAGATTTTTTAAAATATAAATTTATTTATTTTCAGTTTTCAACATTCTCTTCCACAAGATTTTGAATTCCAAATTTTCTTCCCATCTCTCCCCTCCCCCTGCCCCAGGGCAGCATGCATTTTGATTACCCCTTCCTCCAATCTGCCCTCCCCTCTATTACCTGCTTCCGCCTTTTCTTATCCTCTTCCCTTCTATTTTCCTGTAGGGCAAGAAAGATTTCTATACCCTATTGCCTGTATATCTTATTTCTTAGTTGCATGTAAAAACAATTTTTATCATTCTTTTTAAAACTTTGAGTTCCACATTCTCTCCCTTCCTCCCTCCCCACCCACCCTCATTGAGAAAGCAAGCAATTCCATATAGGTTATACATGTGTAGTCATGCAAAACACTTCCATAACAGTCATGTTGTGAAAGACTAACTATATTGCCATCTAACTTGTCCTGCCCTCCATTTATTCTATTCTCTTCTTCGACCTGTCCTGCCACAAAAGTGTTTGCTTCTGATTGCCCCTTCCCCTAATCTGCCATCCTTTCTATTTTCTCCCCTTTCTTATCTCCTTCCCTCCTGCCTTCCTGTAGGGTAAGATAGCTTTCCATTCCCAAGTGAGTGTGTATGTTATTGCCTCCTTAAGCCAAATTCAATGAGAGTAAAGCTAACTTATTCTCTTTCATCTCCTCCTTCTTCCCCTCCATTATAAAAGCTCTTTCTTGCCTCTTTTATGTGAGATGATTTTCTACATTCTACCTCTCCCTTTCTCTCTCCCAGAACATTCCTCTCAATTCTTAATTTTATTTTGTAGGTATGATTCCTTCATATTCAGCTGACCCTGTGCCCTCTATCTACATATATATGCACACATATATACACACACATATATACACATACACACCCACACACACATACCCATACCCATACATACATACACACACACACACATACATATGTGTATGTATATGTGTGTGCATATACACATACATAATGCACACACACACACATATATTCTCTTTAACTACCCTAATACTGAGAAAGATCTCTTGAGTTACAATTATTTTTCCATGTAAGAATGTAAATGGTTCAACTTTAATAAGCCCCTTATGGCTTCTCTTTCCTGTTTACCTTTCATGTTTTTCTTGATTCTTATAATTGAAAGTCAAATTTTCTATTCAGCTCTGGTCTTTTCAACAAGAATTCTTGGAAGTCCTCTATTTCATTGAAATTCCATTTTTTCCCTTAAATATTATACTCAGTTTTACTGGGTAGGTGATTCTTGTTTTTACTACTATCTCCTTTGACCTATGGAATATCATATTCCAAGCCCTTCAATCCCTTAGTGTAGAAGCTGCTAAATCTTGTGTTATCCTGATTGTGTTTCCACAGTACTTGAATTGTTTCTTTCTAGCCACTTCTTGACCTGGGAGCTCTGGAATTTGGCTACAATATTTCTTGGAGTTTTCCTTTTGGGATCTCTTTAAGAAGGTGATCCATGGATTCTCTCCCTTTCTATTTTGCCCTTTGGTTCTAGAATATCAGGGCAGTTTCCCTTGATAATTCCTTGAAAGATGAAGTTGTATTGGTAATTAAGGTGAGACATTTCTACTGTTTTCTCTTTTGGAGCACTTATTTAATCAAGTGCCCTTGATGAGTTTGGTCTTTGTTTCTTTGATTAAATCAGGAGTCTTTGATGACCTCCTTATCTGAAGGGAAAGCCTACTTTACATGGGTTTGAGTCACATGTTTGTGATGCTTTTAGGTCACATGGGTTTGAGTCACATGTTGTGACTCCCTTTGACCCTGAACAGGGTATATAAACTCAGAGGTTGGCAATTTTCCTTTGGGGCTCTCACTCACTGGAAGAGTGTTGATGTGGAGACTCTGTGTAAGCACTGGAGCTCCCTGGCTTGTAAACCCAGATGTTGATGCTTCCCTGGTATCTATGAATTGTGATTTAAATCAGACCAGGACTATCTGTTGATGTTTGTAATTTCTATTTGTATTTGCTCTGAAGTTCAGGGTACCGGGTTTTCCTCCCGAATGAAGTGAGATATATATGTATATGTATATGTGTATATATATATATACATACACACACACACACACACACACACACATACATATATATGTATATATACATGCATATATATATAGACATATAGATATAGATATGGATATATAGATAGATAGATAGATATATTTATGTGTGTGTGTGTGTGTGTGTGTGTGTGTGTGTGTGTGTGTCTTTGATTAAAGTGAGATTGTTAACCCCTTACAGTTGCTTTCCTTAGAAAAGCAGATCAAAGAACCTGTGCTGGCAACTTTTATTGCTAGTCTTGTTGGGTCTTACATCTCGACAGCAGCTGCTAGGCAAATCTTTGTTAGAGATGTCTAAGCTCTTTTTATTTTTTGGTCATGGTTTTCAGGTAGTCCAATAATTTTTAAATTATCTCTCCTGGATCTATTTTCCAGGTCAGTTGTTTTTCCAATTAGATTTTCACATTGTCTTCAATTTTTTCATTCTTTTGGTTTTGTTTTATAATTTCTTGATTTTTCATAAAGTTATTAACTTCCATTTTCTCCATTCCAATATTTAAGGAATTATTTTCATCAGTGAGTTGTGGACCTCCTTTTCCATTTGGTCAATTTTCTTTTCAAGGAATTCTTCTCCTCATTGGCTTTTTGGACCTCTTTTGCCATTTGGGTTGGTATATTTTTAAAGGTGTTATTTTCTTCCTCATTTTTTGGGTCTCCTTTAGCAAACTGTTCACTCATTTTTCATGGTTTTCTTGCATCACTCTCATTTCTCTTCCCAATTTTTCCTCCGCTTCTCTTACTTGATTTTCAAAATCCTTTTTGAGCTCTTCTGTGGCCTGTGACCAATTCATATTTTTCTTGGAGGCTTTGGATATAGGAGCCTTGACCTTGTTGTCTTCCTCTGGCAGATGTCTTGATCATCCTCTTCAGTAAGTGTGTAAGAAAACATCTTTTCACCAAGGAAATAACCTCCTATAGTCTTACTCTTTTCCTCCTGTTTGCTCATTTTCCTAGCCAATTATTTGACTTTTGAGCTCTTTGTTAATGGAAGATATACTGCCCCAAGTTTCAGGAGGTTTGTGCAGCTGTTTTCAGAGATATCTCTAGGAATCTGTAAATTCTTAGTTCCTCCAAAGTGGTGTGTTCAAAGGAGAGGTGTTTACTCCTCTCCTGGCCTTTGCTCTTGTCCATGAGCAAAGCACTCTTTTCTGCCCTGGAATGCAAGTAGGGTTCCCTCTCTACAGCTTCCAGCAGCTCTGCCATGCCAGCACTCCTCCTCACCACAAGACTGCCACTAGGACAGTGACCCAGATCAGCTGCTTGGTTCTGCCACCATCGGTAGGCTAAGAGCTCAAGAAGCAGCTGCAACTGCAGCAGTGGCTGCCACTGCCCTGGGGCTGGGCCTGAGGCTGGACCATGTTCCCCCCTCACAAAGGTGAGAGAGCTTTCCCACTGACCTTTGAAGCAGTCTTCCGCGTTCATGGGTTGAGAAGTCTGGAAACCACCACCAGCTGCCAGTGATTCAGTGCCCTGAGGCCTGCTCCACTCCATTCAGCATGACCCACACTGGACTGTGCTCTGCTCTGAGCATAGTCCAGTAGACCCTTCCTGTTGACCTTCCTGATTATCTTGGGCTGGAAATCTGCTTCACTCTGTCATTTTGTGGCTTCTGCTGCTCTAGAATTTGTTTAGAGTCATTTTTACAGGTATTTTGAGGGGTTTGAGGGGAGAGCTCAATCAGGTCCCTCCTTTGACTCCACCATCTTGGCTCTGCCTCTCCAGATTTTTAAAAACTGTCATGTCCATTGAAGACTGAAGATGAAAGCATTCCCTACAAAATGATGAGCTCCTTCAGGCACTCATGTTTGTGAATAATATTATTCTAATTGTTTTAAGCCCTGGAACATTGTAGCACTTATATGTGAGATATGTAATCCCTCAAATCAGTTTGCCCCAACAATTCTCATGGGAGAAAAAAAAAAAGATATGAATGAAGAAAGCCTGTTGCCAGTATTATGGAATTCAGTTTGATACACAACTTCTAAAACTAGTAAATTGGTATATAGAATTTGTACAGACTGTAGCTAGACAATGAACTGGGCTCTGAATTAAATAGGAAGAATAAATTGAGGTGCTTCTTAATGACTCCAAGCCTCTCCATGAAACAAACATATTTTTTTAACTCCAATGTCCTTTTAGTGATGTTATATGACTGCAAATAGCAGAACACCACAATCTTTGAAGTCTCCAAACTGTGAGTTACACAAAGGGAGAGAATTATGGTAGGAGCATATTAACTGCGAGCAAAAGGTGCCATAGAAGATATGATTCAATATTTCAGTTCAACAAATATTTGTTGAACATGCACTATGTAAAGTACTGTATTTATGCAGGAAATGTTAAGATAAAATTCGTATAGTTCCTGTCTTAAAAGATCTGATTTCCAACCGTGAGGGATACAGTTCAAGTAAATAAAGTTCAAGGACAGTTGAGGGGAAAGAAAACACAAACAAATGGAAGTATTGGGGGTTCATGAAGGAGTTGGCACCTGAATTAAGCCTTGACATGAGATTAAGAGGGAGTGCATTGAAGGAATGGAGAATGCCTGGAAAGTGTACTGGGAGGTAGGTTGATCTTCATGACATCAAATCTGGCCCCAGACACTTACTTACTAGCCATGTGATCCGGAGCAATTAGTTAACCCTGTTTGCCTCAGTTTCCTCATTTGTAAAATGAGCTGGAGAAGGAAATGCCAAACCAATCCAGTATATTTAGCAAGAAAAGCCCAAATAACATCACAAAGAGTTTGACAAAGCTGATACAACAAAAGTAGGAAAGCTTTAGAATCTCTCTCTCTCTCTCTCTCTCTCAATCTCTCTTTGTCGTGTGTGTGTGTGTGTGTGTGTGTGTGTGTGTGTGTGTATGAGTTTGATGGGAGAAAGGGGTCTTTTAGGTATTTGGGTCTCAACCCTTAGTTTCCTTTTAACTCTAAGACTATGTTCCTATCAATACATTTATATGAATATGGGCCAAGGGAATTTCTTTGCTAGCAACAGATAGTGGAATTTTATTGGTATCGTTAAGCATGTGAAGAAGTACTAAGCCTACATAATGGATTACTGCTCTTTTTACTAACCTGTCTGAAACCTTGCAGTCTACTAAGCATGAAGGATGATAGACTGTAAGATCCAGGTAATAAGAAATGGGTGGTTGAATTCAGTGACAGAATACATTCATTCATGAAAAGTAAACTTTCTGAAATTTTTTTTAAAATGTCTCTAGATTACTGACATTACATTTGGTTGTGTGTTGGGTCTGGTCTTAATACATCTGTCATTTGTGACCTAAAATAATGCACAGAACATTATGTGTTAATTTTTTTGTGCAACTATGAAAATATTCTAGATTATGGTATTATTTGAAGAATTATTATACATTAAAGTAAGGATTGAGAAGCTTGAATTTAAGTCAGTGATACAACCTTGAATCCATTCACTTTTTATTTTCATTATTCAGAACAAATGCATAGCTAACATCATAAGACTGTCCTTTAAACAATAAACTGGGTCACAAAACCTTCTTGGGGGATGGTGAGAATCAATCATGTATTGTATGATGGATGACTCTTAAATGATACTTTTTTCCTGTGGTCACCCAAGTAAATGTTATTAAATGCCCCTGTCAGAATTTCAACTCACAATAATCATATAATTAATTTACTTCTGAGGCATCAGATAAGGTCTGATATATGGTAGATTGTCAAACTCAGCCTTTTAAATATGTGTCTTTTGCTTTTTATGAGGCTTGCCCATAGAAATTTGCATATAAGAGATACCATAGTGTATCTGAGAAGCAACAAGGCCGATATGACTGGATCTTTGAGTGCATGAAGAGAAGCAAAGTAAAATAAATGGAAAGCTAAATTGGATCAGTTTTTTGAAGGACTTTTAGGTTCAAATAGAGTGCCTTGTATTTGATCTAAGAAGTAATAGGAAGCCACTGAAACTTCTTCAGCAAAGGAGCGACATGGCCAGACCTATGCTTTTTTGTATTTATTTAGTATTTGTTTTTCCCCAGTTACATGTAAAAACAATTTTTATCATTTGTTCTTAAAACTTTGAGTTCCAAATTCTCTTTCTTGCCTCTCCCATTCCACATTAAGAAGGCAAAGCTATTTCATATAACTTACACATGTGTAGTCACGCAAAGCCTATCATAACAGCCTTGTGAAAGAAAACATAGACAAAAAAAACTCAATAAAGAAAGTGGAAAAAAACCCCAAAGTTGCTTCAATCTGTATTCAGACACCATCATTTTTTTCTCCGGGGATGGATAGCATTTTTCATCCTAAATCCTTCAGAGTTGTCATGGCTAGAATATTGCTGAAAAAACCAAGTCATTCACAACTGATTATTTTACATTATTGCTGTTATTTTGTACCCAGTACAGTTCACTTTGCATCAACCCATGTAGGGCTTTCTAGGTTTTTCTGAGAGCATCCTGCTCATAGTTTTTTATAATACAATAGTATTCCATCATAATTATGTACCACAACTTATTCAGCCATTGCCTGATTGATGTGCATTCCTCGATTTCTGATTCTTTATCTTTGTCAATTCTTTTTCAGTGTGATGGAGGTTGAATTATAAAAAAGGAAGGTGGGGTGACTTGAGACAGGGAAAAGAACTGGAGGGTTTGTGCTTTTCCAGAAGACAATTGTTAAGGGGCTGGACTAAGGAATGGCTATGTGTGGAAAGAAGGGGGTGGATATGAAAGAAAGTGAAGGAGGCAACATTAACATGATTTGGCAACTAATTAAATATGTATGATAAGTGAGAGTGAGGAATTGATGATGACTCTGATGCTGTAAACCTGGGTAACTATAAGGATCTCCCTCACATGATATATATTCACCGAATCACAGCGTTTGAGATATGAAAGAAAGCTTGGAAGATTTTAAAAAATTCTTGCTTTTTTATGATCAGTCTGAATGTGTATCCTCAAGTTAAACACAGTGAATTCAGCAACTTATTTAAAGTTGCTCTTGAATCATTACTGATACTACATTGGGTTAGTATAAATTGAGGTAAGAAGAGCTTAGTATCATAGGGAATTCAAGTGTGAATGACTCAGTGTTATACTATAGCCTGTGAAATATAGAATAAGATTTAGAGCTAGAAGGGACTCAGATTATATAATCAAATCCCCCCATTTTACAGATGAGAAAATTGAGGATGACTGTGATGATGCCTATTCCACTTGTTAAATTATACGTAGCAGTTCTGGGAGGAGTGCTTCCTGCTTTTCACTTTTTAGCATAAGAAATACTCAACAGCAGGAATTATGTCTCTATACCTAAGATGAATAGAAAGTGTTCATCATTATGCACTATGTGTCTAAGAGTTCTTTAATTCCCCAAATTATGTAGTCTGGAGTATATAATTTATGATGTGTTTATGTATTGAAGCAAGGTACAATTAAGGAGAAAAAAAGCAATGGATTTTTAGTCAGAGGACTTAGGTTTATTTCTGTGCTCTACTGCTAACTTTACCAATGTGACACCTTGCAAATCATATTACTTCTCTGATTCTCAGTTTCCTCATCATATGAGGGCATTGAACTTCTTAACTTCTAAGGTTCCATTTAGAACTTAATGGATGAATTATTCTTTCAATTTCACTCTTATGGGCAACAATGTGGAGTGGTGAATACAGATGGCCTCCAAATTTTAAAAAATTGGTTTTCTTTATAATACATATTGGCTGTGTTACCCTGGGCAACTCATTCAACCTTTCAGTGCCTGAGGCAATCTTTTAAGGCTGCAAGTTATAGAACAGTTGCCAATTGTCACTTGTGTGTGTATGTATGTGGGGGTCCCTAATGAGGAGTTGGGCATTAAAGAAAAAAAAAACTGTTTATGCTCACATAGCCCTCTATAATGGACTTAGAGCTAGAAGAGACCTCAGAGCATATCTGGTATAACTTATTTCGGCTTATAGATAAGAAAAGTAAGGTCTGATAAAGGTGATATCATAAACAAATTAGAGGAGCATGGAATAGTTTACCTGTCAAATTTATAGAAAAGGGAAGAATTTATGATCAAACAAGAGATAGAGAGCATTACAGAATGTACAATGGATAATTTTGATTACATCAAATTAAAAAGTTTTAGCACAAACAAAACCAATGCAACCAAGATTAGAATGAAAGTAGAAAATTTGGAAAAAAAATTTGCATCAAACTTCTTTGATAAAAGCCTTATTTTTCAAATATATAGAGAACTTAGTTAAATTCATAAGAATAAAAGTCATTCTCCATTTCAAATGGTCCAAGGATATCAACAGGAAGCCTTTGGATAAAGAAATCAAAGATGTCTATATTTATGTGAAAAACGCCCTAATTTACTATTAATTAGAGTAATGCAAATTAAAACAACTCTGAAGTACTGCCTCACACCTATCAGATTGACTAACATGACAGAAGGAGTTGTGAACTGATGTGACCATTCTGGAGAAAAATTAGAAATATTCCTGAATGGCTATAAAATTGTTCTTATCCTTTCATCCAGCAGTTACTCAACTACATCTGTATCCTTAAGAAATAAAAGAAAATGAAAAGCACCTATTTGTACAAAAATATTTATAGCAGCTTTTTTGTGGTAGCTAAGAAATCAGAAGGATGCCCATCAATTGGAGAATGGCTGAACAAATTGTGGTAAGTTATTGTAGAATACTATTGTGTATAAGAAATGACTAGGAGGATGGCTTCAGAAAACCCTAAGAAGTTTTATATGAACTGATACAAAGTGAAATGAGCAGAACTAGGAGAGCATTGTACACAGTAACAGGAATATTTTGTGACGATCAACTCTGAATGACTTAGCTATTCTCAGCAATACAAGCAATCCAAGATAATTCTAAAGGACTCAGGATGAAAAATGCTATCCATCTCCAGAGAAAGATCTGATGGAGTCTGAATGCAGATCGAGGCATACTTTTTTGACATGATGATGATGTTGGCCTTTTCTTTTGCGACAAGGCCAATAAGGAAATTTTTTGCATGATTGCACATTTATAATCTACATCAAATTGCTTTCCTTCTCAAGGAGAAAGGAGGGGAGGGAGGGAGAGATTATGGAACTCAAATAAAAATAAATGCTAAAAATTTCAGTTTAAATGCAATTTGAAAAAAATAATGAAATGTAATATATTTACACAACCCATACATACATATATATTTGTGTGTATATATACGTAAATATGCATCTGTTAAGTAAGGTCTGAAGAGGAGTAATAACTAATACAAGATCATGTATTGAGAGAAAAGATTTATGGGACTCCTATTTTATTTCAATCAGTATTTATTAGTTCAGTGTGATTCCACAACAGTGATGATAATTAGCAATTATTAATGATATATTTATCTACTAATATGCATTTAGTCAGTTTAGTCAACTAATATTGATATAAGAATAACATATAGTAATGCATATTTTACATATATCATATAGGGATAATCAGATAAGATAATTCTTTCTTAAAGTAGGCCTCAAACTTTAAAACCTACATATTCACTTGTTCACCACTTATCTGCTTGCTATGAAGTTCACTTGTGTACACACAAGAATGTTGATGACCAAACTCAGCATCAGTGGGATGTGTTGATATAATATTGAAAGCCCCCCAAACTATTTTTGTACCTCCAGGCCACCCTTTATTGTCCAATGTGAAAAGGACATCATCTTATGATCACTTAGATGACCCTTGCCTTGTCCTTCCTGTGACTACCCATATTGACGCATTATTTCTGGCCCTCCAGGAAGGTCAAAAGTGAGGTTTATCAATCAATGAGACTTTGTATTTTCCTTTGCCTCTACTGAGCATCTGAGTATAAAGCACTATAAAAGTAAGGCCCTGAGAAAAGGAGACATCTCAGATCATGAAGAAAATCTTAGGTCCCATTCATCGAAGGGGTGTGGTACCTTTAAAAATGGTTAATGTCTCATATCTCTGCCTTGGCGGTTTTTCTTGCAGATTGGATAATTTTGGACCCCACAATAGTTATGAAAGAGCTGAGCCAGAATTCAAACTAGATCCTCTCACTCTGCACCCAGGGCTGCTTTTATAGGAACATGCTGTCTCTCAAATCTTCTCAACTAGATTGTAAGCACTTTGAGGATGGGGACATGTTTTATACTCATTAGTATCTACCATGTCACCTGTGGGGCAAATACATACCATGGTAACATAAATAGTACTTATTAGACATTCAAGAAAGGTCAGATTATTATTGGTGTGACTCAAGACAAAAATGCAGCAGTGACAAGGATATTGGTTTCTATTACTACCACATTATTTATAATTTTAGCTTGACAGAAAGATTTCAAAAAGCTTAAAATGAAAATGCTAAATAAAAGTCTGTTTACATAAGCAATATGATATTCAAGAACATATTCAAGGAGGTTCTCTAATATCTAATGTTCATTTCTTTATTTGAAATCAACATTTTTGTGACCTTTTATATTAGAATTCATAAAAGATTATCAACAACAGCAAATAAAACAGCAAAGAGCCCATCACTAAACAACGACACTTTACCACTGGCTCTCTCTAATGTTGTCACTCACACTGTGTGCTTTGCAGGAGTACCTTTTGCAAAGGATCCAAACATTTATTATTTTTTCCAACATGATCTGTAATAGTGAATAGTAATTGATTTATTTTTATTGCCTGAGAGCAATAACAGATCGAAGAAGACCTATTCTCTCCCTGGTTGAACATGTTATATGGAATTGTTGTACTTGTTTTATGCTTTGATGTACCTGCTACTAACAGAAACTCGTAGGTATTATGGAATTATTTTTTAAATATACATTTTATTTATTTTGTAAAATCTTTCCCAATTATAGGTAAAAATTAGCATTCATTTTAAAATATTGAGTTCCAAATTCTCTCCCTTCCTACCGTCCCTCTCTTCTGTCTGAGAAAGCAAGCAATTTGATATAGACTAAACATATGAAGTCATGCAAAACATATTTCTGTTTTAGACATGTTGCAAAAGAAAACACAGAAAAAAGTAAAAATATAAAGTAAAAAAATGCTTCAATTTGCATTCAGAGCTCATCAGTTCTTTCTCTGGAGGTAGATAGCATTTTTCATCATGGGTCACTTGGAATTGCCTTGAGTCATTGTCTTGATCGGAATAACTAATTTTTTCACAGCTGATCATCCTTACAATATTTTTTTTTCCTGTACAATGTTCTTCTGCTCACTTCACTTTGCATGAGTTCATATAAGCCTTCTCAGGTTTTTCTGAAACCATACTGTTCATCATTTCTTATAGCACAATAATATTTTTAATCATATACCACAACTCATCTACCCATTCCCCAAATGATGGGCAGCCCCTCAATTTATAATCCTTTGCTACCACCAAAAGATCTGTTATAAATATTTTTTGCATAAATAGGTCCTTTTCCTTTTCCTTTGATCTCTTTCGGATACAGATCTAGTAGAAGCATTGCTGGATCAAAGGATATGAAGTATTATAGCCCTTTGGGCATAGTTCCAAATTACTCTCTAGAATGATTGAACTAGTTTAGAACTCCACCAACAGTACATTAGTGTCCTAATTTTTTCATATCCCTTCTAGCATTTATCATTTTCCCTTTTTGTCACATTAGTCAAATTGATAGGTGTGAGGTGTTACCTTAGAGTTGTTTTAATTTGTATTTCTATCAGTAGTGATGTAGAGCATCTTTTCAAGTGATTGTAGATAGCTTTGAATTCCCCTTCTAAAAACTGCCTATTCATGTCCTTTGACAACTTATCAATTGTAGAATGGCTTATATTTTCACAAAATTGGCTCAATTGCATATAATTTTGAAAAATAAGGCTTTTATCAGAGAAACTTGCAGTAATTTCCTCTAGTTTCCTCTTTTCCTTTTAATTTTGGCCGCATTTGTTTTATTTGTGCAGAAGCTTCTTAATTTCATGTAATTAAAATTATCCATTTTACTTTCCACGATCATCTCTCTTTTTTTATTTGGTTGTAAGCTCTTCCCTTATTCATAGATCTGACAGGCACATTTTTCCATGTTCCCCCATTTTACTTATGATATTACCTTTTATTCTGCTCAAACCAAAAGCAAACTGTTTAACATTATAGCAACACAATTCTATGTTCCAATCACTAGTGCTGACGAAGCCAAAGCTGATCACTTCTGTGAAGACCTACAACATCTTCTAAAAATAACACCAAAAAATGTCTCAATCATTCTTGGGGATTGGAACACTAAAGTAGGAAACCAAAAGATAATTGTAATAATAACTTAGGCTTGCAGTAGAAACTGAAGCAGGGCAGAGACTAATAGAGTTTTGTCAAGATAACCTATTGTTCATAGCAAACACTCTTTTCCAACAAGCCAAAAGGCTACTTTACACATGGACATCAAGATGCTCAAAATAGAAATCAGATTGATTTTATACTTGGCAGCAAAGGTGGAGAAGCTCTATACAGTCAGTTAAAACAAGACCTGGAGCTGCCTGTGGCTCCAGTCATGATCTTCCTAATACAAAATTCAGACTTCAATTGAAGTAGGGAAAACCATAAGATCATATAGGTATGACCCAAATAACATCCTTTATGTATTTGAAGTGAAGATGATGAATGGAGTTAAGGGATAACATTTCATAGATAGTATCTGAAGAACTATAGACAAAGGTCCACAGTACTATAACAAAAAACATCCCAAAGAAAAGGAAGAGCAAGAAAGCAAAATAGCTGTCTGATGGGGCTTTACAAATAGCTGAGGAAAGAAGGAAAGTGAAAGGTAAAGGAGAAAGGAAAATATATACACAATTGAATGATGAATTCCAGACAATTTTAAGGAGAGATAAGAAGATTTTCTTAAATAATAAGTGCAAAAATAGTAGAAAACAATAGAATGGAAAAGATAAGAGATCTCCAAGAAAATTATAGATATCAAAGTAATGTTTTATGTAAAAATGGGCATGATGAAAGACAAAAATGGTAGGTTCTTAATACAAGGAGAAGAAATTAAGAAGTGGCAAGGGTATACAAAAGAACTAAGAAAAATCTTAACATCACTGAAAAGTATGATGGTATCATTACTGATCGAGAATTAGGTGCCCTGGAGAATGTCAAGTGGACCTTAAGAAGTATTGCTACCAATAAGGTTAGTAGAGGTGATGGAATTCCATCTGAACTATTTAAAATTCTAAAAAAAATGGTGCTGTTATAGGGCTGCACTCAATATGCCAACAAATTTGGAAAACTTGACAGTGGCCACTGGATTGGAAAAGATTAGTTTGCATGCCACTCCTAAAGAAAAGCAATGCCAAAGAATGGTAAAATTACCAAATAATTGTGCTTATTTCACATACCAGTAAGATTCTGCTTAAGACTCTGCTAAGCTAAGTTTTATTAATATGCTAACTGAGAATTGCCAGAAGTTCAGGCTGATTTTCAAAGAGGCAGAGAAACTAGAGACCAAATTGCCAATATTCTCTCAATTATGGAGAAAAGCAAGCAAGTTCCAGGAAAAACAAAACAAAATAAAAATGTACTTCTGCTTCATTGACTACACTAAAGCCTGGCTGGATCACAACAAAATGTGGTAAGTCTTCAAAAGATGGGAGTACCAGATCATTTTGTCTCCTGAGGAACCTGTATGTGGGCCAAAAAGCAACAGTTAAAACTGAACATGGAACAGCTGATTGATTTAAGGTTGAAAAAGCATTATGACAAGGCTGTATGTTGTCACTGTATTTATTTAACTTGTATGCAGAGTACATCAGGTGAAATTTCTGGCTGGATGAATAAAAAGCCAGAATTAAGGTTGCCAGGAGAAATATAAAAAAACTCAGACACTGATAGCAGGAAATGAAAAAGAGTTAAGAAGTCTCTTGATGAGTGTGAAAGAGAAGAGTCAAAATTCAGACTTGAAGCTTAACAAAACAAAACAAAACAAACAAACAGAAAAACCCCATGATCACGAAAACTGGTCCCATTAGGTTCTGGCAAATACAAGGAGAAGAAATGGAAGCAGTGTCAGATTTTATATTCTCAGATTCTTGCAGCCATGAAGTTTAAAAAAAGAATACATTTGCTCATTAGCAGGAAAGCTATGGCAAATCTGGACAGCATACTGAAAAACAGACATCACCTTGTTGATAAATAGATAGTCAAAGCTATTTTTTTAAAGCAGTAAGGTAAGACATTTAAAGTTGGCTTGTAAGGAAAGATGAGTGCCATAGAATCCCCACTTTCAAATTGTGATGCTGAAGAAGACTTTTGAGTCTCTTGGACAGTAAGAAAGCCAAATTAGTCAATACTTAAAGAAATTATTTCAGGCTATTCACTGGAAGGTCAAATACCAAAGTTAAAGCTTAAATACTTTGGCCACATGTTGAGAAAATGGGAAAAGACCCTGACATGGGGAAAGGTTGAAGGCAAAGGGAGAAGGGGATGGCTGAGGATGACATGGATAGATAGTGTCACGAAAACAATACACATGAACTTGGAGAGACTACAAGAGATAATGGAAGGCCTGGCATGCTGTTGTCCATGAAGCCACAAAGAATTGGACATGACTAATAACTGAACAGTAACAAATTTGCTTTTCTTCTTTCTTTTTTTAAAAATCAAATTAACTAGTTGCTTATCTATTTTATTGTTTTTTTTTTCATAAAACCAGTTCCTGGTTTTATTTGTGAGTTCTGTGTTTTGTTTTGTTTTGTTTTTACTTTTGATTTTATCAAACTCTCCTTTTATTTTCAGGATTTCAATTTTAGTATTCAGTTGGGGATTTTTAATTT
The DNA here is from genome assembly GCF_011100635.1 of Trichosurus vulpecula. Classification (NCBI taxonomy): domain Eukaryota; kingdom Metazoa; phylum Chordata; class Mammalia; order Diprotodontia; family Phalangeridae; genus Trichosurus; species Trichosurus vulpecula. Next base: position 74,574,883 of record NC_050575.1, on the reverse strand, counting down.
GTTCTTTTACTTAGTTTTTTAAGTTGCATAGCCAGATCATTGACCAGCTTTTTCTCTATTTTATTCATGTACATATTTAGAGATATAAATTTTCTCTGATGTACTGCTTTGGCTACATCCCATAAATTTTGGTATGCTGTCTCATCATTGTCTTCTTTAATGAAATTGATTGTTTATCTAACTTTTTTGTTCTACTTATTCTTTAGGATTGGATGAGTTACTTTCCAATTAATTTTTAATCTATGCTTCCATACTCCTTTACTGAATGTGATTTTTATTGCATTATAGTCAATAAAAGATACATTTAATAATCTGCTTCTCTGCATTTGGTTACAAGGTTTTATCCCTAGTACATGCTCAATTTTTGGGAAGGTGCTATATAATGCTGAGAAAAAGTTATATACTCCTTTCTGTTCCAATTCAGTTTTCCTCAGGACTCTATCATATCTAACTTTTCTTTTCATCTTTTTTAATTAATTAATTTTTAGTTTTCAACATTCACTTCCAAAAGATTTTGAGTATCAAATTTTCTCCCCATCCCTCCCCTCTTACACCCCAAGATGACACACAATTTGATGTAGGCTCCACACATACACTCATATTGAACCTAAAGAAGAATTAGAACTAATGGGAAAAACCATGAAAAAGAAGAAACAAATGAAAAAAGAAAAAAAAGAGAGACAGCAAATAATATGCTTCTATCCGCATTCAGACTCCATATATCTTTCTGAATGTGGACATCATTTTCCATCCTCAGTTCTTTGGAGGTGTCTTGGATTTTTGCATTGCTAAGAAGAGATTAGTCTATCAAAGTTAGTCATTGCACATTGTGGCTGTTACTGTGTACAATGTTCTGGTTCTGCTCACTTCACTCAGCATCAGTTCATTCACATCTTTCCAGGTTTTTCTGGAAGTCTGCTTGCTCATCATTTCTTATAGCACAATAGTATTCCATTACATTCATATACCACAACTTGTCAGCTATTCCCCAACTGATGGCATCTCCTCAATTTCCAATTCTTTGATAGCACAAAGAGCCACTATAAATATTTTTGAGCATGTGAGTCCTTTTTCCATTTGTATGATCTCTCTGGGATATAGACCTAGAAGTAGTATTGCTGGGTCTAAGGGTATGCATATTTTATAGCACTTTGGGCATAGTTCCAAATTTTCTCCAGAATGGTTGGATCAATTCGCAACTCCACCAATAATGCATCAGTGTTCTGATTTTCCCACATCTTCTCAAGAATTTATGATTTTCCTGTTTTTTCCTGTTAGTCAACCTAATAAGTGTGATGTGGTACCTCAGAGTTGTTTTGATTTACATTTTCTCTAATCAATACTGACTTAGGACATTTTCCCTATGATATAAACATAGTTTTCCTCTGTAAACTGTCTGTTCATATCCTTTGATCATTTATCAATTGGAGAATGACTTGCATTCTTCTAAATTTGACTCAGTTCTCTATATATTTTAGAAATGAGACCTTTATCAGAGGCACTATTTGTAAAAATTCTTTCCCAATTTTCTCCTTCCCTCCTAATTTTGGTTGCATTGGTTTTGTTTGTGCAAATTTTTTCAATTTAATGTAATCAAAATTATCCATTTTGCATTTCATAATGTTCTTTATCTCTTGTTTAGTCATAAATTCTTCCCTTCTCCCTAAACCTGACAGGTAAACTATTCCTTGCTCTCCCAGTTTGCTTATAGTATCAGCCTTTATATCTAAATTGTGTACCTATTTTGACTTTATTTTGGTATATGTCATAAGACGTTAGTCTATGCTTAGTTTCCGCCATACTATTTTCCAGTTTTCCCAGCAGTTTTTGTAAAATAATGAGTTCTTATTCAAGAAGCTGGAGTCATATCTAACTTTTCTAAGATTCTATTCATCTCCTTAATGTGTTTTTTATTTATATTTTATAATTGTGGCTAGATTTATCTAGCTCTGAGAGAGGAAAGTTGAATTCCTTGACTAGTATACTTTAACTATCTATTTCCTCCTGTAGCTCACTTAACTTTTCCTTTAAGAACTTCAGTGCTATTCTATTTGGTGCATATATGTTGAGTATTGATATAACTTGATCATGTATGGTTCCTTTTAGAAAGATGTAGTTTTCCTGCTCATCCCTTTTAATTAGGTCTATTTTTGCTTTTGCTTTATCTAACATCATTATTGTTAGCCCTGCCTTTTTTACTTCAGTTGAGGCATTATAGATTTTGCCCTAGCCTTATATTTTAACTCTCTGTGTCTCTCCATTTCAAAATGTGTTTCTTGTAAATAATATATTGTGCGATTCTGGTTTCTAATCCATTCTACTATCCATTTCCGTCATGGGTGAGTTCATCCTATTCATACTCATAGTTATGAATACTAACTATGCATTTTCCTCCATCCTATTTTCTTCTCTTTATCCTTCTCTCCTTTGCATCCTGTCCATCCTCTAAAGTCTTTTTTGCTTTTGACCATTGCCTTCTTTTATCCATTTTCCTTTTATCACCTTCCCCTTGTCTTATGCCTTTCCCCTCCTACTTCACCATTAGGTAAAATAGATTTCTACTACTAATTGAGTGTGTGTGTGTGTGTGTGTGTGTGTGTGTGTGTTGTGTATTTTCCTTCTTGAACCAATTTAGATGCTAATGAGGTTTAAGTATTGCCTAACCTCCAGCACATATTTTACCTTCCAATTTAAAAGCTCATCCTTGTGACAGTCTTTTATGTGAGATCATTTTCTACATTCTTTTTTTCCCTTTCCTTTCTCCCAGGGCATTCCTCCTTCTTGCCTACACCATTTTTTATATTATCCTAATATAATCAACTCACTCTTGCACCTTCTTCCTATGTAGAATCCTCCTAACTGCCCTAATTATAATAAAGTTTTTAGAACTTACATCTATTCTCTTCTGATATAGAAAGGTAAACAATTTAAACTTACTGAGTCCCTTATGATTTCTTTTTAATGTCTATCTTTTTATGATTCTTCTGAGCCTTGTATTTGAAAGCCAGATTTTCTATTCAGCTCTGTTCTGTTCATTAGGAAACTTGAAAGCTGTCTATTTTATTAAATATCCATTTTTCCTCCTCAAGTATTATATTCAGTTATTCTGGGTAGGTTATTCTTGGTTGTAATTCCAGCTTTTTTGCCTTCCAGAATATCCTATCACAAGTCCTCCACTCTTTTCACAGTAGTTGTGATGGTGATCTGTGTCTTTGATAGCTGATTCTGACTGTGGCTCTACCATATCTGAATTGTCTTTCTGACTGCTTGAAATATTGTCTCTTTGACCTGGAAGCTTTGGAAATTTGACTATAATATTCCTGGGAGGTTTCACTTTGGGATCTCTTTGATGGAATGATTGGTGGATTCTTTCAAATTCTATTTTACTCTCTGGTTCTATGATGTCAGAGCAATTTTCTTTGGTGATTTCTTGAAATATTATGCTTATACTCCTTCTCCGATTAGTCCAATGATTTTCAAATTATTTCTCATCAATTTATTTTCCAGGTCAGTTTTTTCTGAAAAATTAATATTTTCTTCTTTTAAAAATTCTTGGTGGATCCAAGGTGGTGGAGGAAAAGCAGGGACCTGCTTGAGCTCTCCCCCAAATGCCTCCATATTAATGTAAAAAATGACTCTAAATGAATTCTAGAGCTATAGAACCCACACAATGACAGAGTGAAACAAGTCTCCAGCCCAAGACAGCCTGGAAGGTCAATTGGAATTTCTGTTGCATGGTACTCGAAGTGGAGCACAGCCCAGCATGGGCTGCACTGGCACAGACCGGACTGGAGCAAACTGAACAGAGTAGTATGAATCATTGGCAGCTGTGGCAGTTTCCAGACTTCTCAACCCACAAATGCCAAAGACAACCTAGCAGGTTAGTGGGAAAACTCTGTTGGACCTGGGTGAGAGAAGAGCATCATCAGGCCCCAGATGTGGGATGGCAAATTTGGTTGCAGCAGCAGCAGCAGCAGCAGCAGCAGCAGCAGCAGCAGCAGCAGCAGCAGCAGCAGCAGCAGCAGCAGCAGGAGTGGTTGCTTCAGGAGGTCCAGGCCCACAGACAGTGGGGGAATCAAGTTGCTAATCAGAGTGGCATTACAGAGATCTCTTTGATGGTGCTGAGGAAGACTTCTTTTCTTTTTCCCTGCTTGGATCTAGGTTCCAGTCTTGGGTGGCAGTCCTGGGGTGAGGAGGAATACTGGTGTGGCAGAGCTTGTGGTGGCTCTGGAGAGGGAGTCCTCCTCAGCAGTTGCAAGGCAGAAAAGAGTGCTTGACGTCACTCACAGGCCAGAGCATAGGTAAGGAGAAGAGTAAACACTTCTCCTTGGATCATACTACTTTACAAGAACTGAAAATTTACAGGTGCCTAGAAGTAGCTCTGAAAACAGCCATGTAAAATTCCCGGAGCTTGGGACAGAGCATCTTCCACTCTAGAAGCAGAGTCATACCTTTACATAGAGCTCAAAAGTCAGGTAATTGGCTGGGAAATTGAGCAGACAGCATAAAAAACTCAGACTATAGAATCTTACTTTGGTGACAAAAAAGATCAAAACATACAAACAGAAGAAGACAGCAAAGTCAAAGATCCTACATCAAAAGCCTCCAAGAAAAACATGAATTGGTCACAGGCCATAGAAGAGCTCAAAAAGGATTTAGAAAATCAAGTAAGAGAAGCAGTGGAAAAATTGGGAAAAGAAATGAAAGTGCTGAAAGAAAACCATGAAAAAACAAGTCAACAGCTTGCTAAAGGAGATCCCGAAAATGCTGAAGAAAATAACAACTTAAAAATAGACTAACCTAAAATGGCAAAAGAAGTCCAAAGAGCCAATGAGGAGAAGAATGCCTTAAAAAGCAGCATTGAACTAATGGAAAAGGAGGTCCAAAAGCTCACCTATGAAAATAATTCCTTAAAAATTAGAATGGAGCAAATGGAAGCTAATGACTTTATGAGGAATCAAGAAACTATAAAACAGAAACAAAGGAATGAAAAAAATGGAAGACAGTGTGAAATATCTCATTGGAGAAACCACTGACCTCAAAAATGTATCCAGGAGAGATAATTTATGAATTATTGGACTACCTGGAAGCCATAATCAAAAAAATAGCCTGGACATCATCTTTCAAGAAATTATCCAGGAAAACTGCCTTGATATTCTAGAGCCTGAGAGTAAAACAGAAATTGAAAGAATCTACCAATAGCCTCTTAAAAAAGATCCTAAAAGGAAAACTCCTAGCAGTATTGTAGCCAAATTTCAGAGTTCCCAGGTCAAGGAGAAAGTATTGCAAGCTTCCAGAAAGAAACAATCCTAGTACTGTGGAAACACAATCAGGATAACAAGAAGATCTAGCAGCTTCTACATTAAGGGTTCAAAAGGCTTGGAATATGATGTTCTGGAGGTCAAATGAGCTAGGATTAAAACCAAGAATCACTTACCCAGAAAAACTGAGTATAATATTCAAGGGAAAAAATGGATTTTCAATGAGACAGAGGGCTTTCAAGCATTCTTGATGAAAAAACCAGAGCTGAATAGAAAATTTGACTTTCAAATACAAGAATCAAGAGAAGCATGAAAGGATAAACAGGAAAGAGGAATCATAAGAGACATTAAAGTTGAACTGTTTACATTCCTATATGGAAAAATGATATTTGTAACTGTAATGTTAAGCATGGTGAGACTTTTTGTTGTTTTTTGTTTGAGTGCTTCGCAGCAGGAAGGCAGTCAAGTGCCTTTGATGAGTCTTGGCTTTAAAATGTAATGGCAAGCAAACTGGATTTTTGTTGTCTTTTGTTCTGGAATGTTTCTCAGCACTGACAGAATCAAGGGCCTTTGATTGAGTCTTGCCTCTGTTTCAGTAAAGAGTCTTTGATTGAATCAGTAATCTCTGATGACCTGATTAAGTCACAGGAAGGCCTAGGTCACATGGGTTTGAGTAGCATGGTTTTGTTAACCTCTGACTCTGAAAAAGGGTATGTGTGTATATATATATATATATATTATATATATATATATATATATATATATTATATATATATATACACATACATACATATACACACACATACATATATATATATATATGTACTCTAAGGTTATCACTTTTCTTGGGACTCTCACTCACTGGAAGATTTGACCAGATGAGACCCAGATGTTGTTGCTTCTCTCTCTGGTAACTATGTATGTATTGCTATGGATAGACTGGTTTGTGTTATTTGCTCTGTTTATATAATTTCTGCTTATAAATTCTGTTTGTATTTCCTCTGAAGTTCAAGGTGCTGGCTTCCCCCCATCCCAAACTAAGTGAACGATATATGTATGTTAAATTGAAGTAAGATTGCTTTCCTTAGAAAAGGAGATCAAAGATCCTGTGCTAGCAGCCCTCCTGTGAGCTGGTGTTATTGGTCTTACACAGCCACAGTAGTGGCAAGTAGCATTGTTGTTACAGTAACTCATGAGATCTTTCCCAGTATTAGGGTAGTTGAAGGGAATATACATATGTATAGACAAAGGGCGCAGGAAGAACTGAATATGAAGGGATGATACTTAAAAATAAAATTTAGGGGTGAGAGAGGAATATATTGGGAGAAGGAGAAAGGGCCTGAGGCTCCAGAAGCAGCTGCCACTGCTGCCACTGCTGCACCACTGCAGCCACCTCTGCCACCCTGGGGCTGGGGCCAGACAGTACCCTTTTCTCACTCAGGACCAGCAGAATTTTCCCACTGACCTCTTAAGTTCTCTTTGGCATTTGTGGGTTGAGAAGTCTGGAACCAGCCACAGGTCAGTGATTTAGTATCCTGAGGCCTGCTGTACCTGGTCTGCTGTGGCCTGGTCTGTGCCAGCATGCTGGGTCATGCTCAGCTCCCAGCACCGTGCGATAGACCCTTCCCAGGAACCATCCAGGTCATCTTGGGCTGGACTCTTGTTTCACTCTGTCATTTCATGGGTTCTGTAACTCTATAATTTGTTAAAGTAATTTTTTACACGCGTTTAGAGGGATTTGGTGGAGAGCTCAAGCAGGTCCCTGCTTTCACTCGGCCATCTTGACTCTGCCCCTTGTATTATATGTTACATGTTTATATGGAGCTTAATAATATCCTCTCGTGTAGAAATTATTTTCAGGCTCATTTGTGGGGTTGGAATGGGGACTAGACCTGTGATTTCAATTAATGTGTTAAGGTGCTTCACATAATGGGCACTTAATAAATATCTATTGATTGTCTGAGGATACAAAAAGAGGCAAAAGACAATCCCTGAAAGCTTGATAAGGAACTACTGATTCAAATTGGCATTTTCTTGAAGATTATGATCTTAGAGAGTTGTTTCAAGCACTGAGAGGTTAAGTGACTTGCCAATGTGTATTAGTGACTGGACTTGAACCCAAGTCTTTCTGACTGCAAGGTCAGCACTTTATCCACTACACCCAACCAACTGTTTCCCATTTGATTATAAGAGGTAGAGTATAAGCATTAGAAAAAACATTATAGGATAGAATGAAAAATGCGAACTGCACTTAGCAAAATTGATAACTTCATAAATCTTTTTCAGAACACACTAGAGGACAAAAGATTGAAATAATTCTGAGCCAGTTCATAGTTAACAAAAAAAAAAAAAACCAATAGTCATTATAAACTGTTCCAAACAAAAGAATATGTTTTTCCTTCTTGATATGCTAACTGAACAAAATAAAAGCCAATAAAATGCAGAAATCACTATTTCTGTATCTAGAATATCAAAGTAGTGTTATTAATACTTCAAAACCATGATCTCTTGCAATCAACCAATCAACCATTTGTTGAATGATACTCTAGTTCAGACCTAACTTAGGCCAATGCAATGGTTCAGACTCAAAACCAAAAAGCAATGAAACACTTGTGGATCATATATTATAACAAACAACAACAGCAACACTTATAGCATTTGTATACACGTTTAAGGTTTGCCAAGTGCTTTACTTACTCACATGATCCTAACAACCATTCTTTGAGGTAGTTGTTAGCATTATCCAAATTTTATAGATGAAGAAAATGAAACAGAAAAAGTTCAGTGACTTGCCTAGTGTTACATAGCTAATAAGTCTGTGAGCAGTATTTGAACTCAGATCTTCCGGACAAGGTGTCTTATGTTCTATCCACTGTGCCACCTGACTACTTAGAATAAAGATGCACTTTATTAAAAACAGATACTCTCCCTCTCTCCTTCTGCACTTGTAAAGGCAATAACTCAGTGAGAAACATATTGTGAAGGGCAACATGAATTCTGCCATTCCTCTGGATTGCCTGACTCCACATAAGCTGGGCTTTTTATAAACCTTAGTCTTCCAAAACAAGCAAGTCCTAAGGATGACCTTCTTGATTCCATAAATAGAAAAATCTCTGCTTATATCAAGTAAATCCTATTCCTATTAGAAGTCTGTGTGCCAGGTACTGTGTCACGCATTAGGCTTAAAAATAAAAAAAAATGGAGGAATAGGAATGGGGCAGAGATGGAAGGGAGGAAGACATGTTAGAAAGCTAATACTGTAGTTCAGATGAATGACAATAGAAGTTATATTAAAGTAGAGGTTCTAAGAAAGGACATAAGGAGGAAGATATGAAAGTTGATGCCTGTGTTGACCTGATGGGCTTGGTAATTGATTGACTATAAAAAGTGAAGGAAGGAAAAGAGTCAAAGATATCATCAGGGACATGAATAGGAGAGTTCTGTTCCATGAAGGTGTCAGTGACAGAAATAGTGAATTTGGAAGAAGAAAGGGGAGGAAATAGAGTTTGATGTGGGGTATTTTGAGTCTGAGGTGCTGATAGCACATCTTGTTCTGGAGTTTGGTTGAGAAGCAGGGAAAAGAAATATAAATTTGAGAGTTATCTTTATATGGTAGTTAACATCATGAAAGTGAATAACATAGCAAAAGGGTGGACTATAAAGAAAACATAGAAAGAGAAGATGAGGGATAAGCGTAGATCCTTGATGAAACTCAGATTTTAAGAGGGTAGGAAGAAGATCAAACAGTTGTATTGTTAATGTATTTTTGCTTACTGGGAATATCTTTCCCATCCATTAACAGGCCCCTGTGACCTGTTTAAGTCACATGGAAGCCTGAGTCACATGAGTCTGTGGTGGGAGGAGCTTGTTGAATGGGTAGAACAGGAAGGATGGAGCAGGAAGGGTGGAGCAGAGCTGAGAGGAAGGAAATTGGTCAGAGCAGTTAGAGCTGAGAGAGAGGTGGCAGTCAGCTAGCTGTGAGTGTTCATTTGTGGGAAGGCCCTAGCAGGGGGAGGTTTGGGGTGGTGGGCCCCCCCTGCATTGTTATTATGTATTTACTTCTTTGCTGCTATGATGGATTTGGCTTTCTGGTGTTGGGATTCATCTTTATGGTGTTTGAATAAATGTTTTGGTTCTGTCTTTCATATTTTGTAACTCAGAACTATGCCAGCATATTTATAGCTGCCATAGCCACTGTGAATATCATGTTGGCACTACAACAGTCATAAAGCATACCAGGGATAGGTTCTTAGGGAAGTAGGAGAACCCAGACAATGTGGTATCTCTGAAGCCAGGAAAGTAGAGTATCCAGCAAGAAGTCAACAATTTCACCATTTGAAGAAAGAGATTAAGAAGGGTGAGGAAAAAGGACATTGGAATTTGTTGTCAGTCTTTGAGAAACTAGTTTTAGTGGAATGCTAGAGGTTGAAAGGATTATAGAAAAGGTTGTAGTGATGGAGAGTACATCTAGGTGGCACAGTAGATAGAACATTATAGCTAGAGTCATTAAGACCTGACTTCAAATCCAGCATCAGACCAAACAGTGGTGACTCTAAGTAACTTTAATCTCTGTTTGGCTCACTTTACTCGTTTATAAAAATGGGGACAACAGAGGTGGAGCCAAGATGGTGGAGTAAAGGCAGGGACTCACCTGAGCTTTCCCCCAAACCTCTCCAAATGCCTTTTAAAGTGACTCTAAACAAAGTCTAGAGCAACAGAACCCACAAAAAGATGGAGTGAAACAAATTTCTAGCCCAAGACAACTTGTAAGGTCAGCAGGAAAGGTCTGTTGCACCAGAGTGAGAGAAGAGCACAGTCTTGCCAGCACAGAATAGGCCCCAGCAAACCCAGAGCAGGCCTCAGGGTGATTGATTCAGTGACAGTAGTGGCGGTTTCCAGACCTCTCCACCCATAGATGCCAGAGACAGCTTAGAAGGTCAGCAGGAAAGGTCTGTCACACCTGGATGAGAATGGAGTCTAGTCCACTTCAGGATGTGCCAGCACAACCTCAGCCCCAGAAAACCAGAAGAAGGAGTGGAGAGTGACTGAATCAGCAGTGGTTGTGGCTTCTTCTGGAGCTTTCAGCCCACAGACAGTAAGAGGGTGGAACATCTGGTCAGATGGAGATTACAGGGTTCTTTTTGCTAGCACTGAGGCAGGACTCTGTTGTTTTGTCTATACTTGAATCTGAGTTGCAGTCCTGGGGGGGCAGTCTCAGAGCAAGGAGGAGCACTAGCATAGCAGAGCTTTTAGCCACAGTGGAGGAGGGGCCCTCCTCATAGCTGCAGGGCAGAAAAGAATGCTTGTGGTAATTCATAGACCAGAGCACAAGTGAGGAGAGTAGTAAACACCTCTCCTTAGATAATGCCATCTTGGAAGAACTGAAAATTTATAGGTCCCTAGAAGTATCTCTGAAAACAGCTACACAAACCCCCTGAAGCCTGGGACAGTGGTTCTCTCCACCCTGGAAGGAGGGCCCTACTTTAAGAAAGAGTTAAAAGTCAAGGAATAGTTTGGGGAAATAAGCAAACAGCAGGAAAAAAACTCTGACTATAGAAAGTTATTATGGTGACAAGGAAGATCAAAACACACTCAGAAGAAAAAAAAATTAAAGGTCCTACATCCAAAGCCTTCAAGAAAACTATGAATTGGTTTCAGGCCATGGAAGAGTTCAAAAAGGATTTTAAAAATCAAGTAAGAGAGATGGAGGAAAAATTGAGAAGAAAATTGATGGGGATCCAAAAAGCCAATGAGGAGAAGAATTCCTCTTGGCTAAACGGAAAAAGAGGTCCAAAAGCTCACTGAAGAAAATAATTCCTTAACAATTAGAATGGAGCAAATGGAAGCTAATGACTTTATGAGAAATCAAGAAATTATAAAACAAAATCATAAAATTATAAATTTACTGTGTTATATTGTTATATAATATATTATATAAAGTTATAACATATTTTATTATAATTCATAAAATTGTAAAACAAAATAGAAGACAATGTGAAATATCTCATTGGAAAAACAACTGACCTGGAAAATAGATCCAGGAGAGACAATTTAAAAATTATTGGACTACCTGAAAGCCATGATCAAAAAAAAAAAGCCTAGACATCGTCCTTCAAGAAACTATCAAAGAAAACTGCCCTGATATTTTAGAACCAGACAGTAAAATAGGAATTGAAAAAATCTACTGATCATCTCCTGAAAGAGATCCCAAAATGAATACTGCCAGGAATACTACAAACCAAATTCCAGAGTTCCCAGGTCAAGGAGAAAAGTTTGCAAGCAGTCAGAAAGAAACAATTCCAGTGTTGTGGAAACACAATCAGGATAACACAAGATCTAGCAGCTTCTACATTAAAGGATTGGATGGCTTGGAATATGATATTCCACAGGGAAAAGGATTGAGGATTAGAATCAAGAGTCACCTACCCAGAAAAACAGAGTATAATCCTTCAGGGAAAAATGGATATTCAAAGAGATAAAGGACTTTCAAGCATTCTTGATGAAAAGACCAGAGCTGAATAGAAAATTTGACTTTCAAATACAAGAATCAAGAAATTTTGCCCCCCCCTGCCCCGCCCCCCCCTACACAAAATTCAAACTGGGAGGGGAAGACCCTCAGGGATCCTGGACAAAAAAGAAAAACTTACTATTTAGCATTTACATTCACTCTGTGCTCACAGGTTGTGTTTATCTTTCATTCTCTCCCCTCCCCTCCCCTCCCCTCCCCTCCCCTCCCCTCCTCTCCCCTTCCCTCCCCTCCCCTCCCCTCCCCTTTCCCCTCCCCTTTCCCCTCTCCTCCCCTCTCCTCCCCTCCCCTTCTCTCCCCTCTTTCCAAAGGAAGATATATTTAGATGGCTGAAGGCTGCCTCCTTAACTTTGGGTTTACTGCCTAGATTTCTTTATCAAAAACCAAGCCTTAAATCCAACTCAATCCAAGCTCATAGATTGGACAATAGGTCCCTGCCCTTCTAGCACTGAGTGAATGTAAATAAATAGTAACTGTTTCTCTGTTGTCCAGGAACCCTGAGGGTCTTCCCCTCCCAGTCTGACTATTTTTTTTTGGAGTTATGATTAAAGAGGCCATCCCTTGATTAACTTCTTAAAGAGGCTTATTCACTGAATGGGTGTTACCTCACTCAAAGTGAGAACCTGAAAAGACCTTAGCCTAAAAGGCCCAGGTTCTCCCATTGCATCCTGGGTCATATTCAGGCATTCTGATGAATATCTGGTCACTGGATCCAGATGGCTCTGGAGGAGAAAATGAGGCTGGTGACCTTGCACAGCCTCACCTCACTCAAATCAAAGTCAACTGCAAGTCATGTCATCATGTCCCTGATGTCATGGTCCTCTTCCAGAACGAAGGACAAACACAACATTCACTCTATGCTAGGAGGGCAGGGACCTATTGTCCAATCTATGAGCTCCAGAGTGAGTTGGATTTAAGGCTTGGTTTTTGAAAAAGAAATCTAGCTAGTAAACCCAAAGTTAAGGAGGCAGCCTTCAGGCATCAAAATGTACCTTCCTTTGGGCAAAGCAATCTGTGGGATGGCTAAGCAAAATGTTGTATGTGAAAATAATAGAGTATTGTTAAATCTTAAGACAACAAAGAGAAGAATAAGAAGACATGAACTGATGTAGAATAAAGTAAGTAGAACTAAGAAAACAATATGTACAATAACTACAACAATATAAATGGACAGGACAAATTTACCCACACTCAATGCTATTGTAATTATAGTGACCAATCTCTTGTCCCTGACTAATGACACACCTTCCCCCTTTCTTTTCAGAGGTGAAGCTCTGGGGGTGTGGAAATTTGCATTTATAGTTAGACTTGCTTAATATTTTGGATGGTTTTGCTGAATTGTTTTTCTTTTGCTTTCTTTTCTAACTCTATTTTTTAAAAAAATATTCTTTATACAGAATGGCTTTCTGTACAGGTAAGGAGGAAATAATATATTTAGAAAGGAAGGTTATAAATATATGAAGAAATCAACAAAAAGGAAATATATTAAATTAAAAACATAAATAAAATAATGTTAATACAATTTCTATTCTCTTGGTACTTAGATCCCTTCAGTTTCTCTTGTATTCAGTCATCAGGAGAATTTATAAATACACTAATATAAAGGGCTGTCATTTTTCCCTCACCTCCCCCACATCTTAGCACAATTAAAGATGTTTTGGGGGGAGGACAACAAAAAAAACATAATCTGGAAAATGTTTCTTTTTTTCTTGTTTTCTTGATCTTTCAGATTGTTTGCAGTAATTATCATGTTATTTTTCTCTTTTTTCTTCCTGCATCAATTTGAAAGGTTGCTTAAAAATCTGGGAAGGAGACCAATTTCAGGTTCAGATGTGATAATCAAATGAGCAGTTAAGTAAGAAATGTGGAAATTTTGTTTGCCAAACTAAATTGAAAGCTTCCAAAAGTTCCAAGGAAAAACTTACTTTTGGATTTATTACTTCAACACTTTAAAGATTATACTCATATTACCTAGAGAGGCAAAAAGGTATAGTGGAATAATGTTGGGCTTGGAGTGAGGAAGTCAAGTCAACAGATATTTATTAAGTGTCAGTTATATGTCAGGCATTATAATAACTGTTAGGGACAAAAAATGCCTTAAAAAAACACCAAAAGAGCTCATAGTCTAGCTGAAAGTTGGGAAGGGAGACAACATGCAAATAACTATGTATAAGTATGTGTGAGTGTGTCTGTATATATGCATATATATGTATATATATATATACACATACATATATACATACATACATATATACATATATACACATTGATATTGATATAGATAACCTTAGAGGAATGTACTAGCATTTAGAGGGACCAGGAAAGGCTTCTTGCAGAACCTGGGAACATTGTTGTTTGTCCTTCATTTGTGAAAAGGAGCAATGACATCACATTGTGATGGCTTGACTTGCCTATGAATTGGATTTAAGTGAGACAGAGTTGCATAAAGTTGTGAGCCTCACTCTCTCTTCTAGAGTAATTTAAAGTCCAGTGGAAAGACAGAAGACAGTATAACTGGTAATGGCATGAGATGCAGTGGATAACTTTAGTGTCTTCAATGTCTGACCAGTTTCTAAGTGCTCCACAGTGCATTCTTCAGCCATCTTCATGGCTATTAGAACAATTTGTTCCCATCAGCCCATTTCATTGGGGGAAGTATTTACATGCTTGGGGTAGACAATCCCCTAACACACTGATGGGTTTGAGGCCTATCTATTACTTTCACCCTGGTTTAGCCTTCTGCCAGGACAGGTTTGCTGGGGTGTGTCTGATGGGGTGCTTGGGTTCTTGTGCTTGGACCCTAATTCTAACAGCCTCTGCTTGGGTGCCTGTGCCTGAGCCCCAATTCCAAAACCATATCCAATTCTAAAATCACTTCTCTCCCTAACCTCAAAATACTGTCTCTCTAGCTCAAGGACAGGATGCCCCAGCAACACAATTAGCTCTACTCCTTTCACAGTAGACAGCTGTGCCTATCTATAGACTGACTCCCTGTGTACTGATAATTGGCTGTGCACTGGGTCATGACAATATTTACTACTTACTGACCTTACTGATACGTATCCTAGATACAGTCAAATGTATACTCTCTTACATTTATTTTGTCTAACAAGACATTTGATGAAAGCTGTCTAGATATTCCCAGTCAGTCTTGACTGTTAGTTAACTTAGTGATGTTTCACAGTCAAAACCACTCCTCCTAGTAGCCCCCCCCCCCTTGGGCTATTTTCCAGTGAACTCTGGGTAACACACCTGTGCAGTAGATACAAAAAGTGCATGTTCCTTTAAGAATGACCACCCCTTAACCACTCCCTAATCCCGCCTCAAAACACCTAATTCCCATGTTTCACCCCTAAATCTCTTATGAAAACTTTTCCTGCATCACTGTAAGGTTGCAGGTCCCCTAAGAACTCTTGCCCACTGTAAAGCATAATAAATCTTTGCCACCTTGACTTAAAGAATTCTTGAGATCATGAATTCATTCCGGATGACCCCTACCCTCTCCAATACTCGGATCCTTGCGGGGTACTCTCCCTCAATGATCTCATCTGGGAACTCCAGTCTTGGGAACTTTAGTTTTGGGATTCCCGAATCCCTGGGTTTTTCTCCCTCAACATGTCCACTATGCATGTTACATCTTCTTGGAACCACAGATCAGAGTTGAGTACCAGGTTGATACCAAGTGCATAAGCAGCCTGAAAAGGACTTAAACAAGCCTTCCACCAAAGGTAGTAGTACTCCTTCTGAAGGAAGCCAGGGAAACCAGGTGATGGAGATGAGTAAGGAGAGAATATGAGGCATAGGAGAGATGGAAAGCCAATGAAAATGCAGAATTAAAAGAGCTGGATTAAGTCCTACCATTGGCACTTACAGTGTTTTTTTTTTTTTTTGACCAGGGACAAGGCATTTAACCTACTTGAAGTTTATTTTCCTCATTTGTAAAATAGGGAAAACTATAATTTCAATATTTGCCCTACAGGAATCTTTTGAGGCTCAAATGAAATGATAAAGTACAGCCTCTGTTTACCAGTAACCTGGTTTATGTATGCTTAAGGAAAAATTTTTCAAAAATTTGTCTTGCAGGACAAACAAAAATTCTCAGTACAAATATAATGTTTGGACTTGAAAAAAAGAATCAGTGAGTCAAAACATGAAAGTGATTCTAAAGAATGAAAAATAAGTGAAGGCAGTAATGTTAGTCTTGCTTTTAGTGAAAGTAGCATAAGAAAGAACACTCCCCACATTGAAATGCCCGATGTTCTCATGGAAGGAGATTGTGGAGAGCTCGATCCCGGGTGGGAAGGACTGCACTCACCCACTCTGAATATATTTATTCCTGATTCAAAATACCAAGTTAGCTTGGATCCACAGGCCAGAAGATGACCAGCTTGAACACATTGCTGCTGCTGCTTTGAAGATGATACCCCCTTCCCCATTTGTGGGTCCTGGCCCCTTCCCCCTTGCTCACACGCTGTGGCCTGGGTCCTCTTGGCGGTCCCCTACCCCCACTCCCATGCCTCCTCCCTGCCATCTGAGTTGAGGGCACCCCTGCACCCTCCACAACCTTGCTGCTGCCCTGCTGGCCCACATGACCTGGTTTTCTACTCTAGCCCCTGCACATCGAGGCCTCCTCCACATTGGGCACCCACACTGGCTTGGTGCTCTGCGGTGTCACAGCCCAGTAAAGAGAACAGATGCGGGGTGTGAGGGGTTGGGTTTTTTTTTTCCTTTTGTCACTTTAAAGACCAAAAATGTGTGCTTGGAGCCAGGTGACTCTCACTGATTTAAATGTACAAAGATCCCAAATAAATCTTCGTGTCAGTCGCAGCCTTGAAAAAAACAATTGTTTTACTTTTTGTTTATATTGTGTACTAATCATTGCTATTGTATTTCAGGTGTATCAGGGACAAAAAAATTACTTAAAATCATAAACAATTGTTTTCATATGAATATTTTTGAGGATGTGGTACTGATCATCTGACTTTACATTATTTCCTATGAGAAAATTCGCTTTACAATATGAACAAATCGCTTGACAAACAGAATCTTGGAATGAATTAAATTCATAAACCGAGGTTCTACTGTATACGTAAAATATTTTGCTAACTTTAAAGAGCTATATTAATGTCAATTATTTTGTAATGTCCTCATGTTAATGATGGAATTTCAGTGGTCAGAGTGACCTCTAGTAAACTTTATGATATCTGGTTTCCAACCTAATAATGAAACTTCTCCAAAGTTATCAATGGTTTTTTGATTTCTCCTTCTAAGGGCCTGTTCTCGGTCCTCATCATTCTCAATCTTTCTACAGATTGACATTATTAAACACTTTGACATTATTAAACACTTTCTTTTCCTGGATACTCTCTCCTTGGTAGGTTTTTGTGATACTATCCTTCTGTGGCTCTCCTCCTACTTGTCTGACCACTCCTCAAGCTCCATTGCTGGATCTTTATCCAGACCATGCTTACTAACTGTGAGTACCTTCAAGACCCTTTCCCAGGTCCTCCTCTATTTTCTCCCTATACTCTCAAATTTGGCATTCTCATCAACTCCCATATATTCCTATTTCTATGCAGATGATTTCCATATATCATCCAAAAATCATCTCTATGTCTATTTCTATATCTAACACATCCCTAGTCTCTTGAATTTCTTTTTTTTTTAATCATTTAATCAATAAACATTTATTAAGTGCCTAGCATGTCCAGGCACTATGCTAAGTGCTAGAGATACAAAAAAAGCAAAGACAGCTCCAGCCCTCAGAGAGCTCAGCATCTAATAGGGGAGACAACATGCAAACAAATCCATACAATCTATATATAGGATAAATAGGAAATAATGAACAGAGGGAAGACAATGGGATTCAGAGTGGGCAGGGGAAGGCTTCTAGAAATGGAGATTTTAGTTGGGACTTAAAGGAAGCCAGGGAGGTTAGCAGTCAGAACTGAGGAAGGAGAGCATCCCAGGCTAGAGATGCTAGAGATGAGGATGCTAGAGAGAATGCCCAGAGCTGAGAGATGGAGGGTCTTGTTCATAGAGCAACCAGGAGGCCAGGAGGTCAGAGAAATTCCATTTAAAATAACTGCAGACAATATTACTTAGGAGTCTACCTGGCAAGACAAACCGAGGACTATATGAACACAGTTACAAAATACTTTTTGTACAAATACTTATGTAAACAATTAAAGAAATATTAATTGTTCATAGGTAGACCAAGCCAATATGAAAAAATTTCAATTCTGCTTAATTTAATTGTTCAGTGCCATATCAAACTTCCAAAGAATTATTGTATGGAGCTAAAGAACAATAATACAATTCATCTGTAAGGAACAAAAGGTAAATAATATCAAGACAATGGGGGAAAATAGTAGTAGGTGGTGTATCAGTACCAGATTTCAAATTATATTACAAAGTAGTAATCATAAAAACAATCTGGTACTGGCTAAGACACAGAATGGTGGATCAGTGGAATACATTAGGTACAATATACCTAGTAGTAAATGACCAGAGTAATCTAGTGTTTGATAAACTCTCAAATCCAACATTTGGGGGTAAGAACTGACCATTTGACAAAATATTGTGGGAAAACTAGAAAGTGGTTTGGCAAAAACTAGGCATAGACTAATATTTCACATTATATACCAAGATAAAATCAAAATGGATAAATGATTTGGACATAAAAGATGATATCATAAGTAAATTAGGGGAGCATGGAAAAATGTATCTGTCATATCTATGGAAAAAGAATTTATGATAAAAAAGAGACACAGAGGATCATGGGAAGTAAAATGTACAATATTGATTACACGAAATTAAAAAGCTTTTGCACAAAAAATTAATGCTCCAAAATTAGAAGAAAAACAGGAAACTGGGAAAGATTTTTACAAGCTTTTTTTTTTTGTGAAGACCTCATTTCTCAAATATATAGGGAACTCAGTGCATTGTTAATATAATTTTTGCTTGATGGGAAGATCTTTCCCATCTGTTAATAGGCCTATGTGACGTGTTTAAGTCTCATGGAAGCCTAAGTCACATGAGCTTGGGTCATGAGGGTTGTGATGCCCTCTGACCCTGAAGAAGTGTATATATACTGGGAGATTGGCATTTTGCTTTGGGGCTCACTCATAGGAAGAGTGTTTGTGTGATGTAGCCAGATAAGACTCTGGGTAGCCATTAAGGAGCCCCCCGGCTTTGAAAACCCACATGTTTGTGCTTCTCTCTCTGGTAACTATGTATGTATTGCTATGGACAGAGAGAAGACCTGCCTGCTTATTTGTGTTATTTGCTCTGATGATATAGTTTCTGCTTGTAATTTCTGTTTGTATTTTCTCTGAAGTTCAGGGTGTTGACTTTTCCCCTGAACTAAGTGAATGATACATATGTTTGAATAAAGTAAGATTGTTGGCCCCTTTAAAGTTGCTTTCTTTTAGAAAGGCAAATCAAAGAACCTGTGCTAGCAACCTTCCTGTGTGCTGGTGTTATTGGTCTTATACCCCCACAGCAGCTGCAAGCAACATTATTGTTACACTCAGACAAATTTATTTAAAAAAATAAGCCATTCCCCAGTTGATAAATAACCAAAGAATATGACCAGTAATTTTCAGCAGAATAGTTACCAATAGTTACCTGACAAAATTCTCTAACTCATTATTAATTAGAGAAATACAAATAAAACAACTCAGAGGAACTCCTTCACACCTATTAGATTGATTAGCATGGTAGAAGAGGAAAATTACAAATGCCAGAGTTGTGGAAAAATTGGGACACTAATGCACTTTTGGTGGAGTTGTGAACTGACCCAACCATTCTGGAGAACAATTTGGGGTTAGGCCCAAAGGGCGATACAACTGTGCTTGTCCTTTGACCCAATAATACCATTAGTAATTCTCTATTCCAAAGAGAACAAAGAAAAGGGAAAAAGGACCTTTTTGTACAAAAATATTTATGCCATCTCTTTTTATGGTGGCAAAGAATTGGAAATCTAGGGGATGGCCATCAGTTGGGGAATGGTTGAATAAGTTCTGGTATGTGATGGTGATGAAATGCTTTCGTGCTATGAGAAATGATAAGCAGGGCAGTTTCAGAAAAAAAAAAAACCTGGAAAGATTTATATGACCTGAGGCACAGAGAAAACATTGTACAGGATAACAACAATGCCGTAAGGATGGTCAACTGTGAAAAACAGTTATTTGATCAAGGCCATGATTCAAGGCAATCCGAAAGGTCTCTTGATGAAACATGCTACCTGTCTTCAGAGAGAGAACTGTTCAACTCAGGCTGAAGTGTACTTTTTCACTTTACTTTTTTATTGTTTTTTTTTTTCAGTTTCTTTTCTTCTGCAACCTGGTTAACGGAGTTTTGTATGACTTCATCTGTATAAACAGTATCATATTACTTGCCTTATCAATAGGTAGGGGAGAAACAAGAGGGAGGAGTAGAATTTGGAACTCAAAATTAAAAAAAAAGAATGCTAAAAATATTTTACATATAATTGGGAAATATTTAATGACATAAAATATTTTTAAAAAGCAAAGCGAATCACACACAAATACTTAAGGGAAATATTTTTTAAAATGACATAATTTATTCTACCATAAATTGAGAGAGAAAGAGTTGCTTTGAGTGAATTAATATCCTGTCCGACTGAACTTATTTTCTAAAGCTGTGCGGTAAATTCTTTTCCTAAGACAAAGTGAAAAAACATTTACAGTAGAACCTTTGGCTTTAGTATTATAGAAACCTGGGGCATCCACATGGATATTAGACCAATTTAGTAATGGTATAGCTTTGGCAAGAAGGAGCCATAAAAATGTCCTGGTTGTAAATATACAGATTTTTAAAAAGCTAGGATGCAACTAATTGATGGGAGTAGTATAATTTCTTCTGATACTCCAGAGATTCCCCTACTATTACCAAATGGAAGCCAATCACAAAATCTGGCACTTTCTTTATTCATCATTTATCTTGACTCAAGATCTAAGCCCAGAAAGTGTAGGAAGTGTTGTATAGTGGAAAGAACTCTATACGAGAAATCAGACAACCTGACATCACTGATCGTAATACTTAGATCTAGATAGAAGGGAAATTAGAGATCATCTACCTCATCCAGAAAGGCACCTAGGTGTCAGAGAGGACAGAATGCCAGCCTGAAGTCAGAAAGACTCCTTCTGGAGTTAAAATCTGGCCTCAGATGCTTACTGGCTATGTGACTCTGGGCAAGCCACTTAATTCTGTTTGCCTCAGTTTCCTCATCTGTAAAATGAGTTGGAGAAGGAAATGGCAAACCAATCCATTATCTTTGCCAAGAAAACCCTAAATGGGGTTGGGAAGAGGCAGACATGACTGAAATGAATAAATAACAACAACACCCTCATCCAATGATGTCAGACTCAAATGGAAATAGGAAATAGGGTCATTAAGCTATATATAAGGATCTCTGCCAGGGCATAGGGACTTAGAAAACTACATATTAACATTATCTATGTTCTAGTGTATTTTATTTATTTCGTTAAATACCTCACAGTTAACATTTAAACTGGTTAAGGCTGCACTTGGGAGTATTGAAGGCTAGAATGCATGAGCAGGTTAACTGACTCCTCTGACCAAATCCACCCCCTTCATTTTGCATGTGAGAAAACTGAGATTAAATTTTGTTTCTGTTGAGAACATTATAAGCTTGGCTATTTTGACCACTCATCATTTTGAAGGAAAATAATGTTACAGATGAATACCTCCATACTTGAGATGAAAATGATTGTGTAAATGATACCCTTTTATCTGAGGCATAGATCAGAGGATGAAGGACTTAGAGTTAGAAAGATCCTAGAGAAAAGCTCATCCACTATCTCCTTTTATAGATGAGGGAACTGATAACCGGAGAGTTAAGTGACTTAATCTCATACAGTTAATAAATGACAGAGGCAGGATTTGAACTCAGTTCCTTTGATGCCAAATCCAATGCACTCACTCATGCTGCCTCTCCAATAGATAAAGAAAAATGTAGTAACAGTTCATTCTATTTTATAAAGCACAAAGTTGCCTTGAACCACTTATTAGTTTAAACCAATAAAGAATCAGTACCGAATATAAATTTTAGAAGGTCCGAGTATTTTCATCAACCCTAGCTTTTATTATCAGTCATATTAAAATTTTCAAAGACATCTGAATTTCTGCTTTTAGGACACAACCTGGAACATACAACATTGATGTCCATTGATGAGGTGCTGAAAAGAACTTGGAAGGAGGTTGGTTCTCTGTTTGGGGGAGCATTTAATATTGGCTATCCTTTTAGGTACTGATCTGATATTCCCCTATTTCTTTCCTGCTTAAAAAAGTTAAATTCTTGTTTTTCTTATTTCAAAAGAGGGAAGAGAATGGTGTTCCCTAGTTTTAACTAGGTTGAAGGTATATGTGTGCTGTTGAGGTAAAATGAATATAGATTGTCAGAAAAAGATTGGCTGATTATGGGATTTGGGGCTGGAGGGATTTTTCAAATTTAATTCATAGAGGCCACAGTTCACTTAGTATTTAATGAGCATGCCTGCTGAGGGAATGGTGAATGGTTGTTTTGCCATATTTTATTACAAAGACTTCTTCCATTCCTGGAAATTAATAAGAAGTTCATTTGCTTCTTCAGAGCAGAACACATATGAATAATGAGGAGTTGATTGAATTCAGGTAAAGACCTAGGATTCAGTGAGGCAAGATTAATAGCAGGTTCAGGTACTTAAGGCTCTGCGTTGCTTCATCAATGCATCATCCTCATCTGATGAAAGAGAACACAGTGACAGAGCTTACAACAACACAGAATCAGGTCTTGACTGGGGGTTTCAGATAATGAACTGATCCCCCAGAGAAACAGAGAATTCATATTAATTATTTGCAGCTCAGTGGCTCTAATTGATACCTACATCATCTCTAAAATACATGCAGCCTTCTTTGCTAAATTGCTCCCTAATGTTTATTGTTCTTTCAGAGACAGATAAAATTAAAAACAAATTGATTTTCACTCTCATTTGGGAATGAGTTTACCAAGTTCTCTGGAAGATATTTTTAAGAAACAACTGGATGTAAATTTTGTGTTTTTAATTCAAATTACCTCAAAAGATTATATGCAAGGTCACCTGACTTCACAGAATGATGTTTAGTCTTTTCCTGCGTGTAGCCTTGTAAATCATCATCTCCGTTTCTATGACTTATGTCTGAATGGGTCATCTAGACTTATTATTGCATTTTACTTCCTATAAAATTGAGACTCTTTTGGGTGCTCAATGAATTTGTTCGGTCACATAGTTACTTATAGGCAGAGTTGTACCTACAACTCAGATATGTTCGTTCCCACAAAGGAGCTCTTTCTATTCTATTATTCTATCCCAGTGCAAAAGTGTTAAATGCCCATAGGCTTACTTTTGCTCCATTTCAAATATCATGCACTAGATAAAGTCTGTGAGCCTCCATTACAATGAAAAAATTGAGCCAAGTTCTGAGGCATATGATAATTTTTTTCTATAATATAACAGAACTTTGAATGAAAAGTTGCTTATACCAGTGTCTAGTATAATGACTGGTATAGCTTTAGTACCTTACTAAATTCAAATGTTATCTTAGTTTCTCAGTCTATGGAATGGAAATGTGGGAACTCTTAGGAGTTTCCAGACCCGTAGGTTTCCCAATAAGGAAAATACGTAATGATGACGATGTTTTCCTTAGCCTCACACACTCACCTTTTCAATGTTCCCTTACTAGTGTGGGCTGGATTCCAGAGCTGCTTCAGAAACCCAAAGCACATTAAGAATGTAAATAAATAATGGGAAGATCTTATTCAGTACAAGGGTGGTGGTGGAAATGAGGAAGGATAAAGGCAGAAAGCAGGAAAAGTAATAGGATAATATATCTATCAGAATGAAAAAAAAAAGGAGAAAAAAGAGTCATGACAGGCAAATAAATTAAAGACATTAACTCTGGAAATGAGGTCTAAATACAATTTATAAAGATGACATGACTGACTACCCTGAAAATCCAATGGTCTCTATTAGGCAATAACTGAGATAATAATTCTAAAAAGTTTGGAGGATATGATACACTCTTACAGAAAAATTTGCATTCTCATGTACTAATGAAAAATAAGAATATATTTTATTTTAGAAATATATTTGCCAACTAAAACATTAAACATTTAAGATTTAAATTATCTAGAGACACATTATAATTAGAAAGATAATAACATAATAACACTAACACAAATAAAGGAAGACCTGAATACTTCAATTAAAATATGTATATAGTGGGTACTCTCTGCAACGCACTACTGGGCACTGGAGATACACAGGCAAAATTTAGAGTTCCTGTACTCCAGGTGTTTATATTCTACTATGAGTTTAAAGCATTAACAGAGATTGAAGGGAGGGTTTAACATAAGGAAAACTATTAACATAATTGATTCTATCAGTAACAAAAGCAACAAAAATCATATGATTATATTAGTAGATGCAAAAATGCTTTTGATAAAATACAACACTCATTTCTATTAAAAACACTTGAAAGCATATATTCGTTAAAGTGATGAAAAGCATTTACTTAAAACCATCATTAAACATTATTCATAATAGAAATAACCTAGAAGCCTTCCCAATAAGTTTGAGTGAAATAAAAATGCCCATCATCACCAATATTCTTCAGTATTGTATTAGAAATGCTATCAATAGCAATAAGAGAAGAAAAAGAAATCAAAGGAATCAGAATTGCCTATGAGGTGATAAAATTATCTCTTTTTTTCAGATGATATGATGATCTACTTGGAAAATACTAGAGATTCAACTGAAATGTTAGCTGAAACAGTAATTTTAGCTGAGTAACAGGTTACAAAATAAACCCACACAAATTACCAACATTTCTATATATCAGCAGCAAAACCCTACAAGAAGAGATAGTAAAATATAGCACATTTAAAATTGCATTAGACTTTATAAAATACCTGGGAGTATACTTGCTAAAACAAACCCAGGAACTACATGAACATGATTGTAAGACACTTTTTATACAAATAAAATCAAATAATTGGAGAAATATTAATTGTTCATGTGTAGGCAGAATCAATGTAATAAAAATGACAATTCTATCAATCTACTTATTCAATGCCACCCAAATCACATTATCAAAATATTTTATTGAGCTAGAACTCTGTTAAATTTATCTGAATAGGAGGCATTTCCCCAACTGACAAATGCTCAAAGGATATGGGCAGGTAGTTTTTCTATAAAGAAATCAAAACTACATACAGTCATATAAAAATGCTGTAAATCACTATTGATTAAAAACACTCAAATTAAAACAACTTTGAGATATCATCTCACACCTATCAGATTGGCTAAAATGATAGAAGGGGGAAATGACAAATGTTGGAGGGGATGTGGAAAAATTGGGATGTTAATATGCTTGGTAGAACTGTGAACCAATCCCTCCATTTTGGAGAGCAATTTGTAGTTAAACCCAAAGGGTTATAAAACTGTATTATACCCTACTGTTAGGTCTGTTTCCCAAGGTGATCAGGGAAAAAGGAAACAAACAAACAAGCAAACAGTATGTTCTAAAATATTTATAGCAGCTCTCTTTGTGGTGGCAAAGAACTAGGAACTGAGGGGATACCCTTCAAATGGGAAGTGACTAAACAAGTTGTTGTATGACTGTGATGGAATATTACTGTGCTATACAAATGATGATTTGTTTTATTTTAGGGAAAAAACACATGGAAAGACTTGCATGAAATAAACAAAAAACCAAAACAAGCAGACCTAGGGAATGCTGTTTATGATAACAACAAATTGTTGGAAGATTAATTGTGAGCAACCAAATTATTCTGAGTATTACAAATACTTAAATCAGGTACAAAAGACATATAAAGGAAGATGCTATCTACCTCCAGAGAAAGAGCTGATAAAAGTATACATAGTATGGTTTTACATATATTTATAAATTTGCATCAAGTGGTGTGAGGTAGGGAGGGAGGGAGACAGTTCAAAATGTAAAATTAATAAAAAATTAATTAAAAAGATTAGAGATTTTTGACTTCTTGGAGTCAAGATGGCAGAGTAAGCAGTAAATCTTCATAACCCTCCCATTTCACCTCCAAACAACCATAAAATAGCACCCCAAAACAAATTCTGGAACAGCAGAACCAGCAAAAAGATGGGTTGAAACAATCTTTTAGCCCAAGAAATGTGTAATGTTGGCAAGAAAGGTCTATCTCACTCCGCTAAAAGGGGAACACAATCCAGGACAGGAAGCATTTGAGCAAGCCAGCAGCAAGTCTTCCTTCAGCAAAACAGTGAGAGATTCTAAGCCCCGCTGTGATGGAGCAAGAAAACACTAACACCAGGGGCCCCCAGTGCCTTAGCATAGCCAGGGGAACCAGAAGACTACAGATCTGAGAACACCACAAGCTTCAGCATAGCCCCCAGCAAATAGGCATCCTCAAGTTTCCAGACCTCTAGTGCTTCAGTGTAGCTGCTGGGGAAAAACAGAAACACTCCGCTGGTCTCAATTCATTCTAGACACCACCACTAGCACCCCGATCAGCACCAGGTAAGCTGCCAGACCCCTACAGCCTCCAGCAGTGCCAGCTATGTCCCACCCCATCCCCTCAGCACAGCAGCAGGCATGAGGGTCCCCTGTGGGCCTGAGGGCAACATCAGTGCAGCACCAGGTAAACAGCCAGGGCCTGTAACCCCTGACACAAGAAGCCTGAGACAGTGCCGCCTCCACCCCAGAACAAAGCAAAAATTTAAAAGAGAGAAAAAAGGCCAAAAAAGATGAGCCAAAAACCAACCAAACAAACAAAACAAGAATCTGATGATAGAAAGTTATCACAGTGATGGGGGGACCAAGACACGAACTCGGAAGATAACAACAATGTCAAAACATCTCTGGATAAAACACCAAAGAAAAACAGGAAGTGTTCTTAAGCCCAGAAAGAACTCATGGAGGAGCTCAAAAAGGAGCTTAAAAATTACATAAAGAGGTGGAAGAAAAATTGAGAAAAGAAATGAGAGTGATGCAAGTGAATTATATAAAAAAGAGTCAACAGCTTGGAAAAAGAATACAATTGCTTAAAAAGTAGAATGGGCCAAATGGAAGATAAAGTACAAATGCCAACTGAAGAAAACTACTCCTTAAAAATTAGAATTGGGCAAGTGGAAGCTAATGACTTTATGAGACATCAAGAATCAATCAAACAAATACAAAAGAATGAAAAAATGGAAGAAAATGTAAAATACCTCATTGGAAAAACAATTGACCTGGAAAGTAGATCCAGGAAAAACAATGTCAAAATCATTGGGCTACCTAAAGGCCATAATGAAAAGGAGGACTTGGACAGAATATTTCAAGAAATTGTTAAAGAAAACTGCCCTGTAGCCTGGAAACAGAGGGCAAAGTAAGCCTTGAAAGAATTCACTTATCACCTCAGGAAAGAGACTCCAAAATAAAAACTCCAAGGAACATTATTATCAAATTAAAGAACTATTAGGTAAAGGAAAAAATACTGCAACTGGCCAAAAAGAAACAATTCAAATATTGGGGAGCAACAATTAGAGTTGCACAGGACTTAGCAGATGCAACATTGCACAGGAGGTAATGGAAAATGATATTCTGGAAGGCAAAGGACCTACGACTACAACTAAGAATCACCTACTCAGTGAAATTAAGCATCATGCTTCAAGGGAAAAATTGGCCATTCAACAAAATAGAGGGATTTCACCTTTCATAAGGTGAAGACCAGAATTGAGGAAAAAAATTGATCTCCAATTTCAAGACCCAAGAGAAGCCTAAAAATGTTTAAAAAAGGACAAAAAATGAACAAACAAACAAAAAAATCATGAGTGATTTAATGGAATTAAACTGTTTATATCCCAAATGGGAAGATGGTACTTGTAATTCTTAAAAATTGTGCTGCTAATAGTACAGCTAGAAGAAATATACATAGAAAGAGGGTACTGGTATGAGGTGAATTTGACATAAATAAGGGTTGAGAAAGAGGAGTATCTTGGGTGCAGAAGGAAGGGAGAGGTAAAATGGGGTAAATTATTTCACATGAAGAGGAGCAAAAGACTTATTATAATGGAGGAGGAGAAGGAAGGGTGGTCAATGTGCATCACTTGAATCTTATTATCATCAAAATTGACTCAAAGAGGGAAGAATATACTCAATCAGTTGAATATAGAAATCTATCTTACCTGATGGGTAAGTAGGAAGGGAAGAAATTAAGTAAGAGGGGAAGGAGAATGGATAGAAGGGAGGACCTATCAGGGGGAGCTGTAGGCAGGAGGAAAATACTGGTGCGAAGGGAAAGGGTTAAAGGAGAGAGAAGACAAACAGGAGGAAATACAGCATGGAGGGAAATACACAGTAATCATAATTGAATGTGAATGGGATGGACTCTCCCATGAAATGAAGCAGATAGCATTGGGGATCAAAAACTGGAATCCTACAATATCTTGTTTACAAGAAACACACTTGAAGCAAAGAGACACACACAGATTTAAGGTTAAGGGGCTGGAGCAGAATCTGGTATGCTTCAGCTGAAGTAAAACAAACAAAAAAAAAGGCAGGGATAGCAATCCTGATCTCGGACAAAGCAAAAGCAAAACTAGACTTAATTAAAAGAGATAAAGCAGGAAACTACATGTTACTAAAATGTACCATAGACAATGAAGTAATATCAATACTAAACATATATGTACTGAGTGGTATAGCATCCAAATTCTTAAAAGAGAAGTTAGGTGAGTGACAGGTTCATGACCAAACAAGAGATAAAGAGTGTTACAAAGATGTAAAATAGATAATTTTGGTTATATTAAAGTAAAAAGAAAATTTGTACAAATAAGTTTTGTAACCAAGATTAGAAGGAAAGCAGGAAGCTGGGAAATAATCTTTATAGCCAGTGTTTTTGACAAAGGCCTCATTTTTAAAATATATAGAGAATTGTATCATATTTATAACCATACAAGCCATTCCCCAATTGATAAATGGTCAAAGGATATTAACAGGTGGTTTTCAGATGAAGAAATCAAAGTTATCTATAGGCATATGAAGAAGTGCTCTAAATCATTTTTGTTTAGAGAAATACAAATTAAAACAATTATGAGGTACTACCTCATGTCTATTAGATTGGATAATATGATCAAAAAGGAAAATGATAAATGTTGGAATGTGGGAAAAGTGGGGCACTAATGCACTGTTGGTGGTATTGTGAACTGATTCAATCATTCTGGAGAGCAATTTGGAACTATGCCCCAAGGACAACCAAACTGTGCATACCCTTTGATCCAGCATACAACTACTAGGCCTGTATCCCACAGAGCACAAAAAAGGGAATTTACCTGCGTAAAAAATATTTATAGTAGCCCTTTTTGTGGTGGCAAAATATTGGAAATTGAGGGGATGCCCATCAATTGAGGAATGACTAAATAAACTATGTTATACCACTGTGTAATAAGAAATGACGAACAGGCAGATTTCAGAAAAAGCAGGCTTGTATGAAGTGAAATGAGCACAACTAGGAAAATATCATATCAACAATATAATGTGATGACCAACTATGAATGACCTAGCTCTTCTCAGCGACACAGGAATCTGAGACAAGTACAAAGGACTCATGAAGAAAAATATAGATAAAGAACTGATGGACTCTCAATGCTGATTGAAGCGTACTTATTTTAAACTTTATTCTTTTTTGTGTTTTTTTTTTCCTTTTGATCTGTTTCTTCTTTCACAACTGTGAGTAATATGGAGATATGTTTTGCATGATAGCACATGAATAACCTATATAAAACTGTCTACATTTTAGGAAGAAGGGAGGGGAGGGAGGCAGAAAAAATTTGGAGCTGCTAAACTTGTAAAAATGAATGCTAAAAAATTGTCTTGGGAGAGGATTCTGGGAAGGTGGCAGAGTAGGTCAGAAAATTCCAAGCTCTCAAGATTTTCCCCCAAGAAAAGTTCAAATAGCATCTTAGGGCAAACAAAGCATGGGTGGAGACAAAGAAGAACAGGGGCATGACCAGGGTCTTCCTGGGGCAATTTAATAAGATCTGAAGAAAAATTCCAGGACCAGGTTTCATCCAGAGAAAAGTAAACATCTCCAGGCTAGGTTCTGTTTTAACAACAAGCAACAAGGCCCTTAAACAACAAGGGACAAGTCCTGAGGTTAGTTGGTTTGACAGGCTGCCTCTGCCCCAGCCACTGGAACTTTTTATCCCAGGATAGTGAGGGGAGTTGTGCATTGGAGCCCAGGAAGATTGAGGGAACCTCTGTTGACAAGGAGCCCCAGACCCGGCTGTGCTGTGAAAATTAGTGAGTGCGAGAAGGAGCCACCACAGGCCCTGTTAGTACAGAAGCAGTAGGGCAGAAAGTCTCTGGCTGTGGGCACTTACAGGAGGTTGGAGGTTTGGCTTTGGTTCCAGTCTAGAGAGGAGAAATGAAGACCTGGGGCAAGAGGCACCATTTCCCATACCCTAGGCCTGGAGGTGATTACAAAAACCAAGCTATTACCACAAAATAAATGCACAGGCAAAGGAGAAAGACTCCAAACATAGAAACCTATGATGGGAATGGAAATGACCAGGGTTCATCTTCAGAGGAGGATATTGAAGTAAAGAAATCCCCAAAGAGTAACGTCAAATGGTCACCTGCCCAAAAAGAATTTATAGAAGATCGTAAAAGAGACTTTAAAAATCAAATGACAGAGATGGAGGAAAAGCTAACAACAAAAAAATAATAATCCAAGAAAAACAAGAAGGTTATGAAAGGAAAGTTAACCATTTAGAAAAGGAGATCCAGAATCTTAAGGAAGAAAATAACACCTTGAAAGATTAGAATTGGGCAAAGTGAAGCCAGTGACATTATAAGAGATCAAGAAATAATTAAACAAGACATGAATAATGAAAACATAGAAGAGAAAGTGAAACATCTTATAAGAAAAACAACAGATTTGGAGAATAGATCAAGAGGAGAAAATATGAAATTAATTAGACTAACTGAAAGTTATGATCAAAAAAAGAATCTTGATACAATAATACAAGAAATAATTAAAGAAAATTGTCCTGAAGCATTAGAACAAGGTGGAGAAGTAGAAATAGAAAAAAATCCTCCAATCACCACTTAAAAAAATCCTATGAAGAAAACTCATAAGAATTTCATAGTTAAATACGAAACCCCCAGGTCAAGAATAAAATATTAAAAGCATCAAGATTAAAACAATTTAAATATGAGGGTGCCATAATCAGAATTATACAAGAACTAGCACCAGAGACATTAAAAGACCACAGGTCTTGGAACACAGTATATCAAAGAGGAAAAGACCTGGGGCTCTGGACGAAAATATCATACCCTGCAAAGTTACGTATTTTGAATGAAAAAAATGGACATTTGATAAACTCTCAGACTTTCAAGACTTTGTAAAAAAAATCCTCAATTTAATAGAAGATTTGACATACAAGAACCAAGAGAAATATAAAATATACACCAAAGACTAATTATAAGAGATTCATGAGGACAGACTGTTTACCATTTATATAATGTAAAATGTATGTCTAAGATTCTTATTAATAACTGGTGAGCTTATAAGAGAGATTGGGGTAAACCTGACTATGATATGAATTTAAAAAAGTAAAACCATTTAGGAACAGCTAAAAAGAGTAACTATTTTATACAAATGGGGTGCAAGAGGAAGAAAGGATACAGAGGAATTAGATGGGGGAGGAGGGCTGGTAATTCTGGTAACCTACTTTCATTGGGAATGAATTTAAGAGGGAACAATACATATATATTCAGAAGTGTAAAAGTCTTCTAAATTTAGAAGAAATAAAATGGTAGGGGTATAGTGAGGAGGGAGAGGACAAGGGAGAGATCTTTAGAGGGGAGAATGAGGGAATAGATAAAAAGGGGGTATAGAAGGGTGTTTAGATTAATGGGAATGGGAAGATAGGGGAGCAATCCTTGGACAGGGGAAGGCAAGTAATAATAGGGCAAGGTGCTTGGTAGAGGGGGGGGGGTAGGCAAGTAATAGGAGGGCAAGGTAGTGGGTAGAAATAAAATAGAGAATGCAGGAGAGATAGGAAAGAAGAGATACGTACAAATATAAAAACAAAGATCAGGAGTAGAGTATGTTTGGGAAAGTATATGTCTATATATTCCCGTGTATATGTATAAGTGTATGTATATATCTATGTATATATCAAGAGACATATGTAAACTACATTGTAGTCTTCTGGGGAGTGGGGGGAGGGGAAAAAGAACAAAGTTGAAAGGGGACATCTAGGTGGTGCAGTGAGTAGAGCACCAACCCTGGAGTTAGGAGGACCTGAGTTCAAATATGGCCTCAGATACTTTACACACTTACTAGTTGTGTGACCTTGGGCAAGTCACTCTCTCTCTGTCTCTCTCTCTTTTTTTTTTTTTTTTTAATTTATTTTTTATTTATTTTTAGTTTACCACACACAGTTCTACATAGTTTTGAGTTCCAGTTTTTCTCCTCTCCCTCCCCCCTCCCTCCCCAAGACGGCATGAAGTCTCATATAACTGTCATGTATAACTTCGCATTGAATTAATTTATGCTCTAGTCAAGTCGTGGAGAAGAATTTTGACCAATGGAATGAATCATGAGAAAGAAGAAACAGAACCAAAAAAAAAAAAAAACAAAAAAAAAAACCCAAAACCAAAAACAAAAGAGAAGCAGAAAAGGCGAGCATGTAGTAGTGTGCCTCAGTCTGTATTCAAACTTCGCAGTTCTTTCTCTGAATGAAGATAGCATTCTCCATCGTGAGTCCCCTGGAGTTGTCCTTGCCCCTTTAGGTTGCTGAGAGAAGCGCAGTATGTCAGGGTTGGTCCTCACGGAATCCACATATCTGTGGCTGTGCACAACGTTCTCCTGGCTCTGCTCCGCTCACTCAGCATTATGTCGTGTAGGTTTTTCCAGGTTGTTATGAAGTCTGCATCATCCCCATTTCTTATGGCACAATAGTATTCCATCACCTTCATATACCACAGCTTGTTCAGCCATTCCCCAATTGATGGGCATCCCTTTGCTTTCCAATTCTTGGCTACCACAAAGAGAGCTGCTATAAATATTCTTGTACATATGGGTCCTTTTCCCGCTTGCGTGATTTCTTTGGGATACAACCCTAGAAGTGGTATTACTGGGTCAAAGGGTATGAACATTTCTATAGCCCTTTGGGCATAGTTCCACACCGCCCTCCAAAATGGCTGGATCAGCTCGCAACTCCACCAACAATGCAACAATGTTCCAATTTCCCCACATCCTTTCCAGCATTTATCATTCTCCTGATTTGTTATTTTAGCCAATCTGACAGGAGAGATGTGGTATCTAAGAGTTGTTTTGATTTGCATTTCTCTAATCAGCAGCGATCCAGAGCATTTTTCCATATGCCTGTAGATAGCTTTAATTTCTTCCTCTGAAAACTGCCTGTTCATATCCTTTGACCATTTCTCAATTGGGGAATGGCTTGTATTCCTATATATTTGGCTTAGCTCCCTGTATATTTTAGAGATGAGGCCTTTATCAGAGATACTAGTTGCAAAGATTTTCTCCCAATTTTCTGCTTCCCTCCTAATTCTTGTTGCATTGGCTTTTTTTGTACAAAAACATTTCAATTTGACATAATCAAAATTATCCACTTTGCATTTTGTAATGCTCTCTATGTCTTGTTGGGTCATGAATTCTTTACTTTTCCACAAATCTGATAAGTAAACTATTCCTTGCTTTCCCAAATTACTTAGAGTATCAACTTTTACTCCTAAATCATGAACCCATTTTGACTTTATTTTGGTATATGGTGTAAGATATTGGTCTATGCCCAGTTTTTGCCCTACCATTTTCCAATTTTCCCAACAGTTTTTGTGAAATAGTGAATTATTAGCCCAGAAACTGGCTTCTTTGGGTTTATCAAAGAGTAGATTGCTAAACTTGTTGATTTCACCTACTTGTGTACCTATCCTATACCACTGATCCACACCCCTGTTTCTTAACCAGTACCAGGCAGTTTTGATGACTGCTGCTGTGTAGTACAGTTTAATATCTGGTGTGGCTAAACCACCATCCCTAGCATGTCTTTTCATTAATATCCTAGATACTCTAGACCTCTTGTTTTTCCAAATGAATTTTGTTATTATTTTGTCCAGCTCAGTAAAAAAAAATTTTGGTAGTTCGATTGGTATGGCACTGAATAGATAGATTAATTTAGGTAGAATTGTCATTTTTATTATATTAGCTCGGCCTAACCATGAGCAACTGATATTTCTCCATTTATTTAGATCTGATTTTATTCGCGTGAAAAGTGTTTCATAGTTATGTTCATATAGGCCCTGGGTTTGTCTTGGCAAATAGACTCCCAAATATTTTATAGTGCCTTCAGTAACTTTGAATGGAATTTCTCTTTCTATCTCTTGCTGTTGGGCTTTGTCAGTAATGTATAGGAATGCTGAGGATTTATGTGGATTTATTTTATATCCTGCAACTTTGCTAAAGTTGTTTATTATTTCAAGTAGTTTTTTACTTGATTCTCTAGGATTCTCTAGATAAATCATCATATCATCTGCAAAAAGTGATAATTTAGTTTCTTCTTTTCCTATTCTAATTCCTTCAATATCTTTTTCTTCTCTTATTGCTACAGCTAATGTTTCTAGAACCAAATTGAATAATAGGGGTGATAATGGACATCCTTGTTTCACCCCTGATCTTATTGGGAATGCATCTAGTTTATCCCCATTACAAATAATGCTTGTTGATGGTTTTAGGTAGATGCTATTTATAATTTTGAGGAAGGTTCCCCTTATTCCTATGCTTTCTAGTGTTTTTAATAGGAATGGGTGTTGTACTTTGTCAAAGGCTTTTTCTGCGTCTATTGAGATGATCATATGGTTTTTGCTAGTTTTGTTGTTGATATGATCAATTATGCTAATAGTTTTCCTAATATTGAACCAGCCTTGCATTCCTGGAATAAATCCTACCTGGTCATGGTGTATTATTCTCGTAATGAGTTGCTGCAATCTTTTTGCTAATATTTTATTTAAAATTTTTGCATCAATATTCATTAGAGAAATTGGTCTATAATTTTCTTTCTCTGTTTTAACTCTACCTGGTTTAGGTATTAGTACCATATTTGTGTCATAAAAAGAATTTGGTAGGACTCCTTCTTCCCCTATTTTCCCAAATAGTCTGCAAAGTATTGGAATTAGTTGTTCTTTAAATGTTTGATAGAATTCACATGTAAAACCATCTGGCCCTGGAGATTTTTTCCTAGGGAGTTTGTTGATGGCCTGCTCAATTTCTTTTTCTGATATGGGGTCATTAAGAAATTTCACTTCCTTCTCTGTTAGTCTGGGCAGTTTATGTTTTTGTAGATATTCATCCATATCTCTAAGGTTGTCAAATTTATGGGCATACAGTTGGGCAAAATAATTCCTAATTATTGTTTTGATTTCCTCTTCATTAGAGGTGACCTCACCCTTTTCATTTTTTATACTGGTAATTTGATTTTCTTCTTTCTTTTTTTTAATCAAATTGGCCAAAGGTTTGTCAATTTTATTGGTTTTTTCATAAAACCAGCTCTTTGTTTTATTTATTAATTCAATAGTTTTCTTGGTTTCAATTTTATTAATCTCTCCTTTGATTTTCAGTATTTCTAATTTGGTATTTAATTGGGGGTTTTCAATTTGCTCTTTTTCTAGCTTTTTCAGCTGTATGCCCAGATCATTGATCTCCTCTTTCCCTATTTTATTCATGTAGGCATTTAGAGATATAAAACTTCCCCTAAGAACAGCTTTTGCTGCATCCCATAAATTTTGGTATGTTGTTTCATTATTGTCATTCTCTTGAATGAAATTATTGATTGTTTCTCTGATTTGATCTTTGGCCCACTCACTCTTTAGAATTAAATTATTTAGTTTCCAATTAGTTTTTAGCTTATTTTTCCATGGTGCTTTATTAAAAATGATTCTTATTGCATCATGATCTGAAAAGGATGCATTGACTACTTCTGCTTTTCTGCACTGGATTGTGAGGTTTTTATGCCCAAGTACATGGTCAATTTTTGAGTATGTGCCATGTACTTTTGAGAAGAAAGTATATTCCTTTTTATCCCCATTCAGTTTTCTCCAGAGGTCTATCATATGTGCCTTTTCTAAAATTCTGTTTACCTCCTTAACTTTTTTCTTATTTATTTTGAGGTTAGATTTATCAAGTTCAGAAAGGGGGAGGTTGAGGTCTCCCAATATTATAGTTTTGCTGTCTATTTCTTCCTGTAACTCCCTTAACCTCTCCTCTAAGAATTTGTATGCCTTACCACTTGGTGCATATATGTTAAGCAATGATATTGCTTCATTGTTTATGGTGCCTTTTAGCAGGATATAATGTCCTTCCTTATCTCTTCTAATTAGATCTATCTTTACTTTTGCTTTGTCTGAGATTAGGATTGCTACACCTGCTTTTTTTACTTTAGCTGAGGCACAATATATTTTACTCCAGCCTTTTACCTTAACCCTATGTGTATCCCCCTGTTTCAGATGTGTTTCTTGTAAACAGCATATTGTAGGATTATGGTTTTTAATCCATTCTGCTATCTGCTTCTGTTTTGTGAGAATGTTCATCCCCTGCACGTTCAGGGTTATGATTTCTATCTGTGTCTTTTTCTCCATCCTAATTCCCCCTGTTTATGCTTTTATTTCTCCCTTTCCCCTTCTCCTCCCCAACAAAGTTTTGCTTTTGACCGCCGCTTTCCTCAGTTAACCCTCCCTCTTTATTCCCCTCCCTTATCTAACCGTTACCCACTTGCTACTTCTCCTCTTCCTTCTGCCCTCCCCCCTCCCTTTTTCCCCCCTTTCCCTCCCACTTCCCGTAGGACAAGTTAGATTTCTAAACTTATCAGAGTATGTTATTCCCTTCTTGAACTAGATCAGATGACAGTAAAGCTCAAATACTGCTCTTCTCCCTCCCTTCTTTCCCTCTACTATAATATGTTTTTTTGCCACTTCCTTTGGTGTAATTTACCCTTTTCTACAACCTTCTTACCACTTCCCTCATAGCCCTCCCTTTATATCTCTTATTTATATTTTATATCTTTACATCAGTTAATTTATACAGGCATTCACAACCTATGTATATCCCTTTCATTTGTCACAATAGTTGTACCATTCACAAGAATGACTTATATATGTATATGTATATATATATATACATAAAAAACATACATAAGATGATATAATCCCACATAAAGATGTAAACAACCTAAGCTTATTGGTTAATGAAGTTTGTGGGGTTTTTCCCCCTGGTTACCTTTTTATGTCTCTCTTGAGGTTTGTATTTGGAGATCAAATTTACACACTTACTAGTTGTGTGACCTTGGGCAAGTCACTCTCTCTCTGTCTCTCTCTCTTGTCTCTCTTCCTCTCTCTCTTTCTTTCTTTCTCCAATTTCTTTCTCCAACTGTCCTGCCTTCCCCTGGAAAAAAATTGTCTTGACATGTAAATGGGAAAAAATAAAATATTGTTAAAATACAGCCATTTCCAAAACACACACACACATACACACACACACACACACACACACACACAAGATTAGAATAATACAAGGAATAAATTGAAGGGGGGCAATGTTGAGCTAGATAAAGGGGGGAGAAACACCTCAATGGACATATTTAATGGACAGATGAGATCAATATGCAGGCATATCTCAAAGATATTATGGGTTTCCAGAGCACTGGAACAAAGAAAATATTGAAATAAAGCTAGACATATGAATTTTTTGGTTTCCCAGTGTGTATAAAGGTTATGTTTACACTATGCTGTAGTCTAGTAAGTGTGTAATAGTATTACATCTTAAAAAATGTACATACTTAATTTTAAAAAATCATTGCTAAAAAGTCCTAACCATCATCTGAACCTTCAGCCATCTTTTTGCTGGCGGAGAGTCTTACCTTAATGTTAATGGCTGCTGCAATTTTAAAAAATAAAACAATGAAGCTTGATTCATTGATTACTTTCACTTGAACACTTAGAGGCCGTTGATGGGTTATTAATTGGCCTAATTTCAATATTGTTGTGTCTCAGGGAATAGGGACACCCTGAGGGGAGAGAGAGAGAGAGAGAGAGAGAGAGAGAGAGAGAGAGAGAGTGAGTGAGTCTGGTGAATGGAGCAATCAGAACACACATTTATCAATAATGTTTCCTGTCTTATATGGGTATTGATTGGGGCACACCAAAACAATTATAATAGTAACATCAAAGGCCACTGATCACAGATCACCATAACAGATGTAATAATAATAAAAAAAGTCTGAAACATTGCTGTAATTATGAAAAATGGGATACAGACATGATGGGAGCACATGTTGAAAAAGTCGTGCTGATTGATTTATTCAATGCAGGGTTGCCATAAACCTTTAATTTGTAAAAAAGACAACATTTACCAAGTGTAATAAATAAAGTGCAATAAGGCAATATGTCTGTAGTAAAAAATAAAAATTCTCTAAAAAATAGCTTATAGATTTAATGCATTAGAAACCAAAGTACCCATGGTTTGTAAAAGCAGAACTGGATAAAGTCAGAAAGTTTATTTGAAATAAAGAATAGGTTTTTTGAAATTAAAAAAATCTGAAGACAGGGAGATATACTTCCTTTCTTTTTAGTACATAGTATAAACTAGTTATTATAAAAATTATATGGTAGTGAGAAAGAATTATCATGCCAGAGAAGAAACAAATCTAAACCTATGGAGATTTAGAACTAGAGAAAGGGTCCATTACTTAAATATTTGGGGGGAAACTGGAGAGTGATATGGTAGAAAATAAGTGTGTAGTTCATTTCATATCATATGCCAGAATATATTCCAGCTGGATCATAGACTTACACATAAAAAAGAAAATAAACCTATACTAAAAGCTGGAAGAAAACAGAGTAATATATTTATCTCAACAAAGGAATGAAATTCAATTTAATCTTTTGCAAAATAAACTATTATAATATCTGTTTTGTATCTCCAAGTCAGAAATAAAAATAAAATATTAGGAAAAATAACAAGGCAAATATAAAATAAAATTTTGTTGTCTATAATATACAATGAACTTTTCCTGATTCAAAGTATGGAAATATTTCCTAATGGATATAGTAGTCAAAGTATATGAGAAATGATTTCACAGGGAGAAACAAATTATAACTCCTGGAAAAAATGTTTAACCTTCCTAATGATCAAATAGGTACATATTAAAATAATTCCAATTTACTACTTCATGCCCCAAGATATTTAAAAAGGACAAAAAGAGATAAATCTCAATGCTGTCAGGGCTGCATAAAGACAGATACACCCCAAATTTGCTATTAGAATTACAAATTAGTGGAGAACAATCTAAATCATATACTTCAAGAATTATAACAAAATGGTCATACTTGTTGAAATAATAATCCTGTTGGTAAAAATGTAGCATAAGAACATTAAAAAAGAAAATATATATATGTACATATATACATATATATATATATGTTCTGTCAAATCCATTTTAGCAGCATTACTTGTGATTAAAGTAATAGGATTCTACAGTTTAATGCTACTAATCAGTAAACATTTATTAAGAGCCAACTATGTGCCATGAACTATGCTAAATACTAGACATACAAAGCTGGGTGAAATAGTCCTAGTTTTCAGATTTCTTACATTCTAATGATGGAAAAAATATGTACATATATAAATACATGCAAGACATATGCAAAGAAATGTAAGGTAAGATTTGATGGGGGTATATTAGAATTGGAATTGGTGAGCAGGAAATGTCTGCTTCAGGAGATAACATTTGAGCCATCTTGAGAAAAGGGAAGGGGAAGGAGACAGAGGTGAGTAGGGACAGTATTCCAGTCATAGGAGGCAGCAAATGCAAAAACACACCAATTAGACTTGGAATATCATTTGTAAGGAATCACAAATAAGTCAAATAATAAGTCACAAATAAGTCAAATCACAAATAAGACTGGACAGTAAGATACATGGAGGTTTGTAATATGTAAGAAGTCTGTGGACGTGGAAAGGAGACAGTTTGTTATGAGTTTCAAATACCAAACAAAGGAGTTTATATTTTACTCTTTTTTAAAAAGTTTTAAAATTTGTTTTAAACTTAAGCATAAAATAAGTAAACAAACAAACAAACCATTGCCTTGTACAAAGCAGAACTTGAGAGGATTCA
The DNA here is from genome assembly GCF_011100635.1 of Trichosurus vulpecula. Taxonomy (NCBI): domain Eukaryota; kingdom Metazoa; phylum Chordata; class Mammalia; order Diprotodontia; family Phalangeridae; genus Trichosurus; species Trichosurus vulpecula. Next base: position 74,534,855 of record NC_050575.1, on the reverse strand, counting down.
AGATAAAGCAATAAATTTCTATTTCAAGAAAACCTATATAATAGATACCACACTTCTTTTTTCAAAGTTGTCCAACTTTGCTTCCTTGTATGTTTTGTTTTGTTCTCTGCTCTGCACTTTTTACTTGGCTTTTTCCCTATGTTTTATTCTAAGGGTAACAGGGAGCAACTACATTTAATCTTTGGCAACTGAGTGGAAGATGGAATGCAAACATAAGGAACATAAAAAATCTAAAGGCATGAAATAACACAAATGAATAAAGTAGAATCCAAAGATCAATACACTCATCAACTGTGACAATGAGTGTTATTGAGCTATTGTGCTCAGGGACAGAAAAAAGAATCTTCCAAAAATCAAGAAACAATACAATACAAAGAACTGAAAGCTGTTAGACTGCCTGGACTGTTTTTTTCCTATGTAAATTAGTTATAATTCCTGTTCTATTACATCTATAAAATTAAGGATAGGGATATGAACTATGATTTTATTGGCATAGGGAACTTCAGGAAGCAGCAGAAACTAATAAACTGATAATATGTATTGGTTTAGTTGGCCTTCCAAGGGTTTTCCAAGAAAACCCTTCTGTACTTCCTTTGATTTCTTTGCGTCTTTTCTATTTTAAATATTATTTATTTGTTTTAACATTCTTTTAAAATTCTGAGTTCTAAATTCTCTCCTGCCCTCCCACCACACTCCCTCCCCCAAGAAGGCAGCAATATATCAATTATGCATACGAAATTATACAATATCAAAAGTAAGAAAAATAAAGTGAGAAGATTATAGTTCAATTTGCATTCAGAGTTCATTATTCTCTCTGTGGAGGTGGACAGCATTTTTTTACATAATAAGTCCTTTGGAATTGTCTTGGGTTGCTGTCTTGGTCAGAATAACTAAGTCTTTCACAGTTGATCATCATTATGACATTGCTATTACTATGCATAATGATCCTCTAGTTCTTTTCACTTCACTTTGGGTCAGTTCGTCTAGGTCTTGCTATGATTTTTTTCTGAAGCACTCTATCACAATCATATACCACAGCCTGATCAGCCATTCCTCAATTGATGAGTATCCCTTTAATGTCCAATTCTTTGCCACCATAAAAAGAGCTGCTATAAATATTTTTTCATAAATCTGAGTTTATGTCTTGGTTTTCCTTGCCACCGCAATAGCTTTTTAAGGTCAAATTCTTTTACTGTTTTTTGCTCATTTTTCCAGCCTATTTTTTAACTTTGATCTTTATGTTAAAGTTGGTGTTTGCTCACCTGGATATGGAAAGACACTGTAGCCCAGCTTCAGGCTTTTTTGTGCTGATATTTTCAGAGCTAGTTCTGGGAGTCTGCAGTTTTTTGTTGCTTCCATTGTGGTGTGATCCTGGGAGAGATATGATCACCTGTCTTCTCGTCTGCACTCTGATCTTTACCTAGGAATGGACCCTGATGCCCTGTAGCCACAAGTACCAGTGTTCTCTGATTTTGAACTGTGACTAGGACTTGTGTCCAACCACAAGTACTCTTTTATGCTCTGGAACTGTGACCCAGAACTGGGTATGGGCAAGAAAGTTGCCTATCAACAACAACCATGCTCAGTGCTAGCAAAGGATCCCCTGTAATCTCTTTCTGACCAGTTTTCTGACTCCCCAATCATCTCTAGGCTAAGAACTTCTGATACTGCTTTTGTGTCACCTGTTGCTGCTGCCCTGTGTGTAGGCTCCAGACAGGCCTCCACACTAATGCCACAAACTTCTCCTCCTGACCTCTTAAGTTTTCTTAGACCAGAAAAATGTCTCACCCTGTTGGCTCTGCTGCACTAAAATTTGATTTGAGGTGTTATTTTAAAGTTTTTTGGAGAATAATGACAGGGTAGTTCAGCTGAGTGGCTATCCCTAATCCACCATCTTGACTCAGCCTCCCTTTGATGAAGCAGGTTGAAAAAATAATGTTGTGTTGCAATTACACTGTAACGTACGAAACTTGTGTGTGAAACCCTTTCAAGATTAGCTTTTCCCTATGTATCAGTTTTCATACCATTTAAATTCATATTAATATACACATGAAATGTAAATGTACAACATATGAAATGTGTTTATGTATTAATATTATTAGATAATATGAATTATAAAGTTAAGCTTATATTTATGTATTATATGTTATATAACATAATTTACATATAAGTGTAACATATTACAACATAAATACATAAAAATGTTTGTGTAATATTACTATATAAACATGTAATAAATGTACATATGGCTATAATTTATATATTTATATGAACTTAGATGGTAGGAAAACTGATATTTTGGAGTAAGATAATCTTTAAAGAACTTCACACTTAAATTTATTTATATTTGAGTATGAATAGAAGGCAATATAATTGTTTCTTCATGAAGAAGAGAGAGGGTAGAAATGTGTGTGTGCACATGTATACATATATTGTCATCTTTTAAAAGACCTAGACCTTTTCTGGATGCAACTGTTTAAAAATATTGTACTTCATGAAAATTTCAAGGTCCTTTCATGGGTAATTGTGACCACACTCTTAACCATACTATGAAGGTTGTAGCCTTACATAATAATTTTTGAAGTACTCTCTGTCTTCTCTATAAGATTCAGGTCCATTACATTCTTTAGATTATGACTACATTTAAGAAACTAATATGTCCAATTATAGTAGCAAAAGGATAAACAAAGATACTGAAAGGGAATAGAGAGGCAGGGAGTAACTAATAGGTTGTTGTAGATTTCTATGTGGTATTATTTTTACAATTTAAAATAGTTGCAAATTTAACTAAATTTGTTATATTGTTTAAAGTTAAGTTCATTGTAATTTTATTTTAGTAAATTTTAATTTTGATTAAATTTTTATTTTCATAATTTTTATCAATGCTGGCACTTATTTCATCACTGGAGATTTAAATTTCTTTATGATCTTTCATCCTGTGTAATTCTCTTTGACATTTTCTATAAATATTCTACTGAGGGCCCTCAAAATTTGCTGAAGACTATCCCTTTCTTTTTATTTTTTTTTCTACTATTTTGGAGACACCAATGTAGCACTTAACTTTTTGTCTTTTAATCTCTTGTTTTTACTATGCTAATCAGTATACCACCTGTTTTTTTCTCCCTTTCTCATCTCATCTCTCTCAGATGTCTTCCATCACTGTCTCCTCCATACTATTCTCAAATGAAGAGGTGATCCTTCTCTTTGTGAAGGTAAATCCTTCCACATGCACTCTTGATCTGGTTCTTTCTTGTCCTTTTTTTTTTTTTTGTCAAATTGACCCTCCATCAGCCTTACTCCCTCACTAATTTTCAATCACTCCTTATCTAATGGATATTTTCCTACTGCTAAAAACTCACCCATATCTTTCCTATCCATAAAAACAAAAAACAAAACAAAAAATCATCATTTGATACTGTCACTTAAAAGCCAACTATAATCAATTAGTACCTCTCCTCTCACTCTCCCTTAATCCCTTATTCTCATATTCTTGTATATCTCTTAATCCCAATCTCCCTTAATCTGATCTCTAGTTTTAGGCCTTATCATTCAATTGAAAATGCTCCAAATTCACCAAGTAATCACTAATTGCCTTTTCTCAATTCTCATCCTTTTTGACCTCTCAGAAGCATTTAACACTGTTGATCTTCAGGATATCCTCTCTATTGGTTTCTATGTTGCTACTATCCACTGGTTCTCCTATCTGTCTGACCGCTTCTCAGTTTCTTTTGCTAAAGAGTCCTTCAGGCCATGCCCACTAAATGTAGAAGTTCCCTAATGATTTGCTGTAACAACAATGTTGTGAGCAGCTGCTGTGGAGGCGAAAGACCAACAACAAGAGCACACAGGAGGGCTGCTAGTACAAGCTCTTTGTTCTGCTTTTCTAAGGAAAGCATATTTAAGGGGTTAACAATCTCACTTTAATTAAATATACATATATCATTCACCTAGGTCAGGGAAAAAGTCAGCACCCTGAACTTCAGAGCAAATACTAGCAGTAAAATAACATGTCAGCAAACAGATTTCTAGCTGTCTGTCCAAGTGATACATAAACAGGTACCAGAGAGAGAAGCAACAACATCTGGGTTTTCAAAGCTGGGGGGCTCCACGATTGTTACCCAGAGCCTCCTCTGATCAAATCACATGACACTCTTTCAGTGATTGAGAGCCCCAAAATAACCTCAAATCTTATATACCCTTCTCAGGGTCAGAGTGCTTCACAACCATGTAACTCAAACCCATGTGAAGTAGGCCTTCTTGTGGTTTAAGCAGGTCATTAAAGACTCTTGTTTCAATCAAAGAAACGAAGGCAAGGCTCATTAAAGGCACTTGATTACCTCACTTCTGAGAAGCACTCAAACAAAAAACAGCAAAAGGTGCAACTTTACTTGCCATTTGTAACAACAGTGCAGCTTGTAGCTTCTGTGGAGGTGTAAGGTCAAAACACCAGCACACAGGAGGGCTGCTAGCACAGGTTCTTTCATCCGCTTTTCTAAGGAAAGTAACTTAAAGGGTTTACAATCTCACTTTAATTAAACATACATATATCACTAACTTAGTTCAGGAGAAAAAAGTCAGCACCCTGAACTTCAGAGAAAACACAACCAGAAATTACAAGCAGAAATTAGAAATAGAGCAAAATAACAGAAATCAACAGGCAGGCTTTTATCTGTCTGACCAAATATATACATAGTTACCAGAGAGAGAAGCACCAATATCTGGGTTATTCAAAGGTGGGGGTGGGGGTGGGGCGGGGTGGGGCGGGGTGGGCCCGAGGCTCCTTAATGGCTACCCAGAGTCTCCACACTAACATTCTTCCAATGAATAAGCCCCCAACAAAATGCTAACCTTAGAGTATATGTATACTTCTTCAGGGTCAGATCACTTCATACCTCTCAAGGTTTTACACATCTTGAGCGTTTTACACCTCTCCTGACCTAACTAGCAAAAGGTTGTGGGCCTTCCTACAAACAAAGGCAAGACTCAGTCAAAGGCACTTGATTGCCTTAGTGCTGAGAAGCATTCCAAAAGAAAAGACAACAAAAAGTCCCACTTTGCTTGCCATTACATTCCACCCCTCCAAGATCCTTGGCATTACAATCTAAATGGCCATGGATCCCAGAACAAATAGAGGCACTATTGTTTTCAATCCCATGTAAAGCCAATCAGTAAGTGTAAAGATCTTTCCCATCCATTGAATAGGCTTCAGGTGGGGCCAACAAAGAGAGTTCTGATTAGAGAGGCCCACACCCTTTCACTAATCAGGTTTGAGGCCCCAGGCTGGTTAGCAAATTAGTTCCCTAATTTGAGAGAGGCAGGAAGCCCTCAGGGCCCTAAAGGGAGTTGCTAAGTCCAGAGCCAATGGTATGTGCCTGAGTTCTAATCAATAATATGACATCTAAGGACTGTATTAGAAGAGGTAACAGAGCTTAGAAGCTGAGAAACTGAGGACCAAGGAGGCAAAAGCTACAGAAACTGAGAAACAGAGGACTAGAAGCTAAAGAAAATGTGAAATGGAGAGCAGCAGGATTCAGGAGCCAAGGGCCAGTTTCCAGAGCATGCAGAGCAGAGAGTGCTGAACCCAAGAGGGAGTTTTGGAACTTGGAGTTAACGGAGCTGCAGGAGAGATAGAGTGCTGAGCAGGGACTTAGGATTTGTGAGTGATCTTCTTATGGGAGGGCCCTAGCATTGAGAGGAAGCACAAGTATGGTCTAGCTTGCTGCTATAATATTTTGTTGTAATCTTCCTCATTACTATAGCGAGGTGGGCTTATTAGTTTTGGAATGTTGTTGCCATGGTGTTGAATTGGGGGCATTGTTCCTTGGGTCTGATCCTTTGGAGTCTAAATAAATGTTATACTTCCTCTGCCTTCTGCCTAGAGAATTCATTATATTCTGTGATTCCAAACCATTCAGGCATGCTCAGGGTCCTCTTCGAGGTCATGAATTTTGTCTTAATGATATATCCCATCACATAATAACTTATTAGTAAGGTGGCCACATAGTCTTAAACAAAACATATCATTCAGTATATCTTATAGCATTTGTCAGAATAACCACACAGCACAAATAATTGTACGATAAACTAAATCATAACATTGATAGCAACATCCTTAAGCAAAATATCATTCAGTAGCATTCCCCAAAATACTTGTTTACACAAGCAAGGGGTCCCAGGCCAGGGTCTGCCCTAGCAGAACATATCATCCTTAAGGAGTGGCAGAAAATACAAAAACTGTACACCCCTAGGTCACAGCAAGTTACAATCTCCTCATTCAATACAAAGCATCTAAGTAAAGTCTTCTTTTCATTTTGACCTGAGGTCGACTTTCAAGTCCCATGTTTCTTCCTCTGTGGGCCAACTGCTCCCAGCTCTTGCCTGGATTAAAACACAGGCAACTCTCTGCTCCTGCTCCTTGTCTCAACTCACAGGGACTGCTCCACTTCAAGCTCCTCCTACTCCTGCCTGACAGTAGACCCCAGGGACTCCTGTATGAAGTTTCTTTTTCTGAGAAAGCAAAGCTCCACACACAGGCAGCTCTCAGCTCCTTTTCCAGGCTCCACAGAATCATAGTTACTGCAACTGGGAAACAGTAAACAAGTATCCCAAGCCCTATACTTTCCTTTTAATTTGAAGATCCTGCCAACTATGCCATTTTGTAACAACAATGCTACTTGCCACTACTGTGGCTGTGCAATATCAATGACACCAGCACACAGGAGGGTTGGTAGTACAGGTTCTTTGATCTGCTTTTCTAAGGAAAGCAACTTTAAGGGTTTTACAATCTCACTTTAATTAAACATACATATATCATTCACTTTGTTCAGGGGAAAGAGTCAGCACCCTGAACTTCAGAGAAAACAGAAACAGAAACTACAAGCAGAAATTATATAAACAGAACAAATAACACAAATCAACAGACAGGCTTCTGTCTGACCATAGCAATATATACATAGTTACCAGAGAGAGAAGCACCAACATTTGGGTTTTCAAAGCTGGAGGGCTCCTTAATGGCCACCCAGAGTCTCCACATCAACACTCTTCCAACAAGTGTGCCACACACCCCCAAATGCTAACCTCAGAGTATTTATACACTTCTTCAGGGTCAGAGCACTTTATACCTCTCCAGGGTTTCACACCTCTTGAGGGTTTTACACCTCTCCTGACCTAACTAGCAAAAGGGTGTGGGTCTTCCTAGAAACAGAAGCAAGACTCAGTCAAAGGCACTTGATTGCCTTAGTGCTGAGAAGCACTCCAAAACAAAAGACAACAAAAATCCCATTTTGCTTGCCCTTACACCATTACATTTGAAAGGCAAAACTCAAAGGCACTTTATTACCTTAGCATTCCAAAAAGAGAAAACAATAAAAAAAGTCCCACCCTAATTGCCATTACATTTGTCCTTGGACTTTTTCTCTTCTTTTCTCTATGCCAGGGATTCTTATCATGGGGTTGACATGAATCCATGGATATTTATCAGGGGAACCATTAACTAGGATGAGAAAACATATCTTTATTTTCACTAAGTAAATTGTAGAATAGCCAGTTTTTAGCAGTTCTAGCTCTTCCTGCCCACAACAAATTACTTTATTTTGTACAAAGTAGTGGCTGTTCTACAACTTCAAGTCTTAGAGAGTAGACTGGGTCATTTAGAATTTAAGTAATTTTCTTGGTGTTTATGTAGAGCAAGACTGTCCAAAATGTGACCTGGGGGCCAACTGAGGCACTCCTACAAGCATAGGAATTTACATAAATGCTTTAGTAAACAAAGCTGAGCTGCCACAGAGCTCTCACTAAAATGGCAAATCAAAATATACTGTCTATTGTTTCAATAAAAACATAAGGTTGGACAGCCCCGCTGTAGAGAGCATATATCATCAGTAGAATTCAAATCCAAGTGACTTTTGAGAGCGGCTTTCTAGCCACTTTGCTAATTGCTTCCTACATAGCAGATATTTAGGAAAACCTCATTGAGGTGAATTAAGTTATAATTACTTTGGTTTTCAGTGGAAATACAAATGGAGCATTAATGACTAATTCTTAAGATAGCTGCTACCAACTAGGTTATACTTTAGATTTTGGCATTACTGAAGATGCCAGCATACTTTATCAGGATACTTTATCTTAACCATTTTTTTGGTGTCATTTACCCTTTTGGCACTCTGTTGAAGCCTATGGAACCTTCTTAGAATAATGTTTTTGTAACATGACATAAAAGGTATTACAGAGGAAACTAGTTATATTAATATGTAGTTGTCAACATAGTAAAAAATTTCATGGACCTCAGGTTAAAAATTCCTACTCTAAGTGATTGAGAAGAGATTATTTTAATGATACTCTGTGATTTTGAGGACTTTCTAGTATACCTTCAATTATACTACCAAGATTCAGATATCTATTCCTTTGGATTACCAATTTCCTTGTTGACCTGTATCTTTCCTGATTCTACTTGGTAGGAAATATCATACCCTACAAAATGACAAGATCATTCATTTATTCAACTGATGTTTTTTGATGCCTATTGTGTGCATATCCCTGTTCTAGCATAGGTAGAAATTACATGTTCACTATCCTTATGGTGTTTATTATCTAGTAAGGTGATAAGGCAGACATAGACATGGATATATAATAAATAAAATATATAATTAGCCCATTGGAGAATTAAAGCAAAATGTGAAGTCAAAGGGTAAGGAAAATACTGACAGAGGGTATAATGGATGGAACAGAATTTGGTTTGGGTTTAATAGATGGCTTAGAATTCAGCAGATGAAAAAGGGAAAAGAGGATGTTCTGGCAGCAGGCATAAAACCAAGAATGTTTAGGGAAGTGTCATAGGGCAAGAAGAAAGCCAATTTGAATAGAATGTGGATAGAAAAAGTAAAATGGTGAAAGTTAGGGTGGTGCCATTCATGGAAATTTTTGAATATATGGCAAAATTTGAATTTTATTTTTTGTGCAATATTTGTGAGCCATTGAAGATTTTTGTGCTAAGCTAAATGGGTAGTAATGTGTTCCTTTTAATAAAGTGATAACAGTGGAAAAGAGAGTAGAAGATACTTAAGAGGCATGCCATAGAGTTAAAATTGATGGGATTTGAAAATTTGATGTTAGGAGAAACAAGAGAGAAGAAAAATTCAAAGATGATACTAATTTTCATAGATAATATCAGATGGAATTATTTTAGAATTTTATCAGTGAGAGGAGAGGAGAGAAATAGGAAAATATCTAGATGAGATAAAGAAAGCTCTTTTAGACTTTTTAGTCATTCAACATTTATTAGCCGCCTACTATATTTCAGGCTCTGTGCTAAGCACTGGTGATACAAAGAAAAGCCAAAACAGTTCTTCTCTGGAGGAGTTTATGTTCTATTAGTAGAGATAATATGCAAACAACTCTTCTTCCTGAAGAAAGCATGGAAATAAGGGTGTACTCTCTTTAAGTCAGAAGGAAAAAAAATCTCTTCCAAGCTTTTGTGTCATTCTCTGCCCTCTACAAGACACACAGTACTCAGCAATAATACTCTTGCTTAATGAGGAGAGTCAAATGCATCATGCTTGAATCCTGGGTAAAAGATTTGAGAATTTTCAGTCTATCTAAGTATCTGCCTCTGCCCCATCAGCTAAAATTGGTTATTTTTCTGGAGTCCAGGGAATACATTATTATTATTTAAAAAAAATCTCATTCAGGGAAGCCCTAAATACCATTCAATGATCCTCAAGGTACCATAATTAGTTTTACTCTAACAGGCAAAAACAATCTATTTTTCCCTTGTTGAACATACTTGCAACAGTGTTTTCTCAAAAAACAAAACAAAACTAAACAAATTCCAAAAACCAAAACCCTGTACCTTGGTGGGTCATTTAGTTCTCTCATTATAACCATCCATCCTGCTATATGACTTTGTTAGCGTTAAAATATGTCTTCTTATCACTATCGCCATTGTAATAAATGAGATAGCTGGAAATATCTCCCAAGGTTTACTTAGTTACACTCCAGGGGCTAGTTCATTTAAATAAACAAATAAATAAGCAAGCAAACAATTCTTTTAAAAGCCCACTTACCACAGCTTCAAGATGACAATCTCCAGGATGTTAATTAGGTTTGATTCTGTAATGAAAGGGACCATTCTCCACTATTGTTCTAGTCTGTTATGCAAAAACATCTATTCAATCTGTTGAAGTGTGTTTAATGCCCATGATTATATTTTGTGCTATATACAAGTGATAACATGGCATCAATTCAATCCAACAAGCATTTATTATGTGCCTGCTGTGTGTTAGAAACAAGACTGGTGTTGGGGATACAAAGACAATAATGAAAGAACACTTGCCCTCAAAGAGATTCTATTTCAACAGGGGAAACTATGGAAACAGATAAGCAAATGCATATACATAAATATATATTATATGAAGATATATACATGTAAAATGCATGTACATAAAAAGCAATTTTGAAAAGTATATGGAGAGAACTAAAAATTAGGGAGATCATGAAAGCATCTCGTAGCAGGTGCAGTTGAGCTGAGCCTTTAAGTTAGCTTGTTGTTCAGTTGTGACCAAGTCTTCGTGACCTCATCTGGGTTTTCTTTGCAAAGGTACTGGAGTGTTTTGCCATTTCTTTCTTCAGCTGATCTTACAGATGAGGAACTGAGGCAAACAAGGTTAATTGACTTGCCCTGGATCACACAGCTAGTAAGTCTCTGAGGCTAGATTTGAACTTAGGAAGATAAGTCTTCCTGATATCCACAGTGTAACCTAGCACTTGAAGATGACTTGGGATTCTAAAAGGCAGAGTTAAGGAGGAAGAACATTCTAGAACTGTGGGACAGCAAAGGAGTGGAGGCAGAAGATGAAATGCCATGTATTGTTGATAGGAATTAGTTCAGTTTGGTGGAAGTATAGAGGGTATGAGGAGGAATAATATGAACTCATTCTAGAAAGCAAGCTTGGAGCCATATTGATGAAAGGCTTTAAATGTCAAACAGAGTGGTTAGTAGCTAATGCTAGAAACAATAGGGAATCCTAGAAGGTTCTTAAGCAGGGAAGTCCCAGCACCGACCTGAAGTTTTAGCATGCCAAATTGGGTAGCTATGTAGAAGATGGATCGCGGAGACAAAGGACTGGAAACTGAGAGAACAATTAGGACAATACTGTGATGAAGGCCTGAATTAAGATGATATGGTGTGAATGACCCTTTTTTCAAGTACTTTCCACAAATTTTAGAAATTTGATTGATGAACTATGAAAAAAATTACTTTTCAATAGCTTCCTTCACAATGATGCTTTCTGAGTATTCATTCTTGTAGACATGTAGTCATATTTATCTACAATAAGAGCAATCATTCCTCTCATGACTGAACAGTCTTAACATCTGATTCTGAAACTTGAGCAATGTTAGGAAGTTGTTCAGGACTCATTTTGATTTTTTAAAACATTTCCTCATATTAGGCATATATGGTAGTAACTGAATATCGTACTTCTCCATAATGCATATTCATCATGGTGGAAAATGTTGAAATAACTCCCAAGTTTCTATTTAATATATCACTTTCAGAAAGCAAATTCAATAAATTGGTTGTGATTGGGCCCAGAGGGAGGATTTCTCTTTTGCTATAACTTGCAAGAGATGTTGTGGAGGTAGCAGATATTTGGCAGATGGCTTGATATCAATGTGGGAAAATTAAGTTTTAAGTGGGCTATGTAGTTTTTCCAAAGCAAAGATACTACTTCTGAATATATGGCACCACAGCTTTTGTGCAACACATTATTGTTTGAGTTTAGGGAGATAAATTATTCCTAAAGGGATTTCAGGGTGACCTATTTCCAGACAGTGTATCATGTTAATTTAGAGTCCTTTCTTTGAGAGATAGAGGTTGTGACTAGAAATCAGTAAAAGGGCTCTAATACTAGTTTTGTGGCTGTCTAACTATGTGACCTTGAGTTAGGTACTTAACCTCTCTGTTTTTCAATTTTTTTCCAACTACGAAACATAGATGTTATTTCCTCTTGAATACCTCAAAGGAATATTTATGAGGCTAAATCTGATGTTTCTATGGTAAAAGGAGGGCATTTGAAGTCATTTTTTAAATGGGTGAGGTGTTCTGTGAGCTAATAATTTCATGATCACAAGGGACTATGGGTGAGAAATCTAATGCAAAACTACAATTGCCCTCTAATTTATATCATTAAAGAGTTGTTTGAGGGTATTGGAAGGTTATGTATTCAGGATCATACAACCAGTATGTGTCAGAGGCAGTGCTCAGAAACCAGGTGACCCTGATTATGAGGATGACTCTTTAACCTTTATGCCATGCAAACTCTCATCCTCTTTTTTGGGGCATGTATGAGGGATTGCTTCCATAAATCAAGCTAGGTAAATTCCTATCATATCATATTGTTCAATTATCATAAAGAAGTCAGGTCATTATCTCTCCCTTCCCTTTCCACCAAGGAAAGTATAGATATTGTTTGTGAACCTTTAGAAAGGGAAGCAATGCTGTGAGCCAGAATTCATTCTCCAATAGCACACTGTGATCACCTAACCATTTCTTTATTTTTTTTTCCCTAAAGAAGCAAGGTATTGTTATAGTGATAGTATGATGCTGATTTCAGTTAGGCAAAGTTTCTCACAATACTGTTTCAGAAAAGATGGAAAGATCCTTTTTATATGGTAAAATATCTATATAGATTTGAAACTGGTTGAATGATGGATTTGCAGAATACTAATTAATTAATCAGTATAAACCAGGAGAGAAGACACTAACAGAGCTCCACAGAACTGTGTCCTGGGCTTTATTCAGAGTGCTTTTAGTGATGATTTGGATCAAGGCATAGATGGCATGCTTATCAAATCTGTTGATAACACCATGCTAGGAGGTAAAGCTTATACATTAGATGAATATCAGTTTATTGTACTGTTCTTTTAAAGTTTGTTTCTGAGTTATTTGTTCAGAGTTCTAAAAGAGTTGCTCTGAGAGATAGTTGTTGTGGGAATAAGAGTTTTGGGACAATGAGTTTCTAGGTTTCTAGGGAAGTAGTTAAATAAATTATAGTATATGAATGTTATGGAATATTATTGTACCATAAGAAATAATGAAAGAGATGGATTAAAAAAAACTGGGAAAACTTGTATGTATTTAGGCACAGGGAAGTGAGCAGAACCAGAAGAAAGCTCTATATGATCACTAAAATATGCAAAGGGAAACAACTTTGAAAGACAAGAAACTCTGGTCATTGTCATTGATCCTGACTACAGAAGACTGATAATGAAAACTACATCTCATTTCTTTGCACTAATCATCAATTACTTCCTCATGTTCTTTCTTTCAGACTCAGTACTATCTAATTTAGTTCTGGTGAGATAGGAGAAAAACATATCTTCTTACTACCTGTAGCAACAATTTGGCTGGTAGCTGTTGTGGGGTGTAAGACCACATAAGACTAGCAACAAGAGCTGCCAGCACAGCTTCTTTTGATCTGCTTTACTAAGGAAAGCAACTTTAAGGAGTTAACAATATCACTTTAATTAAACATCCATATACTTATATCATTCACTTAAGTTCAGGGAGGAAAAGATCAGCCCTCTGAACTTCGAGGCAAGTACAAACAGAAATTACAGAAATCAACGACAGACCTTGTCTGACCAAATCACAATACATAGTTACCAGAGAAGAACCAATGGGTCTGGGTTAGCAAAGCCGGGGGCTGGTTATGGCTCACCCAGAGGCTCAACACTCCTTCCATGAGTGTGCCCCCAAAAGTCAAATGACAACCTTGGATCTTATACACCATCTCAGGGCCCTGGGGCACTTGATTACCTCAGTGCTGAGAAGCACTCAAACAAAGAGCTGTGAAAAATCCCATTTTGCTGGCCATTCCATTTGAAAGGCAAGAATCATTAAAGGCCCTTAAGAGAAGAATAGCAAAAAGCACTGCCCTGATTACCATTACACTACCTGAAATAGGCTCTAGGGACCATTTATGCATACTCCATTATATAACTTCTTACAGCATATGTGTTGGGGGACAAACATGCAAGGTGGTGTATGGTGAGGGATTGAATTAGACCACTCAATTATCAGGGCTAGTACCCAGTATTGCTCCAGTACTACCCATATAAGTACTCTCTTTAGCATATTTATAAATATATAGGGATAATTATTAAATGAAAATATTTCCTTAAATTTTTCAAGATTACATGAGTTGACCTGGGAATGCATTTGCTTTCAAAACTTGACTCTGTTATTTATTGCCTGCGCAACCTTGGATAAATCTTACAACTACTCTGGGCCTCGGTCTCTTCAGTTAGAAAATAAGGAAACTGAGTTAGATCTTTTGTGAAATTTTCTCAAACTCCAAGTCTTAAGATCCTATGGCGTATGTCGACTCACTGAGGACAGTAATATGTGTTCTTAACCCATCCTCACTTATATTGAATTTCACTTGTTTTTTTGACGTGTTTTTGGTTGTTTTCTTCTCTTTAAGTTCAAGGATCATTGTCCTTAACAATGAATACTGAAGCAGTGGTTGATTAGTTTTGCATTTGCTTCGTTTGATTTTATGAATATTCCATTCAATTCGTGTAGTTGTTCTATCCCTTCTTTCCCCGTTTCCCTAAAGAAAAAAAAATCCTATAATCCAACTTTCTGATGACTTCCCAATACATCATTTAATTTCTCATTCTGGCTTTGTTAGCTATAACATACTCCCACCATGACATTTCTCTTATTTCCCCTTCTTTAATCTTCATCCACACCCTCCTCTCCACTTCTTCTGCCAGTTTGTAGCTTTCTAATGAGGAGCATATCGTTTTCTTATATAATACTAGACCTTTGTCCCCACATAATCTATTCCTTTTGAATAAGTTATACCCTTCTAGTTCCATATTCTAGTGATGGATCATATTTTAACAAGTCTCAGTTATGAGCCAAAGTTTAGCCATCCTGTCAAGTGGAGTATTAGAATGTGCATGACTAATGAGTCTCATTTCTACATGGCTATGTCTTTTCGGAGTCCCATTTTGAAGTTCATCAGTTAAAGAAAGATTAAGGATCTACATCTTGTCAGTAGAGAGGGAGGCACCTTCAGCTCTCCTCTGTACTTTGCACTGAATTAATTTCCCTGAATTAAGGAGGTATATTGGTAGAGGTCACTGATTACATGCTATTATCACAACTTTGAAGTCAGACCTTTAACCAGCTTTCTTTAAATGCTCTTGCCTTTTCCCCATGCCAATTATTTATAACATCATCCCACAATTTCTAATCTTTAGAATTCCTTAGCAATTCTAAGGATTCAGGTATCTCAGCCTACTTTTTGTGGAACACGTTCACAGACCAGAGGTGTGACATTGAGGTGTGTGCAGATAGTTCCTGTGCTATTCATTGAATCTAAAGGAAGCCAAATGTGTTCTCACAGGAAATATCTGTGCACAGTGTTTCAGATTTCACAGTGTTAGTTTATTAACACATCTCAGAAATGGTAGGCCAATATTCTTGATAAGCTTATAATTCTTTAACAAAAAATCAAAGTGCTTAGGCTTTCAGTTGAACTCATCTTAAAGATTTAATTTATTTTGTACTTGCTATATTGTCAAAGAAATATATTTCTTTTTAGTGTTTTAAGTAGAAGTGGAACACTGATTTAAAATAATAGTAATATGTTGATTAAAAACTGAAGCTAAACACAGAGCAAAAGCCAAAAGATTTTGAAAATATCCTGAAAATTACCCTTCCTCACTTAAGTACTTGACTACTAGGTGAGAAAGAACATCAAGGAAACAGGAAGATGATTTGGATCAAGATGAAATCACTTTGGCAGATTTGCTTTTCTTTTTAATCATGTGGCAACATTCTCACAAGAAATGTTGAAAATTCAAGCATACAAATCAAAGAACAGATGAATCTAATGTAACTGTCTGAATAGGAAACCCTCACCTCACCACCTCACCTAAATTATATTGCAATTAGAATTAAACATATTTAGTTAAACCTTGACAGACATCTGTATTTTTTACACATTGGTCCAGACATTTCTGTAGCCAATGCTATTCCCAAGAGAAGGATAAGGTAAACAGCAATTATAGCAATTCCCCAACACACACATTTTGTAACAGCATAAGTGTGGAAGAATTACTTTTATCAATATTATCATTCCTGGGAGTGTGGTTCTAAAATGCAGAAATGTGTTGTTGCACACATTTGAGTATGAAATTCAATGATAGTGCCAGCAAAGGTAGATGAGCAGAACAAGTAGGTCACCTATGTATCAAAGTTCTATTACCTTTACTTTGGCACATCTAAGAAAATTGAGAGTGGTCCAGAAGGTATCACTAAGCATGATTTTTTTTTTCTGACCTCTTAATATGGATTCATTGTCTTTTCTCTCTTTTTTGAGCTCTAGTCATGCATCTCCAGCTGCCTTCTTTACATTTCAAGCTTGATATGCTCATAAGTATATTACATTTAAGCTGTCCAGAATAGAACTAATTGTCTATCTCCCTAAATCCATTTAGTTTTTGAACTTCCCCATATTCATTGAGGGAACCACTATCCTACAAGGCATCTAAGTTCAAAACCTCAGCATTATACTTGACTCCTCACATTTTTTTACAGCACATAACCAATCAAGTGCCAGATCTTATCTTTTCCACCCATCACATCCATGCCTTTCTTTCTAACCTCTAACTGAAATTTAGCATTTATTTCAATTATGAAAAGAAGCAACAAAACATTATTCTGTGAAGGGATCCATGGACTATAACAGGCTGCCAAAGGGACTCATGACACGAAAATATGTTAGGAACCTCTGGTTCAGACTAAAATGGAGCTAAAAAGCATTTCTTATTTACTGCTTTGCTCCTCATACTCCATCCCCTATGGCACTGATTATGAGAGTTCAAAAGCTGATGTTGTCTCCTAATAAATGAATTTATTACCTCATCTGCCAACTGATTATACCTTAAAATCAGAATAAGTATGGCAAATGGACATGGGGGATTTATTAGATTTCAGAAAGTATATAAGTAAGAATCTACTACTTATAACTTTGGGGAGGTGAAATACCCCCTCCCTGGGACTACTCAATTACAATTCAATTTTGATGAATGACCTTATAACTTATAAGAAATAAAACCTTAAAACATGGACTCAGGAATTCACTCAGATTGGCCTATCAAAGAGCTTGTTGGAGCCATGGAGATATTGAGAGCCATGACAGCTGTTCCTGGTGTTATAATGTATCTCTTTTACCCAAAGAGAGAAGGGATTTAGGAGGGACCAGAGGAGAAAGTCCAAAGTCTGAGATGGCCCAGTAGGAGGTGTTAGGTATAGACTATGAGAGTCTTGATTCTATTTCTTTCATTTCGAGTGGGGGGAGTTAAGAGAACACAGAACCCTCCCTTCTCCACTGTGAGACCTGTTGATTATATATACTTGGGTGTGTACATACTCACAATCAAACAGGAGAGACACAAGCAAACAAATATGTATAGAGTATATAGAGGATATATAGGAGACAAATAAGAAAAAGAATGTGCTAGAATCAAATCCAACAGAAGCCATAGTGCTATGCTGGAGGTGGAGCTAAGAAGGTGGAGTGAAAACAGCATCTTACCGGAGCTCTCTCACAAGTTCTGTCAGATACCTCTAAAAAGTGAATCTGAGCAGATTTGAGAGAGTACTGAGTGGGGCAAATTTACAAGGAAGGAGAGTCCACAAGGTTGACAGGACAGATCTGTAGGCTGGGAGAGTGCCTGTGTGGAGCTGCACCAAACCATACCAAAGTTGAAGCACTGAGGAAACCAGCCAGCAATCCCAGCTGGGAGAAAGCTGGGCATATGAAACTGGTGGAGATACCCAAGCTTCCCAGCACAGGAAGGGAGTCTGTCGAAGCCATGGGAGGCCACAGTGCAGTGCCTGAGGCCATGAGACTTCTACTCCTGAGGCTTGCAGCCCAAAGGTTTGAAACTAATCTTCTTAAACTTCCAGCAGTCATAATGGCCTGGTAAATGGCTCTCATCCCTCCCTCTCTCACCCAGACAATACCTCAGGAAAAATCCTACAAGAGAAGAGCCAGACATGTGGCTTCAGTAGCCAAACAGTGGGAATTCGTGAGTCCCAGAAGGGTGGAGCCATCAAGGGTCAATACCAGGAACCCAGATGTGCCTTTGTACAGCTAGGGGAAGTGGCAAGCATCGACAATGGCTGTGACCACCCATGCTGGAGAGCAGCCCCAGGGGAAGAGGAGACTTCTGGCAGCCAGATGACCCCTCCCCCACACTTTAGGAAACCAAAGGCCATAATACACAAAGCCAGTAAGTAGGCTGACAATTCCTAGAACAAAAAACCTGGGACAGAGCTCCCTGAACCCCCAAAGCAGATATCCACTTTAAAACCAGGAAAAAGCTAACTAACATGAAGAAGAACCCAAAAAACTGAGGACCATTAATTCTTTTTATGGAGACAGGGAAGATCAAAATACCAATTCAGAAGAAGACAGCATTGACACTATACCCACATCTGACACCTCAAAAGGGAATGTGAACTGGTTTCAAATTCAAAAAGCATTACTGGAAGAGCCAAAGCAGGATTTTAAAAACCAAATTAGGAAGGTGCAAGAAAAAATGGAAAAAAAATCACTGATGAGAACAAATTTTTAAAAAGTAAAATCGGCAAAATTGCTAAGGAGATTCAGAATCTAATTAGAGAAAGTGACACCATGAAAGATAAAATCAACCAACTGGAAAAGGAGATGCAAAAGCAAAATGAAGACAGTGATTCATTAAAAATTAGAATTGAGTAAGCAGAAGTTAATTACTCTATGAGGCAACAAGAAGTAGTCAAACAAAATGTAAGGAATGAAAAAACAGAAAAAAATGTGAAATATCTGATTGGAAAAACAATTGACCTGAGAAATAGATCCAGGAGAGACAATTTAAGAATTATTGGTCTACCAGAAAGCCACAACAACAACAACAAAAAGAGCCTGGACAGTATCTTCGAAGAAACTATCAAAGATAACTGTACTGAGGTGCTAGAACCAGAGGGGACAATAGTCATCAAAAGAATCCACCAAACACCCCCTGAAAGAGATCCCAAATTGAAAACTCCAAGAAATATTATAGCCAAATTTCAGAATCATCAAGTCAAGGAGAAAATACTGCCAGCAGCCAAAAAGAAACAATTCAAATACTGTGTAACTACAGTCAGGATCATTCAGGATCTTTCAGCTTCTACATTAAAAGACAGGGGAAATTGGAATATGATATTCTGAAAGGCAAAGAAGCTTGGACTACAACCAAGGATGAACTACCCAGCAAAATTGACCATAATTTTTCAGGCAAGAAGATGGACATTTAATGAAATAAGGAAATTCCTGACCTTCCTGATAAAAAGGCCAGAGCTCAATGGAAAATCTGATCTTCAAATACAAAACTCAAGAGAGACATAAGAAAGTAAACAGGGGGAAAAACCCCACAGACCTTGTTAATCAATAAAGGCAAATTGTTTACATTCTTATATAGGATTTTGTTGATTTATATATGTTATACATATATATATATATATATATATATATATATACATATATGTAATGTATATATATATATCAATCTTGAGAATAGTACAGTTATTATGACAATTGAAAGGGACACACATAGACTGTGGTAAGGAGGTAGTAGAAAAGGGTAAATTATATCACATGAAGGGGCACAAAAACATATTATAGTAGAGGGAAAGAAGGGAGGGAGAAGAGTAGTAAATGAGCTGTACTCTTATCAGATTTGGTTTGAGAAGAAAATAAAATACTCTGATAAGTATAGAAATCAAACTTATCCTACAGGCAGTAGGAGGGGAAAGGGGAAAGAAAAGGGGGGGTGGTCAGAAGTGGGGGAAGAAGCAGCAAGGGAAAAATGGTAAGAAAAGGGAGAGGAATCAAGAGGGAGGGTAAAGTGAGGAAGGTGTTTGTCAAAAGCAAAACTCTTTTGAGGAGTCAAAGGCATTAACAGGGAGTGGGGGTGGGAATAGGATGGAGAAAAGACATAGCTTGTAATCATAAACACGAATGTGAATGGGATGAACTCACCCATAGAACAGAGGCAGATAGCAGAATGGATTAAAAACCAAAATCCTACAATAGGATTTACAAGAAACACATCTGAAACAAGGGGATACACACAGGGTGAAAGCAAAAGGATGATGTAGAATATATTGTGCTTCAGCTAAAGTGAAAAAAGGAGGAGTAGCAATCATAATCTCAGACAAAGCAAAACAAAGAAGGATCTAATTAAAAGAGATAAGGAAGGATACTATATCCTGCTAAAAGGCACATATATGTATCAAGTGCTATAGCATGCAGATTCTTAGAGGAGAAGTTAAGGGAATTATAGGAAGAAATAGACAGCAAAACCATACTAGTGGGGGGCCTCAGCCTTCCCCTCTCTGAAATTTATAAATCTAACCTCAAAACAAACAAGAAAAAAGTTAAGGAGGTGAATAGAATTTTAGAAAAGGCAGATATGATAGACCTCTGGAGAAAACAGAATGGAGATAAAAAGGAATATAATTTTTTTTCTCAGTGGTAAATGGCACATACTCAAAAATTTAACATGTACTAGGGCATAAAAACCTCACATTCTAGTGCAGAAAGGGAGAAATAGTCAATGCATCTTTCTCAGATCATACCACATAAAAATTATTTGTGATAAAGGATCATGGAAAGATAAACTAAAAATTAATTGGAAAGTAAATAATCTAATCCTAAAGAATGAGTGGGCCAAAGAACAAATCATAGAAACAATTAATAACTTCATTCAAGAGAATGACAATAATGAGACAATATACCAAAACTTATGGGATGCAGCAAAAGCAGTCCTTAGGGGAAGTTTTATATCTCTAAGTGCTTACATGAATAACCTAGATAAGAAGGAGATCCATGAAATAAGCATGCAACTGAAAAAGCTGGAAAAAAAAACAAATTGAAAATCCCCAATTAAATATCAAATTAGAAATACTGAAAACCAAAGGAGAGATTAATAAAATTGAAATAAAGAAAACTATTGAACTAATAAATAAAACTAAGAGCTGATTTTGTGAAAAAACCAATAAAACTGATAAACCCTTGGTCAATTTTATTTAAAAAGACAGAAGAAAACCAAATTATTGGTGTCAAAAAAGCAAAGTGTGAATTCACCTGCACTGAAGGGGAAATTAAAACAATAATTAGGAATTATTTTGTCCATTTCTATGCCCATAAATATGATAACCTTAGGGAAATGGATGAATATTTACAAAAACACAAATTGCCCAGGTTAACAGAAGAGGAAGTAAATTACCTAAATAACCCCATCTCAGAAAAAGAAGTTGAGCAAGCCATCAATGAACTCCCTAGGGAAAAATCTCCAGGGCTAGATAGTTTTACATGTGAGCTCTATCAAACATTTAAAGAACAATTAATTACCATACTTTATAGACTATTTGGGAAAATAGATGAAGAAGGAGTCCTACCAAATTCTTTTTATGACACAAATATAGTACTAATACCTAAAGCAGGAAGAGTCAAAACAGAGAAAGAAAATTATAGAACAATTTCCCTAATGAATATTGATGCAAAAATTTTAAATAAAATATTAGCAAAAAGGTTGCAGCAGCTTATCAGGAGAATAGTACACTACAACCAGGCAAGATTTATTCCGGGAATGCAAGGCTGGTTCAATATTAGGAAAAGTATCAGCATAATTGATCATATCAATAACAAAACTAGCAGAAACCATATGATCATCTCAATAGATGAAGAAAAAGTTTTTGACAAAATAGAACACTCATTCCTATTAAAAACACTAGAAAGCATAGGAATAAATGGAGCCTTCCTTAAAATTATAAATAGCTTCTACCTAAAACCATCAGCAAGCATTATATGTAATGGGTATAAGCTAGATGCATTCCCAATAAGATCAGGGGTGAAACAAGGATGTCCATTATCACCCCTATTATTCAATTTGGTACTAGAAATGTTAGCTTTAGCATTAAGAGAAGAAAAAGAAATTGAAGGAATTAAAATAGGCAAAGAAGAAACTAAATTAAGGTTTGCAGATGATATCATGATTTACTTAGAGAATTCTAGAGAATCAAGTAAAAAAACTACTTGAAATAATAAACAACTTTAGTAAAGTTGCAGGATATAAAATAAACCAACATAAATCCATGGCATTCCTATACATTACTAACAAAGCCCAACAGCAAGAAATAGAAAGAGAAATTCCATTTAATGTTACTGTAGACACTATAAAATATTTGGGAGTCTACCTGCCAAGACAACCCCAGGGTCTATATGAACACAATAAAAAACACTTCTCATACAAATAAAGTCAGATCTACATAAATGGAATAACATCAGTTGCTCGTGGCTAGGCTGAGCTAATATAATAAAAATGACAATTTTACCTAAATTAATTTACTTATTCAGTGCCATACCAATTGAACTACCAAAAATTATTTTACAGAGCTGGATAAAATAATAACAAAAATCATCTGGAAGAACAAGAGATCCAGAATATCTAGAAAATTAATGAAAAGAAATGCTAGGGAAGGTGGCCTAGCCATACCAGATATCAAACTGTACTTTAAAGCAGTAGTCCTCAAAACTACCTGGTACTGGCTAAGAAACAGAGCCATGGATCAGTGGAATAGTTTAGGTACATGAGATGGAGAAGTCAATGACTATAGCAATCTACTCTTTGATAAACCCAAAGAATCCAGTTTCTGCACTAAGAATTCAATATTTCACAAAAACTGCTGGGAAAATTGGAAAATGGTAGGGCAGAAACTGGACATAGATCAATATCTTATTCTGTATATCAAAATAAAGTCAAAATGGGTTCATGATTTAGAAATAAAGGCTGATACTATGAGCAATTTGGGAGAGTATGGAGTAGTTTACCTATCAGATCTGTGGGAAAGGGAGGAATTCATGACCCAATAAGAGATAGAGAGCATTACAAAATGCAAAATAGCTAACTTTGATTATGTTAAACTGAAAAGTTTTTATATAAACAAAGCCAATGCAACAAAGATTTGGAGGGAAGCAGAAAATTGGGAGAAAATCTTTACAACCAGTGTCTCTGATAAAGGCCTCATTTCTAAAATATACAGGGAACTGAGTCAAATTTATAGGAATAAATGCCATTCCCCAATTGAGAACTGGTCAAAGGACATGAATAGGAAGTTTTCAGAGGAAGAAATTAAAGATATCTATAGCCATATGAAAAAAATGCTCTAAATCATTATTGATTAGAGAAATGCAAATCAAAACAACTCTTAGGTACCACATCTCTCCTGTCAGATTGGCTAAAATAACAAAACAGGAAAATGATAAATGCTGGAGAGGATGTAGGAAAATTGGAACATTGTTACATTTTGGTGGAGTTGTGAACAGATCCAGCCATTTTGGAGAGCAATTTTGAACTATGCCCAAAGGGCTATAAAAATGTGCATACCCTTTGACCCAGCAATACCACTCCTATGGCTGTATCCCGAAAGATCACAAAAGTGTGAAAGGGACCAGTTGTAGCAGTAATTAAGGCAGGCTTTTAGTACTTATTTAATCAAGTGCCCTTGAAGAAATTGGCCTTTGTTTCTTTGATTAAACTAGGAGTCTTTGATGACATCCTTGACTCAAGGGAAATCCTAATTTACATGGGTTTGAGTCACATATTTGTGATGCCAGAAGCTTTTAGGCCATGTGGATTTAAGTCACATGTCTGTGACCCTTTTAGGTCATGTGGGTGAGTCGCTTGTGTGATGCCCTTTGACCCTGAACAGAATATATAAACTCAAGAGGTTGATGTTTTTACTTTGGACTCTTAGTGACTGCAATAGTGGCATGGGACTCCGGGCAGCTGCTTTAAGAGCCCTTCGGATCCTAAAACTAGGTGTTGATGCTTTCCTGGTAACTATGAATTGTGATTTGGTCTGTTTATATTGTGTATGTTTATAATTTGTTTGTATTTGCTCTGAAGCTCAGGTTGTTGGCTTTTCCTCCTGAACTAAGTGAATGATATTTAACATTGCTTTCCTTAGTAAAGCAGATCAAAGAACCTGTGTTAGCATCCTTTTGTGTGCTGGTTGTTGTTAGTTTTACACAGCCAACCTGAAAGCCGGATTGTTGCTATACCTGTATGTACAAAAATATTTATAGTAGCTCTTTTTGTGGTAGCCAAGTATTGGAAATCAAGGGGATGCCCATCAATTGGTGAATGGCTAAACAAGTTGTTGTATATGAATGTAATGGAATGCTATTGTGCTGTAAGAAATGCGGAAGATATGGACTTCATAATAACCTGGAAAGACCAACATGATATGATGCTGAGTGAGAGGAGCAGAACCAGGAGAACATTGTATACAGCCCCAGACATATTGATTCTGTGATGATTAACTTTTATGGATTTGGCTCTTCTCCGCAATACAAAACTCAAAGACAGCTCCAAAGGACTCATGATGGAAAAAGCTATCTACATCCATAGAAAGAACTGTGGAATCTGAATGCAGATTGAGGCAAACTATTCACTCCCTTTTTTTTTCTCTTCTTTTTTGGTTTTGTTTCTTCTCTCTCGTGATTCATTCAGTTGGTCATAATTCTTCTTTATAACTTGACTATTGTATAAATAAGTTCAATGCAAAGGTTTATATAGAATCTATGTCAGACTTGGTGGGGAGGAGTGAGGGGAGGGAGGGGAAGAAAATTTGAAACTAAGAACATGTAGAACTGAGTGTTGTAAACTAAAAATAAAAAATCTAAAAAAAACCCCAGTAATGCTAATATGAATAATGCAACCATTTCAGGAGAATTTATTATTCTCACTAATCAGGATTTGGTCCTATTGCCTTAAAAGAAAGACGGACACTTCAGGAAAAGAAGAGGTAAATTCTGAAAGAGGTTAAAATCAGAACAAGTTTAGAGCAAAAACTTTTGTCTGGGAAAGTGAAGGGATTCTTGGATAACCTGAGGGTAACATTTAGGTGCTCAGCTGGGAGAGACAGGAAGGAGCAAAGATGAACAATGACCAACTTGCCCCTGGACACAGGTTCTGAGCTGAGGCTAAGAGATGCCATTATTTATCTAGAGTTCATTCTTAAACCAATAACAGGTTGACATTGTTAATGCTCATGTTAGGAAAGAAGCTGATTTTTTCCAGTCAGGGATTATACAAACCCCTGAAGGTCAGGTAAGAGTGGGATCTAGTCAATCTTCAGTCAGCTTTCTACTGCACATTTCAGAGTACATGATTTTATTCTTTTAAGTGATGTGGTAGAAGCTATTTTTTTCATACATAGGAGCTATAATGTCTAGAAAACATAAAAACTCTCTTATGTGTTACACATGAAACTCTAAATATATTTTCTTTCTCTGGCTTTTACTTCTGTTTTATGTGAAAAACATAACAATGAATATGACTATGCAGGAAGTACTACAGGTAATACTACAATAACACAAGAATAAATGTAATTTAAATTCTTGGCTTGAGAAGGTCTAAGGTTCCAGTCCTGAAGGTAAGACTTTAGGTAAGCCACTTAACCTTTCTCACTTTCAGTTTCTTCATCTATAAAATAAGGGGGCTGAACTATATAAACTCCTAGGCCCTTTCCAGCTTGAAATTGTTGATCCTTTGTAATTAAGAACATGGTTTTGGGGGTATTATTTGTACTTTCTGCTAATTTCCAGAGTTTTTTTTTTGTTTTATCCATTGGTACTTGTTTTGTTAAGGATAGTCATTAGGCTGAAACATAAGAGAAAAGAATAAGATAAGTCAGAGATCATTAAAATTCCAACTGTCTGGAAGAAGAGCAGGCTTATTTAGTGCCTGCAATACAAGGTTGATCAATAGCTGAGCCCTAAGGCAAAGCACACCATTCACTTTTGATCAGGAATAAAAACAGCCAGACATTAAGGACTGATTACAAGACAGCAGTTGACTTGTACTGCTCTTGGTACTTTCATCTTGAACATGGTATTTGTTTGCCTCATTTCATGGGTAATGAAAATAATGATTATAATGACAACGTTACAGATGCAAGCCAGATAGACAATACTGCCAAAAACGTTGTAGAGGCAATCTAAAGAAAATGAGAATCTGCCATGATTATATCTAGCTTTAGATCTGAGACTTCTCTGTGTGCGGTGTCAGAATTAAACTGGGCAATCAACAATAGCGATGGCTGCTGGAGCCAATGTACCAACCCCAAGAGATCTGGATATTAAAAAAAAAGTTGTAGTCTAGGTTCTGTTAGTCATATATCCAACAGGTCATAGTGTCACAGAACTGTGAGGGAACCTTGGAGACAATTAAGTCTGACAATTGGTTGTCCTTCATTCTGAAAGAGGACCAAAATGATGTCACTATGATAGAGTCAAGTTACAGTGTATTCTATGGTGGTTGATCAGACCAATAGGAGCTTGGAACGCTCTACCACAGGTTGGGCAAAAATAGTCCATGTGATTATTTGGGGAACATTCTCTAAATCTGCACATCCTATGATATATTTTTCTCTTTTGAGCTACTTCAATTCTGTTTTGTTTATAGAGCACAGCACCTTTTCTGATGAGGGCATGCCACACTGGGCAGTCCTGTGTCAATGGATCCCATGTCACACAATCAATTCTAAAGCTCTTAAGAGGGACATTGAGAGTCTCCTTGTATCATTTTTCTGACTGCCAAATGAGTGCTTGCCCTGTATGCATTCTCCATTAAATAGCCTTTTTGGCAAGCATACACTTGGCATTTGAACAATGTGGCCAGCCCATGAGAGTTGCAGTCTGCAGTAGAATTGGAATACTTGGCAGTTTGGTTTGAGAAAGGATCTCAGTGTCTGTTATCTTATCCTCCCAGATGATCTTCAGAATCTTCCTAAGACAATTCAAACGGAAGCAACTCAGTTTCCTGGCATGGCACTGGTATACTGTACAGGTTTCACAGGCATGAAACAATGAGGTCAACACAAGAGTTCTGTAGACCTTCCCACACTTTCCCTTGTTGTTTCCCAAACACTGAGCTAGTTCTGGTAATGTACTTGTCAACCTCATTGTCTATGTGGATGTTTCTGGAAAGTATATCGCCAAAGTGAGTGAACTTATCCATAGTATTCAAAACTTCTCCATTTGCTATAACCGATGGTTCCACATATGCTGATGGAGCACCTGCATTTTCTTGGTATTAATTATTAAGTCAAAATTAGCATAAGCAGCAGAAAATTGATCCTTACTTTGTTGCATCTCAACTTCAGAGGCTGCATTGATTGCACAATCATCTGCAAACAGAAAACTATGCACCAACACTCCCTCTACTTTAGTCTGATAATATATAATCATGGCCTATAGCCCATAATCTGTGACCCCATATCAACCCCCTTCATTTTACAGATGAGAGAACTGGGACTTAGAGAGGCTATGATTTGATATAATCATGGATAGTGGCAGTGACAGGATATAAGCCCAGATCCTTTGAAACACAGGTTTTGTCCACTGTAATATGCTGCTTGTCTTTGGGAGTCAGCCCAATCAATTCCTTTGAACTTTACCCATTAGTAAACTCTCATGCCTAATTTATTTAGTCAAACCATATGAAATCCTAGGAGAAAAAGTGCTTTGTAAGAATATAAAACTTGTATTGACTTCATTCATATGAACACAATCTCATACTTATTTTAAGATTTAACACATCCTATGTATAACTAAAATGAACTTTCAAAATTAAGTAATGATGAAATTCAACATGAAGTTTGATTTAATGGATCAGTGAAAAGATCACTGCCTTTGGAGTCAGAGGTTCTGGGTTCAATTGCCACTTATTGTTATTACATATGTGACCTTGGAAGAGTTATTTAACCTACTTGGGCCTCAGTTCCTCTCATATTAAATGAGATGGTTGGATTAGATGGCCTCCGAGGTCCCTTGCAGTTCTAAATCTATGAGCCTATGAACTGGCTGTCTATTTAGTATAGTTAGAGCTCTAAGCGTGCCAAGATCTAAAAAGGTTATTTAGATTGATAGAGAAAGAGATAGATGATAGATAGATAGGTAGATAGATAGATAGATAGATAGGTAGATAGATGATAGCTAGATGACAAAGAAGGGAATGTGGGTTAGGCAGAGGAAGATAATTACCTTGCCCCACGCTTAGTTGAGATTCTGGGCATTTTCCTCTGCTCACTCATCTACTTGGGAGAGCAGAATGGGTTTTAGAATTAGGAAGCCAGAGGAAAACAACAATACCAAAAACAAAAACGAAAGAAAAAAAAACTAAGAGTTCTTGACACTTGTTTGGAGGACAACTTCTACAGCAATTACAAATTATATAGAATCTAGCCATTGGAAATTAAAGAGGGAGATATAAGGCATTTCTATCCTAAGCTGGAGTAAGATCTTCAATGAAGAAATAAGCCATGGTGAACCAGCAGTTCAAAATATTGACTTGAACATGAGGACATGATCTAGATAGCTAAGAATGGCTTAGCTCTATATTCTAAAAGGTTTGACAGCTATAGCAAAAGATGTCTTACTGGAGATTAAAAAGTAATTGTAGCCAAGAATTTGAAAGAACTACTTTTCCTCCTTCCCCCACTCCTCCAGGATTTTGCTCAGTTTGTATCTGAGTGTATATGGGCTGGTATATTCTAAAGAGCTAGAACATTAAGGGCTGTGCAAGGGGAGAGGGAGTCTATAGACTTTAAAAGTAAATAGCGGAGGGCACTTGTCTTATGAGGAAAAAATAGCACTCCAGTTTAAGCCAGAAACCTAAACAGAGACAATATCTACAATTGCTCATGTAGTGGAGCTGTGTCTGTTAGTGGCTTGTAGCTACTATAGAATGATTGGTGCAGTGTCTGCTGAATACTGGACAGAGACTAAAATTCTGATAGAGACCAGTGAGGAGCAGGCCTTGAGTGTGCAGTAATAACATCATTGGAAGATGCTGCTGTCTCTTCAGTACTCAAGTATGCCTTGCCTCTTTAATTGGCTCCTGTTCTCTACTTCCTACAGGTTTACCCTTTGATATACGTCCCATACATTCTCTACGTGTGTGCCCCTCTACATGTGACCTTTGTGCACTCTCCCTGCTGAAGGAGTGTTTTGGGGAAATCCTTCTTTTGGTGGTGGGAAAGGAAGGATTCTACTATTTCATTAAATATCTTTCCTTCAAACTAATTATGTCCTCTGGCTGACTACAAGAAATAAACAAGCAAAAGTGGAGGCTCATGACCTGTGCTTGATTATACCTGATAGTGTCTGTAGTTAGCCACTCTGAAAACTTTTATAAACATCACATATTTTCTTTCTTCTGTATTTCCTGTAAACTTAAGCACGTCACTAAGCATGGCAGAAAAATGTTTATTTCGTCAAGTAAAATCAGCAAAAAAATTAAAGTCCTGCTATGTGCATCATGGTAATTGCTGGGGATATAAAAGCAAAAGACCATCCCTGATTTCAGGGAGCTTATGGCCTGCTTGGAGGATAAAGCCAAGGAAAATGTTTTGAATCATGGGATACAGTATTTTATGCAAGGAGCAGCAGAGAGTTCAATGTCACTGAGTTGTGGAGTATGTGGCAGGACAGGGAAGAGTCTTTTTCTGATTTGACTATCTTAAGAAACATAATTAGTAAATTTCATTTTTAAAGTGTCCAATCATGTGAAAACTACTTTGAGATTGATATATATGTATATGCATATCTATATGTATAGATATGCATATACACGTGTATACACACATGTAGAGAGAGAGACAGAGAGGCAAAAAGAGAGAGAACAAAAGAATTTTCAGTTAAAACAATTTGCTTATGTGTGCAGATTGACAACTTTGAGCGTAAGTAATTAACCATTCAGTCTGCTCAGAGAACAAATTATAAGCTGAGCTCGATCCAAGGAAATTGATCCAAGACCATTTGTTTGAATGATTTGGAACCTATACTGCTGCTCTCATTTTCTCCTTAATTATCAGAAAGCCCAATGAATATTTGAGCTCTTTAAAATCTGATGCCAGAGAGCATAAAAATTGACACTGTCCATATCTACATTACTGCTAGACTTCAGGAAATCATCCCATTAATCAACAGTTTGGAGTTATTTGAATAACATGGACAAAATGAAGATGAGTTACTAAAAAGTAATGGAGCATTAGCTGTACTTAATACACATTTTTTATTGAATACTTGAATTTAAAACAACAAAATAACATTAAATTTAAGTCAATTAGAGTCTCTGCTTTGATGAGGAATGTACACATATACCTGTTTTGACATACAGTGCTTTGCCATTGAAGCAGGATTGAATGTTACCTTCAAAGACAAGTCTCCAAATAATTCAGTCACTGGATCTGTTGATTTCTTCCTCCTCAAACTTACCTAACACTTATTGTCCATGGAACTCTCTGGATACTTAGAATCATAGGATTTTAGCATTGGGATCATAATGACCACTCAATCTAATCTCTTCATTTTGTAGATCAGGAAATTGAGAAGCAAGGGAGAATAAGTGATTTGCCCAAGATCACATTGAAGCTAAGTTATGAGCAGTAGGTCCTGTCACTTCAGAGGCAGTACTCTTGTTTTTTCTGCATGTCTTTATGTCTAATAAGATTTCAAGCTCTACGATGGTAGGGATTTTGTTTTATGGTTTTTAAAATTTCTGATAATACCTTACACAAAGCAGGCCTTGCAAACTCTGAAGCTCTCTATAAATAAATGTTAACTATTATTATTATCTCTAGGAGCAGAAAAAAACTTTGGCTTTGTAAAGATAAATCTCTAACATTAAGAACACAAGTATTCAAAGATGAATCACAAAGATGAATTATAATGAGAGTATTATAAATTTTATTTTTTGGGAAGTGAGGGGGTGGTACTATATCAGATTTCTGACTCATCTCCTTCTTACAAACATCATCTCTGGCATCTCTTTGGGGTTGGGGGAGAAGTTCACATAAATGTAAAAAATATATTTTAAAAATTGTTACTGATAGGCCAAAATTTTTCTTTTTATTCATATGCAGGTACACTTTATAATTTTGGAAATCTAGGTGGTGCAATTGATAAGACTGCCAGCCCTGGAGTCTAGAGGACCTGAGTTCAGATCTAGCCCCAGATACTTACTCACTGTGTGACCCTGGACAGTCACTTAACTCTGTTTGCCTCAGTTCCTCATTTGGAAAATGAACTGGAAAAGAAAACGGCAAACCACTCCAATATCTTTGCCAAGAAAACCTCCAATGGGGTCATGAAGAGTCGGACATGACTGAAAATGACTGAACACAAAATTTAGAAAGTTTATTAATATTTTCCACACTTAGTTTCTCCACGTCCTCATGGTATAGTGGAAAGAACGTTTAAATTTGGAGTTACAAGTACTGGCTTTGAATATTGACTTTATTTCTTACCAGGTCTGTGACTTTGAACAAATTACTTAATTATTTTAGCCTCTGTTTCCTTATCTGTAAAACAGGTAAAATAACACTTGCCTCCTGAAGATGTTATGAGGGAAGTGGTTTTTTTTTAAACATAAAGTGTTATTTAAAAGTGAGATGCCTTTTTATCATCTTCTTTAAAAGTTCTATAACAGTTTTATTCAATAGAGCTTAAGTATCTATTAGAAGCACCAAATTAGAAGACAGGGATACCAACAATAATAAGTGACATTTGACGGTGAGAAAAGAGAAAAAAAAATAACTATGAAAACCAGACCTTGGAAGCCAAACAACACAGAAGAATGTGGCATCAATATATGGGCAAAAATCTTGAACATACCCCAGTAGGTCCTAAGGATAAGAATTCATGGCATAGGGATAATAATTAATCACCATAGTGATGAATCTTCATTGTCAAAATTGCATCATGTATAGTGTGTATTATTTTATTTAATTTTTTAAAATTTATTTTTTGTTTTTATTTTACAATGTTCAGTTCCACAAGTTTTTGAGTTCCAAATTTTCATCCCCTCCCTCTTTTCCCCCCTCCCCCAGCATGTAATCCAATATAGGTTCTACACATACCTTCACATTAAACTTATTTGCACAATAGTCAAGTTGTAAAGAAGAATTATAACCAATGGAAAAAAAGAAACAAAAAGAAAAAGAAAAAAGAAAAAAAAGCAAATATTTTGCCTCACTCTGCATTCAGACTCCATAATTCTTTCTCTGGATGTGCATGGCTGTTTCCATCATGTGTGTTTTGGAGCTGTCTTAGAACCTTGTATTGCTGAGAAGAGCCAAGACTATCAAAGTTAGTCATCACAGATACCGTATTTCTGCAATTGTGTATAATATTCTCTGGCTTCTGCTCCCCTCACTTGGCATCTGATCATTGTAAGTCTTTCCAGGTTATTATGAACTCTATATGATCCTCATTTCTTATAGTGCAACACTATGCCATTACATTCATATACCACAACTTGTTTAGCCATTCCCCAATTGATGGGCATGCCCTTGATTTCCAATTCTTTGCCACCACAAATAGAGGTGCTATAAATATTTTTGTACATACAGGTCCATTTCCCACTTGTGTGATCTCTTTGGGATACAGCCCTAGAAGTGGTGCTCCCGGGTCAAAGGGTATGAACATTTTTATAGCCTTTTGGGCATAGTTCCAAGTTGTCCTCCAGAATGGCTGGATCAGTTTACAACTCTACCAACAATGTAGCAGTGTTCCAATTTTCACACATCCTCTCCATCATTTATCATTTTCCTTTTTTATCATGTTAACCAATTTGACAGGGGAGATGTGGTACCTAAAAGTTGTTTTGATTTGCATTTCTCTAATCAATAGTGATTTAGAACATTTTTTCATATGACTAGGGATATCTTTAATTTCTTCCTCTGAAAACTGCCTATTCATATATTTTGACCATTTATCATTTGGGGAATGACTTATATTGCTATAAATTTGACTCAGTTCCCTATATATTTGAGAAATGAGGCCTTTATCAGAGACACTGGTTGTAAAAATTCTTTCCCAATTTTGTGTGTACCATTTTTAAAAGTTGGGAAGTATGTAATTCATTTTGCAAAGTTTTCCATTTTAAGTTGCTAAAAAATATTTTAGAATTTTTTTTCTTTAAAAAGGGAAAGTTTCAATTATCTGGGAAACGACAAAATTCCTGACTAAGTTCGATAAACAAAGCATTACAATACTTCCTTTTCTGCCATTTTCTAACCATAGTAAAGAGCTGAGTCAACTATATCCTTTATAATACATGATATCTACCGTTGTGAGGTGTATTGGTCTTTTAAACATTTAAATATCAATTCAAGGTGCTTAACAATTTTCTTAACAATTTTTCTTCATAATTTGTGTAATTTCTAATTTTTTGGGTAGTAGAAATAATTGCCTTGCTCAGAGTCAAGGTGTCCATCCAATATTTATCCAAGTGCTGTTATTTCATCAAATAGCATGATCTTTTTGATATATTGGACAATTTCCCACAAAAGCCATCAGCTAGTAATTCTGTTCATTAAGGGACTTTGCATACAGAAGTAGTAATAGTAATAATATTAATGATAATTTGAATTTTTAGTGGTGCTTTGCATTTATCAAATCTATGGAACACATTTAATCCTCACATAACTATGAAATATATAAGGCAAATAATATTAACAACAAGGATAATGGTAATAATTTTATTTTGTAGATCATGAAAAATCCCTTTTCATTGGTCCAAAGTTATCAGTCCAGCCAGTGATGATGGCAGGACTATGGCATACTTCTCCTGACTCCTTCTCCCCCTTTTTTATTTCTATTACGTAAGCAGAGCCATAACAAAGGATGAGTAACCAAAGCTTTGTCCCAAGGCATTGACATCAGAGTCCCTTTTTGAGTTACACCAGAAGCTACTGTCCTCAAACTTTAGAGTTCTTTGTCAGCCTACATTAAGCAGGCTGCACTAAACAGGCACTTATTCACTGACTGACTCTGGGTCTGTCTCCCACCAGGGGGCACATTACCATTATGCCCTTTTCCTGGCACTGTCCTTCCCTCTCAACCTCCAAAAGGGGATGAGTCAGACTCCTAGGATAATGAGATCACATATTTAGAGTTAAAATCTGCCTCAGAAGTCATCTAGTACAACTACATCATTTTATACATAAGGAAATTGACACGCAGAAAGGTCAAGCAGTTTGTCTCGCACAGGTATGTAGTAAGTGGTAGAGATGAAGCTCAAAACCAGACCCTCTGTTTTTCAATCCATCATCCTTTCCATTGTAACATGTTGTAGCTCTTCCCTTCCCTTCCCTTCACTTCCTTTCCCTTCCATTCCCTTCCCTTCCCTTCCCTTCCCTTCCCTTCCCTTCCCTTCCCTTCCCTTCCCTTCCCTTCCCTTCCCTTCCCTTCCCTTCCCTTCCCTTCCCTTCCCTTCACTTCCTTTCCCTTCCCTTCCCTTCCCTTCCCTTCCCTTCCCTTCCCTTCCCTTCCCTTCCCTTCCCTTCCCTTCCCTTCCCTTCCCTTCCCTTCCCTTCCCTTCCCTTCCCTTCCCTTCCCTTCCCTTCCCTTCCCTTCCCTTCCCTTCCCTTCCCTTCCCTTCCCTTCCCTTCCCTTCCCTTCCCTTCCCTTCCCTTCCCTTCCCTTCCCTTCCCTTCCCTTCCTTTCCCTTCCCTTCCCTTCCCATCTATATACATGCATATACATATTCTAAATACACATTTTATATGTATGTGGGAAAAGTAAATACTCATGTATATATTTGAGAATAATCTACATAGAGGTTACAAAGATGTTACCACAAGAGATGCTACTGACCATTTGCTTGATCTTCTTCAATAAAAGGAACTAAGCACTGTCAGTCACCTGCTCACCCCAAAATTATGTGTTCTACTCAACACCAAAGTGCTCTCAGAGAAAAATCAAACTCTGTGTGCCTCTCACATAAATAGTTATTTCTTTCACCTTGCCTGGACTCTTCTGTCAGTGGTAATGCAAGTCTCATTAATCTAAGTGTTTGATATATATGGGTTTATCAAATTGCATCATTGGCTCAGACTCAACCTATCAGAAAACTCTGTTCTTTTTCATTCCCTAATGCATTTCAATAGAATTCAACCACATAAGCAGAGTAGAACTTTGTACAGTTCTTAATTCCTTAAAAAATAACAGTAGAAGAAAGAGAATAAAACCGAACACCATGCAGTTACTGCATAGGTTGACTTCCACAGGACTCTCAGATCAAAAAGCACCAAACTCTTTCTGGTTTGTGGGCACGTCCAAACAGAGAAATTGAAGGAGTTCAGTGCTCAGATTCAAACCTTCCATCTTCTATTCCTCTTTGTACAGAGAAGAAAAAGGGTTAGCCACTCACTGAATCTCAGTAGCTAAGTCACAGAATTTTCAGCTGTTTCTCATTCCAAACCATTTCCTCAATATTCTTCACTACTCACTGCTCTAATACTTGCATATTAAAGGGGGTACAGGTCTTCTCTAATTTCCTTTATATTAGTGAGTTTGAGGGGAGTGATCTGGTCCAAGTATTTCAGTCTTATCCAAGTAGAGAGAAAGGAAAGAAATTTACTCATAGCTCAGAGACATTAGACTTTTTCCCCCCCAAAAAAAGAAAAGGAAAAAGGCTGGTGTGATCCATATTCTACATCATCTCTGACTGACCAGTCTTCAGTCTCCAACTCTTCTGCTTTTTTCCAAATCTTATTAGCTCTGAACGTGAGTAAATAAGACCAGAGTTCTATTTTTTTTGTTGCTATTATCATCGATATTTTTGTTTTCCAATAGGTTTACTTTCTCCTCCTTCCACCAAAGCAAACTGGCAAATAATCTTTATATCATAATCTTATAGTGTCTTGGCAGACAGAAGTATTAAGTGACTTGTCCAGGACCATATAGACATATTTATTAGAGGCAGGACTTGACCTGAAATATTTCTGAGTCCAAAGTCTTTATTTCCTGAAGAAAATATTTTATAAATCTTAAAATGCTATACAAACATGCCCTAATTTTATTAGATTGAGAGAAAGTTTGGTTTAGTGAATGGAGACGAGAAATCTGTGAGGTAAACAAATTTAAAGAGGAAGTAGTCAGCTTTAAATTCCTTGAGTAGGTACAATATGTTTTTTTTATTATTTTATTTTTTTTAATTTATTTATTTAACATATTCAGTTTTCAGCATTGGTTTTCACAAGAGTTTGGATTACAAATTTTCTCCCCATTTCTACCCTCCCCCCCAATCCAAGATGGCATATATTCTGGTTGCCCTGTTCCCCAGTCAGCCCTCCCCTCTGTCACCCCACTCCCTTCCCATCCCCTTTTCCCTTCCTTTCTTGTAGGGCAAGATAAATTTCTACACCCCATTGCCTGTGTATCTTATTTTCTAGTTGCATGCAAAAAATTTTTTTTTGTTTTTGAACATCTGTTTTTAAAACTTTGAGTTCCAAATTCTCTCCCCTCTTCCCTTCCCACCCACCCTCCCTAAGAAGTCAAGCAATTCAACATAGGCCACATGTGTATCATTATGTATAACCCTTCCACAATACTCATGTTGTGAAAGACTAACTATATTTTGCTCCTTCCCAACCCATCCCCCTTTATTGAATTTTCTCCCTGGACCCTGTCCCCTTTGGAAAGTGTTTGTTTTTGACTACCTCCACCCACATCAGCCCTCCCCTCCATCATCCCCTCCTTTTTTTTATCTTCCCTCTTCTTTCCTGTGGGGTAAGATTCCCAATTGGAAATGTATGGTATTTCCTTATGATTTAGAATTAGCAGGCACTTTGGAAATCACCTTGACACTCTCTCCTCCCCCCCATTTAAAAGAGGAAATTGAGGCCTTGAGCAGTTAAGTGATTAACCCAAGGTCACACAGCAGCCAAATAACAGAACTTAAACTTGGGTTCTTTGTGAAAATCTAGTATTCTTACCGCTATCCTTTGATGGTTCTTTAGGGACTCATTTCAAACTTTATCCATTTATTAAGTTCATTCATCAGGTATCTACTTTATGAAAGAAACTGAGTAAGCAAATCAGCCTTTATTTGGTTAAATATAATTTACAACCTTGATTAATCCTACAGCTTATTTTTATGGAAATGGTCTCCAAATAAGACTTACCTTCATCAACCTGAGATATGTTTGCAATTTGAGCAATAGCAATAACATTCTACACTTTACAATCATTAGTTCCTTAATATACACAAAATCCCTATGAGGGATGTAGTATTATTCCCATGTGAAAGGAGGAGGAAATTACCTTCAGACAAGTGGAATGACTTTTCTCAAACCACAAGCTGAAGAATCAGAGCAGAGTAGGATCGGGCTTTGGTAGGCTGAATTGTGAAGTTGAATTTAATATTTTGATCTTCTTTTATCCTTAATCTGAAGAGACCAGGGTGGGTTTTTGAAATAATGTGAAATGTAGCAAATGATTACATTGACAGTATGAGCATGTGTTATATATCTGAGCATATATGATTGAACATTGATGAAAGATTTCTGGATAAGATCAAAGACAGGTAAAATCTAGAGCAGCACAGATCCCTCACAGTAACTTAGTAACACTAAAAATGCAACAGAATGAACAATGACAAAGAAAACCACACAGCAGATTGCTAAAGGTTCAGTAGTCTCTAGCCTCCACCTGCAGTAGAGATAAGGTATGTTTTTTTGACAAAGCACCAAGCATATTTCTGTGTTATTGCATTTTCTGTCTATGATTACATTTCTTTCAGTACCCGGAGCTCACTCCCCCACCAATGCACTCAATATATATATGCTGAAGAATAGGCATATTCTCATGGAAGCCAAGCCTGGAAACAAATATAAAAAGAAAACTCATGTGCTTAAGATGATTAAGAACTCTGGGCTGCAGGCTTCAATGTTATTGGTCCATTGAGGAACATTTGCACCACATGAACCTGCTTCTCTGCTCCCAGATTGAATGTTGATATTCACCACTCTTTGGCATGGAAAAAAATCTTCCCTTTTCTACCTGAACATAGTCTTTATAAGCTATTTCAATTAACCAACTCTCTTTAAAGGGGATGCTTATTAGTCTTTCATGTGAATGCTAATTTTCTTTAATCTAGAGAAGGGCAAAGCTCATCAAACTATCTTTGGGTTATATTGATTAGCCCAGATTCTTTGCTGTCATAACATCTTAGAACTTGAAGAAATATCAATTGGTCAATAAATATTTAATAAGTGCCTACTATGTGTCAAGGACTGTGCTAATCTCTGGAGATACAAAAAGAGACAAAGGACACTCTCTGCCATCAAGGAGTTTAAAGTCTAATGAGGAAGACAACATACAAATTTTATATATACATATGTGTATATGTATATATACACACCCATATATATGTATATATATACACATACACACATGTATACATACATATAGATAGACATGGCACACATACACATGCATCATGCATAGCTGCACAGACAATAAGCTATATATGGGATAAATAGAAAGCAATTAACAGATGGAAAGCACTAGAATTAAGAAGGGATGGGGAAGGCTTCCAGCAAAAGAAGGTATTTTAGTTGGGACTTATAGGAAGCTTAAGAATTCAGAAGGTAGGGAGCAGGGCCAAGATGGCAGAGTGAAAGCAGGTACTTACCTGAACTCTCACAAATTACTTCAGATACCCCTAAAAAATGGATCTGAACAAATTTGAGAGTGGCAGATTCCTCTAGGAGAAAGTGTGGCAGATTTCCAGTCTAGGACAACTCAGAAGGTAGATGGTAGGGATCTGTTGCACTGGGCTAGGAGAACGCAGAGTGTGTGCATCTACACCTGACCAGAGCAGAGCAGGATCTGGCCCTAGTACACTGAATCACCCTCGGCAGTAGCAATTCCCAAACCTCTCAGTGCAGGGTGGGGTTTTGTGGGAACTGGGTGAGAGAAAAGCCCAGGGCCTGCAGCAGCAACAGCAGCTACTCCTGGGGCTATCAGCACGCAGACTAAATGTTTGAAAGCCACATACTTGAACTTCTGGCAGGCATGATGGTGGAATAAACTGTAAGTGCTCTCACCATCCTTCCCCTCTTCCCCTTCACCTTGAATGTTGCCCCAGGAAAAATTCTGGAATAGTAGAGCCAGCAGAAGGGGTGCAGCAGTCTTTTAGCTTGGGAGGCTAGGGAGATCAATGGGAAGGGTCCCTCTTGCTGTGACTGAATGGGACTAGGACAGGATGGGAGGTGTCCAGCAAATCCCACCTCAGTAGACCAGCAGGAGATCCTGTGCCCCAGGGGGCTGGAGTCAGCAAGTGCCAACACCAGCACACCATCTGTGTCTTTGCACAGCAAGGAGAATTGGCAGACACCAGCACAGAGAAGCGTCCACCAGTGGCTGAGCCTACCTGTGCTCTAAAGAAGTTGTAGGGGAGGAGGGGCCTTCCAGCAGCAAAGAGAACCCCTCCCCCACACCTCATGCCATGAGCTCCAGGGCAGTCCCAGGGAAACACAGAGAGGTTCTACTTGGCCTTGGCAGTGGCACGTACTAGCCAGCTCCTGCTCCAGGTGAGCTTCAGCATTATTTAGCTTCTAGCTTACAGAACCAGAGGCCATAGCACACAAAGCCAGTAACCAGACTCCTAGCTGTCAGTATTAGAAGCTTGGGACAGAGCCCTCTGTGCCCAAGAAGCAGAGATCAACTTTAAAATCCAGGAAAAAGGCAATCACAATGAAGAAGCAAACTAGAAAAGCAAAGACCATAGAATCTTACTATGGGGAAAGGGAAGATCAAAATAAGAATTCAGAAGAGGACAACATTGACACTATACCCGCATGTGAAACCTCAAAAGGGAATATGAACTGGTCTCAAGCCCAAAAAGCATCCTTGGAAGAGCTCAAGGAGGATTTTAAAAGCCAAATTACAGAGGTAGGTAAAAGAAAAATTGATGAAATTTAAAACAAAATGCAATGGACAAAATGGAAAAAATCACTGAAAAGTTCTGTTTTGGACATGTTTAGTTTAAGATAGCAACTGGATGTCCAGTTTGAGATGTCTGAAAGGCAATTCAAGATTCAAGATTGGAGTTCAGCAGCTACCTCCTGCCATGTGACTCTATCCCTGTGTCTTTTTGGGATTATCTAGACATTCTTGTATACATTACACACACACACACACACACACACACACACACACACACAGCAATATATGATATTGAAGACCTAAGATGAGCCTCACTCCCAGAAGTCTCAAGTCCTGATGCAAACAATGTGGTGTTAGAGGAGGCAGTCTGTTTTTTGAATAGTGCCTGGAGGAGTTGTTTCTACTAGGAGAAAGTAGGACAGTGACAAGGTGGATGGTAGTAAGTCTGGATGAGATATGTAGATTAATGTTTATAACTATACAATGCTCATTACTTTTTGTTTAGAGGTAGTATATTTTGGATGTAATACTGAGAAGTAGTTTACTCAACCACCTCTTGCCATGTGACTCTATCCCAGTGGTTCTTTGGGATTATCTAGTAATTCCTACATATCTAGTAATTCCTGCATATGTATTTCTGCTTTTGTTTAGGTACTTCATTCTTGTCCCAGAGACCATTTGGAATATTGAGCAATCCCTAGTATTGAAGTCTTAAGAAAGGTGACTAAACTCTCTGAATATCTTAGCTCAAATTTGTTTTTTCCTCTTGGAACAAGACCAAGGGCAAATACATTTGTTGCTGGAATTCTAATGAAACTTCTCCCCCCTGGCCAAGGGAGATAAGGTACTTTCTAATTATTTAGTTTCAGGTTCTGACTGTAATCACATTTGAGCACAGTCTAGCATGGAATCAAATCATGTTTTGACTGACTAATCTATCAAGCAAAACAGAGTCAAAATTCAATGAAGGTTATACCTTGCATATAGTAGTGTGGTTTTTCAAGTGCACAAATATAAAATGCTATCAAAAAGTTATTTGAAGACATTTGCAATCTCTTTTTTTTTCCTTATTTGGAATGAAAGCTAAAACTATTTTCTCCTTTTTATTTATAGTGAGAACTTTGTTTTTTTTTGTGAATTTTGAACAAATTTAATGCTTTACAAAGGAAATTTTAATTCTTACTTTCTTTCCTTACATATTCTGTCTAGGTACACATTTCACAGTCCTGTGTACAGTCCACATGGATTTTGCAGCAGCCAGTTGAAATGTTAACTCATCCTGGTATAGATTACAGATAATGAATAGAAAACATGTAAGAAAAAATTTTGCCTTGGAAATTGACTACACTTAGAGGATCCAAAAATACTAATAAAATAATGTACTCAGACAAACAGTCATAGCTTATTGTCTTTGTCAAAGGTCATTTTAGTTGGACCATATAGATTAGCCATATAATTAGTTCATGTAGATAAGTGAAACAAATTGTATTAATTAAAAACTGCAAAGATCAATATGGCCTAGTGGAAAGAATTAGACTTGAGTTCTAGTTCCAGGTTTGGTATTAAGAATCAAGATTAATAATTTAAATTATAAGATTGAGGGCTAGATCCACAAAATTATCTAGTCCAGAGGTGTCAAACTCACCTCCAGGAAGATTAAAATGTATTTGGAATGTGTTTAATAAAATGAACAAAAATACAATACAACATAGATAATGGTAATTTGTGGTTTTCTAAGTCAATATGTGACTACAGGGATCTCTTCCTATTTGAGTATGATACCACTGCTCTAGTCCAACTTTTCTCATTTCACAAATGAGGGAACTGAGACTGAATTCAGAATAGAATTTACCACTCATAAAGCCAAAAAGTGGTAGAGCTAGGATAATAAATTTTCCATAAAATAATTTACACTATGACTCTCTAACTGTATGCAAAACAATTGCATGCTAGTTGTCCCATACACTTCAACCATACTCCCCTATAGAAGGGTGCTGGAACTGGCTCCAAATGTTATATATCCTTGTCCCATTCTGTTTTCCCTTTCATTGTGTATCCTGGAACTTCCATTTATTTTTTTAAACTTCCTTTTTGTATTATAACTCTTCTTGCATTCACTGCCACCTCAGACCTTCCTGCTCCCTTCATTACTTAGCAAGTGCTCTTCATTTGAATTTCAC
Organism: Trichosurus vulpecula; assembly: GCF_011100635.1. Classification (NCBI taxonomy): domain Eukaryota; kingdom Metazoa; phylum Chordata; class Mammalia; order Diprotodontia; family Phalangeridae; genus Trichosurus; species Trichosurus vulpecula. The sequence continues at coordinate 74,492,824 of NC_050575.1, read as the reverse complement.
TTCCTTCATCAATACTTCATCATCCAGATCTGGGTGCCTATTATTTTGTGACCTACAAGTCATGCTATGAGGCTACCTGCTTCACAGTTTTCTTCTTTAACTCAGCCTTTGGCTCCATATTTAGAAAACTCATTATGCATTTCAATATCCCCTCAAATACCATAATTTTACAATTCACCAACCTCAGGTTCTAGAAGTATGCTTTTACTTTTTTCATTATTGGCCACTAATATTTCACTGCATTGATCTAGAAATGTGAATTTCCTTCTTGACAATAACTTTCCCTCTTCCTATCTCTTCATCTATGTCATACCAACTAAAAATATTTCTTCTGTCACTCTATTCATCTTTGCTTTCCCAAAGTTATCCTCCATTTTGGGTTCTCTTTCTTCCCTTTAATTAACCAGGTAGTCAATAAACAAGTATTTTTTTTTCTCCACCAACTCATTTCATTTTATTTATTTTTATTTTTAAATGGTATTATACTTTTCCAATTAAATGTAAAGAAAAGTTTAACATTCATTTAAAAAAAAAGTTTGAATTCCAAACTTTTCTTCTTCCATTAAGCCCTCCTTAAAATGATAAACCATTTGATATAAGTTATATATGTACAATCATGTAATGCCCGTTTCCATGTTGTGAAAGAAGAAACAGATCAAAAGAAAAAAAAATTAAAAGAAAAACAAAGTGAAAATAGTATGCTTTCATTGGCATTCAGACTTTATCAGTTCTTCCTCCGGATGTGGACAGCATTTTCCATCATGAGTACTTTGAAATTGTCTTGGATCATTGTATTGATGAGAAGAGCTAAGTCATTCATAGATGATCATCACACAATGTTGCTGCTTTTGTGTACAATATTCTCCTTCTGCTCACTTCACTCAGCATTAGTTCATGTAAATCTTTCCTTTTTTTCCCTGAAATCTGCCTGCTCATCATTTCTTATAGCACATAAGTATTACTTACATTCATATACCACGACTGTTACACCATTCCATGATTTCTGAGCATCCCCTTAATTTCTAATTCTTGGTCACCAGGAAAAGAGCTGCTGTAAATATTTTTGTACATGTAGGTCCTTTTCCCTTTTTATGATCTCTTTGGGATACAGACCCAGTAGTAGTACTGTTGGATCACAAGCTACGCACAGTTTAATTGCCCTTTGGGCATAGTTCCAAATCACTCCCCAGAATGGTTGAATCAGTTCACAACTCCACCAACAGTACATTTGTGTCCCAATTTTCTCACATTCTCTCCAACATTTGTCATTTTCCTTTTCTGTAATATTCGTCAATCTGATAGGTATCAGTTGGTACTTCAGAGTTGTTTTAATATGTATTTCTCTAATCAATAGTGACTTAAAGCATTTTTTAATATGACTATAGACAACTTTGATTTCTTCATCTGAGTAATACCTGTTCATATCCTTTGACCATTTATCAATTGGGGAATATCTTGTATCCTCATACATTTGACTCAGTTCTTTATATTTGAGAAATGAGGTCTTTATCAGAGATACTTGTTATAAAAATTATTTCCCAGCTTTCTGCCTTTCTTCTAATGCATTAATTTGCATTAATTTGGTTTGTGCAAATATAAATTTTTTAAGTTTAATATAATCAAAATTATCCATTTTCATCTCATAATGGTCTCTATCCCTTCTTTGGTAAAAAATAAAATTCCTTTTTCCATGCATCTGATAGATAAATTATTCTTTGCTCTCCTAATTTGCTTATCGTATCACCCTTTATATCTAGAACATGTACCCATTTTGACCTTATCTTGGTATATGATGTGAGCTATATATGTCTATACCTGGTTTCTGCCATACTATTTTTCAGTTTTCCAGCAATTTTTATCAAATAGTGAGTTCTTATCTCAGAAGATAAGGTTTTTGAGTTTATCAAACATTAGATTACTATGGTCATTTACTACTGTGTCTTGTGCAGCTAATTTATTCCACTGATTCACCTTTCTATTAGTCAGTAAAAGATAGTTTTGATAATAGCCACATTATAAAATAATTTGTGATCTGATACAGCTAGGTCACCATCCTTTGCATTTAAAAAAAATAATTCCCTTTAATATTCTTGGCCTTTTTCAACAGCATTTATTAGTATTCATTATCTCTCATACACATTCTAAGTGCTAGGGATACAGAAAATAAAGGTAGAAAAATAAAAGTAACAAAAACAAATAAAGCAAAACAAAACAAAAATACAAAAAAAATGATCCTGCCCTGAAAAAGCTCACATTGTAATGGGGTAAATACCCACGAATATAACCAAGTATATACAAGATATATACAGAGTAAATGGAAGGTAATCTCAGAGGGGAAAACTCTAGAATCTCAGGGCAGTTGAAAAGATTTCCCACAGAATATGGTTATTGAGGTTCATCTTGAGGGAAGGCTGGAAATCTAAGCAGAGCATTCTAGACAGTGTATCATATATTCAGTGAAAAAGAATGGGGATTAGAAACAGAATATTGTGATTATTTAAATAACCCAGTATCAGAAAGGAGGTTGAATATGACATATATGAACTGACCAAAAAAATTTGCAAAAAATAAGAAAAGAGGTGACTTTTTAAATCTTTTTTGATGATGAAAATATGGTGTTAAAACCTATACCATAGAAACAAACCAGGGAATGGATATTGATGTAAAAGATTTAAATAAAACATTTTCAAGTAGGCTACAATGACATGTTAGAAAGATTATGCACTATGAATAATTTAGGTTTTGTCAGAAATACAGGATTGATTAAACAAAAATAAGTGTATAAACAAATATAAATCATGGTAATAAAATAAATTATACAAATGTGCATGATTATAGCTATAGATATTCAAAAGGCTTTTGTCAAAATTGAATATTATAAAATTTTGGCTTCCTTCATTACAGTTGAAGGATGAAATTATTGATTTAATTCCTAAAAGTATATGTTCATATCCTTTGACCATTTGTGATGGAATACTACTGTACTATAACAAATCATGAGCTCAATGCCTTTAGAAAAACATGGAAAGACAAACAAAATAATGAAGAGTGAAATGAGCAGAAATGAGAGAACACTGTATACAGTAACAGCAATATTGCTTTAAGAATGCTTAAGTTATTTTGGCTATTGTAAATATCCAAATTAACTATAAAGGACATATGAAGAAAGACACTATTTCCATCCAGAAAGAAGAACCAATAGAGAGAAGTATGTACAAAATGATTTTAAACACACACAATCATACACACACACACACAGACACACACAGACACACACACGTCTGTGTATTTGCATCAAATGGTAGCCATCTCTAGGGTGGGGGGAGAAGGACAAAAAGAAAAAAATGAAATTTACATTATATGTTTATTATATAGTTAAAAGGAATACAAGTTGTACATAATAAATTTGCAGTTTCATATGCAGTCATCTTTTTTATTTTACTATGTTATAGAAATGCTTGTTTTTTTTCCATAAGTTAAAAATAAAATAAATAAATGTGAAAAATAAATACCCCAAAATATGTATATGTTGTTCTGCTTTTAGCAGAGAGGAGCAAAACATTTTGAGATCAGTTGTGAGAGACATGATCAGCAACCTTGTAAGTTGAATCACTCCAAGAAGTAAATCCTGGAAGAGAATTATCTCCAGGAAGAGAAAAAGGATTACACAGTAAAAACACTTGGTAATCTTTTCTAACTCTTGGCATCCCATGTTGCCTCCAAACTCATCTCGAAGTGAAATTTTTCTTCATTCCTGTAGCTGCTACTGACATTACCTAATATAGCCTAAATATTACCTCATATTTACTTGGTATGTAATTTAGATTTGCATATGCCCATATTTTGTCTCTCCTGATAGTATATAAATTTTTAAGGGTAAAAATTGCTATCTATCTATCTATCTATCTATCCATCTAGTATTACCAGCGCTTAGTACATACAGTATTTGGTACACAGTAAGCACTTAGTGTTGATGGATAATGGGATTGGCTGCTTGTATAATTCTTCCTTGGTCCCCCAAAACTCAGTTATAACCTTTACTTAAGCAGTTTTAGATACTTACAGTAATAATTTACTATGAAAAAAAGATGTTTATTCATTTAGCTGTAGTGTGGTTTAGTGGATAACAGACATGCTGCAAAAGAAGGAAGAAATTCCACCTTTGATATGTAATAACTATGTGACCCTTGCTGAAGTTCGAAGTCAGTTCACTAAAACTGTAAATTGTATAGTAGATAATGTTTTCTTTTCTCTGTTGAATTATTTATTTGTTGTTTATTCAGTATTTAGTGTTAGCATTACACTTGAGGAATTGATTGCATCATTGTACATATATAGATCTTTTTATATAATATGGAAATTTACAACTATTAATACATACATATATACATATATCTATATCTATACATAGATATAGATATAGATATATACACACACAAAATCAGGTCCTCTGGAAAGATGATACATAGTGCCATGCTATAGAACCCTAATGAAGGGGAGCACAAAAGTAATCAATGCATCAATAAAGAATTACTACTGTGTGGTGTTTTGTATCCAGGAGTGTTGTCTTCTGGACCTATGGGAATCTATAGCACCTACATACATGGCAGGTAGTTCATATACGTGTGGGACGCTGGCTCTGCTTGTGACGCCAACTACTGAGACTATACAAGTCACATCCAGCATCAGATGCAAACAACAACAGGGTTTAACAAATAGTAGTCACACTGTACTATTCCCCATTTCTAACTTTAGGAAGAGACTAGAGTGTGTTCATGGGTTTCACATTTCTGGTATTCAATCACTAATCAGAGGAAAGATTTGACCTATTTGAAAAGCACGTCATGCATAACCCCTCAATGACTGTCATGTTCTCTCTTGATGGTGGCACATTAAAAGGTTTTAAAATTGTAGCTCCTTCTGCATTCCCCAAAGAGTATCTGCGCTCTTCTTTAAACGGCTCTCCTCCTCCGGATTCAGGTTTACCTTCACCACATTTGAAATGCCATTCTGCCCCAAGATACATGGGATGCTAAAGAAGACATCTTCATTAATGCCATATAAGCCCTTAATCATGGTGGAAATAGGATCCACTCTCCTAAGATTCTTCATAATGCTTTCTGCCAGATCTGCCACAGACAAGCCAATGGCCCAGGAAGTGTAGCCCTTCAGCTTCATCACCTCATAAGCACTTTCAACCACCTGTTTATGAACATCTTTCCAATTCTCTGAATCAGCATCAGTTCCCAAAGAAAGATGAAGATTCTTCAGAGACACACCAGCAACATTCACACCACTCCATACAGGAACACTGGAGTCTCCATGTTCTCCAAGGACCCATCCATGACAACTTGAAGAATAGACACCAAGTCTCTCCCCCATTAGGTAATGGAAACGGGCAGAATCCAGATTGCAACCACTTCCAATAACACAATTTTTAGGAAAGCCACTTAGCTTCCAGGCCACATATGTCAAAATATCCACTGGATTGGAAACAATAAGTAGCTTGCAATTAGGGCTGTATTTAACAATATTGGGAATGATGAATTTAAAGATATTCACATTATGCTTTACCAAATTAAGACAACTTTCTCCCTCCTATTGACGTGCCCCAGCTGTAACAATGACCAGTTTTGAGTGTGCAGTCACACTGTAGTCTTTGCCAGATACAATCTTTGGCGTTTTGAGGAAAAGGCTGCCATGTTGGAGATCCATCATCTCTCCCTTAATTTGTCTTCTATTACATCAACTAGGGCAAGTTCATCTGCCAAATCCTTTGTTAAAATACTGATGGCACATGCCATGCCAACTGCACCAACCCCAGCAACAGTGATCTTGCTCTGGGGGAACCTGTTCTTCCCTTAGGACATTCAAAATCAGCTGATCCTTCACAGTAGATGCCATTTTGGGGGATTTCTGGGGAGATATCGAGGTTGCTGGTCAGGCTGTGAAAGTTCTGAGTTAGATGTGAGACTGTTGCTCCCAGACTTGTGCCAGATAATGTTTTAATATAAGGAATTTTATTATTAGGAATTTCCTACATGGATGAAATCACAGGTCTTGACAAAAGAAAACACCCACCCATACAACATACAACACTGCAACACACAACACACTACTCTCTCTCTCTCTCTCTCTGTCTCTGTCTCTGTCTCTGTCTGTCTCTTTCTCACACAGCCATGGAAGAGAAAAAAATATTTCAGGAAGAACCAGCTGGCAAGGTGACCCTTCCTTTTTCATGTACATCAGTAGGAGGCATATTTTGGTTCTCAGCGAGAAACAGATCTGATTTCATTGATGGCCAGTCCACTTGTATGTGATTTGGTGATACAAGGAGCTATATAATTTTTTGTTGATGAGTGCATCTGCCTCCACTTAGAGCTACTGAGAGTGAATATTATCTATGTATGTGAGGCCATTCTATTCTCATTTTATTTAATTATTTATTGGATCATTCCCAAAACGATTACATAGAAATGTCAGATAAAGGTTAACTCAATACTATAGGGCAAAGTGGCACAAAACACTTAAGTATAGCATAAAGCTGATTATATCACTTGCTTTAGGTTAGGAGATATAATAATTTATTGCAACCTCATGTAAAGGGTTGAAATTATTTTTTTAATTCACTTGTTGGTAAAGCAATTGATTTTGTATGTCTCGTCCATCTTTCTCTCTTACATACTTGAGAAATTTTTTTTAAAATGATCTTATTTGCCATTCAAAAAGTATTGAAAAATATTCCATAATTCATTTCATGTCCTTCTTAAACAACATCTCTGAACAAGATTAAATTTTGCACAAATGTAGAGGCTTGAGGTTGGGGGTGTTAGTAAAGGAGTTTTTTTTAATACCATGTGATCTATGACTCTTCCTTTTAACAAGAGCAAAATGTACTGATCTAGCAAAACATAGTTCTCATTACTAGTTCTCTCCCCCCAACATAAGAAAACTCACTTAACCTCTCTGGGCCTCATTCCAGATGAAAGATCACTGGCAACCTAGGCTCAAATCTTCCTGTGAAGCTTACTATCTATGTGGCCTTGGACAAGTCACTTAACTTCTCTGATGAAGTTTTTTTGTATCTATCTGATAGATCTCTAAGCTGGTTGCTGCTGCCACATATCCCAATTTTGGTCATTTTCCAAGATTCTTAATGGAGACATGTGCTTAGCTGACATCAGCCCACTTTGTTTAGGGACTTCAATATCTTTTTTCCTACAGCTCTGTGAGCTCAAGACAAGAATACAGAAGCATATACTATAGACCCTATTCAATATGTTTGACTGTGGCTTGTCATTTAGGCTCATTAAACTCTCTCATCTGATCTCATAGTCCTTTTCATCTTTTATGCATATACAACATAATCTATTTTATTTGTGTACAGGCTTTGTTGTCTTCACTAGGTTTCAAACTTCTCAAAGACAAAAACAAATAAGCAACAACAAAAGAACAACAGCGAAACTCAGCATTGAGCATGTCTTTATCTTTATGCTTTTCAAGAGTCAACATGATTTGGTGGAAATAACCATGGATTTAGAATCAAGGGATTTAGGTTCAATTCTACCCGTCATTTATTATCTGTGTGGCCTTGGGCAAGTCTTTGTACTTCTCTTGTTCTGTTTCCTCAGCCAGCCTGAGGAGGCTGAACTAGAAGCTTCTTAATATTCATTCTACCACATATATATATGTATATGTATATGTATATGTATATGTATATGTATATGTATATGTATATGTATATGTATATGTATATGTATATGTATGTGTATGTGTATGTGTATATGTATGTGTATGTGTATGTGTATGTGCATGCATGTATATATGTATGCATATGTATTAGTATGTATATATCCATATGTATGTACATATGTGTATACGCACACACATATGCACATATACATGTATACACGTGTATTCCTTAGCTCTCACAATATTTACTACATGTGTATTTCACATAGCAAGTTTTTAATGTTCCTACCCCAAAATTTGACTGTGTCTCTCTTGTCCTCAGTTGGTAAGAAAATTTTTTTTTCCCTCCTACCCTCTAAGGAGGGAAGTCAAGGTCGAAGTCAATTCATGAATTTCTGGCAGAACTGGCCTTCAGTGTCAGATGACAATGATTTTCTCTGATTTTATATTGAGACATTCTTTTATTTTGTGCCTTGGTTTCTCTAGAGGTAATAATGCCTGCCATATTTACTTCATAAAATTATTGTAGTGAGTGGGAGGTTAAAAAAAAGGAACACACCTGAAAGTAATCTGAATTGAACATGTGGACAAAACAATGATACTATTCATTGAGCTCTTTGAAATTTCCTGTTTCTAAATAACATGTTGTGCTCCTTCTCTGACATCTTTTGGCATATCATTCAGAGAACTAGAAATTATCTTCCAAACAATTTTTTTCCTGGCGTTTATACATAATTTTCCCATCAGATACTTCACACGTGCCTTTTGGACACACTAGGAAGGAAAACAATGATTTTTATTTTAAACTCAATCCGAATATGTAGAAAAATGGTACGTAAACTCCGGTCCTGACTTTATTGTCTTATGATATGCCTCTCACTTAGCAGCTAATTATGAAAAATGACTGCTACCCAACAGAGAAGAATTGTAAAGAGGTAGCAGAGTTAAATTTATGCCAAATTCTATGTTCTATCAAGTCACTGCTGGATGACCTATAGGATTTAGGTTAGTAACATAATACAGAAATCATTGTATATATGATATGTATATCATCATGGCAGTGTCAGAAAAGACTCATCTTTGGAGTCAGAGGACCTGGGTTCACATCTTTGCTTTGCCACTTTGTATAAATGAATAATGGAATAAAAAGAGTCCTAGGTTGGGATTCAAAGATAATCTCTGAAATGGATCTTGTTTAACATTGAGTGAGTCATTTAGCCTCTTCGGGTCTCATTTTCCTTTTTCTGCAAAATGAGGGGGGCTTTCTGTTCCTTTTTAAAATGTTTCTTTGTTTTGTGCACTTTACATTAAAAGCTGCCTGAAAAGGGGCTTGTGATGTTTTGCTTGCATTACTTTGCTTATCACAATCCTGCACCTTTGTATAGCCTTATGTCATATTTAAAAGGAAGATTCTGTTGATTCTATTCAATATACATTTATTAAATGCCTGCTGTGTGCAAAAATACTATTCTTGAGTTCTTAGTTTTGAGATTGAACTGCTTTTAGTGTTACCTGGCTACTGTGAGTCCCATCTGCAGTGGAATAGAATTAAACCTGTCTCTAGTTTGGCTGGTTGGCAATCCATCTGCTTGAATGACCCTTTGTCATTCTGCACACCTTGTGATGTGCAGAATTTTAAGAAAGTCCTTTTCTTAGAAAAAAAAGGAGCATTGTCTGATCTGGCAATATGGCAAAATGAAGTAATATATTTTCCCACAATGTATATTCCATCACACCTCTGGGTTCCCTCACAGAAAGACACAGGAAATATCATTAACTATAATTTGCTCTTGGATTTTATAGCCCTCTGACTTCTAATTCCTTTAGATCCTATGAAAGCATTTTCAGAGGCCCCCATTGCTATGTCATAACAAAGTATAAAATGAAGAACTCATATTATTATCGGAGTTACATATTAAAATTTTATTATTCTATCCTAAGCTCACTATAAGTACTCACATTTAAGAAGCCAGCCATACCTCTGCTTCATATTAACTCATTTTGGAGAATTTTATTCTCTGTTAATTGGAACTGGGCTCTCATTGCATTGCAGTGACACATTTTGGATCTTTTCCTTTTTACAAATTGGATTTAATTTAGACCATAGTAGTCTTTTCACATCAATTTCCAATTTTGTCCTAAGGAGGTAATTGAACGCAAAATGTGATATTCCTATCCCTCAGATTGCTCGTGTGATTTATCGAGGCTCTCTTATTAACTGCTTCCTCTTTCTTCTGTGGGAAGGCCAGCAATAGCTATGCTTCCTTTCCAGAATGAATTTTTGGTACTACTTCAGTGCTAGTAGCAAAATAAATATAATCAAAAACATCCTTGCAGAGGCCTTGATTACAAATACTACAAAGGGGCTCACATAATACCAATAATAACAACAATAATATAATTGCCACTTATGTCCTACTATGTGCCAGCCACTGTGCTAAGCATTTTACAATTATTATCTAATCTGAAACTTACAAACAACCCTGAGAGGAAAATGCTGTTATTATTGCTATTTTACAAATGAAGAAACTGAGGCAAATGGAAATTTAGTGACTTGTCTAGGATCACACAGCAAGTGTCTAAATCTGGATTTGAACTTGGGTCTTACTGACTGTAAGCCTGACACTATTTCTACTGTGCCATTGAGCTTCCATAGATCCTCATGATTGCAGTGTTCTCTTAGAAGACTTTCTTTTTCATCTAAAGAGAACAAACTGTGTCTAATTGTCTTTGTTATAGTTATGGTAAATTTAGATGTAAAAAAAATTGTTCTTTTTTTTAACTGGAGCTAAAATTTTATTAGTAAATGGAATTTTCTGTGAGGAGGTTCCCTCTAACAGTGACGTTGGCAACTGTTTTACAACTTATGATCTGGGAGAGGAAGATGAGCCACTAAGCCTGTCCGTGTCATATAGTTCATATGTGTCAAAGGTGGGACTTGAACCTAGGTCTTCCTGACTTCCATGTGAGTTCTTTATCCATTATGTTACACTGTCTCTGATATCCAATAATCCAAAACTATTTTCAAAAGCCCCGTCCCCTCATATGTAGCATGGAGGTGACTTTGTGTGGCTTGAAGGGAGGCAGAGGCATCTCTGGCCTCTTCTCCCCCCTTCTTCCAAGGACACCCTAATTCCTGCCAGGAGGGAAAACAGAAAGTTGTAAGGTGGATACCACTCCACTCTCCTCAGAGAGAGGGGGCACTGGGCTAGAATTTTATTTATCTACTCCTTTAGATATTATTAGTCTAGGAATATGATTAGATTTTATCTAACTACTGAATATTGTTTTATTATTGGGGAGAATGAAAACCTCAAACTCTAAGTCTAAACCCTGACTCCTTTCGCACTGAATATTAGGTCCACAATGAACATAAATAGCAATTGTCAAAGAAATTCCATCTATTCAAATCTGTTGCAGAACAGAAATCATAGAAGGTATACATAAGAATACACACACACACACATATACACACATGTATGCAAACATATACTAGATAATACAAGATTAAATGAATGCTTTTATTAGGAATGAGATAATTCAGATCAACCAAGAAAAAGTCCTAGATCTTATTCAAAGCTAAGTTCCCTAAAGATTCTACTGTAGCAAGCTGGAGATAGGGAAATGGTAGAGATTTCTGACTCCTCTTGTGTCTTTATAGGGATTTTCCTTCAGCAACCTGAAGTGGGATTGGTTTCATCTATCTTCCCTCTCAAAGCTAAAAGCCAAAAGTGCCCAAAGTTCTAAAAGACTCAGAGACTAAAAGACAGCTTGAAGAAGACTGAAGGTCTCCTCTTCTGGAGAAATCTACCCCACTGCTCATGCAAGACAAGGCATTATTCTTCACCAATGAAGAGAGAATTCCATATCTACCTTCAGTAATATAACTTAGTAACTCAACAGATATATTATACTAAGTACCTCTTATGAACCAGGCACCCTTCTAAGTTCTGGGGATGCAAATATGAAAAAAGAAAACAGTTCCTCAAGGAACTTACACCCTTATAGGGAAAGACAACACAAAAGAAAACTGAAAGGGGTGGGAGAGGTACTCGGTCTGTGGATATGATAGAGAAGTCCAAAAAATGCAAAACGAAGGGCTGGCTGACCTAGGAACCCTTTTTAAATGGAGGCTTTGGGAAGAATTCTTTGTTCCACCTTCTAGACCTTCAACTAGAGTTGTAGAGAGTACAGAGGGTGCTGCTGAACGGTGAGCACCAAAACTGAAGTAATTTTACAGGATAATGAGTTCATTATGAGATAGTTTCCTGGAGTTATAATGATAAAATCCAGTCCAAGTGCAAGCTGGTGGGAAATTAGGAATTGGCTAGCCTGGGACCCCAGTTTAAATAAAGGCTTGGGGAGGAGTTGTTTGCTCTACTCTTCAGACCTTCAGTCAGATGGGAAGAGGGTACTGAGAGTACTGATGAGGTGTGGGTACTAAAGGTGTTGCAATGGGTTTAAATGTGATTTCCTCAGTGTGGATATTCCTTCAACCAATATAATTCACAACACCTGTAACTCCTTGACCTTTGGACAATCTTCCATTGATGAATTATTCAGAAGATTTTCAGGTGACCACCAATTGTCAAGTCTTTCTAGCTTTTAAGAAACCTGGGTTACCTTGCTCCCATTGTGAGAAAGGGGAGGAGGACTTTCACACAATTGCTTTATAGGTAACAAAGCACCATGCATATCTGGTTTCCTTCTATCTTCACAACAATCCTTTAATAGTGTCACTACTTTCTCTCCATTTCACAGAACTGGGACTGAAGCCTTAGAAAAATTGATTGATTTGTTTAAGGTAAAACAGTTAATAAATGGTAGAGCAAAGACTTGAATCCAGCTTTTCTAACTCCACTATGCCATAGATACTTATTTAAATAACACCAGGAAAAAATGCAGTGTTTTGAACCTTATAATTTCTATCTCTGGTTACTTTCCTTATTTAAATAACTTTTTAAAAAATGTGCACTTCCCTCTAATGGTAAGTAGCTTGAGGCATGTGCAGCTTTTTAATTTTGGGCTTCTCTGGATTGTAATTGTAGCCATTTACGAATATAAAGCATTTCCATCTGTTTTGGTATTATGGAATTTGTTATTTAGAATCCAATTTCAGCTTTCCTGCACTCCATTACTCTTAAACTATAGCTCTTCTTAGATTTGCTTTAGATTTAAAAAAGACAACAACATGTCATGCACATACTTTTAAAAACATATAGAAATTTAGAAGTTATTTTTCTATATTTGGATATAGAGATAAATCTTGATTCTATGCTAAAGCTCATTTTCACTAGAATAGTCATCTCCAATCTATTTCACCTCTGTGTGAGTCAGCGTGACCCGGAAAGTATATCTGAAAGCCTGCTTGAAATGGCAATGAAGCCATCTGAAAGGCCAGGGGACAAGTTCAGATTTTATGTGCAAGACCACTGGTGTGACCTTCCTCCTTTCCTTTCATACCTTTGTATCCTTGAGAAATTTCCTATTAGCTTTTCATCACAGGGAGCTAAGAAGAGATGCCATTAGCTTGAAGCTTACTGCCTACTATATAGTTGTGTTGCAGGGGGTTTGAGAATTAAACATGGTCTGAGTCTCTCCCTGTGGCAATTAGAAACAGTAACTGGGAAAGCTTCATCCCAGACTTGGAGCAGAGATGCCAGCTGCTTACTGGGGCTGTGGAAGCCATTGCTTATGGAAGTAAATTCCAGAGTGCCAGGGACTGTCATCTATTGCCCACCCAGCATGGAGAAGTCTTGATCAGGGGCACATATATGGATTATTCTTCCTCCTATTGCCTTTGCTTTCTTGTTTAAACTCAAAAGTCCATTTAGAATATTTAGAATTAGGGGTCAGGGCACACACACACACACACACACAAGAAGAGAGAGAGAGAGAGAGAGAGAGAGAGAGAGAGAGAGAGAGAGAGAGAGAGAGAGAGAGAGAGATGGTGCTTCTCTTATCTGTTTCTCAAGACCAAAGAGTATGTTAAAATCATTGTAGAGGGAATAATGGGAGATCATTAGGTGAATGCTTCAATCAGGAATTCATGATATATTTCTTCCTAATTTCTTTCCCTTTTATGTATTCCAAGCAACATGCCATGTATGCCATAGAACATAGTCATTTTTTTTTACAAATGTGAGTTTTGTGATTGTGTAGCAAATTCTGAAGGGAGGGTAGGGGGGGGTAAGGAGCCATAGATTTAAAAAAATAATCCTAAGCAATATTCATACCAACCCTAGGCTAAAATCCAGAACCTGTGCAGTACTTTTTAGCTACTCAGCACTCTGTGGCATAGTGGTGATATTGGGGAGAATGGTCTTAGAATTCACAGTCTGTGTGTTATCTCAAGATCAGTGGGAATTAGTCTTTTTAAGGAAGTATCTTTTTTAAAAATTTTTTTTGTATTGGATTTGCTGTTTAGTTTATTTACAAAAAAACTTCTTAAAATATTCCAATTGAATTCAGCAAGCAAATCTTTTTTTTTCTCTAATTTAATTTTTAAATTATTATTTATTTAATATTTTTAGTTTTCAGCATGGATTTCCACATGATTTTGAATTACAAATTTTCTCCACCTTTATACACTCCTCCCCCCACTCCAAGATGTCATATATTTTGATTGCCCCGTTCCCCAGTCAGTCCTTCCTTCTGTCACCCCACTCCCCCCATCCCCTTTTCCCTTACTTTCTTGTAGGGCAAGATAGATTTCTATGCCCCATTGCCTGTACATCCCATTTCCCAGCTGCATGAAAAAACAACTTTTTTTTGAACATCTGCTTTTAAAACTTTGAGTTCCAAATTCTCTCCCCTGTTCCCTCCCCACCCACCTTCCTTAAGAAGGCAAGCAATTCAACATAGGTCACACATGTATCATTATGTAAAACCCTTCCACAGTGCTCATGTTGTGAAAGACTAGCTATATTTTGCTCCCTCCTATCCAGGTGCCCTTTACTCAATTTTCTCCCTTGATCCTGTCCCCTTTTGAAAGTGTTTGTTTTTGATTACCTCCTCCCCATATCTGTCCTCCCTTCTATCATCCCCCCTTTCTTGTCCCCTTCCTCCTTCTTGCCTGTGGGGTAAGATACCCAATTGAGTGTGTATGTTATTCCCTCCTCAGGTCAAATCTGATGAGAGCAAGATTCACTCATTCCCCCTCACCTGCCCCCTCTTCCCTCCCAACAGAACTGCTTTTTCTTGCCATTTTTATGTGAGATAATTTACCCCATTCTATCTCTCCTTTTCTCCTTTTCTCAATATATTCCTTTCTCATCCCTTAATTTTATTTTATTTTTTAGATATCATCCCTTCATACTTGATTCACCCTGTGCTCTCTGTCTCTCTCTGTCTCTCTGTCTCTCTCTCTCTATATATATATACATACACACACATGCATATATATACATACATACATATATATATATATATATATATATATACATACGCACACATACACACGCACATATATATATATGTATGTATATTCCCTTCAGCTACCCTAATACTGAGATCTCATGAATTACACACATCAGCTTTCCATGTAGGAATGTAAACAAAACAGTTCCACTTTGCTAAGTCCCTTATGATTTCTCTTTCTTATTTACCTTTTCATGTTTTTCTTGATTCTTGTGTTTGAAAGTCAAATTTTCTATTCAGGTCTGGTCTTTTCACTGAGAAATCTTGAATGTCCTCTATTTTATTGAAAATACATATTTTGCCTTGGAGCATCATACTCAGTTTTGCTGTGTAGGTGATTCTTGGTTTTAATCCTAGCTGCATTGACCTCCAGAATATCATATTCCAAGCCCTTTGGTCCCTTAATGTAGAAGCTGTTAGATCTTGTATTATCCTGATTGTGTTTCCACAATACTCAAATTGTTTCTTTCTGGCTGCTTGCAGTATTTTCTCCTTGATCTGGGAGCTCTGGAATTTGGTGACAATATTCCTAGGAGTTTTCTTTTTTGGGATCTTTTTCAGGAGGCTTTTACCCTCTGGTTCTAGAATATCAGGGCAGTTTTCCTTGATAATTTCTAGGCTCTTTTTCAGGTAGTCCAATAATTTTTAAATTACATCTCCTGCATCTATTTTCTAGGTCAGTGGATTTTCCAATGAGTTATTTCACATTGTCTTCCATTTTTTCATTCCTTTGGTTCTGTTTTATAATATCTTGATTTCTCATCAACTCACTAGCTTCCACTTGCTCCAATCTAATTTTTAAGGTAGTATTTTCTTCAGTGGTCTTTTGGAGCTCCTTTTCCATTTGGCTAATTCTGCCTTTCAAGGCATTCTTCTCCTCATTGGCTTTTTGGAGCTCTTTTGCCATTTGAGTTAGTCTATTTTTTAAGGTGTTGTTTTCTTCGGTGTATTTTTCAGTATCTTTTTGGGTCTCCTTTAGCAAGTCATTGACTTGTTTTTCATGGTTTTCTTGCATCACTCTCATTTCTCTTCCCAATTTTTCCTTTTGTTCTCTTACTTGCTTTTCCAAATCATTTTTGAGCTCTTCCATGGCCTGAGAACAATTCATATTTTTCTTGGAGGTTTTTGATATAGGCTCTTTGACTTTGTTAACTTCTTCTGGCTGAATGTTTTGTTCTTCTTTGTCACCAAAAAGAGATTCCTAGGTTTGAGTTTATCTGAGAGTGTTTTCACTGCTTGTTCATGTTCCCAGCCAACTACTTGACCCTTGAACTTTTTGTTGGGATATGAGTGCTTGTAGATTAGAGAATACTTTGTCACAAGCTTGAGGGGCTGTGCTGCTCTTTTCAGAGCCACTTCTACATGGCAAGCTCTGCCACACGATTGCTCCTTTTCCCCCAAGAACCACCAACCAAGATTGTGGCCCAGATCCAGGCAGGGCAAAGCAGGCTTTGCACTCCTGCTCTAATCCTCTGCTTAATTCCTCCCACCAGGTGGGCCTGAGGCCAGAGGCACCTGCAGCTGTAGCTCTGGAAGCAGCCTCAGAACTACACCATCTCTACCACCCCTGGGGCTGTGGCCAACTGTGAACTCCTTTCACTGTGTTCCAGCAGCTTTTCCAACTAACCTTCTCTGTTGTCTTTGGCTTTTGTGGGTTGAGAATTCTGGTAACTGCCACAGCTCAATGATTCAGGGCCCTATGGCCTGTTATGCCTGGTTCCCTGTCTCGTTGGTCCTGGCACGGCCCATGCTGGGCTTGGCTCTGCTCCACTCCTAGCACCATGCAATAGACCCTTCCCAGCAACCATCCAGGCTGTCCTGGGCTGGAGCCCTGGTTCCCTCTGATATTTTGTGGGTTCTGCTGCTCTAGAATTTGTTCAGAGCCATTTTTATAGGTGTTTGGATGGACCTGGGGGGGGGGAAGCTTAAGCAAGTCCCTGCTTTCCAGCTGCCATCTTGGCTCCGCTCCCAAGGAAGTCTCTTATATGGTCTGAGAGCGGAGAGCTCAAATGGTCAATGTGGGAGACCTAGAGCTAAGTAAAAACTTCAAAATTAACATCTTAACATTCTAAACAATATTCCTTTTCATCCTCTGACTTAGTTCTGGTCCTGGCCAGCACCTGTCACTGGAAATCACAGATCTTGTCATATGGAAAACAATCTAAGCATCTGAAGGCAGAATACCTTCTTTGAAAATACTGAAGCCTTTTCAGGACATTATCCCAGGTATGTGTGCATGAGAAAGAAGATCCCCTAAGGCAAAGTTAAGGAATGAAGTTGATCATATTCACTAGTAAACTTTCTCTAAACAAGTCCTGAAAGTTTCATTATCCTTATTATAACACATTTAGAGCAGCATAGGGAAATATTTCAGACCTGGTAGGTGCATAGCCCATTGGCTAACAGAGATATTTTCATTCCAAGTTGGCATAAGCCTGGTTCGAGTAGATAATCTGGGAGACAAGCTCATGGACATTTTTTCTTTCCTTCATAGCTCTGGAGGATATACAACATAGTATATCAAAAGAAAAAAAATGGAGCAGAACTTTTATGGATTTGTCATATTCTAATTTGCTTCATATTTACTTGAGGGCATTCCTTTTCTCTCCACTATTTAATCATAAGTTACTGGAGGCATGGTACAGTGCTTTATCATTCTGTATCCTCTGTCCCACCACCTCTCCACCCTGAACCTGTCATTGTATGTTGTTCCTAGGAGGTATTAGGTAGTAAGGCATTGTGGTGTAGCGGATATAGAGTGGGTTCTGGAGTTAGGAGAACATGTTTTCAAGCCCTGCCTCTGACAGTGCTGATTGTTTGACTGGTCAGATGCTAACCTCTCAGTGTTCTGTGAGACAATAAGTTTTAGAAAAGGGACTGGTTGATCTTCATGGCAGAGGAAGTTTCCTAGACTGATGAAATTAAATGCATGACCACAAAGAAAAAATGCTGAATAAATATCTGCTGCATTAGTATTTTGAATGCCAGGTTTATATACAGAAAGGAAACAAACTTCTGAGGTTACTTTCGATTGCTCACAAAATGCAAGGGAGAGCAAAGCAACTATATACTTTTCCAGAGACAATCTTTTTTTTTCTTTGTTGCCTCTGAGGTTTCCACATTGAAATTGAATTACAAAGTGAAGCAGTGGAATAATAACAGTATTTTAAAGTAGTGAACATCTCCAGGAAGTAGGTAGATTCAATATTCACGGAGATACCATGTTTACTCCTAGCCAGAAGGCGAAAGCTGACTTTTAAAAATGGAATGTTCTCATTTGCAGATGTTAGTATTTTCCCCTGACCAATCACATATAAATAGCCATTTTATATGGAAGAATTCATTTAGCTGATCATCTAAGAAAGAAACGGATGTTGCAATGGGAAGAAACACAGAAACCACTATCCTACATTAATAGTATTCTGCAGAATGAAAAAAAATGCTAAACATCATATGTACATATATGATATATATGTATGTACATACATATTTATATTTAGTTGGCACACAATATAATCAAAGGTCTATCTGATCCCTAATAGCTAAAATGCATTTTGCATTTAGTAAATTGTACTTCATGACTACCTTTATTAGTAGATAATTCTTTGGACTTGTTCTCTCTTGGATAATGATCTGAAGCATTTTGCTGCTGTATTTCTTGAAAACATTTTCCCAATACAATACTTCACTGAATTCCATCTGTGTTCATTTTCTGTATTCCAAAACACAGACAACTAGGATGTCAACTGATAGTGTTTGTTAATCCCATTAATATATGTTATGGCAAATCTTCAAATTTAGCAATGGTGTGATATGTGGCTAAGGAAAAATCATCTAATGTGTACAGTGTAATTATGGCATTTATGTGATATAATAAAAGCCCTGTGATCCATTAGGTGGGAAATTGAACTACTAAAATAACCAAGGTTAGAGTCTTAAGTTGACACTTAGAAATGACCTTTTCTGGTAGAATAGGGATAATGATACCAAACACAAAGAAATGTTATATTTCTTTTTGTCAAACAATTGTCATATTTTACAGAAAATTGGAGACACTTTGAGGCTTTTTTAAGGCACATTCTCATATTTATATACAGTATTAGTTGGGGATAATGATAATAATAATTATAATGGTGGTTACAAAAGTCAGACTTGTGATTTCACTAGTTTACAGAGCTCTCTGGGACAGTAACTCTCTCTTTTTGTTCATATTTGTAAGTTTTCTTCAACATGTAATTTCAGAGAGTGGCCTTAGATACTGAGAAGTTAAGGTTCAGGTCCTCATCAATAATATATGTCAAGAGTCAGAATTTGAACTCGTTTTCCTGTGATATGTGCACTTTATCAACTATGCAACACTGCCTCCTGGTAATAATCATGATGACAGTCAAGATAATCATGCCAATGATGCTGCTGCTGCTGCTGTAATTAAGCGAAACCATAACTTTCTCAGTGGAAGTATTGCTCTCCATCAGCACAAATCACAATCTCTGGTTTCTCAATCTATGTTATCCTTGTCATTGCTTTTCCATAAATCCTTTGTAGGGAAGTTACCCAAAATATTAGAGGCCTTCTTCTCTGTGGATGTGTGTAGTGGGAGGTGACAGTGGAGATTTAATATTTTTTAGACACAAGTCTAGCTTGTATCTGTTATGCCTTATTCTTGCTATACATAAACTTATATTAATGACAATAATAAAAGTAATAAATAAATAAAAGTTAAAAAATAATGAAAAGAGCAAAAAAATCCCCTTCAAAACCCAATCCTTTGCCCATGTCATGAGGTGTAGGGCCATGACAAAATAATGGAAAGCCAGGCAGGGTGGTATACATTCAGGACTCTATATAACCTGAGATAAACTCTGGTAGCTAAAAAGCACTTACAGAAACCTTGAAACACTGGCCAATAGGGCTCTGGCAATGATGCTGATTATATTAGCACCCTGGCCTGTATAATAAAACTGTTCCTATGAATCTAACGGCTAGCTAAGGAGACATAGGTTTGTGAGGTGGCTGTATTGAAAAACATTATTGTTATTAGCATCACTTGCAGGGGAATGTAGCAAATAGTGTTTCTCTGTGTCATTGTGCCACAAGGATGCAAATTATACCAGAACAAATTAGAAATAGCTTTACCCTACATGCTGGAAATACTTTGGTGCAGATGGTACTGAACACAAATATTCATAAAATGGACTAGAGACGTGGATATTTTCATTATGAACCACTACAATGTCATAACAAAATGGAAACAGACCACATTAATTACAAGCTTCATATTGCTTTTTGTCAATAGTATCTTCAATTCCAAGTAACACAATAGTACATATTTTGACTAGTTCAGGGCAATTAAAAATTGTTCTTGAAATCTAGATTAGGTGACGTAAGAAATCTAGGAGCTAGTAAAAGCTACTGAAAGATCTTATGATCATTGAAAATTTTTTCTCATGGCAAAACACAGAATTATATGTAGCCTGGGCTTCTCTGGATATTCCTGGTGCTAGCACAGGAATACTACTGAAGGATCTTTTGAGCATGCCCCAGTTTACCTAACATGGAGCCTGTCGCCTCTCCTACCACATAAGTGGGGGTACCCTCTTTTGATTAGCTGCTTTCACCTTGAGAAATGTCAATAAAGAGACATTTGTTTTCTTCCCCTTTCACCCTCTTTCTTTTGTTATCTTTTCAGCTGTACTCTTTCATGACCCCTGTCTCCTTTGCCTATGCCATGAACTGAACTAGAAAGAGGGGAGGGAACTTTCCTTTACCTATTTATCTCTCTTTTACCCTAGCTCTGAGAAATGGGGCTTGTGGTGTTTGTTTCTGTTCTATGTTATTTGTCCTCAGTTTCAGGTGCCAGCAGAGCCTAAGCCAAGATGACCTTGGAGTCAGGATTGCATTTAGAGTGCTGTAGCAAGATAGTCAGCCATGGAAACCCTGAGAAATCAAGGTGCCTAAGACTCAAGACTAAAGTGGGATTTAGACATGGAATTAGGACTGTGTCCTATAGGAATCAAACTGGGCTATGAACCTAATTCTTTTCTCCTCTGTAGTGACTGAGGTGACACAGGACAGGAGAAAGGAAAGAGAATAATGCCTCCCATGTGTTGGGGGCAGCAAATATATATATTTGTAATTATTCCTTTTGAAGTAAATATTCTCATGTAAAAGATCCAATGACAAAAATAGCACTGATAATTTAAATTATTTTGGAAAAGGAGATTGAGAATACTCAAGCTGCAATTCTGAAAAAGTCCCCTTTAACTTCAATTGTGTGAATACAATTTAAAGACCAATCATAGAAAAACAGAGTGAGTACAAACAGCCTGTATCTGCTATAACTAAAATTAATGAATACATTCTCATAATTATTTGGAAGAAAGGGTAAAAACACTTCAGGACTTACACACAATATATTTATTAACCAAATCAACAAATATTTATTAAGTGTTTACAATATGCCAGAAACTATACTAGATGTTGGGAATAAGAAAACAAAACTAAATTGTCCCATGCTAATGGAAGAAGACAACACAAAAAGGAATATTAAAAGCCAGAAGTTGACGGAGGGAGAGTTGCTGTGCTGGAACATAGAGGAAAAAAGAAGTCCAGACAGTGAAGAATGGAGAGGTGTGAAGAATGAACTTGGCTGGCCTGGGTACTTTGCTTTAAATGGAGAAACTAGCCAATCAGAGGAAAGGGATACAGGATAGAGTGATCTACAAGGGTTAAAAGACTGCTGGGTCATGGTGGAGAAAGAAGTCTATAGAGATAGGAGTAAAGCTCAGAAAGGAATGAAGGAGTGTTTCAAGAAGAGCAAAAAAGGTTTTTATTAGGATAATTTCTAAATCCATTATTGTCTATTTTACAGCTCAGTTTCAGTAATACAACATTCAACCTTTTAGGACACTTATTATTTGCTAAAGTGTTTACACTTACATTTCCTAAAACAAGAAAATATATACATCAGTTTATATATATATTGCATGAGTACAAATGAAAATGCTTTCTTATTTTCAGAGACTGTTAATCTATGAAATGGCACAGGGGAGGATGACCATTTTGCATTCTGTCCTATTGAGATTCCTATTAAAAGAATGTAAGTCAAAAAAATTTTACCTGAAAAATAAAACCAAAGTGGGAAAATAGGACAAAAGTAGTCAAGTAAGAGAAGTAGAGGAAAAATTGGGAAGAGAAATGAGAATGATACAAGAAAGTCATCAAAAAAGTCAATAGCTTGCTAAAGGAGACCCCCAAAATGCTAAAGAAAATAACACCTTAAAAAAGAGACTAACCCAAATGGCAAAAGACATCCAAAAAGCCAAAGAGGAGAAGAATGCTTTAAAAAGAAGAATTAGTCAAATGGAAAAGGAGGTCCAAAAGTTCACTCGAGAAAATAATTCCTTAAAAATCAGAATGAATGCACTTCATGCTCGCCTTTTTTCTTCTCTTTTGTTTTTGTTTTTGGGTTTTGTTTTTTATTTTGGTTCTGTCTCTTCTTTCTCATGATTCACTCCATTGGTCATAATTCTTCTCTACAACTTGACTAGTGTATAAATTAATTCAATGAGAAGTTATACATGGTAGTTATATGAGATTCCATGCCTTCTTCGGGAGGGAGGGGGAGGGAGGGGAGAAAATCTGGATCTCAAAATTATGTAGAACCATGTGTTGTAAACTAAAAATAAAAAAAAAATTTAAAAAAAAAATAAAAATCAGAATGGAGCAAATAGAAGCTAATGACTTTATCAGAAATCAAGAAATTACAAAACAAAAACAAAAGAATGAAAAAATCAAAGACAATGTGAAATATCTCAATGGAAAAACAACTGACCTGGAAAATATATCCAGGAGAGATAATTTAAAAATTATTGAACTATCTAAAAGCTGTGATCAAAAAAAGATCCTAGACATCATCTTTGAAGAGAGAGACAAAGAGAGAGAGAGAGAGAGAGAGAGTTGAATATGAAGGGATAATATCTAAAAAAATAAAATATAGTGGTGAAAGAGGAGTGTACTGGGAGAAGCAGAGTGGGAGAGGTAGAATGGGGTAAATTATCTCACATAAAAGAGGCGAGAAAAAGCTTTACAATGGATTGGAAGAAGGAGGTGAGAGAATGAGTGGACTTTACTCTCATCAGATTTGGCTTAAGGAGGGAATAATGTACACACTCAATTGGTTATGGAAATCTATCTTACCCTACAGGAAAGTAGGGGGGAAGGGAATATATAACAACATTGTTACTTGCAGCTACTGTGGCTGTGTGAGGCCAATAAGGAGACCAACAATGCCAGCCAACACCAGCCCACAGGAGGGCTGCTAGCATACCTTCGTTGATCTGCTTTTCTAAGAAAAGCAACTTTAAGAGGTTTACAATCTAACTTTAATCAAACATACATATTTCATTCACTTAGTTCAGGGGAAAAAGTTAGAATCTTGAACTTCAGAGAAACCAGAAACAGAAATTACCAGCAGAGGTTACATAAACAGAGCAAATAACATAAATCAACAGACAGGCTTCTGTCTGACCATAGCAATATATACATATTTACCAGAGAGAGGAGCACCAACATCTAGGTTTTCAAAGCCAGGGGAGGATCCTTAATGGCTACCCAGAGTCTCCACACCAAGCTCTTCCAATGAATGAGCCCCAAGCAAAATGCTAACCTCAGAGTATATATACAATTCTTCAGGGTCAAACATCACAACCATGCGACTCAAACCCACGTGTCCTAGGCCTTCTCATGACTTAAACAGGTCATCAAAGACTCCTGATTCAACCAAAGACTCTTTATTGAAACAAAGGCAAGACTCAAAGGCACTTGATTGCCTTAGTGCTGAGAAGCACTCCAAAGCAAAAAACAGCAAAAATCCCAACCTGCTTGCTACCACATTCTACCCCTAGGTCACAGTAAGAACAATCTCCTTAATCTACCAAGCATCCAAATAAAGTCCTCTTTCATCTTGACTTGAGGTTGACTTCTGAGTCCCATGGCTCTTCTTATGTAGACTAAGTGCTCCTGCCTCTTGCCGAGATTCACACGTAGGCAGATCTCCACTCCTGCACCAGGTCCCAGCTCGTGGGGACTGCTCCATTTGAAGCTCCCACCCAACAGCAGGCTCCAGGGGTTCCTGCCCACAGCTTCTGTTTCTGGGAAAATGAAGCTTAATGGGACAACAACACACACCACCAACACCACCATCTCTATTCACCCCCAAAGTCCAGATGCTCTGTGTTAACAGCTCAGTTCACTTTAACAGCTCTCAAAAGAGGCTTAAGCTAAGCCTCCTTCCCATGGGCAGGTCTCTGCCCTACAGCTCCATTCTCCTCCACTTGCCTTCAAAGTTTGAAGACTTCTTCAGCAAGACTCTGCCATCAAAGGTCTCCTTGCTTTTGGAGATCTCCTTTCTAGAGGTCTTCTCCCAGCTTTTTTAGTTCTCTTGCCAGCTCTTTTAGGTTTCCTCTTAGCTCAACACTCACAGCTCATTCTTCTCCTCTTCTCTTCTTGATGCTGGCAGCTCTCTTGATGTCTCCTCTTCAACATCCTCTCAATGTCTGTCTCTCTAACACTTTGGGCTCTCCTTGTATAAGAGCCCAGGCATCTGATTGGTTAGAACTCAGATCTCTGATTGGCTGAATTCATGCCCATCTGATTGGCTAGAACTCAGGTCTTCGATTGGCTAGAACTCAACACACATACAATCCAGCAAAAAACCCCACTTTGCTTGCTATTACAGGATAAGAGAGGGGGCATGATAGAAAGGGAGAGCAAAAGGGAGGAGGGGGTAATCAGAAGCAAACACTTTTTAGGAGCAACAGGGTCAAAGGAGAGAATAGAATAAATGAGGGGGGGGGCAGCACAGGATGGAGGGAAATATAGGTAGGCTTTCACAACATGACTGCTATGGAAGGGGAGGGTGATAGAAGGGAGGGCAGCTTGGGAGAAGGGGTAATCAGAATGCATTCCCAGCATAGCATAAAAATTTGGACTGTGTCAAATTTATAAAAATAAGCTATTCCCCAATTAATAAATGATCAAAAGATTCTGACAATTGTAAGACAGGGTAGGGGGGATTTGGATCTGTGCTAATATAATAAAAATGACAATTTTACCTAAATTAATTTACTTATTCAGTGCCATATCAATCAAAATACCAAAACTTATTTTACAGAGCTAGATAAAATAATAACAAAATTCACCTGGAAGAACAAAAGATCCAGAATATCAAGGGAATTAATGAAAAGAAATGCTATGGAAAGTGGCCTAGTCATACCAGATATTAAACTGTATTATAAAGCAGCAGTCATCAAAACTACTTGGTACTGGCTAAGAAACAGAGTGGTGGACTGGTGGAATAGTTTAGGTGCACAAGACACAGTAGTCAATGGCTATAGAAATCTACTCTTTCATAAACCCAAAGAATACAGCTTCTGGATTAAAAATTCACTATTCCACCAAAACTGCTGGGAAAATTGGAAAACAATGTGGCAGAAACTAGGCATAGATCAATATCTTAGACCATATGCCAAAAATAAAGTCAAAATGGGTTCATAATTTAGGAATAAAGGCTGATAGCATAAGCAATTTGGGAGAGCAAGGAATAGTTTACCTGTCTGATTTATGGGAAAGGGAAGAATTTACGATACAACAAGAGATAGAGAATATTACAAAATGCAAAATGGATGATTTCAATCAAGTTAAATTGAGAAGTTTTTGTACAAACAAAGCCAATACAACCAAGTTTAGGAGGGAAGCAGAAAATTGGGAAAGAATCTTTACAACCAGTGAATCTGATAAAGGCCTCATCTCTAAAATATACAGGGAACTGAGCCAAATTTATAGGAATATAAGGCATTCCTTAATTGAGAAAAGGTCAAAGGATATGAACAAGAAGTTTTCAGAGGAAGAAATTAAAGATATCTATAGGCATATGCAAAAATGCTCTAAATCACTATTGATTAGAGAAATATAAATCACAACACTCTTAGGCACCACATGTCTCCTGTCAGATTGGCTAACACGATAAAATAGGAAAATGATAAACACTGGAGAGGAGTTGGGAAAGTTGAAACATTGTTACATTGCTGGTGGAGTTGTCAACTGATCCAGCCATTCTGGAGAGCAATTTGGAACCATGCCCAAAGGCCTATAAAAATGTGCATATGCTTTTCACCAGCAATACCACTTCTGGAGCTGTATCCCAAAGAGATTGTACAAATGGAAATGGACCAGCATGTACAAAAATATTTGTAGTAGATCTTTTTCTGGTGGCAAAACATTGGAAATCAAAGGGATGCCCATCAACTGGGGAATGGCTAAATAAATTGTGGTATATGAATGTAATGGCATACTGTTGTGCTATAAGAAATGAGGAGCAGACAGACTTCATAGTAACCTGGAAAGGCTTATGTGATCTGATGCTGAGTGAGGGAAGCAGAACCAGGACATCATTATACATGATTACAGGCATACAATATCTGTAAAGAATAACTTTGATAGACTTGTATCCTCTCATCAATGCAAGGTTCAAAGACAGCTCCAAAAGACTCATGATGGAAAAAGCTATGTACATGCAGAGAAAGAACTGTGGAGTCTGAATGCAGATTGAGGCAAACTATTTGCTCTTTTTTCCCTTTTTTTTTGGTTTTGTTTTTTCTTTCTTGTGATTCATTCTGTTTGTTATAATTCTTCTTTACAACTAGACTATTATGTAAATAAGCTCAATGTGAAGGTATATGTAGAGTCTACATTGGATTGCATCCCATCTTGGATGGGAGGGGGGAGGAGGAGGGAGAAAAAATTTGGAACCCCAATACTTGTGGAACTGAGTGTTGTAAATTAAAAATAAAAAATAAATTTATTAAAAAATATATGGAAGGTACAATGTTCAAGGTCAAAAAAACTAGATAGTCTCCTGGTGTTCAATTCGGTTCAAAAAACATGTATGAAACACTTTTTCTGTGTAAGACATTGTATGTATTAACCATTTTATTTCAAAGTAGAGACATAATGGTAAGGGAGAGATTCCTAGACACATCTAAACATTTTTATGTGTTTATGGTCTCATTGGTAGGGAAATGCCTTCTACAAGTGACAATCATAACCTCTGCATTCCTTCTTAGCCTTTTAGTCCATGTCCCTGGATAGTGGATCTTCCCAGTTGTTTAGAGGATTTACTCATGTTCTTATAATTGAGTAAGAAAGGAAACAAACATTTATTAAGTACCTACTGTATGTGACCTTCTATGCTAATTGATCTATAAACATCTCAATTCATCCTCACAACACTGATATTTATAGTTAAGACGGTGTAGGAGATAGATGTTAAGTGATTGGCCAGGGTCATATGGCAAGTAATTATCTGAGGTCGTATTTGAACTCAAGTCTTATGACACCGGGTCCAAAACTCCATCCACTCTAGCATTTAGCATTGAAGTTACCAATGTAGCACTTGGGACTTTCATCTTCTCTTTTCTAATACCATAGAGAATACTACATGATGATAGTCATTTCTAAGCTTAAGTGTCCATGGTTTAATTTATAAAACTACTTTCAAATTTATTGTTAAAATACTACCATCTACTTTGATCTACAGTATACCTTTCCATTGTTTTTTAGGTCACATGAAATTTTGTTTCTTAGGATCACTGAAAACACTGTACAATTTCCCCACTGTGATATAATCTGATAGCTTCCTGATGAATTTTGGTCAATCTCATTGTCCATCTGCATTTTCTATACAAAATATACATATTTGTATATTACCTCAAGGAACTGCCTTTCAGATTGCATTAAATATGGGAAATCGGTGCTTTCATTTCACTTTTGCTTTTCTAGTGTTGGCATTTAAACTGATCCATTTGGAAACAATCTGCATTTCCCTGAAGAGACTACTTTTACAGGGCTCATTGCAATGTTTATCTTTTTTTGTCATGTTCATTTTTATGAAATTCTTCCTTTTGGACACTGTGAAGGGCATTATCAATAATACAGGAAGATCCCTAATGTAAATGTATGTTATCCCTTTTTCATGTCTTGTTTGACTTAAATATTCATTGGATCATCAGACAAAGAAATCTCCAAATTTGTCATAGTTATACTATATATAACGATGTATGTTTTTTATGTTTGGAGCTTGCCATGTCACACACACACACATACCTTGATTGATTCATGGCTTTGAATTATATTGTCTCTTATCAATTGAATTAAAGAATAAACAAGAGGGGTGGAGCCAAGATGGCAGCTGGAAAGCAAGGACTTGCTTATGTTCTCCCCCAGGTCCCTCTAAACACCTGTAAAAATGAACAAATTCTAGAGCTGCAGAACCCACGAAATAACAGAGGGAAGCAGGACTCCAGCCAAGGACAGCCTGGATGGTCACGTATGACCTATGTTGAATTGCTTGCCTTCTTAAGGAGGGTGGGAGAGGAGGAAAGAGGGGGGAGAATTTGGAACTCAAAGTTTTAAAAGCAGATGTTCAAAAAAAAGTTGTTTTTGCATGTAACTGGGAAATAAGATATACAGGCAATGGGGCATAGAAATCTATCTTGCCCTACAAGAAAGTAAGGGAAAAGGGGATGGGAGGGAGTAGGGTGACAGAAGGGAAGGCTGACTGGGGAATGGGGCAATCAGAATGTATGCCACCTTGGAGTGGGGGGAGGGTAGAAATGGGAGAAAATTTGTAATTCAAAATCATGTGGAAATCAATGCTGAAAAGTAAAAATATTAAATAAATAATAAAATATAAATTAAAAAAAAGAATAAACAAATAAAAACATAGTAGAATTGTCTTAATTTCTTAGTTATATGACTGTGAAGATGCTGTCTGCTAAAACCTGCAGGTTCTTTTTCTTGTTTTCATTAATGATATCCTTAATATAAGCTATAGTTGTAAGATTTCATAAAGATGAGAAAGGCATTTGGGTCAGGAGTTCTTAATGATTTCTTAGGTAAAACTATCATTTGGGATCTTTTCATTTCTACTTGAATCGTATCCTATGAAATACCTTGGAGAGATCCCTGAAAGCCTTTACTGGTACTGTATATAGCATGAATTTACTCTCTTTCATCAGTTATAGACATTTTCTCCAACTTCATCTTCTCTCCATTTTTTCACACAGTATCTTAGATACTGAGGTGGTAGAATCAAAATATGTTGATTCCACTATTTTCTTTCTTTTTTATCTGATTCCACTGTTTTCAATGTTGAGGATATATTATAATTGAAATCTTAGCAATAATTTTCCTTGGACACTCATTTCTTATATAATTACCAGTTTCATACATGAATGCTCTTGAAGTGAATTGTATGTACCTTCCTCCAAGTTATCTAGTGACTAGTTTTTCTTTAAGCACTTTTCTCTGCATCACAATCTTTGATTCTCCTGCACTATAATATTTTCCAAATGAAGATGTATTTGAAACTAGTATTGTCACAATTCACTACTTGGCCAGGAAATTGTGTCTATACTTTCAGGATATTTCTCGACTCTTTGGAGTTTTTATGATAATTTTGTTGTGCTGGTTACTCTTCTCTAAGAAATGATGATGAATGCAATATCTGCAATTTTGTCCATTTTCAATTTTATGGAAGTTTACTATTTATACTAGTGTGGTTATAGTGAATATACTCATGTGTTGCTTAAATTTTATCCTTTCAAATTTGGTATTTACTTTGGTATTTATTATACCACCAATTGATCTGCTACACATGGGTATCTGGCTGTGATGACTGCTGTTTCTATAATTACTTCTTTCCTAGATGTTAAGATGTAATGATTTCTATTTTTCGTGTTTGGAGCTTGCCATGTCCCAACTGACTCTCTTAATTAAGTGTATGTGATGTTTAATTGTTCAGCTTCCAAATAGTGTGAAGACTTTTTCATTTCTTGATCACAAATCTTAACTTTCAAATGTAATATCTGTTGTCCTTCCCTGTAAACAGTTTATATAGCAAGTGTGAAAGCACAAAGGTGAGGGCCAGCAAACATCTAGAGAGGAGTTGCGTTTGTATTACTGAAAAAATTAAGGGATAAGATGCTTGAAGTTATGTATAGGACAAATGGGCTGTTGGGTGATGCTTTGTGCAATGAAGTTCAATAGGTTCTTATCCAATAATTATGCTTTCAAAATGTAAGGTAGGAGGTAAGGTTCTAATTAATACTTATGAGAAAATGTAATATTCAAATTTATTATTAAATAATAATTAGTACCTTTCAATAGCAAATCTTCAAAAATTCTTTTGCTTTCAGTATAACTACTGAAATATCATGTTTCAAAATGAAGTATAAATCTCTTCTGCTACAATGGTTACCTGTAACATTTATATCTTGCATAAGGCTGATCAGCAAATATTTATACATCTCTGAATTTTCTTTATGACATACTTAGAACACATTTTTTAGTGGCTTGAAGAGCTGAAATGAAGCTAATAGCTTTTTACCTTTCTCAAATCTTTGTATAATCAAAATGATAGAAAAATTTATAGTTTTTAGTTCCACATGCAAAATAATGCAATAAATAAAGGCTATAAGAAACAATGCTGAACTTTTACAAAAAAAATTCTATCAGTAGTGGATGTATGCATGTATGTATGAATCTGTGCACATTTTGTAACTACAAAAATGCTCTTTTTACTTTTGGGGAGCTATTTGGGGCAACTAGATAGCTCAGTCGAGCCTGGACACAGAAAGATGAGTTCAAATCTGGCCTCAGACAGTTATTAGCTGTGTGACCCTGGGCAAGTCACTTAGCCCCTTTTTGCCTTGAAGGCAGCTAGGTGACTCAATGGATAGAGTGCTGGGCCTGAAGTCCTTAAGACCTGAATTCAAATCTGGCCTCAGATCCTTACTAGCTGTGTGACCCTAGGCAAGTCACTTAACATCTACTTGCTCTAATCCCCTGGAGAAGGCAATAGTAAACCACTCCATTATCTTTGCCAAGAAAGCCCCATGGACAGTACTGGTATGCTAAGGTCCATGGGGTCATCAAAAGTGGGACATGACTGAACAACAAGATTTATTTTATTTGAAATATGTGAAATTATGTGAATATTTAAATATGTGAACTTTCTGAAATACATGAAATTATTTTAAAATAATTACATTTGCATAAATGCATACATACAATCCATGTGATATGGTGGATAAAAAGATGGCCTTGAAGCTCAAAAGACTTGGATTCAAGTCCCATTTCTGACACAAGTTGCTATAGGACCTTGGGCAAATCACTAACCTTCTCACTGTTCTAGGAGTCTAAGATAATAAATTTCAGAGTACATGCTGCTCCACTTTTGCAGACAGTTTCCCTCTCTGGACATTCCATATAATAATGAAATCATAAGGTCAGTCCCTAAGCCTATGCATATACTCACATACAAATACATATATACATATATTCATATACATGTGTATGTAGGTGTGTATGTAGTTGTGTATATATACAGATCTATTATTTTCTTACTGTGGGGAACTTTCCATGTGGAAACTCCCTAATCTCCAATTTGTGGTAACACTAAGGTTACTTCACATATCTTGTGTAGTTTACTTTCTCTCTCTCTCTCTCTCTCTCTCTCTCTCTCTCTCTCTCTCTCTCTCTCTCTCTCTCTCACACACACACACACACACACGCACATACATGCGCACACACAGAAAGAGAGAGAGACACAGAGAGAGAGAGATCTATACTGTTGTTCAGTTATTTGAGTCATGGCTGAGTCTTTGTGACCCCATTTGGGGATTTATTGGCAAACATATTGGAGTGGTTTGCCCTTTCCTTCTCCAGTTTATTTTATAGAAGAGGAATGGAGCCAAATAGAATTAATTAGGTGACGTACCCAGGGTCACATGGCTAGTAAGTATCTGAGAGCAGATTCAAATTCAGGAAGATAAATCTTCCTGACCCCTCACCTGGCCCTCTATCCACAGTGAAACCTAGCTGCCCAACTATTTATAGCTAAATCTATCTATCTACATCTATCTATCTATCTATCTATCTATCTATCTATCTTACATCATATCTCCATTTGAATTAAAACTCCTTCAGATCAGATTTTTTTGCTTTCCATAAAATTGTTCCTTTGAAATTCCCTATTTATATCCTTTGACCATAACAAGTCATGTTATTTATTGTTTTACCATATTAAAAATTGCTATTAATTGTTATTATAATAACCTATTATAAGAATTGATAAATAGAATACTGCTAAATAGTCTTGCCTCATATGATCTACTACTTCATACATTTAATTAGGAACAAAATCACTAAAATGATTTGGGTAGAGCATAAGCTCCTTGAGGGAAAAGACTTGCATTGTTTTTGTATCCTGTTGTGTCTATTATAGTACCTTATTCATAGTAGGTACTTAATAATTGATTATTTACTTGAATCCCTGGGGTATTGTAATTGCATATGCTTAAGAGAGTTTTCTCAGGATCATGAACTTGAATGTGGGTAAGGCATAAAGAATCCAGGATTCAGTTTTGTATGAGCTGCATTATAAGTCTGCTGTACTACTGAGATGATTTGACACAATATATTTAGTTTGGTTATAATTTTGAAAACAGATGTAATGTATTCATGTCCACCATGTATTTACAAAATTACATAGTGTTGTCAATGACCTCAAGCTTCTCTGTGTTATAAAAACCCATCTTTTAAATACCAATATTTTCTAGTGATGCTATATGACCATCAATCACAGATTACCACAATCTCTCGGAAAACAAAATTATAGGTCACACAAAGGACAATGAAGGTATATATAGCAAATGTAAATAGGTTGCTTATACATATGACCAACAGAAGAATTGTATGCAAAAAACAGAATAAAACATATCATCGAAGATTTTTTTCAGAAAAAAGAAGTGGATGTTTTATGGACTGAAAATAAATGATAACAGATCGACATTTCACGCGCTATATTATTACTCAGAGCCAACACAGAAATTCTGCTTCCTGTTGCAAGCATCAGAATGTATACTTGAAGCAAGCACCATGACTTTAGGGACAATCAGGACACAAGGCCTTGTTGGAGGGGGAGGGGACAAAAAGATCTCAGGATAGTAACTATTCCTGGGCAGGACAACCAGGAAGAAGAGTTAGAAGGAATTAAGAGTGTAGCATTTGGGGTAACTTCTTTCTATTTCTTCTTGTTGCCTACCTGCTTAACTAAGTAGTTTTTCCCCCTTTATATTGTAAAAGATATAGGTGTTGTTGGTGTTCTCTAAATTTTAGCATTTCCTGGTTGCCATGACAGACTTAAATTTCTGTTGGTAACCATATAATGTCAATCTACCTTACGCAAGGCTTGAGCATGTTGGGTAGATAAATTCCCTATAGAGAATTATAGGAGGACAAGTAAAACAATCTCAAAAGATTTGAATGCATTGCAATATTCACCAGTATAGGGAATACCCATAATGAGAAGATCACAGCTCTACTGAAACATATAACTATACCCAAGCACATTTTGCCTAAACGTTTTATATGTCACTATTTATGTTCATTTGGTCCAAGGTCACGAGTCTGGCATCTATAATGACCAGTCAGAGAAAATGTCTAATTTTATCATTCATTTAATCTTTTGTCAACAAATTTCCTGGGTTTCCAAGGGGATCAGGAGATAGACTATGGCTGTATCTCTGTAAATTGATTGTAGGTATATAAATAATTCAAAATTCATCTTCTGATGAAAGTTGGTTACTAGCAGCAAATTTATGTTACCTGAGAAGGACCGCTTTTAATTTTAAAATACAAAATTGCTAACACCTTATGGCATAACTTAGAATCCAAATTTATATTTATTATTCTTTAATTTTTTTGGCATATGTAAATTGGTTTTCCCCACTGGAACTATAAACTACTTGACATCAAGATCTGTTTATTCTTTAAAGTTAAAGGACAGAAGAGAAAGACTAATGAGTTGCCCAGACTTGGATACTCTGAGCATCTTAGTTCTCATATCTACATTTCTGGTTGTCAGATCTCCAGACTAAAGATTCTTGAGATTTTTTTTTGTCTTTTAAACCATCATGTGTCATAGATCCTATCAGCAGTCTGATAAAGCAGAATATTGTTTTAAGCAATTGAAGGAAATGAAAAATTTCCATTAGAGGTTAGTAAAAATAATTTTCCCCATCTATGTTCACAAAACTCTTAAACTCTATCATTGGACTCCTTCAGTAGGGGGTCAGTGTGGGTTCTATGTACCCCAGGTAAAGAACTTCTGATTTTGAGGTAATAAGATTCTGAGTAAGTGATTTTCTGTAACCATATGAGGGTGATTTACAAGTCAGAATGAGAATTATTAATTTACAATGAAATAAGAATATGTTGAGTGGGTTAGATATTGATATTCATTGACCAGCATATTGCTTTCCTACAAAAAAAGGCAACATGGATTAGGAGTCAGAGAAAATGGGGTCCCAAATTCTCCATTTAGTATCTGTGTGACTTCAGGTCATTCATTTCTTCTTCTGGAGCCAACAATTTTGTTGTGAGTAAAACTTTTTAATAATAATAATTCACAAAGTACTTTAAGGTTTCAAAGTATTTTACATGCATTATTTCATTTATTTCTCTCATACACATACACAAAACCCCTGTGAAATTGATTCTATTCCTAACATTGTTTTATACAAGAGGAAGCTGAAGCTGAGAGTGGTTAAGGGATTTGCCCAGAGACAAATATAAGTATATGTCTAAAGGAGAATTTGAAACCAAGTCTTCCTGACCCCAAGTCTGTCTCTATAGTGCTCTGTGCAGTCTTATACACAAAGACTACTTTGTGAAGTGCACAACCCTACACAAATGTTGACTAAGAAAGTCTACATAGAAAACCAGATTAATAGTGGATTGGTTGGTGAATACAAAGATGACAGCTTCTTGATTTTAGTGTATAATGCACTTCAGGTATAGCAGCATAAGGTATCTTTATCCACTACGGGTCCACTACAGGTGAATACTTGACAAGTATTTTTTTTTCTGGCTTTCACTTTTCTAGACTCCATGTATGTTATTGTCATTACTATGATATTTCATTGTATAGAGTATTATTTAGTTGAGAATGTTATTTCTCTATCTATCTATCTATCTATCTATCTGTCCGTCTGTCTGTCTGTCTATCTATCTATCTGTCTATTATTTATCTGTCTGTGTGACAAAACCTATGATTTCACTGACATAGGCAATTTTCACTGAGGAAACTTTCTACAGCTAAATATCAAAATTTTCTTTACAACTTAGAATTTTAGAGAGCCTTATGAGGCAATGAGAGATTAAATTATTGGCCAAGGGTTGTTGTATCCAAGATTTATACCTACATGTTCCTGACCCTAAGACTAGCTCACTGTCTACTCTGACACATTGTCTCTCTGTTACAGCTTATTTTATCCTACTCTGAGGTATTCTTGAGGGAGTTTAACAACTTATTGATGTCAAATTCCATAGGGTAGTTTACTTCTAGAGGTGTCTGATGCCATCCTTTTTATATCAATTGTTTTAGCTTTATGTTAAGAAGATGTTAAGCAAAATTTCTTCCAGTTCTGTTGATGTTCCACTTGTAAGTTGTGTTTTTATGTGCTGTCTTATATTTCTTCTCTGATTCCTCCAACAGTGTTGAACTCAGAACAGCTGACCCCATAGTAGGCACTTGATTAATTCCTTGAGACTGAATGATTATCTTTGTACTTAGGTAGTATGGTACAGTATAGGGAAATCCTAGTGTGGAAATTCCCTCCAGTTATGCAGATCAGTAATCCATCAGAAATTTATGACCTAAGACACACACAGTCAGGAAAATCTTGGTTCAAGTTCTTTCTCTGACATGTATTAAGTGTGTGTGTTTTAGACTACAAGTTTCAGATAGATTATGGGTCTTCATCACTAGAGGGAATTTTATGACACAGATGAATCATAGGTTTATATCAATCTTTCATAAATAAAGGGAATACTTTTATTTCAAACAATATTTATATGTGTTCTCATATGATCAATACAATATTGATTCACTGAGGTCTGAAAGAGGCATTGTCAATATGTTAAGATCTAAAGCCAGGGTATTTACAACCTCATCTCATTATTAGCTAGTGACCATTAGGGTTAATAATAGTGTAAATTATGATGAGTTTCTAGTGGATAATTTCACACACAAGAAGACAACTGTTAATTCACTGCTTATAGTTTATTAATCTAATACATTTAAATTGCTTGGAACAATAAATGACAAGATTTGGGCTTTTAATTCTTAGGAATATTATTAAATATTGTGTGTTGCAATGAAACTTGAAGAATGTTCTTTTAATAGAGTTTATCTAAAGGTGAATATGCATGAATGGATTTTAATTACTGTCATTATATGATATAATAGCAACTAGTGTCAAAAATATACAATTCTAGTTGATTTAAGACTCTTAAAACCTGTTTTATATGTAGCTGGTATACAGCTCTTTATTTTTCTAGTACAAACACAGCAAGGTTTATTAGCAAGATTTATACTGGCAGCTGAGCTGGGTAAATATGGAATAAACATTTTTGAAGAGATCTAGAAACACCCAGAAGAAGCAAAATAATCTCAGTAAAGAAACATTCTCTCCAAAGGATACAACCTTCCCTGTAAGTCAATCCCATTTGGTAACCTACAATTTTGTAGAGGTGTAAGGTGACAGAACTGAAAGAGACCTTGAGAGATGATCTAGTCCAAATTAATTTCCGGATCTGATTCTTACTAGAAAAAAGTATTTATTTGTTGGA
The DNA here is from genome assembly GCF_011100635.1 of Trichosurus vulpecula. Taxonomy (NCBI): domain Eukaryota; kingdom Metazoa; phylum Chordata; class Mammalia; order Diprotodontia; family Phalangeridae; genus Trichosurus; species Trichosurus vulpecula. The sequence goes on along the minus strand of NC_050575.1, from coordinate 74,455,957 downwards.
GAAGATGAGAACCTAGAAGGAAGAAAGAATTAGTGTTTTTCTTTTAGAACTTGTGGGGGAAATGATGATTAAGAAAGTCTAACATAGTATGACATGCAACTTAGATTAAAGGTGGGAAGTCATAGAGGAAGTTGGCCCAGAAAGGACAGTTAAGTTCTCAATGATTAATTCTACAGAGACACAATTTTTATGAGGAAGAAAAGAGAAAATATTCTAAAGGGAATGGTATGAAAGCATGGGGAACTTTTGGATAAAGTGAGATTTTTAAAAGACAAGAAAAGAAAATGGAAGTAAGACACATTAACAGTGCGGGACTATAAAAATGTGTCTTGGTCCTATATGTATAGTGTCAGGAGTCAGGAGTTCTGATACTAAGAATAAGATGAGGCTTCAGAGAAAGGCTAAAGACAACATAGAGACTTTTTGAAAAATGTAAATGGGAAAAATAAAACAATCGAAAAAGGGATAAGACTACTCTTTAAGATGGATGAAATAACATTAATAGGTAATGGAAAGAAGCTTCTTGATTATTATTTTGTTTCTCCTATCTCTGCCAAAGAGAACCATCTTTGGAATGGAAAGCATAGGATAAAATGACCAATAGGGGATTGCTAACCAAGATAAATGAGGAGAAAATAAGGAAATCCTAGATGCCCATGTTGATCAGGCTGAGATGAATTATATTCTAGGATAGAATACACAGATTACATGGTTGTAATGCCACTATCTATGATCTTTGAAAGCTTACAGTGAATGGAGGAGATAGTGTGATATGGTAGAAAGCTTCTTGGACTTGGAGTCTTCAGAGGACCTAGGTTTCAATTTTGACTCTGCCGCTTAGTACCTATATCACTTTGTCCAAGTCACTTAACCTCAGTTTCATAATTTTTAAAATAAGGAGCTTGGATAAAATAACTTTAAACGTGTTTTCCAACTCTAAGTCAATCATCTTAATGTATTTCAGAACTAAAGCAAAGGAAATGTTACCCTATTTTCTTTAAGTCTTAAAATTACATGTCAGTAAACTTGACTTTTATTCCTGGCAAAATCCTAGGACATAATATTAAAGAGGTAATTATTAAAAATTAGAAAAAGGAAGTTGTGATAACAAAGAGCAAAGATGGATTCACCAAGAAAAGGTAGTGCCAGACTAATTTCTTTTCCTTTTTGTTAATTTCACTAGACTGGTAGTTCATGGGAATACTTGAGATACAGTTTAGCTAGATTTTAGTAAAAATTTGTCATGCTATTCTTCTGGAAAAGATGGAGGACAAAGCAGAGTCAGTGGTTTAATTAGCTGGACTTAGAACTGGTTGAATGGTTGTAACCAAATAGGCAATCATTAAGGGTTATATGCCAAATTAGAAAATAAAGACATAATTAAATGTCCCGTGAATTCCACATGAAACTATACTGTTTAACATTTTCATAGGTTGCTAAATTAAAGACCTTCAAAGCCTCATTATTGATTTTTTGACTACACAACTCTTCAAGAGATAAATAATAGACTGGTTGCACAGTCATGATACAAAAATATCTTAATAAACTAGGATGTTGGACTGAATTGATGGAAATTGGCTTTTTAATAGGTATAAGTGAAAAGTCCTACATTTAGTTTCTAACAATCAGTTTCTGAAGTTTAAGTTTTGGCTTATTTTTTCCCCTGAAAAAATATTTGGGGATTTTTTTTAAGTTGAAATCTCAATATAAGATATGACAACATGAAGAGAAGCAAAATACCCGTCACCAAAGAGGTGACCATCATGTTGCATTCTGTCTAGATCAACCACATTTGGAGGATTGTGTTCAGTTCTTGGAACTACAATTTAATAAGAATATACATGAACTGAGAGAATACAGAGAAATGTTCTTGTAAAGGACCTTAAAATATTGAATTGGAAGGAAACGGTGGATATTTACCCTGCTTAAGAGGAGAACGAAGAGGGAAGTGATAGCTATTTCAAGTATTTAAAGTCATATTATAAGGAAAAGAAATTGAAGTTTGTTGCCCTTATCTGGTGGTAACAGGTAGATGTTGCAAAATGTCAAGTTTAGTTCTTTTTAAAATTTTTTCAAATAATTTATTTTTAATTTTCAACAATCACTTCCATAAGATTTTGAATTTCAGATTTTCTCCGCCTTCCTTTTCTCCTCCCTCCCCAAGATCATGTGTGATCTGATATAGGTTCTACATATACATTCATATTAAACATATTTTCACATTAGTCATGTTGTAAAGAAGAGTTAGAATGGACGGGAGGAACCATGAGAAAGAAGAAACAAAACAACCACAACAAAAAAGAGAGAGTAAATAGTATGTTTCCATCTACATTCAGACTCCAAAATTCTTTCTCTAGATGTGGATAGCATTTTCCATCATGAGTCTTTTGGAGTTGTCTTAGATCCTTGCATTGCTGAGAAGAATTAAGTCTATCAAAGTTAGTGTATTATCAACTAAGTTGGGACTTTGTTTTTACTGTTTTAGAATGATAAATTAATTAGGTCTCTTCCATTGAGTCGAACTAGGTGCTAACCCTCCAGCCCAAACCCCTAATTACTAGGTGCTAAGCTGATGTGGGCATGAAGCCCCCAGGGTCCTAAAGGGAGTTGCTAAGACCAGAGTCAATAGTATGTACTTAGGTTCTGGTCACTCAGATGATGTTTGATGATGTCCAAAGACTGTACAAAAAGAGAGAACAGAGCTATTTGCTTGGGGCTCTCACTCTTGGTGGAGTGTTGATGTGGAGACTCTGGGCAGCTGTAGTTAAGAGCCCTCCAGCTTGTGAACTCAGATGTTCATGCCTTCTTGGTAACTATGAATTGCATTTTGTCTGTTTATAATGTATCTGCGTAATTTGTATTTCCTCTGAAGTTCAGGGTGGTGGCTTTTTTCCTCGAACTAAGTGAATGACATATGTATATGTTGGATTAAAATAAGATTGTTAACCCCTTAATGTTACTTTCCTTAGTAAAGCAGATCAAAGAACCTGTGCTTGCAGCATCCTTGTTGTTGGGCTTGTGTTGGTCCTTCATCCCCATAACAGCTGCTAGCTGAATTGTTGCAACAGTTGGTCATCAAACAATGTTGCTGTAACTGTATACAATGTTCTCCTGGTTCTGCTCACCTCACTCAGCATCAGTTCATATAAGTCTTTCCAGGTTTTCCTGAAGTCTGCCTGCTCATCATTTCTTATAGTACAAGGGTATTCCATTACATTTATATACCACAACTTGTTCAGCCATTCCCCAATTGATGGGCATTCTCTCAATTTCCAATTCTTTGCCACCACAAAAAGAACTGCTATAAATATTTTTGTATGTGTGATTCAAGTTTAGTTCTGATGTAAACAACAGCAGGAGCAGCAACAACAACAAACGGAAACCCTCTCTAACAATTGGAGTGATACAAAGTGAAACAGGCTATCTTTTCAGGCAGCTTGTTTCCCCTAGCCAGAAGTCTTAAATCTAAGTTTAGATTACTACATGATGGAGATGTTATACAGAGACTTCTTGTTTATATATAAGATGGACAATAGTGTCTCAGGGTTTCCTTCCCATTCTGAGTCTGTGTTTCTGTTTTGCCCAAGGTCACATGGCTAGTTAGGGAAATAGAATTAGAAATGATTCCCAGTTTAGCAATTCTTTGGCTTTTTGCCTAACTCCTCTCTTTTATCTGAAAATAGCATGTTTCTTAGAAATTAACAGCCTCATAGACGTGAACTAAAATAAATCCCTCTCATCTCTAGCATAACTTTCGCTTAGTAGATGATGCTTGCTTCTTCAAGCCTACTAGATTAAAATGAGCTGTCTCCAGAGGTAAACTGCCTAATATATATTTCAAGCTTTGCCAACAAGAGTCAATTATTTTGTATTATACTGATAGTGAACTAAACTAAAATGGATGCAACAGAGACTCCAGTCCTATTTCTCCAAGTTCAAGACAAGTAGCATGCATTAAAATTGACATCACATCATAAGCAGAAGTTGTGATACAACTGAAATTGTTGTCTTATTTTTACTGGAGGGTAAGTGGGAGAAAAATGATGATGAAAAATACTGAAAATCTTTTACTAGCACAATATTTATTTTTCTCTTTTTTTTCTCTCTGTCACGCAATAGAACTCAACCATCTCGATTATGAATTCATTTAATTTTTTCGGTCTTAAGTTTATTCTTATTTTTCCTCAATGGAATTCATAAAACAAAAATGTCATTTAGGAAAATTATTCTGGAATAAGATACTGTCAAGGGAATAAAAAACAACACTAATGGATCAAGGTAACATTTAGTTTCAAGGAATCTTCCATGAGGACTGGTCTTTAGAGCAGGAATTTATTTCATTTGATGGAGAGATACAGAAAAGAGGCCTCCTATTCAAAATCTCACTGTGCCCCTTTTTCTGCAGTTGAAAAAATATTCTTGCTAATGTAAATTTACAGCTAGAAGGGATCTTTGAAAGTCCAACCACTTAACAGATGAGAAATTTGAGGCCAAGAGAGGTTAAATCAAATGAGATAACACAAATACAGTGCTTTGTAAATGTTACAGTACTGTATAAATGCTATCATCATCATCATCTTATCATCATCATGCCAAAGTTTACACAGGTAATAAGTCATAAAGACAATATTCAAACTCAGATCTTACATCTCAAAATTTACCAGATGTTCCTAAATACTGTGTCACCTCCCCAGCATTATGTTTCCTTTGGAGTAAAGTACTTGTTAAAATGAAATTTCACCTGTGAGCAGGTACCCATCAATGCCTTATTTATTATTACTATTTTTTTATATTGTTTTATATAACCTTAGCTAACAGGGGTCCTAAAAGAATAGGAGATAGGACATAGGCATTTTTAACTGAGAAGTTAAAAAGGCAGAGCATTGGGACATCTTCAAAAAATGAGAAGTTTAATCTAGTACTCTGTGAGTCTGTGAGGTAACAAGAAAGCACTTGGTGTTTTAGGGGAGGTAGCAAGGTGCTGGAACAGGAAAGAAGCATATAGTGATGGAAGGTGAAAGGGACAGTAAACCCATACTTGATTTTCTTCACAATTTTGTTTAGGTCTGTCATCTAAGGCATATCATTACTTGAGGATTCACTTCCTGGAAATTGCAGTGACTCCTTTTTACAACTACATGAGAGATATAAGCTGCTTATGGAATATACAATCCTGCTTTGCTGGTCTCAACCACCATTACTACAAAATGTCTGGGGTTTTTGGATATAAAATAAGATCTCTCTTGATCTGAGTCCTGACCTGTGGTTTTTCTAGCTTTTTAAGATACTCTTGAAAGGCAATTGTAGTTAAAGTGCATTAAAGTAGGCATATATTAATTATTGATCAGCTTCATGCAGATGAATAGTAGGTCTTCTAAATAATTAAGGAAAAACTTCAGGGAATAAAATTCACTTTAGCACTAAGAATAGCTGTGTAGCTCACATAGTAGCTTTATAATCAATTCACTAATTGCCTTTGCTGATAAAACAGTTGTGTGCATTTAATGTACCAGAACTTCCTAGAATGATCAGGCTCTTAAAGTACTGCTTTTTTAAATAGTGTGACAATTTCTAGATATTTGGGAACTTGGATGAATGTGCAGAACCTTAAAATACATGAAAGTTTAATGAAAAGATTTTAGATGTTCGAAGATGCATTGTTTTCAAAGGAGAGTTACTCAGAATGGGAAATGAAACATGTATTTTTGAAATAACTAGAATGACTTTCTTTGGAAGGTGTGAAAAATAAATTGAATCTTTTTTTGTCTCCCTCAGCGCACAGACTTTTTGGCTCAACCATTTTGTCAAAGTTAAATCTAGTGCTGTAAAGCCCAGATAGAGTGCTTCCCAAGTAACCCAGTTTTTGTTTTTGTTTTGTTTTGTTACAGATTTGGTGTTTCCAAGCATAACATTGTAATTGGAAAATTCTTGGCTCTTGGGGGAAATGAAAGCTTGGTTGACAGGTTACCAAGGCAGAGAAGAGCCTTGTGTGTGATTTACATATTCCATCTGAGCAAGCCTCTTATCCCACATATGAAAAGCAAATCCTCCAACTATGAATAGGGTTTAGGTCTCTTTTTCCCCAAAGGTGCCTCTTTTCCTTTCAATGTAAAACAAAAGGGAAAAGCTAGAGTCATACTGTGTTTTCTGAAATATAATGTCATTCATCATACTTAGTTAACTGGAAATTGATGATAACTCTGACAGAATTTGTTTTGCTTAATTTCTTCCCCTCCCCCATTAATGAAAATAATGTTTTTCCCTCTCTGATTTTCACTCCCTCTCCTTGGGAGGGGAGAAGGGAAGAGAAACAAAACCCTTTTGAACAAATATACATGGTTAAGCAAAAAAAATTCCCCTTGTATAGGGTTTGAACTCAAATTTACTACTTGTCAGAAAATTCACAAACTTCATTGAATATGTCACAATTCCTATTTGGGAGATAAGGGAGGAAAAGAGAAAGGAAAACAAAGTACTAATGAAAAGATAATAGTAGAAGAAAAGAGGATAGGGAGAAAAATTGGATAAAAAGAAGAAAAAGGAAAATAAAGGAAGATGTGTGCTATATGTGGTAGTGTCACATATAATTTCCTTAGATGCCATTTGACTCATATGGCCTTTACATAGAATCATGGTATTTTACAGGCAAGAATGGTCCCCAAGAGTAATTTCTTCCAACATATTCATGTTACAGATGAGAAATCTGAGAGACATGAAAGACTAAGTGACTTACCTAATGTCGTATCACCCCAAGATGTTATAATTTTCTCCTTCCTTAAATAACCATGTATATATGAATACATACATACATACACATACATACATATATATGCATATCTGTACATGTATATATGCATATGTTTATCTCTATGCTGTAAACTCACAGAAAAATGTAAGCTGTGGGCAGGCATTTTTTAAAAAATATGTTGTTTTTGTATACTTAGAGCCCAGGAGAAGGTCTCGTACATTTTTGTATCTGGATTTGTAATTTTATTGGTGTAAAGAAATACAGGTGTAGAAATTCCTTTCACTAAAACAAATTAACCACCTCTCTGTTACTTAGAGACATAGAGAATTTCCTGGGGTACTATGAGGTTAAGCAACTTGATGATGGTCATGCAGCTGGTATGTGTGAGAGGCAAAGTTGGAATCTAGACAGATGTCTGATTATATGCCAATCAACTACTTAATCCCCCTTGCTATTTTCATAAGGTGTTTAACTAAATGCTTATTATGTTGATCAGTATTTGATTTATTAGTGGGAGACCAAATGTTAGGATTCAAGTTTCCTGGCTGTTAGTCCACTCCATATTCTAGAACATGTTTTTTTCACTGCAGGTAACTGTCTAAAGATGGAGATTTTCCTGTCAATTTTTAAAAGTCTACTGTAATATCATAAACATTAACAATTCAATATAATATCATTAAAGGACATAGTTTGGAGATTGGGGGCAGAGCCAAGATGGCAGCATGAAAACAGGGCCTTGCTTGAGCTCTCCCCAAAATCCCTCTAAATACCTGTAAGAAATGACTCTAAACGAATTCTAGAGCTACAGAACCCGACAGAGTGAAACAAATTTCCAGCTCGAGACGGCCTACATGGTCACTGGGAAGGGTCTATACACTGTTCTGGGAGTGGAATGAAGCCCAGTTTGGGCCATGCCAGGACAGACCAGGCAGGCAGAGCAGGTTTCAGGGCATTGAATCACTGGCAGTTGTGGCAGTTTCCAAACTTCTTAACCCACAAACACCAAAGACAACATAGCAGGTCAGTGCAAAAACTGTTGGACCTGGGTGAGAGAGAGGCATGGTCTGGCCCCAGCCCTGGGGCAGTGGAGGCAGGTGCTATGGCCTTTGCATCATCATCATCATCATCATCATCATCATCATCAGCAGCAGCAGCAGCAGCAGCAGTGGCTGCTTTTGGAGCTCTTGTCCCACAGACAGTGGGGGGAATCAGATGGCTGATCAGAGTGGGACTGTAGGGATCTCTTTGCTGGTGCTGTGGCAGTGTTCTCTTGCTTTGCCCTGCTTGGATCTGGGTCACAGTCCTGGTTGGTGGTCCTTGGGGGAGGAGGAGTGCTGGGGTGGCAGAGCTTCTGGAGGCTGTGGAGAGGGAGTCCTCCTGGTAGTTACATGGCAGAAAAGAGTGCTTGCCCTCACAGACCGGAGCACAGGCCAGAAGAGGAGTATCATACCACCTCAGAATAGAAGTAGCTCTGAAAACAGCAGCGCAAAACCACTGAAGTTTGTGACAGAGCACTCTCCACTCTGAAAGCAGTCATACCCTAACAAAATGCTCAAAAGTCAAATCAACTGGAAGTGTAAAAAGATTCAGACTCTAGAATCTTTCTTTACTGACAAAGAAGATCAGAATATACAGCCAGAAGAAGTCAACAAAGTCAAAGATTCTACCTCAAAAGCCTCCAAGAAAAACTATGAATTGGTCTCAGGCCACGGAAGAGCTCAAAAAGAATTTGGAAATCAAGTAAGAGAAGTAGAGGAAAACTGGGAAGAGAAATGAGAATGATGCAAGAAAATCATGAAAAATGAGTCAACAGCTTGCTAAAGGAGACCCAAAAAATACTGAAGAAAATAATATCTTATAAAATAGACTAACCCAAATGTCAAAAGAGCTCCAAGAAACCAGTGAGGGGAAGAATGCCTTAAAAGTCAGAATTAGCCAAATGGAAAGGAGGTCCAAAAGATCACTGAAGAAAATAATGCCTTAAAAATTAAAATGGGGCAAGTGGAATCTAGTGATTATATGAGCAAAAAAGAAATTATAAAACAGAACCAAAAGAATGGAACAATGGAAGACAATGAGAAATATCTCTTTGGAAAAGCCACTGACCTGAAGAATAGATCCAGGAGAGATAATTTAAAAATTATTGGATTACCTGAAAGCCTAGATCTCATCTTTTAAGAAATTATCAAGGAAAACTGCCCTGATATTCTAGATCCAGAGAGTAAAATAGAAATGGAAAGTATCCACCAATGGCCTCTTGAAAGAGATCCCAAAAAGAAAACTCCTAGGAATATTGCAACCAAATTCCAGAGTTCCCAGGTGAAGGAGAAATTATTACAAGCAACCAGAAAGAAACAATTCTAGTACTGTGGAAACACAATCAGGATAATACAAGATCTAGCAGCTTCTACACTAAGGCATCAAAAGGCTGGGAATATGATATTCCAGAGATCAAAGGAGCTAGGATTAAAAGCAAGAATCACCTACCCAGCAAAACTGAGTGTAATACTTCAGGGCAAAATACTGATTTTCAATGAAATAGAGGACTTTCAAGCATTCTTGATGAAAAGAACAGAGCTGAATAGAAATTTTGACTTTCAAATACAAGAATAAAGAGAAGGATGAAAAGGTAAACAGGAAAGAAAAATCATAAAAGAATTACTAAAGTTGAACTGTTTACATTCCTACATGGAAAGACGATATTTGTAACTCATGAGACCTTTCTCAGTATTAGGGTAGTTGAAGGGAATATACATACATACATACATATATGTATGTGTGTCTATATATATATATATATAGTGTGTCTATATATATATATAGTGTGTCTATATATATATATATATATATATATATATATATGGAGAGAGAGAGAGAGAGAGAGAGAGAGAGAGAGAGAGAGAGAGAGAGAGAGAAGGCACAGACTGAGTCGGATATGAAGGGATGGTATCTAAAAAAGGGACATAGTTTGGATGACAAATAATCTTCTTGCTGAAATATCAAATACTAAGAATTTAATGTTATCACATCCTTCTCTAAAAGGCAAGTATTTATTATATCCACAGAACATCAACATAGAGATTTATGTTTGTGTATGTATAATAACTCTAATGAAAAGTCCAATGTGAAGTAAAGAGCTCTTGTTTCTTCCTCTTTGGTTCTCTCTCCCAAACCCAGTTTTCTTTGCTAAAGCAGCCATCTGAAAAAAACTAAGTTTATCCTTCCTTTCTGATAAACCAACTAGAAACACCTGGAGAAGTCACTTCATGGGGTAGTTGAATTCCATGGTTTCAGAAATTAGAACCACTATTGAGGCTGTGGTGATTTTAGTCATGGCATTCTTCCAGTCATAGAAAGAGCCCTGTGGTTAAATAATTTTACCTTTGCTACTCAAACTTTGTTACCCCTATCTTAGATCAACAGTCACATGGAGATAAATTGTTTTTGTTTGTAAGCAACTTGGTCACAGACTCAGGCAAAATGCCCAGTGCATTCACATTGATTTTTACCAGTATTCTTATGTCTTAATGAGGTGTGAATAGTAGTTTTTTGCAATAAAGAACACTTCTTTCAATTCCTACTTATTTTATCCTAGTTCATTTGGTCAAAGGTGCTACTGCTTTTTCCATGATTTGAAGCCACATCAGATTAATTATCCAGTGAAAATGCATGGCAATTTATATGAACTGTTTCCTTTGATTCCCAAGATAGGAAGAGCTAATTAATCATACACTCCTCTCATTCTTCTTGTAGTTGAAAGAACACATTTGCAGTCTTCATTCATCTATCTTCATGTCACCTTTGACCTTTTCTTTTCATTTTTTTTTTACATAACAGTTGTATGGTTTGTGTTGAATTGCATCTGAAATTGAAGTAATCCAGAAAGATGCTGGAGAGAAACCAGGAAGTTTCCTGAGCTCTCCCTAGTTTCCCTCAGAAAAAAATGTCAGATCAAACCTCTAAATGGATCTGGGAGTGACAGAACCTACAAAAAGATGGAATGAAAGAATTTTCCAGGATAAGGTAACTTAGAAGACCTCAGGAAAGCTCTGTCTTACTTTGATAAAAGTGGAGTACAGCCTAGTCTGGTGTCTGGGCAAGCTGGTGGAAGTCTATTAGCCACAAGTACAGATCAACAATCAAAGCCACTTGGGCCTGGCTTGGCAGGCCAGTGACACAGAAGGCCAGCTGTGAGGCCTCCAATGACATTGCAGAAGGCAAACTATCAGTCCTGTAACCCAGGTAACAACATGTGTGACTAAGCTGGGCCACCCCAGGGTGGTAATCAAGCTGTCAGTACCCGAGGTCCCAGTACAAAAAGCCAGTGACCATGCCCTCAGCCCCTAGCACAAGAAGTTTGGTACAGTGCCCCCCTGTGCCCCAAGACTAGAGTTCAACTTTAAAAGTAATAAAATAGGTCAAAAATGAGCAAGAAACAAAATGGAGCCTTGACTATAGAAAGCTAATATTGTGACTGGAAAGACCAAAACACAGACTCAGAAGAGGACGGTATTGTCCAAATGACTACATGTAAAACCTCAAAGGGGAATATGAATTGGTCTGATGCCAAGGATGCCTTCTGGAAAGAGCTCAAAAGGATTTTAAAAGTCAAATTAGAGAGGTAGAAGAAGAAATCAACAATTTCTTTAAAATGACTGAAGACAACAGTTTCTTAAAAAATACAATTGGACAAATGGGAAAGAAATCCACTAAACTTTAAAAGTAGAATTGGCCAAATGGAAAAGGAGGTAGAAAAGCTAACTGAGGAAAGTAATTCCTTATGAAGGAGAATTGGGCAAATGAAAGCTAATAACTTTATGAGACAGAAAGAATCAGTCAAACAAAATCAAAAGTATGAAAAAACAGAAGAAAATGTAAAATACTTCATTGGAAAACAAACAAAAACAGCTGACCTGGAAAATAGATCCAGGAGAGATAATTTAAGACATTTTGGACTACTCAAAAGCCGTGATAAGAAAAAGAGCCTGAACAGCATCTTTTATGAAATCATCAAGGAAAAATGTCCTGATGTCATAGAACCAGTGGATAAAATAGCAATTGAAAGAATCCACCAATCACCACCTGAAAGAGATCCCAAAATGATATCTACAAGGAATTTTGTAGCTGAATTTCAGAATTATGAGGTCAAGGAGAAAATACTGCATGAAGCCAGAAAAAAGAATTCAAATATTTTGGAGCCACAGTCAGGATTACGCTGGACGTAGAAGCTTCTATATGAAAGAATTGGAGGTCTTGGAATATGATATTCCAGAAGGCAAAGGAGATTGGATTACAACCAAGAATCAATTGTCCAGCAAAATTCAGCATAATCTTTCAGGGGAAAAGATGAAATAGGGGACTTTTAAACATTCCTGATGAAAAGACCAGAGCTAAAAAGAAAATTTGATCTTCAAATATAAGACTTAAGAAAGCATAAAAAGATAAACAAGAGAGAGAAAACAAACAAACATGTTATTCAATAAAGCTAAATTGTTTACATCCCTACACATGAAGATGCTACTTTGTAACTCTTGTGAACCATGTCTTTATTAGGGCAGTTAGAAGGGGTATACTTAGGCAGAAGGTATGCATATAAGTTGACTCAGATGGGATGATATAAAAAAGCAATGGGTGAAATAAAAGATTGCACTGAGAGAAAAGGAAAGAGGGAGGCAAAGTAGGGCAAAATGCATCACATGAAGAGACATAAAAGACCTATTACAATAGAGGAACAGAAAAGGGTGTGATCATTGTTTGAACCTTACTCCCAACAGATTCATCTCAAAGAGGGAATAACATATACACTTAGTTGGGTATAAGAATTTATCTTACCATATAGGGAAATAGAAAGGGAAAGGGGAAAGAAAAGGGAATGGGGTAATAGATGGTAGGGCAGACTGATGGAGGCAGTGTTCAGAAGCAAACCAGTGGTGAGGAGGGACAGGGTGAAAGGAGAGATAAAAGAATAAACAGAGGGACAATAGGATGGTGGGAAATACACAGTTGAATAAGAATGTAAATGGGATGAACTCTCCCATAAAATGGAAGTGAATAGCAGAGTCATTTAAAAACTATTATCCTACAATATGTTGTTTAAAGTAACACATTTGAAGCAGAGAGATACACACAGAGTAAGGATAAAAGGCTGGAGCAGAATACATTATGCTTTGGCTGAGGTTAAAAAAATAGCAGGGGTAGCAACCCTGATCTTAGACAAAACAAAAGTAAAAATAGACCTAATTAAAAGAGATAAAGAAGGAAACTACATCTTGCTAAAAGGTAGAAAAAAGAATGAAGCAATATCAATACTAAGCATATATGTACCAAGTGATAGAGCATGTAAATTCTTAGAGAAGTTAAGTGAGTTACAGGAAGAAACAGCAAAACTATTTTAGTATGATACCTGAACCTCCTCCTCTCAAAACTACATAAATCTAATGACAAAATAAACAAGAAAGAAGTTGAGGAAGTGAATAGAATTGTAGACTACTTAGATAAGATAGAACTCTGGAGAAAATTGAATGGGGATATAAAAGAATATACCATTTTTCTAAGTGGTACATGACACTCACATAAAAATCAACCACACATTAAGGCCTAAAAACCTCACAATCCAATGTAGAAAGGCAAAAATACTAAATGTATCCTTTTTATATCACATTGAAATAAAAATTACATGTAATGAAGGGCCATGGAAAGATAGACCAAAATTAATTAGAACCTAAATAATCTAATCCTAAAGAATGAGTGGATTAAATAACAAATCATAGAAACAATAATTTTATTAAAGAGAATGAAAATAATAAGACAACAAACCAAATCTTATGCGATACAGCCAAAGCAGTTCTTAAGGAAAATTTTATGTCTCTAAATAATTACATGAATAAAATAGAGAAAGAGGAGATCAATGAGTTGGACATGCAACTAAAAAGCTCGAAAAAGAACAAACTAAAATGTCCAACTAAATACTAAATTAAAAATTTTGAAAATCAAAGAAGAGATTAATAAAATAGAAAATAGAAAAATTATTTAACTAATAAATAAAACTAAAAGCTAGTTTTAAGAAAAACCCAATAAAATAGTTAACTTTAGTTAATTTTATTAAAAAATAAAGAAGAAAACTAAATTATCAGTTTTAAAAAATGTAAAGGGTCAATTCATTACCAATGAAGAGGAAATTAAAACAAGAATTATGAGCTATTTTGCCCAACTGTATGCCAACAAAGAAATCTGACAATCTAAGTGAAATGGATGAATATTATATATATATATATATATATATATATATATATATATATATATATATATATATATATATAAAATATATACACATATACACACATACATAATACACACTATATGCATATATATGTGGATACATATATATATACACACATGTGTATATATATACACACACACACACACACACACACACATATATATATATATATATGTATATACATATATATATTCCTGATTAACAGAAGAGGAAATAAAATACTTAAATAATCCTATTACAGAAAAAAAATGAACAATCCATCAAGGAACTCCATAAGAAAAATATTGCCAGGCAGATGGATTTGCAAGTGAATTCTATGAAAAATTAAAACAAACACAATTAATTCCAATACTTTATAAACTATTTAGAAAAACAGATGAAGAAGGAGTCCTACCAAATTCTTTTTATTGTTCAAATATGGTTGTGATACCAAAACCAAAAAGAGCCAAAACAGAGCCAATTTTCTTAATGAATATGGATTCAAAATTTTTAAATAAGATATTATCAAAGATATCGTAGCAATTTATTACCATGATAATATACTATGACCAGATGGTATTTATAACGGGAAAGCAGGGCTGGTTCAATATCAGGGAAACTATCAGCATAATTGGCCATATCAATAACAAAACTAACAGAAATATTATGATTATCTCAAATATGATATAAAAGCTTTGAAAAATGTATAGTACCCTTTCCTATTAGAACACTAGAGAACATAGGGAAAATTGGATTTTTCCTTAAAATTATAATTAATTGTATCTAAAACCATCATCAAGCATTATATGTAAGGGGATAAACTAGAAGCTTTCCCAATTAGATCAGGGGTGGAACAAGCATACTCATTATCACTACTATAATTCAATATGGTACTAAATACATTAGCTTTAGCAATAAGAGAAGAAAAAAAAATTGAAGGAATTTAAATAGGCAATGAGGAAACTAAACTATCAGTCTTTGCATATGATATGGTGGTATACTTAGAAAATCCTAGGGAGTCAACCAAAAAACTATTTGAAATGAACAACTTTAGCAAAGTTGCAGGGTATAAAATAAAGCCACATCGATCACCAGCCTTTCTGTATAATACTGACAAAGCCCAGCAACAAGAGATAGAAAGAAAAATTCCATTTGAAATAACTGTAGACAATATAAACTAGTTGAGTGTCTACTTGTCAAAAGAAACCCAGGAACTTTATGAACAAAATTACAAAACACTTTTCACACAAATAAGGTTAGATCTAAACAATTGGAAAAGTATCAATAGCTCATGCATAGGCTGAGCTAATATAATAGAAATTACAGTTCTGGCTAAATTAATTTACTTAATTGCCATACCAATCAAATTACAAAAAAAATTTGATAGAGCTAGAAAAATACAAACATAATTCTTCTGGAAGAACAAAAGATCAATAATTTCAGGGGAATTATTGGAAAAAATGCAAAGGAAGCTGGGCTAATCTATATTATAAAGCAGATCTAAAACTATATTATAAGGCAGCAATCATCAAAACTACTTGTCACTGACTAATTAAAAAGGGTGGTGGATCAGTGGAATAGATTAGGTATACAAGACACAGTAGTCAATGACTATAGTAATCTACTGTTTGATAAACCCAAGGACTCCAGCTTCTGAGATAAGAACTCACTATCTGACACAAAAGGCTGGGAAAACTGGAAATACTATGGCAGAAACTAGGCATAGACCAACATCTCACACCCTATACCAAGATAAGGTCAAAATGGGGTTGTGAGTTAGAAATAAATGGTGATACCATAAGCAAATTAGGAGAATGTAGAGTAGTTTACCTATTAGATCTATGGAGATGGGAAGAGTTTTTGACCAAATAAGTGATAGAGAACATTAAGAAATGCAAAATGCATACTTTTTAATTACAGTAATTTAAAAAAGCTTTTGCACAAACAAAATAAATGCAGCCAAGATTAGAAGAAAAGCAGAAAGCTGGTAAACAATTTTTACTGCCAGTGTTTCTGATAAAGGCCTTAGTTTTAAAATATGTAGAGAACTGAGTCAAATTTATTAATGGTACCAGTCATTCACCAATTGATTAATGGTCAAAGGATATGAATAGGCAGTTTTCAGAGGAAGAAATCGAAGTTATCTATTGTCATATGAAAAAATTCTGTAAATCACCATTGATCAGAGAGGTTCAAATTAAAACAACTTTGAGGTATGACTTTATACTTATAAGATTAGCTAATATGAAAGAAAAGGAAAATGATAAATGTTGGAGAAGATGTGAGAAAACTGGGATACTAATGCATTGTTGGTGGAGCTGTGAACTGATCCAACCATTCTCCAGAGTAATTTGAAACTATGCCCAAACAGTATAAAAATGTCCTTGCCCTTTGATCCAGCAATACCACTAATAGGTTTGTATCCCAAAGACTTCATAAAAAAGGGAAAAGGACCTATATGCACAAAAGTATTTATAACAGCTTTTTTTGTTGTGTTGTGGTGGCAAAGAATTGGAAATTGGGGGGATGCCTATCAATTGGGGAATGACTGAACAAATTTTGGCATATGAATATAATAGAATACTATTGTACTATAAGAAATGACGAGCAGGTAGATTTCAGAAAAAAAAAAAACCTGGAGACACTTATATGAACTGATACTGAGTGAAGTGAGAATTAGAAAAACATTGTATACAGTAACAGTAACATTGTGTGATGATCTACTATGATAGACTTAGCTCTTCTAAGCAATACAGTGATCTAAGACAATTCCAAAAGAGTCATGGTGGAAAATGCTATCTACATCTAGAGAAAGACCTATGGAGACTGAATGCAAATCCCAGTGTAGTATTTTCACTTTTTTTCTTTTCAAATTTCTTTTGGTTTTTCTCTTTCGTTCTGATTCTTCTTTCACAACATGACTAATTTGGGAATATGTTTAATTTAATTGTACATGTATAACCTGTATCAGATTGCTAGCTCTCTTGGGAAGGGGACTGGGGAGGGATGGAGGGAGAAAAAATTTGGAACTCAAAATATGATGGAAGTGAATGTTGAAAAATATCTTTACACATAATTGGAAAAAATACATGTAATTGGAAAAAATTGGAGAAACTGGAAAAAATTGGAAAAAAGTGGGAAAAATAAAATGAAGCAATCCAAATGTTATAGTTCAAATGCTATAGTAGATGAAACTGTACCTTAAACCAGGAGAAATAAAATGTATGAGTAAAATTTAAAATTTCCTTTTCTATTTAAAATACCACACTTCTACATTTAGTACAAAGTGATTTAAATACGATGCCCACTTTTTCTGTCATCTTATTTTTCCATCTTTCTTTCATTTTTCTATTTAATACTTTATAATGTCACAGTGAAGGCATTCAAAAATTGTTAATTTCAGATATATACCAGACTTGCTTTTATATAAAACCAAACAAAAAACTCTTCTTTTTTGGATGCAAATGTTACTCAATTATTCATTTATCTGTCAATTCAATAGACTTACATTAAGTGTTAATCTGTTAAGTATTTCGCATTACTTCACCTCACATGTTCTATATAATATCCCAAGTGGTCTATTTGACATTATCAATATGCATTGTTCCATCTTTTACTTCTCTCACAGTTATTGTGTATATTGTTTTCTTTGTTATACTTACTTCACTCCATATAAGTTCATGTTATTTTCCTTGCACTACATATTCTTCACCTTCATCTCTTCTTACAGTACAATATTAATTTATATTCATATACCACAGTTTGTTTAGCTTTTACCCAATTGACGTTGCTTTCACAGATGTATGCACACACACACACACACACACACACAGAAGGACACAAAGCACAGGGAGGGAGGGAGGCAGGAAGAAAGGGAGGGAGTTAGAGAAAGAGAGAGAGAGAGAGAGAGAGAGAGAGAGAGAGACAGAGAGAGAGAGAGAGAGAGAGAGAGAGAGAGAGAATCTACTCATTTCTTTTGGCTGAAATTTTACCCATTCTTCAAGGTATATCTCAATATTCTTGGTCCCTGAAATGCTTTTTAAGGTCACTTAATTTTTTAAAGCTCTACATCCATAGCGTTCCACTAAAACTATCATAACAGTATCTAAGTTTCTATACTAAAACTTTTAAAGGTCAGAGATGTATTTAAATTGAAATTTTTTTCTCAGAAAAGGACACTTTTTTTTCTTGGAAAAGGACACTTTATCACCTGTACCTTACTGAGTAAAGAGACAATTTTCCTTGCCAGAGAAAGAAGCACTAATGAGGACTAGTAAGCATATGGATATTGGAGGAAATTTCTAGTACAGTACCAATGTACAAATTTATGAATAAAAGGAATTCTATAAATATCAAGAATGTCAGCCTTTGCCTTATCAAGGAGAGAGGATTCACTGGAGAGAGAGAGAAAATCCAGAACCTGAAAGTTCTAAAAAAAAGATTGTTAAAATATTTTACATGTAATTTGAAAATGTTTAACAAAATGAATAAAAATAATTAAAAAATAGAAGCCTTAAGAATAGCTAAAAAATAAGACACTCAAGCATTCAGTAAATAGCATGGAATTAGTTTACCTTCCTCAGGTCCATGTTAGCATACCATTCATTAAACTACATCATGACGACTTCCCTTTCCAAAAAAAAAGAAAGAAAGAAAGACAGAAAGAAAGAAAGAAAGAAAGAAAGGAAGAAAGAAAGAAAGAAAGAAAGAAAGAAAGAAAGAAAGAAAAGCAAAAAAAATGAAGTGGAATAGGTTCTATACCTGGTAGCACTGCTACCACATCTTGTTTTGTTAGCCACAATAGAGCTCAGAGATGAAGAATGATGGGGAAGCAAACTCAGAAAATCTACCAATTACATTTGCATGTCAAAAGGGTCAACTCTATGAATTATTGGAAGCTAGTTGCCTTATCTATCCAAGACTATGATTCAGAGTGTCTTTAATGAGATCTGATTTTGTTCTAGTTAAAGTGGGAGTGGGGTGAAGGAATTATGTCCCATCCCCTTACAACAAATAGAAAATAACTTCTTGTAAATTGATAATCACCAAGGATAGCTAAACAGTTAAAACCTCCTCTTATCTTTTTTCCTGTATATACTCCTGAGCATACAATCTCCTTGTGTCCTTCATCTAGAAATAATCTTTTGATATTTTTAATTCCCAATGTGTTTTTATATCTTTTTATGGCATTTAATTTTATATGTATATGTGTGTGTGTGTGTGCATGTGTGTGTGTTTCTATAAAATCATAGTTATTTGTATAGATGCCTTTTCCTCACCTACTAGATTATACAATTTCTGAGGCAAGGATGTTACATTATTCATTGTAAAATATTCTACAAAGCGTTGAACATAGCATTCCAATATTCATAATAGCATTGAATTCTGCTAATACTGGAAATCAAAGCTTTGCCTTTCAAGTGAATTAGACAATTTGACATTTTGATTCTTTTTTTTATTTGCATTTGTTAAACCAGTGTGAATTGTTTCTGTCATAGACCTCTCCCTTACAACTGTGGTTTTAAGAATTTTTTCATTAAAAGTTGAAAAAGTCAAATAAAACTCACTACTGAAATCTAAGGATCTTCTCCATGCCCATTTTGATCTAGGTACAGTTGGTGTCCTTGGATATTACTGTCAAAATGTCATGATGTGACTTTGAAAGCCTTTTCACTTTCTTTTGAAAATGTGCTGAAAACCTTTTTTTTTCAAAGCCTCTGTTGCAGAGAATATTTTTCCCTTTCCCTTTTGGCATAGAATCCAAGTGCGTCTCTTAACATTTTGAAAGCATACTAATTCTTTAAAATTCATGTATCTCTCACTAAGGTAGTTAGCACTTTTTCTTTGTTTTTGTTGATAAAATGAACTCGGGATGAGAGCGGTATTGAAATCCAGATGATGAAATGCCATTTCATCATCTTTCATAAGGTTTAATTAATTTAGGCAAGAAAATGGTAATAAAATTTAGGTCAAATATAATAATCCAGATGTAATTTGTAGGAAAACTTCCATTCTCTCTGACTCAGGTTATTCAACTACCAGCATAGAGGAAAGTTTATATACTTGCATTAAAAACTCAGAAGACCATGATCAGAAAACAGCTCAGGTTTAGTCATTCAAATAAGGGTGTCTGTGTGTCAAGTTCTCTAGAATTAAATCCTGCATTTGTCACTAGCAATTTCTAATTTTGACTATATTACTTTGTATTAGTTTCCTAATTTATCCAATAGGAATAATTACTGACCTCTATTCAAGAACAGATGCTCTTAGATAGAGTTCTATACTTGGCATGTATGAGTTGTCTCCTTGCTTTTTTGTATTTATATGTATTTGTATATATATATATATATAATGTATATATTTGTATTTATGAATTCTTCCTCATTTTCTATCATCTTCCTCCTTATGACTGGGCATAAAAACTTTATGGTAATTTTGGTCTCCTTCTTTAACTTGCAGACATTAAGCTGGTTGTTGGTCTGTCATTAATGTACCCAGGGAAGCACTAACAATGGTAGTTGAAATAGAGCACTATAAGTTTTGTAGAATACTTTACAAGTGTTATATTTTTTGAACCTCATAGCCACCCTATGACATAGGTCCTCAAAGTGTTATTATGGACAAACTGAAGTTCATAGGGTTTGAATGTCCAACAGCTTGTAAAAGTCAGATGTGAGATTTGAGCCTACTTCAAAGAAATAGTAGTTATTACAGGACTTCTCTGTATTAATGGGCAATATGAGGTTTAAATTTAGAATTCCCAGAAAACTTAAGCCTGCAATTCATTGAAATGAATGCCATTGCAAGAAGAACTTCAGTCCATAACTCAGAATTGGTTTGAAATTTACCAAAATGGTTAACATCATATTTTATATTATTTAAAAATGTTTTATTCCCCATTTGACAGTTTTGTGGCCAAAAAGAAAATATAAAAGAATATAAATAAAAGGAATATTCAAAGAAGGCTAGTTAACATTTATTGACTTTAAACCCAGAAATTGGTGGAATTATTTTCATCCAACTGATGCCACTAAAAAACATCAGTAACCAACCTGAAGACCTCCACTGAATATGCTAAGCCCAAGTATATGCTATCTTCCTTCCTTTTTAAATTTGAAGTAAATCTGAACTGTTTGATATAATGATTTACTTAGCTGAGAAAAGTTTAAATTAGCCAGAGTTTTGACTTGTAATATTTTATGTAACATATTATAACTGCTCTAGGGCTCACTCTCCCAACACCCTCTGGCACTGGCAGCCTGACTTCTCAGAAGACAGCTACTGCATCTCCCCTAAAGTTTCCAAGGGATTTTGAAGGGTTGGGGTAATTTGTCTGATGCTATAACTTGTGAAGATATCCATGAGTGCTTCAATTAAACAGCCAGATTTAGTTAAGAACTTAAGTTAAATACTCCTTTAGAAAGGAGTATTTACTAAGGTGGTGTAGTGTAGCAACTGGTACAGAAAAATCTCTCCAAAAGTCTGTGACACACTCTCCCACATGTATATGAAGAACCCAGGCTAAGTGGGCTCAAATTTAGAGTACATGTAGCAAAAGGATAAGTTACTGTTTTCTCTCTTTCACAGGAAACTCATGAAGTTCCATTTGGGTATGGTATAACTTCTGCTGGGCTCCTTATAAAGTGCTAAAGAACTTTCCCTTAGCATATCTACTTTATCATGGGCTTCTGATGTAAATACTGTTACCAATCAATGGAGATTTTGATAACTTCAAATCTTTTGAACTTCTGAGGTTCACAATAGGAGTACCTATCATTTATATAGTACTTAAAAGTTTGTGAAATTTTTGACATGTTATCTCCTTGAATCCTCACAACACCCTTGTGATGAAGGTGCTATTCTTGTTTTTTAATAGGAGAAACCAAGACTGAGAGAGGTTAAGTGACTTGCCCAATGTAACACACCTAAATGTCTGATGTGAGATTTTTATTCAGGTCTTTTTGACACCAAGTCTGGCACTCCATCCACTGTTCCATTAGCTGCCTAGTTGTAGCCAAGGCAGTGGTGGTGGAGGCTATGGTTGGGGGAGGTTGAAGATACTATGACTGATGCTGAAGTCAAGGTTTTTCTCTGTCCAAAGTGGTTTCTTCTCAAGAATTTGACCAGAAAGACTCTCATCAGTAAGCAGCCAGATACTTGAATGATATATTCCAAAAGCCCTATAGGGTGTGACCAAATTTCAAACCATAAAATTATAACTCCTATTTGATATCACTCCATTTCATCTAATTGCCTTGAAGGATATCTAAAATGATGAAGTAGTTTTTACACTTTCTTTAAAGCCTTGGATTGGTTAACTGACTCAATAGTTAAATTATCACTTGGTTAATTTATTGGGACTTAACATCTTGTTTTTCTTTTAATGGGGTAGGGCGATTGGGTAGAGTAGATTAATGGACTTAAGAGATCACAGTCCCTACAAGAGAAATAGTAGAGATTTAGTTCCTAAGTTCAAATCTAAATTCAACTATTTAGAATCTCAACAGTCAGGCTTATACTTAACTCTCTGGATATTTTCATTTTGAATACTCTATGAAGTTTTAAGATATATTACAATTGACTACTAGAGACCAGATAATGGACAATCCTGTTGGCAATTGATTTGAGGAAAGGAGAAAGTTAGATATCCCTTGCCTTCCTCAAATCAAAGAAATATTCCCTCTAATATATGACTAGAACAGCAATAAAGTGGATAATAGGGGAATTATTAAAACAAATTTATAATGAAGGCTGTAGAGAGTTGAACTGGGGGATGCTTTAGGCTTTTTTATGATATGTATCCATCATTTTGTGATAAAGTCATTATTTCTTATTACTAAAGAGAAATATCATCTGTGTGGCAGGGAGATTAAGAACATATTTTCTGTGGTATGCTTAGATCAAGCAACATCTGCATGTAACACAGATGTATTTTATAAAAAAATGTAATTTAAGGATTAAAGTTTTAGCCACCTTTTCATCTTCTCTCTAACTTTCTGCTTTACTTTTCTGAGCTACTTCCTTCTCATTGTATTTGATTCAGGGAAGATAGTAGCCAAATGAAGGATATATATTTTTTTTTATTTAGAGGGAAAATTCAGAGTGAACTCATTCATTCTCCACTGCAGTTATTCATGTATAAACTATATTCTGTCCTCAGGAAAAACTGCAGTTTAAAATTAGGGCTACTAATTCATGGGAAAATAATTAGAAGTTCCATACATTTTGTTTTCTTCCTGCAATTCATTAATGAGTGATTTGGTCTTCCCATTTTTTGATTGCTTTAGGCTACAACTTTGCATGTGAATATATTATGGCCATACAGAGAAAGGATTGTGTTTCCTTAAATTGTTTAGTTTAAATGATCTGTGTGTGAGGAAGGAAAACCAATGTATTGGATAGTGAATTTATTTGAGCAAAATAGTGGGAAAATTAAAAAAAAAGAATTAAAGAGGAGGATTATGAAATCAAGAGGGAAGAAAAGAGAATACACAACATACAGAAACATATGAACAGAAGAATATAGAGTTCAATAAGCCTGAACACCCCCCATTACCGGAGTAAAACTCTGTGACAAAAATTGCTGACAAATCTGGAAGGCAGTTAGCCAAAATTGAGTAGACCAACTTTTCATACCTTATAAAAATATAAACTCCAAATAGATACATTACTTATAAATAAAAAAGTGACATCATAAGCTAAAAAGGAGCAAGGAAGAAATTACCTTTTAGATCTATGAATAGAAGAAGCATTCATGACTCAACAAACAATAAGATCACAGAATTTGAAATGTATAATTTTAATTTTAAAAATGTAACACTTTGCACAGAAAATTTAATGCAGTTAAAGCTAGGAGAAATAGTTAATGGTGAAAAACTTTTGTATTAAGATTCTTTGATACAGGTTTCATATCTCAGATATATAAATTAAACCAAACTTATAAGACTGTGTCATTTCCCCAGAGACAAATTTTCAAAGGATATCAAACAGCAGTTTTCAAAGGAAGAAATCTAAGCTGTCAATAAACCTGAAAATTTTATGCAGATCACTAATAATTAGAGAAACTAATAATATCACATAACAGACAGATGATAAAAACAAGAAAATGACAAATATTGGAATAGCTTCAGGGAAATGGACACCCTAATGGTAGAGATGGGAATTGCTTCATCCATTTTGAAGCACAATTTGGAACTATGTTTAAAATGTTATATTGCAGCAGTACTTTGACCCAACTATACCATTACGAGGCCTATCCAAATGACATCACAACAAGGGAAGGTGAAGGAAATAAGAACATTTATATGGCATTTATTACGTGCCAGGTGCTATGCTAAGTACAATACAGACATTAGCCAACTTGATTTTCATAACCATCCTGTGAAGAAGGTACTGTTATTATCCCCATTTCACTGTTAAGGATATTGAGATAAACAGTGGTTATATGATTTGCCCAGACTTTCACAGCTAATAAGTGACTGCAATCAGATTTGAATTCAGGTCTTCCTGACTCCAGGCCTGGTGCTCCTTTTATGTGTCTGAAAGAAAGAAAGCAAAATGTGCAGCGTGTTTATAACAGCTAGTTTTTGTAATAGCCAAAAAAACTTTCATCTGAGGGGATGACCATAAACAAGTGATGGTGTATGATGGTATATTATTATTCTGTAAAAAATGACAAATTAAACAATTTTACAGGAAACTGGGAAGACCATTTGACCTGAAGCAGAATGAAGTGAGATTTCTTAGGAGAAGAAATTACATATCAACTACATTATAGGGGAAAAAATAAAATTTTAAAAGGCTTTAGAACTCTGATCAGTTCAACAATAAAACGTGAGTCCAGAGGACTAAACATGAATCATTCCACCTACCTTCTGCCAGAAGAGTGATGGACTTAAGATCCATAATGAAAGATGGAATTTTGAATATGATCAATGTGATAATTTGTTTTACTAGGGAGGCTATACATTTTTTGTTGAGAAATTTTAAATAAGTATTATTGATCAATGTGGAGATACGGAGACAGTGGGAGGGAGAGACAAGAAAAGTTTTTGAAAATAAATATATTTTAAATAGAAAAAGGAGAGAATGAAATGTGACAGTAGAGTTGTAAGCTGGAAAGAGAATAATATAGTGGAAGGAGAAGTTAGGAAACCACAGCTCTGGTCCTGACTCTACTACTATTGCCTAACACTAGGGAAGTCACTTAAACTCTTATTTTCCTACAAGATAAACTCCAACCCTAACAGGGAACTCACAATTTGGTTGTTAGGGGAATTCTCAAAGAAATATAATTGTGCCAGCATTTCCTATTTCATCTCTATCCATAATTTCAAATTAGATTTCTTACTTTTGCCATGTTTTGAAAATCATCCACAAAATAAGATAAAAATGCATTTCTACCTGTAAGAAGCCAGTCTTATTACACCCCTAGTAGATTATAGCTGCCAGATCTTATACATGGTGAGGGAGAGAAAAACTATTTATAATGGATTGTACTTCTCTAACCCAGAGTTGTAACTGAGACCAGAAATTCACTAGCAGGTTGAGGAGGAGGTGAAAAAAAGTCTTTATGTTGGTCTTTGAATGAGTTTTAATAGAGCCAGAGATTTAAAAATGAAGAAACATCATATTGTTAATATTTGAATGCAATTTTATTTTACTTGGTTTTTATTAAGGGAATTGTATTACATATTACAAATTTGTTTACATATGATTTTTCCCCAAGTAATTTATGTTTTTAGGATAACAATATACTAGGTAATTGAGTATATTTTTCCTTAGTCTTCCTTATTTATTACATTCAATTGAACTTCTTTTCTATTTTTAGTCTTTGAAAAATAGATTTGTTGATTACTACTAAAATATAATGCACTCTGAGTCCATCAGTTCTCTTTCTGGAGGTAGATAGTATGTTTCATCATGAATTGTTTGAAATTTTTGTTGGTCATGGTATTGATCAGAGTTGCTAAGTTTTTCAGAGTTCATTATTCTTACAACATTTTGTTACTTTAAAGTTTATTTTCTGGTTCTGTTCATTTCATTTTGAATTAGTTCATACATGTTATTTCAGGATTCTCTGAAACTATCTCCATCATTTCTTGTACAATAATAGTATTCTAATATGCAGGCCTTCTTCAATTGATATCCCCTCAGGTTCCAATTCTCTGCTACTTACAAAAAGAAGAATAATAAAGATTTTCATACATATGAGCTGTTTCTATCTTTCTTTGGCTTTTTGGGAGTGGTGTAGATATAGAAGTGGCATCACTTTGAGCATAATTCCAAACAGTTCTCTATAATGGTTCATATGGTTTCCAGTTATTTTCCAATATCCCCTCCAAATTTGTCATTTTCCCTTTTTGTCATCTTACCTATTTCATTGGCATAAGTTGGTAACTCAGAGCTTTTTAAAAAATTTCTTTTATTTAACTATTAATGACTGAGCACTTTTCCCCATGTGGCTGTTTGTAGATTTGATTTTTTCTTTGGAAAACTGCTTATTTATATTCTTTGATCGTTTGTCAGTTGGGTAATGTCTCTTATTCTTATTAATGTTAAGAATGAAAAAATAGAAAAAATGTGAAATATCTGATTAGAAAAACAACTGACCTGGAAAATAGATCCAGGAGAGACAATTTAAGAGTTATTGGTCTACCAGAAATCCACGATGAAAAAAGGAGCCTTGACAATATCTTCAAAGAGATTATCAAAGACAACTGCCCAGAGGTCCTAGAACCAGAGGGCAAAGTCGTTGAAAGAATTCTCCGATCACCCCCTGAAAGAAATCCCAAACTGAAAACACAAAGAAATATTATACCCAAATTTCAGAACTATAAACTCAAGGAGAAAATACTGCAAGCAGCCAAAAAGAAGCAATTCAAATATCGTGGAACTACAGTCAGGATCACGCAGGATCTCTCAGCTTCCACATTAAAAGACAGGAGAAATTGGAATATGGTATTCTGAAGGGCAAAGAAGCTGGGACTACAACCAAGGATCAACTACCCAGAAAAACTAAGTATAATTTTTCAGGCAAGGCGATGGACATTCAAGGAAATAAGGGAATTCCAGACCTTCCTGATGAAAAGGCCAGAACTCAATGGAAAATTTGATCTCCAAACACAAAACTCAAGAGAGACATAAAAAAGGTAACCAGGGGGGAAAACCCCACAAACCTTAATAACCAATAAGGGTAGGTTGTTTGCATCTTTATGAGGGATTATATCATCTCATGTATGTTTTATATATAGACATATATATGTCAGTCTTGAGAATGGTACAGCTATTATGACAATTGAAAGGGATACACATAGATTGTGAATGCCTGTATAAATTAACTGATGTAAAGATAAAAAATATAAGTAAGAGATATAGAGGAAGGGCTGTGAGAGAAGAGATAAGGAGGTAGTAGAAAAGGATAAATTACACCAAATGAAGTGGCACAAAAACATATTATAGGAGAGGGAAAGAAGGGAGGGAGAAGAGCAGTATTTGAGCTTTACTGTCATCTGATCTGGTTCAAGAAGGGAAAAACACACCCTGATAAGTTTAGAAATCTAACTTGTCCTATGGGAAGTAGGAGGGGAAGGGGGGAAAAGGGAGGGGAGTGGTCAGAAGGGAGGGGAGAAGTAGCAAGTGGGAAACAATAAGAAAAGGGAGGGGAATAAAGAGGGAGGGTAAACTGAGGAAGGCAGTGGTCAAAAGCAAAACTTTCTTGAAGAGAAGAAGGGGAAAGGGAGAAATAAAAGCATAAACAGGGGGAAATAGGATGGAGAAAAAGACACATAACTCTGAACGTGCAGGGGATGAACACTCTCATAAAACAGAAGCAGATAGCAGAATGGATTAAAAACCATAATCCTACAACATGCTGTTTACAAGAAACACATTTGAAACAGGGGGATACACACAGGGTAAAGGTAAAAGGCTGGAGTAAAATATATTGTGCCTCAGCTAAAGTAAAAAAAGCAGGAGTAGCAATCCTAATCTCAGACAAAGCAAAAGTAAAGATAGATTTAATTAAAAGAGATAAGGAAGGACATTATATCCTGCTAAAAGGCACCATAAAAAATGAAGCAATATCATTGTTTAACATATATGCACCAAGTGGTAAGGCATACAAATTCTTAGAGGAGTGGTTAAGGGAGTTACAGGAAGAAATAGACAGCAAAACTATAATATTGGGAGACCTCAACCTGCCCCTTTCTCAACGTGATAAATTGAACCTCAAAATAAATAAGAAAGAAGTTAAGGAGGTAAACAGAATTTTAGAAAAGGCAGGTATGATAGACCTCTTGAGAAAACTGAATGGGGATAAAAAGGAATATACTTTCTTCTCAGCGGTACTTGGCACTTACTCAAAAATTGACCATGTACTAGGGCATAAAAACCTCACAATGCAGTGCAGAAAGGCAGTAGTCACAGCACACTTTTCAGATCATGATGCAATGAGAATTATTTGTAACAAAGAACCATGGAAAAACAAACTAAAATTAATTGGAAACAAAATAATGTAATTCTAAAGAATGAGTGGACCAAAGAACAGATCAGAGAAACAATTAATAACTTCATTCAAGAGAATGATAATAATGAAACAACATACCAAAATGTATGGGATGCAGCAAAAGCAGTTCTTAGGGGAAGTTTTATATCCCTAAATGCTTACATGAATAAAATAGGGAAAAAGGAGATAAATGATCTGGGCATACAGCTGAAAAAGCTAGAAAAAGAGCAAATTGAAAACCCCCAATTAAATACCAAATTAGAAATACTGAAAATCAAAGGAGAGATTAACAAAATTGAAACCAAGAAAACTATTGAATTAATAAATAAAACAAAAAGCTGGTTTTATGAAAAAACCAATAAAATTGATAAACCTTTGGTCAATTTAAGTAAAAAAAGAAAGAATAAAATCAAATTACCAGTATCAAAAATGAAAAGGGTGAGTTCACCTCTAATGAAGAGGAAATCAAAACAATAATTAGGAATTATTTTGACTAATTGTATGCCCATAAATTTGACAACGTTAGAGATATGGATGAATATCTACAAAAACATAAACTGCCCAGGTTAACAGAAAAGGAAGTAAAATTTCTAAATAACCCCATCTCAGAAAAAGAAATTGAGCATGCCATCAATGAACTCCCTAGGAAAAAATCTCCAGGTCCAGATGGTTTTACATGTGAATTCTATCAAACATTTAAAGAACAACTAATTCCAATACTTTGTAGACTATTTGGGAAAATAGGTGAAGAAGGAGTCCTACCAAATTCTTTTAATGACACAAATATGGTACTAATACCCAAACCAGGTAGAGTCAAAACAGAGAAAGAAAATTATAGACCAATTTCTCTAATGAATATTGATGTAAAAATTTTAAGTAAAATATTAGCAAAAAGATTGCAGCAACTTATTACAAGAATAATACACTATGACCAGGTAGGATTTATTCCAGGAATGCAAGGCTGGTTCAATATTAGGAAAACTATTAGCATAATTGACCATATCAACAACAAAACTAGCAGAAACCATATGATCATCTCAATAGATGCAGAAAAAGCCTTTGACAAAATACAACACCCATTCCTATTAAAAACACTAGAAAGCACAGGAATAAATGGAACCTTCCTTAAAATTATAAATAGCATCTACCTAAAACCATCGACAAGCATTAGTTGTAATGGGGATAAGCTAGATGCATTCCCAGTAAGATCAGAGGTGAAACAAGGATGTCCATTATCACCCCTACTATTCAATTTGGTACTAGAAACATTAGCTGTAGCAATAAGAGAAGAAAAAGAAATTGAAGGAATTAGAATAGGAAAAGAAGAAACTAAATTATCACTTTTTGCAGATGATATGATGATTTATCTAGAGAATTCTATTGAATGAAGTAAATAACTACTTGAAATAATAAACAACTTTAGCCAAGGTGCATGATATAAAATAAACCCACATAAATCCTCAGCATTCCTATACATTACTCACAAAGTCCAACAGCAAGAGATAGAAAGAGAAATTCCATTCAAAGTTACTGTAGACACTATAAAATATTGAGGAGTCTGTTTGCCAAGACAAACTCAGGGCCTATATGAACATAACTATGAAACACTTTTCAGGCAAATAAAATCAGATCTAAATAAATGGAAAAATATCAGTTGCTCATGGTTAGGCCAAGCTAATATAATAAAAATGACAATTTTACCTAAATTGATCTATCTATTCAGTGCCACACCAATTGAACTACCAAAAAATTGTTTTACTGAGCTGGACAAAATAATAACAAAATTCATCTGGAAAAACAAGAGGTCTAGAATATCTAGGGTAGTAATGAAAAGAAATGCTAGAGAAGGTGGCCTAGCCATACCAGATAGTAAACTGTACTACAGAGCAGCAGTCATCAAAACTACCTGGTACTGGCTAAGAAACAGAGGTGTGGATCAGTGGAATAGGATAGGAATACAAGATGGAGAAGTCAACAACTATAGCAATCTACTCTTTGACAAACCCAAAGAGGACAGCTTCTGGGCTAAGAATTCACTATTTCACAAAAACTGTTGGGAAAATTGGAAAATGGTAGGGCAAAAACTGGGCATCGACCAATATCTTACACCATACACCAAAATAAAGACAAAATGGGTTCATGATTTAGGAGTAAAACCTGATACTATACGTAATTTGGGAGAGCAAGGAATAGTTTGCTTATCAGATTTATGGAAAAGAAAAGAATTTATGACCCAACAAGAGGCAGAGAGCATTACAAAATGCAAAATTGATAATTTTGATTATGTCAAATTGAAAGGTTTTTGTACAAAAAAGCCAATGCAACAAAAATTAGGAGGGAAGCAGAAAATTGGGAGAAAATCTTTACAACTAGTATCTCTGATAAAGGCCTCATTTCTAAAATATAGAGGGAACTGAGCCAAATATATAGGAATACAAGCTATTCCCCAATTGAGAAGTGGTCAAAGGATATGAACAGGCAGTTTTCAGAAGAAGAAATTAAAGCTATCTATAGGCATATGAAAAAATGCTCTGGATCACTACTGATTAGAGAAATGCAAATCAAAACAACTCTTAGATACCACATCTCTCCTGTAAGATTGGCTAAAATAACAAAGCAGGAGGAGGATAAATGCTGGAGAGGATGTGGGAAAATTGGAACATTGTTACATTGCTGGTGGAGTTGTGAGATGATCCAGCCATTTTGGAGAGTAATTTGCAACTACGCCGAAAGGGCCATAGAAATGTTCATACCCTTTGACCCAGCAATACCACTTCTAGGGTTGTACCCCAAAGAAATCACACAAGAGGGAAAGGGACCCATATGTGCAAAAACATTTATAGCAGCTCTTTTTGTGGTAGCCAAGAATTGGAAATCAAAGGGATGCCCATCAATTGGGGAATGGCTGAACAAGCTGTGGTATATGAAGGTAATGGAATACTACTGTGCCATAAGAAATGGGGATGATACGGACTTTGTGACAACCTGGAAAAACCTACACGACATAATGCTGAGTGAGCAGAGCAGAGCCAGGAGAACATTGTACACAACCAAAGATATATGGATTCCATGAGGACCAACCGTGACATACTTCGCTCTTCTCAGCAACACAAGGTGCAAGGACAACTTCAAGGGACTCACAATGGAGAATGCTATCTACATCCAGAGAAAGAACTGTGAAGTTTGAATGCAGGTTGAGGCACACTACATGCTTGTCTTTTTTTCTTCTCTTTTGTTTTTGTTTTGGGGTTCTGTTTCTTCTTTCTCATGATTCATTCCATTGGTCAAAATTCTTCTCCACAACTTGGACTAGTGTATAAATTAATTCAATCCGAAGTTATACATGGTAGTTATATGAGAATCCATGCCGTCTTGGGGAGGGAGGGGGGAGGGAGGGGAGAAAATCTGGAACTCGAAATTATGTAGAACCGTGTGTTGTAAACTAAAAATAAAAATTAAAAAAAAAGTGAAAGTAACCAAAGGTTTGTTTATTTTTTAATTAAACTTCCTACTTTTGTTCATTAATTTGTAGTGTAGTTGTTGCTGTTTACTCTCCATTTTGTTGATCTTTCCTTTGATTTTCAGGATTTATATTTTGGTGTTTAATTAAAACTTGTAAATTTTTTTGTTTTTCTTTTTTTTACTTGTTATATCCAATTCATTGATTTGTTTTTCTCTCCTTCATTTAGAAATAAGCATTTCCCCTAATACTTACTTATCCTTTGCCTGGCTACACTGTATACCTGGCCAGCTTCCACCCAACTGTTTATAGAACTCTATCAGTTTTACTAAACTGTACTGGACAAGAAAAATGATTCATTTACTAAATCTGTCCTTTCTTCCTTCTCACATGATGGAGAAACAAAATGTTGTTTGTTAAGAATTAAATAAAACTTTAAAAGAATCAAACCACCTCTCATGGTTATCTCTATTCCTAGGGAAAATGTAGTTTAATGTCTGTGAACTCAACATGTCACTGAAATTTGATTGAGAACAGTTATAATTTTTGTGGAATCATAAAACTACTTTAAAAGATTTTATGTCTATTAACTTATTGATTTTCATGATCAGCCAATGCCACAGTAGAGGTATGCAGTAGGGAGTTATCCTTTCTGTCAGACCATGAATTACCAATCTATGTTTGTTTGCATTCCTGGAACCTGTTTCACAGAGTGGGTTGGGACTGGAAACACTGAGTGACAACTTTAAATATCTAAATCCTTCAGTGTTATTTCATGAATTTTTTTAATATTGCATGTCATTTTTGTCTTCTTATTTTGTGGATTCAATAGTCATTACTCAACTTTTGACACATAATTTCTTGTTGTGAGGTTTTGAGGATTCTGAAAAGTAGCAACTCTTCCATCTTTCTAGTTACACGATTGCCTAGAAGGTTAAAAACTAACTTTAAGGGACAGAGCCAAGATGGTGCTCCGAGAGGAAAAAACTACTGGAGCTCTCTTTCTCTCTCCCTGTCTAAAAAAGTGAATCTGAGCAGATTTGAGAGAGTTAGAAGCTAATAGTAGGCTGAGAGGGGTAGGAGCACTGGGCACTCTGAAGGACACCAGTCCAAACCAACCAGGAATAGCAGAGGAATCCAGCTAGCACACTGGTCTGGGAGAGTGCTGGGACAGCCAAATGCCAGAGCAGGAACAGGCCCAGGAGAGAAGTTCCAGCTATGGGGAGATGGAGTCCCAGTCTTTTCAGACCAGGATGGGAGTCTGTTGGAGCTATGGGAGACACCAGCCCAGAGCCTGTGGCTGTGGGAGCAGATAGCCCAGAGGCATCCAACCCACAGTCTAAAGGTTTGAAATTCACCTTCTTGAACTTCTGGGAGCCAGGATGTCCAGGCAAAATAGCTCTCATCCCTCCCTTGAATAAACCCAGAGAATACTCCCATGGGAAAATAGAGGAGGCAGAAGTGGGGCTTCAGTAGTGAGAGAAGTCGGGGAGAGGGCCCTTCCTGTGGTAGCAGGAGACTAGTGCAGGGAGAGGAGTTCCAGAAGCCCTCACCTCTGAAGAACAGTGAGAGTAACTGAGCCCCAGCAGGTGAAGCTAACAAGCATCAATGCCAGGACCCCAGACTTGGCTTTGCACAGATAGGGGAAGTGGCAGAGAACAGCACAGACAACAGCTGTGACCATCCATGCTGTAGAGCAGTCCTGGTGAAGAGGAGACTCCCAACAGCCAGACCACCCCTCTCCCACACCTCATGAAACCAGTAGCTATAGAACATAAAGTCAGTGAGCAGGTCCACAGATTCCAACACAAGAAACTTGGGACAGAGCTCCCTGAGCCTCAGAAACATGGATGCACTTTAGAAGCTAGGAGGAAAAAAAAACACCATGAAAAAAAACACACTAAAAAGCCAAAGACCACCGTTTCCTATTATGGAGACAGGGAAGATTAAAATACCAATTCAGAAGGGGACAGCATGGACACAATACCCACATCTGAAACCTCAAAAGGGAAAGTAAACTGGTCTCCAGACCAAAAAGAATTCCTGGAAGAACTTAAGGGGGACTTTAAAAACCAAACTAGGGAGGTAAAAGAAAAAAAATGGGAAAAAAATTCACTGATGAAAACAAATCTTTAAAAAGTAAAATCGGCAAAATGCTGAAGGAGAATCAGAATATAAATGGAGAAAATGCCTCATTGAAAGGTAAAACCAACCAAATGGAAAGGGAGATAGAGAAGGTAAAGGAAGAACACAATACATTAAAAATTAGAATTGGGCAAGTAGAACCTAATGAATCTATGAGACATCAAGAATCAGTCAAACAAAATCTAAAGAATGAAAAAAATAGAAGAAAGCATGAAATATCTGATTGGAAAAACAACTGACCTGGAAAATAGATCCAGGAGAGACAATCTAAGAATTATTGGTCTACCTGAAAGCCATGATGAAAAAAAAGAACCTGGACAGTATCTTCCATGAAATCCTTAAGGAAAATTGCCCAGAGATCCTAGAACCATAAGGTTAAATCATCATCGAAAGAATCCATCGATCACCCCCTGAAAGAGATCCCAAATTGAAAACTCTAAGAAATATTATAGCCAGATTCCAGAACTACCAGGTCAAGGAGAAAATACTACAAGCAGCTAGAAAGAAACAATTCAGATATCGTGGAACTACAGTCAGGAGCACACAGGATCTTTCAGTTTCTACATTAAATGACAGGAGAAATTGGAATATGATATTCCAAAAGACAAAGGAGGTTGGACTGCAACCAAGGATCAACTGCCTAGCAAAACTGAGCATAATTTTCCAAGCAAGGATATGGGCATTCAATGAAATAAGGGCATTCTAGACCTTCCTGATGAAAATGCCAGACTTCAATGTACATTTGATCTCAAAAAATAAAACTAGAGAGAGACATAAAAGATAAACTGGGGAATAAACCCTAGTTAATCAATAAGGCTAATTAGCTACATTCTTATATAGGATTATTATGTTTTTTATATGTTATATATATATATGTGTATATATACACACATATTTGTATGTCAATCTTGAGAATAGTACAGTTGTCATGACAATTGAAAGGGATATTCATACACTGTGGGGGTCAGTATAAAATAACTGATATAGTGATAAAAATATAATTAAGAGATATAAAGGGATGGTTCTGGGAGAAGGGGCAAGGAGGTAGTAGAAAAGGGTAAAATACATCACACGAAGAGGCACAAAAACATAGTAGAGGGAAAGAAGGGAGGGAGAAGAACAGTATTTGAGCTTTACTCTCATCCGATTTGGTTCAAGAAGGGAGTAACATACTCTGATAAGTATAGACATCAAACTTGTCCTACAGGCAGAAGAAGGGGAAAGGAAATGGAGGGGGTGGTCAGGGGGAGGGAAGAAGTAGCAAGGGGAAAAGGGTAAGATAAAGAAGGGGAATCAAGAGGGAGGGTAAACTGAGGAAGGTGGTGGTCAAAAGCAAAAATCTGTTGAGGAGTGGAAGGGAGAAGGGAGAAATAAAAGCATAAACAGGGGGAAATAGGATGGAGAAAAAGACAGAGAAAGTAATCATAACTGTGAATGTGAATGGGATGAACTCTCCCATAAAATGGAATTGGATAGCAGAATGGATTAAAAACCATAATCCTACAACGTTCTGTTTACAAGAAACACATTTGAAACAGGGGGAAACACACAGGGTAAAGGTACAAGGCTGGAGCAGAATACATTGTGCTTCAGCTAAAGGAAAAAAAAAGCAGGGGCAGCAATCCTAATCTCAGACAAAGTAAAAGGAAACATAAATGTTAGTAAAAGAGATAAGGGATGACAATATAGTCTGCTGAAAGGCACCATAAACAATGAAACAATATCATTATTTAACATATATGCACCAACTGGTATAGCATGCAAATTCTTAGAGGAGAGGTTAAGGGAGTTACAGGAAGATATAGACAGCAAAATATAATAATGGAGGACCTTGACCTCCCCCTCTCTGAACTTGACAAATATAACGCCCCAAAAAAAAGAAGAAGAAAGAAGTTAAGGAGGCAAATAGAATTTTAGAAAAGGCAGATATGATAGACCTCTGGAGAAAACCGAGTGGGGATAAAAAAGAATATACTTTCTTCTCAGCAGTACATGGCACATACTCAAAAACTGACCATATACTAGGGCATAAAAACCTCACAATCTAGTGGAGAAAGGCAGAAGTAGTCAATGCATCCTTTTCAGATCATGATGCAATAAGAATCATTTTCAATAAAGTACCATGGAAAAATAAGCTAAAAACTAATTGGAAACTAAATAATTTAATTCTAAAGAATGAGTGGGCCAAAGAAAAAATCATAGAAATAATGTATAACTTCATTCAAGAGAATGACAACAATGAGACCACATGCCAAAACTTATGGGATACAGCAAAAGCAGTTCTTAGGGGAAGTTTCATATCTCTAAATGCTAAATTTCTCTAAATAGAGAAAAAGGAGATCAATGAATTCGGCATGCAACTGATAAAAGCTAGAAAAGGAACAAATTGAAAATCCCCAATTAAATACCAAATTAGAAATACTGAAAAACAAAGGAGAGATGAATAAAACTGAAATCAATGAAACTATTGAACTAATGAAAAAACCAATAAAATTGATAGACCCTTGGTCAATTTGATTAATAAAAGAAAGAAGAAAAGCAAATTACCAGTATCAAAAATGAAAAGGGTGAATTTACCACCAGTGAAGAGGAAATTAAAACAATAATTAGGAATTATTTTGCCCAATTGTATGCTCATAAATTTGACAACCTTAGGGATATGGATGAATATTTACAAAAAATACAAATTGCTCAGGTTAACAGAAGAGGAAGTATAATACCTAAATAACCCCATCTCAGAAAAAGAAATTAAACAAGCTCTCAATGAACTCCCTAGGAACTAATCTTCAGGGCCAGATGGTTTTACATGTGAATTGTATCAAACATTTAAGAACAATTCATTCCTATACTTTGTAGACTATTTAGAAAAATAGGTGAAGAAGGAGTACTACGAAATTCTTTTTATGACAAAAATATGGTACTAATGCCCAAACAAGGAAGAGTCAAAACAGAGAAGGAAAATTATAGGCCAATTTCCCTAATGAATATTGATGCAAAATAAATAAAATATAAGGAAAAAGACTGCAGCAATTTATCAGGAGAACAATATGCTACAACCAGGTAGGATTTATTCCAAGAATGCAAAGCTCATTCAGTATTAGGAAAACTATCAGCATAATTGATCATATCAACAATAAAACTAGCAGAAACTATATGATCATTTCAATAGATGCAGAAAAGCCTTTGACAGAATACAACACCAATTTATATTAAAAACACTAGAAAGCATAGGAATAAACAAATGGAGCATTCCTCA
This sequence comes from Trichosurus vulpecula, assembly GCF_011100635.1. Taxonomy (NCBI): domain Eukaryota; kingdom Metazoa; phylum Chordata; class Mammalia; order Diprotodontia; family Phalangeridae; genus Trichosurus; species Trichosurus vulpecula. The sequence goes on along the minus strand of NC_050575.1, from coordinate 74,418,584 downwards.
AAATTATAAATAGCATCTACCTAAAACCATCAACAAGCATTATTTGTAATGGGGATGAGGTATATGCATTCCCAATAAGATCAGGGATGAAACAAGGATGACCATTATCAGCCCTATTATTCAATTTGGTACTAGAAATGTTAGCTATAGCAATAAGAGAAGAAAAAGGAATTGAAAGAATTAGAATAGGCAAAGAAGAAACTAAATTATCACTTTTTGCAGATGATACAATGATTTACTTAGAGAATGCCAGAGAATCAAGTAAAAAACTTCTTAAAATAATAAACAACTTTAGCAAAGTTACAGGATATAAAAGAAGCTCACATATATCATTGACATTCCTATACATTACTAACAAAGCCCAACAGCAAGAGATAGAAAGAGAAATTACATTTGAAACTCACAATGCTCAATTTCTTTTGCTGAGCTCGGGTTATGTAGGTATTTTATTTCCTCTTCTGTTAACCTGGGCAATTTATATTTTTATAAATATTCATCCTTATCCCTAAGGTTCTCAAATTTATGGGCATACAATTGGGCAAAATAATTCCTAATTATTGTTTTAATTCCTCTTCAATGGAGGTAAATTAACCATTTTCATTTTTGATACTGGTAATTTGGTTTTCTTCTTTCTTTTTTTAAATCAAATTGACCAAAGGTTTATCAATTATACTGTAGATAGTACAAAATATTTGGGAGTCTATCTGCCAAGATGAACCCAGGGACTATATGAACATAATTATGAAACACTTTTCACAAAAATAAAGTCAGATACAAATAAATGGAAAAATATCAGTTGCTCATGGTTAGGCTGAGCTAATATAATAAAAATGACAATTTCATCTAAATTAATTTATTTATTCAGTGCCATACCAATTGAACTACCCAAAATTATTTTACAAAGCCAGATAAAATAATAAAAAAATTCATCTGGAAGAACAAGAGGTCTAGAATATCAAGGGAATTAATGAAAAGAAATTCTAGGGCAGGTGGCTTAGCCATACCAGATATTAAACTGTACAATAAAGCAGCAGGAATGAAAACTACTTGGTACTGGCTAAGAAACAGAGTGGTGGATCAATGGAATAGGTTAAGTACGCAAGACACAATAGTTAATGACTATAGCAATCTCCTCTTTGATAAACCCAAAGAATCTACCTTCTGGGCTAAGAATTCACTCTTTCACAAAAACTGCTGTGAAAACTGGAAAATGGTAGGGCAGAAACTGGGCATAGACAAATATCTTACACCATATACCAAAATAAAGTCAAAATGGGTTCATGATTTAGGAATAAAGGCTGATACAATAAGCAATTTGTGAAAGCAAGGAATACTTTACCTATTATGTTTATGGGAAAGGATAGAAGTTATGACACAACAAGAGATAGAGATGCTTACAAAAGGCAAAATGGATAATTTTGATTGTGTTAAATTGAAAGGTTTTTGTTTAAAAAAGCCAACGCAACCAAGATTAAGAGGGAAGCAGAAAATTGGGAGAAAACCTTTACAACCAGTGTCTCTGATAAAGGCCTCATCTCTAAAATATGCAGTGAACTGAGCCAAATTTATAGGAATACAAGTCATTGCCCAATTGAGAAATGGTCAAAGGATATGAACAGGCAATTTTCAAAGGAAGAAATTAAAGATATGTATAGGCATATGCAAAAATGCTCTAAATTGCAACTGATTAGAGAAATGCAAATCAAAACAACTCTTAGATACCACTCTGTCCTGTCAGATTGGCTAAAATGACAAGACAGGAAAATGATAAAAACTGAAGAGGATGTGGGAAAATTGGAACACTGTTACATTGCTGGTGGAGTTGTGAACTGATCCAGCCATTCTGAAGACCAATTTGGAACCATGCCTAAAGGGCTATAAAAATGTTCAGACCTGTTGACTCAGAAATACCACTTCTTTTTTTTTTTTGAGTTCCAACAGCAGCCTTTATTCCTTTTTGAAATCCTGTTTTTATTCTACTTCCTCTAGTGTCTCAGGTATTGGTGATTTTTTTTTCCAATTTCTTTATTTATTTTTAGTTTACCACACGCGGTTCTACATAGTTTTGAGTTCCAGATTTTCTCCTCTCCCTCCCCCCTCCCTCCCCAAGACGGCATGGAATCTCATATAACTGTCATGTATAACTTCGCATTGAATTAATTTATGCACTAGTCAAGTTGTGGAGAAGAATTTTGACCAATGGAAAGAATCATGAGAAAGAAGAAACAGAACCAGAAAAAAAAAAACAACCCAAAAACAAAAACAAAAGAGAAGCAAAAAAGGCGAGCATGTAGTGCACCTTGATCTGTATTCAAACTTCACAGTTCTTTCTCTGGATGAAGATAGCATTCTCCATCTTGAGTCCCCTGGAGTTGTCCTTGCCACTTAGGTTGCTGAGAAGAGCGCAGTACGTCAGGGTTGGTCCTCACGGGATCCATATATCTGTGGCTGTGCACAACGTTCTCCTGGCTCTGCTCCGCTCACTCAGCATTATGTCGTGTAGGTTTTTCCAGGTTGTTACCAAGTCTGCATCATCCCCATTTCTTATGGAACAATAGTATTCCATTACTTTCATATACCATAGCTTGTTCAGCCATTCCCCAATTGATGGGCTTCACTTTGATTTCCAATTCTTGGCTACCACAAAAAGAGCTGCTATAAATATCCTTGTACATATGGGTCCTTTTCCCACTTGTGTGATTTCTTTGGGGTACAACCCTAGAAGTGGTATTGCTGGGTCAAAGGGTATGAACATATCTATAGCCCTTTGGGCATAGTTCCAAACTGCCCTCCAAAATGGCTGAATCAGCTCACAACTCCACCAGCAATGCAACAATGTTCCAATTTCCCCACATCCTCTCCAGCATTTATCATTTTCCTGTTTTGTTATTTTAGCCAATCTTACAGGAGAGATGTGGTATCTAATAGTTGTTTTGATTTGCATTTCTCTAATCAGTAGTGATCCAGAGCATTTTTTCATATGCCTATAAATAGCTTTAATTTCTTCTTCTGAAAACTGCCTGTTCATATCCTTTGACCATTTCTCAATTGGGGAATGGCTTGTATTCCTATATATTTGGCCCAGTTCCCTGTATATTTTAGAAATGAGGCCTTTATCAGAGATACTAGTTGTAAAGATTTTCTCCCAATTTTCTGCTTCCCTCCTAATTCTTGTTGCATTGGCTTTTTTTGTACAAAAACCTTTCAATTTGACATAATCAAAATTATCCATTTTGCATTTTGTAATGCTCTCTATCTCTTGTTGGGTCATGAATTCTTTACTTTTCCATAAATCTGATAAGTAAACTATTCCTTGCTTTCCCAAATTACGTATAGTATCAGCTTTTACTCCTAAATCATGAACTCATTTTGACTTTATTTTGGTATATGGTGTAAGATATTGGTCTATGCCCAGTTTTTGCCCTAGCATTTTCCAATATTCCCAACAGTTTTTGTGAAATAGTGAATTATTAGCCCAGAAGCTGGTCTCTTTGGGTTTATCAAAGAGTAGATCGCTAAACTTGTTGATTTCTCCTACTTGTGTACGTATCCTATTCCACTGATCCACACCCCTGTTTCTTAACCAGTACCAGGCAGTTTTGATGACTGCTGCTGTGTAGTACAGTTTAATATCTGGTGTGGCTAAGCCACCTTCTCTAGCATGTCTTTTCATTAATATCCTAGATACTCTAGACCTCTTGTTTTTCCAGATGAATTTTGTTATTATTTTGTCCAGCTCAGTAAAAAAATTTTTTGGTAGTTCGATTGGTATGGCACTAAATAGATAGATTAATTTAGGTAAAATTGTCATTTTTATTATATTAGCTCGGCCTAACCATGAGCAACTGATATTTTTCCATTTATTTAGTTCTTATTTTATTCGCATGAAAAGTGTTTCATAGTTATGTTCATATAGGCCCTGAGTTTGTCTTGGCAAACAGACTCCCAAATATTTTATAGTGCCCTCAGTAACTTTGAATGGAATTTCTCTTTCTATCTCTTGCTATTGGTCTTTGTCAGTAATGTATAGGAATGCTGTGGATTTATGTGGGTTTATTTTATATCCTGCACCTTTGCTAAAGTTGTTTATTATTTCAAGTAGTTTTTTACTTGATTCTCTAGGATTCTCTAGATAAATCATCATAACTTCTGCAAAAAGTGATAATTTAGTTTCTTCTTTTCCTATTCTAATTCCTTCAATTTCTTTTTCTTCTCTTATTGCTACAGCTAATGTTTCTAGTACCAAATTGAATAGTAGGGGTGATAATGGACATCCTTGTTTCACCTCTGATCTTATTGGGAATGCATCTAGCTTATCCCCATTACAAATAATGCTTGTCGATGGTTTTAGGTAGATGCTATTTATAATTTTAAGGAAGGTTGCATTTATTCCTGTGCTTTCTAGTGTTTTTAATAGGAATGGGTGTTATACTTTGTCAAAGGCTTTTTCTGCATCTATTGAGATGATCATATGGTTTCTGCTAGTTTTGTTGTTGATATGGTCAATTATGCTAATAGTTTTCCTAATATTGAACCAGACTTGCATTCCTGGAATAAATCCTACCTGGTCATAGTGTATTATTCTCGTAATGAGTTGCTGCAATCTTTTTGCTAATATTTTATTTAAAATTTTTGCATCAATATTCATTAGAGAAATTGGTCAATAATTTTCTTTCTCTGTTTTAACCCTACCTGGTATGGGTATTAGTACCATATTTGTGTCATAAAAAGAATTTGGTAGGACTCCTTCTTCACCTATTTTCCCAAATAGTCTACAAAGTATTGGAATTAGTTGTTCTTTAAATGTTTGATAGAATTCACATGTAAAACCATCTGGACCTGGAGATTTTTTCCTAGGGAGTTCATTGATGGCATGCTCAATTTCTTTTTCTGATATGGGGTTATTAAGAAATTTCACTTCCTTCTCTGTTAGCCTGGGCAGTTTATGTTTTTGTAGATATTCATCCATATCTCTAAGGTTGTCAAATTTATGGGCATACAGTTGGGCAAAATAATTCCTAATTATTGTTTTGATTTCCTCTTCATTAGAGGTGAACTCACCCTTTTCATTTTTGATACTGGTAATTTGATTTTATTCTTTCTTTTTTTTAATCAAATTGTCCAAAGGTTTATCAATTTTATTGGTTTTTTCATAAAACCAGCTCTTTGTTTTTTTTTATTAATTCAATAATTTTCTTGTTTTCAATTTTATTAATCTCTCCTTTGATTTTCATTATTTCTAATTTGGTATTTAATTGGGAGTTTTCAATTTGCTCTTTTTCTAGCTTTTTCAGCTGTATGCCCAGATCATTGATCTCCTCTTTCCTTTAGTAGCTATATAAAACTTCCCCTAAGAACTGCTTTTGCTGCATCCCATAAGTTTTGGTATGTTGTTTCATTATTGTCATTCTCTTCAATGAAATTATTAATGTTTCTCTGATTTGTTCTTTGGCCCGCTCATTCTTTAGAATTAAATTATTTAGTTTCCAATTAGTTTTTAGCTTATTTTTCCATGGTACTTTATTGAAAATGATTCTTATTGCATCATGATCTGAAAAGGATGCATTGACTACTTCTGCTTTTCTGCACTGGATTGTGAGGTTTTTATGCCCTAGTATATGGTCAATTTTTGAGTATGTGCCATGTACTTTTGAGAAGAAAGCATATACCTTTTTATCCCCATTCAGTTTTCTCCAGAGGTCTATCATACCTGCCTTTTTTAAAATTCTGTTTACCTCCTTAAATTTTTTCTTATTTATTTTGAGGTTAGATTTATCAAGTTCAGAAAGGGGGAGGTTGATGTCTCCCAATATTATAGTTTTGCTGTCTATTTCTTCCTGTAACTCCCTTAATCTCTCCTCTAAGAATTTGTGTGCCTTACCACTTGGTGCATATATGTTAAGCAGTGAAATTTCTTCATTGTTTAAGGTGCCTTTTAGCAGGATATAATGTCCTTCCTTATCTCTTTTAATTAAATCTATCTTTACTTTTGCTTTGTCTGAGATTAGGATTGCTACACCTGCTTTTTTTACTTTAGCTGAGGCACAATATATTTTACTCCAGCCTTTTACCTTTACCCTATGTGTATCCCCCTGTTTCAAATGCGTTTCTTGTAAACAGCATACTGTAGGATTATGGTTTTTAATCCATTCTGCTATCTGCTTCTGTTTTGTGAGAATGTTCATCCCCTGCATGTTCAGGGTTATGATTTCTATCTGTGTCTTTTTCTCTATCCTAATTCCCCCTGTTTATGCTTTTATTTCTCCCTTTCCCCTTCTCCTCCTCAACAAAGTATTTCTTTTGACAGCCGCTTTCCTCAGTTTACCTTCCCTCTTTATTCCCCTCCCTTATCTTACCGTTACCCACTTGCTACTTCTCCTCTCCCTTCTGACCACCCCCCCTCTTTTTCCCCCCTTACCTTCCCACTTCCCGTAGGACGAGTTAGATTTCTAAACTTATCAGAGTATGTTATTCCCTTCTTGAACTAGATCAGATGACAGTAAAGCTCAAATATTCCTCTTCTCCCTCCCTTCTTTCCCTCTACTATAATATGTTTTTGTGCCACTTCATTTGGTGTAATTTACCCTTTTCTACTACCTCCTTACCGCTTCCCTCATAGCCCTCCCTTTATATCTCTTACTTATATTTTATATCTTTACATCAGTTAACTTATACAGGCATTCACAACCTATGTATATCCCTTTCATTTGTCATAATAGCTGTACCATTCACAAGAATGTACTTATATATGTATGTGTATATATATATATGTATATATACACACATATATATATAAAACATACGTAAGATGATATAGTCCCACATAAAGATGTAAACATCCTGCCCTTATTGGTTAATAAGGTTTGTGGGGTTTTTCCCCCTGGTTACCTTTTTATGTCTCTCTTGAGTTTTGTATTTGGAGATCCAATTTTCCATTGAGTTCTGGCCTTTTCATCAGGAAGGTCTGGAATTCCCTTATTTTATTGAATGTCCATCGCTTTGCCTGGAAAATTATGCTTAGTTTTGCTGGGTAATGGATCCTTGGTTGTAGTCCCAGCTCCTTTGCCCTTCGGAATATCATATTCCAATTTCTCCTGTCTTTTAATGTGGAAGCTGAGAGATCCTGCGTGATCCTGACTGTAGTTCCACGATATTTGAATTGCTTCTTTTTGGCTGCTTGCAGTATTTTCTCCTTGAGTTTATAGCTCTGAAATTTGACTATAATATTTCTTGGTGTTTTCAGTTTTGGATCTCTTTCAGAGGGTGATCGGTGAATTCTTTCAATGACTATTTTGCCCTCTATTTCTAGGACCTCTGGGCAGTTGTCTTTGATAATTTCTTCGAAGATACTGTCAAGGCTCTTTTTTTCATTGTGGATTTCTGGTAAACCAATAACTCTCAAATTGCCTCTCCTGGATCTATTTTCCAGGTCAGTTGTTTTGCCAATCAGATATTTCACATTTTTTCTATTTTTTCTTTCTTTACGTTTTGTGTTATTACTTCTTGGTGCCTCATAGATTCATTAGCTTCCACTTGCTCAAGTCTAATTTTTAATGAGTTAGTGTTTACATTTTGCTTTTGAGTCTCCTTTTCCAATTGGTTGATTTTGCCTCTCAGGCTATCCTTTTCTCTCTCTAGATTCTGAACCTCCGTATCCTTTTTGCCAATCTTATTCTTTAGGGACTTGATTTCATCAGTGAATTTTTTTTCCATTTTTTCCATATTTTCTTTTAGCTCCCTAATTTGGTTTTTAAAATCCTCCTTTAGCTCTTTCAGCAGGGCTTTTTGGGCTGGAGACCAGTTCATATTACCTTTTGAGGTATCTGATGTATCTACAGTATTGTTACTTTCCTCTTGGATATTTGTATTTTGATCCTACCTGTTTCCATAAAAAGAATCTATTGTCCTCGGTTTTTTTTGTGTTCTTCTTCATGTTGGTTTGCCTTTTGCTGGCTTTACAACGAATTTCTATCTGTGGGCCTCAGGGCTTTCTGTCCCAGCTTTCTTATTCTGGGGGTTGTGAGTCTAGAATTATAACCTGCAGTTTCCTGATGTGTGGCTCCCTGGGGTCTCACTCCCTGTGGGTGCTCTCCAGCACTTGCTTTTCAGCAATGGTCTCAGCTGTTTGTTGTTTGAGCTGATGTCTGGCACTTCCCCTGGGGGAGCAAGGTTACATCTGGGCTCCTGGCGTTGACCCCTGCCAACTCTGCCCCTATGGGACTAATGAACTTCTGCTATTTGGCCACTGAAGCCCCACTACTTTCTGCTCAGTTCCAGCGTTCTTTTTTTTTTTCCCCGAGGGATTCTCTGGGTGGGGAGGGGAGGGATTAGAGCTGTTTACCTGGACATTAAGAACTCCCGGAAGTTCAAGAAGCCGCATTTAATACATTTGGGCTGCAAACTTCTGGAGAAGGTGTTTCATGGGTGGCGTTGTGCTGCCTCTCGTCACTTCCACAGACTGTCGTCCTGTGTTGGGAGGCCTGGGGATCTCTGCCGGTTTCGGGCGCCCAGCTTTCTCCCAGCCCATCTCCCACGTGGATTTCCCAGCCAGCCGCTTCAGCCTTGGTCTGGAGCAGCTCCTCACCGAGCACTCTCCGAGCCTACAGGTTCGTGCCTCCGGCCTTTCAGAGTCTCCCGGCTCGGAAATTTGCCCCACGCAGACTGCTCGCGGTTTCTGACTCTCTCAGATCTGCTCAAATTCACTTTTTTATAGGAATCTGACAGACCTTGTGAGAGAGCTCTGGTAAGACGCTGCCTTCATGCGGCCATCTTGGCTCCGCCCCCAGAAATACCACTTCTAGTGCTGTATCCCAAAGAGATTACACAAGTGGGAAAAGAACCCGTATGTACAAAAATATTTATAGCAGCTCTTTTTGTAATATCAAAGAATTGGAAATCAAGGGCAGGCCCATCAATTGGGGAATGGCTGAACAAGTTGTAGTATAAGAATGCAATGGAATACTATTGTGCTATAAGAAATGGGGAAGATACGGACTTCATAATAACCTGGAAATACCTACAGGATATAATACAGAGTGAACAGAGCAGAATTTGGAGAACATTGTACACAACCACAGATATGTTGATTCTGTGATGACAAACCTTGATAGACTTTGCTCTTCTCAGCAATACAAGGTTCAAAGATAACTCCAAAGGTTTCATTATTTAGATAGCTATCTACATTCGGAGAAAGAAGTATGGAGTCTGAATGCAGATTAAGGCAAACTGTTCTCCTTTTCTTTTCTTTTGTTCTTTTTCTCTCTTTTATTTTTTTGGTTTTGTTTCTTCTTCCTCATGATTCATTCCCTTGGTCATAATTCTTCTGTACAACTTGAATACTGTGTAAATAAGTTTAATGTGAAGTTATATGTAGAAGATATATAGGATTCCATGCCACCTGGGGGAGGAGGAGGGGGGGGAAGAAAATATGGAACTCAAAATCATGCAGAACTGAGTGTTGTAAAGTAAAAATAAAAATCTTAATTAAAAAAAAACTAACTCTAGAAGGTAGTAATAGGGAGAAAAGACAAGGACGAGATTAGATAGTGATATACAGGTGTTCAGTTATGTGGCATCATTTTGATGGCTCTTGGAAGCAAACAAGTCTCCTTTCAAAGTCAGGATCCTCATGTAAGAGCCAGTGGATGAGTATGTAAAAGAACCAATTTATTTAACCCCCCATAAAAACTAAACCAATAATAAAAGGTGAAATAAATGACTGATAATAAGCATAACTGATTGTGGAAATGAAGCATAGCATGTGCATTATTGTACCTAACTGCATGTGTAATGCTCTTTAGACAGGACCTTTTTGCTAATTTGCAAAATCATACAGCATGACACAGTGCAGAGAAGCAGATTAATAGATGATGCTCTAGGAGTGGGGCAGTCCTCATTAACTTCAGAGTGACTTGTTAGGGTGGGAGTTAGATTCGTTGCCAATGGGGAGCACATTATTCCGGGTAACAGTCATAAATTTGCTCCATGTCCTGTTCACAGCCAAATCCTCATTTCTAAATTTTGTTCTTCTTGTTTTTGCAGAGGTCTTTAAGAACTGTGATATTAAACAACTCTCTTTATTGCTCCAATAGATCAGAAAAAATTGTTTCCAATGCATCCCAGTGCTTAACTATGGGGATAGATAAAAAGTCACTCAGTAGCATATATGGGGCCCAACTTAACTCTAAACTCCATGACCACATCATGGGGAGGCTAAAAAACAATAGTTCTACAGTGCCATACCCAAGTCACATATGATCTCAGAGGCAGTAAGTCAGTCTTCATTCCTTCCTTCTTTCTTTAGTTCCTTCCTTCTATCCTCCTATCCTTCCCTTCTTTCCTTCCTTACTTTAAAAGGTCAAAGTCTCCCACTGCATCCATGGTCATCTCCAGTCATCCTGATCTATACCTTGCCACTGGATTAAAATGGCTATAAAGGAAACAGTGCAACTGGTGACTTTGTACAGCCCTCCCTCACTTAAATCCAATTCACTTGTAAGTCATGGCATCAACTTTCTGATGTCGTATTCCTCTCTGAGAATGAAAGACAACAATAACAACCTTCCTAAGCTATTTATGTATTCTGTGATCACATGACAGAGAAGTTTTGTTATCATTAGCCCTAGTAAAAAGATCAAGAATTCTAAAGTAAAAAAGTAATTTAAATATCTCAACACATGTTTTCGTGTCTTCAACTCAACACAAATTAACCATCAGTGTGTGTTCCTTAATTACTAAGATAATTTTGGTATTTTTTACTCACTTCAAAAAGATGCATATCTTGAAACTATTGGGTACAGGTGATCCTAATTTCTGACATTTTCTAGCACGCAATAGAAACCTATTTCCTACATATTGCTAAAAAAAGAGACCTATAATAATTATAGCATATTAGAGATATAAGGGTACTTGCAACACATAACATAAAAGGTCAGAGTTGAAAGGGACCTTATAACAAAAAAGTGTTAAAATTATAAAGAGCCCTAAAGCTCATCTAGTCTAGTAGCTTCAAACTATAGGTAAAATAATTGAGGCCTAATATCAGAGTCCTATAGTCTTTGACTGGCATAGTCTCATGACTTCTAACAGTTAAATATCAGAGATAGGAATACATTGGAGATAATCAGCAGAGGGAAAGCACTGGCATTAAGGGAGATAGAGAAAGGCTCCTTAAGCTAGAATTTCAAGGAAGCCAGAAGATGGAAACAAGGCACTAGAGAATTTCATGCATAGGGAGATAGCCAGTAAAGATGCTCAAAGTTGGAGGTAATGTCTTGTGTGAGGAATAAGAAGGAAGTCATTGTCATGGGCACACAGAGTATGGAGGGGAGTGAGGTATAAGAAGACTAGAAAAGTAAGCCAGCTTAGGAAGGGCTTTGAAAGCTAAAAAGAAGAAATAGGGAGCCATGGGTATTTACTGAATGGGGGGAAGAACATGTATTTATTAAGTGCCTATTGTGTTCCAGTAACTGTGCTAAACACTTTACAAGTACTTCATTTGATCTTCACAACAATTTTGTGAGGTAAGTATTGTTATTGTCCTCATTTTATAGTTTAGGAAACTGAGGCAGACTAGTTGGGTGACTTGTCTAGGGTTACCAAGCTGGTGGCTGTCTGAGGCCTGCTTGGAATTTGCTTCTTCCCGACTTTGGCTCTAGCTTGCTGTTTGTTCAGCTATGTAGCTGCTGATAGGGGTATGCCATGGTCACACTTGTGGTTTAGGAAAACCAATTTGACAGGGGATAGGTAAGTGGAGAAACCAAGAAACAGTTTGCAGACAAGAGGACAAGCAGAATGCAAGGTGTAGTGAAGCATCCCCCAAGAGGAGTGGACCTCAGAAGAAGAGCTATGTGGCTGGCTGGTGCACAAGGCCTTCATGATGGATTTTCTATCACTCCAAGGTGGCAACTCTTCAGTTCCCTTCTCCTGTTCTGTTCCTTGGCTTCTCTCTCCAAGGAAAGAACTTTAGTTAATATTTTCCCTGGATAGTGGAAAGTCTATTTCTTATAAGTTTGTTTACTTTTATTTATCTTTCTTTAAATATTTGCATTTTCTCTGAAGCCAGAAATTTCAATAAACCATTAACTATAACAAAAAAGAAATAAATTTAGGTGAGAAGGAGAGGACTGATATATGTGGGTGTGTCAGACTAAGTAAGAGGACTATTTTTTAAATTTTGTGTGTGTGTGTGTGTGTGTTGGATGGGCAACAAGAAAAAGTCTGTAGACAGGGAATGATTGAAGATTAGAAAGAGTGAAGATATTAGGGCCAATATACTGGAGAAGGTGACAGAGTATGAAATAAAGGGTACCTGAAGATTGATTGCTTTTGGCAAGGAGAAGGACTAACTCTTTGTCTGAAACAAGAATGAAGGAAGAGATAAAAAGGGAAAATATTTGAATGATGGGAAATGAGAAAGAATGGATAAGGTGGAGCTCTAATTAAGTGTCCTTATTTTTTTTCCAAAGAAATATGAGATCAACCAAGAAGGTTTAAAGAATATGTTATGGCAATAATCTTGAGCAAAGAAAAGAATATTTTTAACAGTCAGTTTTTAAAATGCATTTTTTATTTTTAGTTTACAACATTCAGCTCCACAAGTTTTTAAGTTCCAAATTTTCTCCCCCTCCATCTCCTCCCTCCTCACCTCCAAGATGGCATGTAATCCAATATAGGTTCTGCATATACCTTCACATTAAACTTATTTTCAAAAAAGTCAAGTTGTAAAGAATAATTATAACAAATGCAATGAACCATGAGAAGAAAGAAACAAAACCAAAAATGAAGAAAAATAAGAGCGCATAGTTTGCCTCGCTCTGCCTTCAGAATCCATAATTCTTTCTCTGGATGTGGATAGCTTTTTCCATCATGAGTATTTTGGAGCTACCCTTGGACCTTGTATTGCTGAGAAGAGCCAAGTCTACCAAAGTTAGTCATCACAGATACCATATCTCTGCAGTCGTGTATAATGTTCTCCTGGTTCTGCTCCCCTCTCTCTGCAACAAATCGTATAAGTCTTTCCAGGTTATTATGAATTCTGACTGCTCCTCATTTCTTATAGTACAATAGTATTCCATCATGTTCATATACTACAAGTTGTTTAGCCATTCCCCAATTGATGGGAATCCTCTTGATTTCCCTTTCTCTGCCACCACAAAAAGAACTGCTACAAATATTTCTGTACATATGGGTCCTTTTCCTGCTTGTATGATCTCTTTGGGATACAGCCCTAGAAATGATATTGCTGGGTCAAAGGGTATACACATTTTTACAGCCCTTTGTCCATAGTTCCAAATTGCTATCCAGAATGGCTGAATCAGTTCCCAACTCTACCAACAATGTAATAACATTCCAATTTACATCTTCTCCAGCATTTATCATTTTCCTGTTTTGTCATGTTAGCCAATCTGACAGGAGACATGTGGTATCTGAGTGGTTTTGATTTGCATTTCTCTAATCAGTAGTGATTTAGAGCATTTTTTCCTATGCCTATAGATATGTTTAATTTCTTCCTTTGAAAACAGCCTGTTCATTTTATTTGACCATTTATCAATTAGGGAATGACTTGTATTCTTAAAATTTTGACTCAATTCCCTGCATATTTTAGAGATGAGGCCTTTATCAGGGACACTGGTTGTAAAGATTCATTCCCAATTTTCTGCTTCCTTCCTAGTCTTTGTTGCATTGGCTTTTTTTGTACAAAAACTTTTCAATTTAAAATAATCAAAATTATCCATTTTGCATTTTTGTAACATTCTCTATCCCTTGTTTCGTCATAAATTCTTCCCTTCTCCATAAATCTGATAGGTAAAGTATTCCTTGCTCTCCCAAATTGCTTATGGTACCAGCCTTTATTCCTAAATCATGAACCCATTTTGACTTTATTTTGGTATGTGGTGTAAGATATTGTTCTATGCCCAGTTTCTGCCATACTATTTTCCAGTGTTCACAGCAGTTTTTGTGAAATAGTGAATTCTTGGTCCAGAAGCTGCATTCTTTGGGTTTATCAATCCAAAGACTTCTTGTGAATCAAATCTATTTCTACTAACCCATCACTGTATTTCTTAGCCAGTATCAAGCAGTTTTGAGGACTGCTGCTTTATAATACAGTTTAATATCTGGTATGGTTAGGCCACCTTCCCTAGCATTTCTTTTCATTAATTCCCTTGATGTTCGGTACCTTTTGTTCTTTCAGATGAATTTTTTTATTATTTTATTCAGCACTGTAAAATAATTTTTAGTAGTCCTATTGGTATGACCCTGAATAAGTAAATTGATTTTGGTAAAATTAACATTTTTGCTATATTAGCTTGGCCTAACCAGGAGCACCTGATGTTTTTTCATTTATTTAGATCTGACTTTATTTGTGTGAAAAAGTGTTTTGTCATTTTGTTCATATAGTGTTTGCGATAACTTTAAATGTAATTTCTCTTTTTATCTCTTGCTATTGGGTTTTGTTAGTCATATATAGGAATGCTGAGGATTTATGTGAGTTTATTTTATATCCTGCAACTTTGCTAAAGTTATTCATTATTTCAAGTAGTTTTTACTTGATTCTCTAGGATTCTCTAAATAAATTATCACATTTTCTGCAAAGAGTGATAACTTAGTTTCTTCTTTGCCTATTCCAATTTCTTGAATTTCTTTTTCTTCTCTTATTGCTACAGCTAGCATTTCTAGAAGGAAATTGCAAAATAGGTGTGATAATGGACATTCTTATTTCACTCCTGATCTTATTGGAAATACATCTAGCTTATCCCCATTACATATAATACTTGCTGATGGTTTTAGGTAGATAGTACTTATTATTTTTAGGAAAACTCCATTTATTCCTGTGCTTTCTAGTGTTTTTAATAGGAATGGGTGTTGTATTTTATTTTGTGGTTTCTGCTAGTTTTGTTGTTGATGTGATCAATTATGCTGAGAGTTTTCCTAATATTGAACAAGCCTTGCCTTCCTGGAATAAATCCTACCTGGTTATAGTGTATTATTCTCATGATAAGTTGTTGCAATCTTTTTGTCAATATTTCACTTAAATTTTTTGTATCAATATTCATTAGAGCAATTGGTCTATAATTTTCTTTCTCTGTTTTTACTCTTCCTGGTTTAGGTATTTGTACCATATTTGTGTTATTAAAAACAATTTGGTAGGACTCCTTCTCCTATTTTCCCAAATAGTCAATTGGAATTAATCGTTCTTTAAATGTTTGATAGAATTCACTTGTAAATCCATCTGGCCCTAGGGATTTTTTCCTAGGGAGTTCATTGATGGTTTGCTCAATTTCTTTTTCTGAGTTGAGGTTATTTAGGTATTTTATTTCCTCTTCTGTTAACCTGGGCAGGGTATATTTTTGTAACTATTCGCCCATTAATCTAAGATTGTCAAATTTACGGGCATACAATTGGGCAAAATAATTCCCAATTATTGTTTTAATTTCCTTTTCATTGGAGGTGAATTCACCCTTTTCATTTTTGATACTGGTTATTTGGTTTTCTTCTTTTTTTTAAAATCAAATTGACCAAAGTTTTATCAATTTTATTGGTTTTTTCAGCAAACCATCTCTCAATTTTATTAGTTCAATAGTTTTCTTGATTTCAGTTTTATTCATCTCTCCTTTGGTTTTCAGTAATTCTAATTTAGTATTTAATGGAGAATTTTCAATTTGTTCTTTTATCTAGGTTTTTTTTAGTTTCATGCTCAATTCATTGATTTCCTTTTTGATTTTATTCATGTATGAATTTAGAGACATAAAATTTTCCCCAAGAACTGCTTTTGCTACATCCCATAAGTTTTCTATGTTGTTTTGTTATTATCATTCTCTTGAATAAAGTTATTGATTGCTTCTATTATTTGATGTTTGACCCACTCATTCTTTAGGATTAGATTAGTTTCCAATTAGTTTTTAGTCTATCTTTCCATGGACCATTATCACAAATAATTTTTAATACATCTTGACCTGAAAGGGTGCATTGACTATTCTTGCCTTTATGTACTGGATTGTGAGGTTTTTATGCCCTAGCCATAGTCATTTTTTGTGTATATGCCATGCACTGCTGAGAAAAAGGTATATTCCTTTCTATCCCCATTCAGTTTTCTCCAGAGGTCTATCATATCTACCTTCTCTAAAATTCTATTCACCTCCTTAAGTTCTTTCTTGTTTATTTTGAGAGTATGTTTATCAAGTTCAGAGTGGGGGAGTTTGAGGGCCCCCACTAGTATAGTTTTGCTGTTTATTTCTTCCTGTAATTCCCTTAACTTCTCCTCTAAGAATCTAGATGTTATGTCACTTGGTGCATATATGTTAAATAATGATATCACTTCATTGTCTTTTGTGCCTTTTAGCAGGATATAGTTTCCTTCCTTATCTCTTTTTATTAGATCTATCTTTGCTTTTGCTTTGTCTGAGATTAGCTTTGCTACTGCTGCTTTTTTTAAGTTCAGCTGTAGCATAATACATTCTGCTCCATCCTTTTACCTTTACCCTGTGTGTATCCCCCTATTTCAAATGTGTTTCTTGTAAACAACATATTATAGGATTATCATTTTTAATCCATTCTGCTATCTGCCTCCGTTTTGTGGGAGAGTTCATGCCATTCAAATTCACAATTATGATTACTCTCTGTATCTTTGTTTCTTTCTGGATGCTTGCAGTATTTTCTCTTTGACCTGATAATTCTGGAATTTAGTTACAATATTCCTTGGAATTTTCAACTTGGGATCTCTTTCAAGGGATGATAGGTCAATCCTTTCGATGATTATTTTACCCTGTTGTTCTAAAATCCTGGGGTAGTTTTCTTTGATGATTTCTTGGAAAATACTCTCCAGGCTCTTTTTTTTCATCATGACTTTTTGCTAAATTAATAATTCTTAGATTCTCTCTCCTGGATCTATTTTCGAGGTCAGTTTTTTTAAATGAGATATTTTATGTTTTCTTCTATCTTTTCATTCTTTAGATTTTGTTTGATTGATTCTTGGTGCCTTATAGAGTAATTGGCTTCTACTTGCCCAATTCTAATTTTTAATGAATTTTCTTCTTCATTTAGCTTCTTTACCTCCTTTTCCTTTTGGCCAACTTTACTTTTCAGGGAGTCATTTTCTCCAATTAGTTCTGTACCTCCTTAACCATTTTGCCAATTTCACTTTTAGAGATTCGTTCTCATGAGTGAATTTTTTCCCCATTTTTTCTTTTACCTGCGTAATTTGGCTTTTAAAATTCTCTTGGAGCTCTTCCAGGATGGCTTTTTGTCCTTGAGACCAGTTCATATTCTTTTTTGAGTTTTCAGGTATAGGTATAGTGTCAATGCTGCCCTCTTCTGAATTCATATTTTGATCATCCCTGTCCCCATAATTAGAATCTACGGTTCTTGTTTTTTCTGAATTGCTTCTTTATGGTGGTTACCTTTTTCCTGGCTTTTTCAGTGGATCTCTGCTTCTGGGGCCCAGGGGCTCTGTCCCAAGCTTCTTGTGTTGGGAGCTAGGGGCCTGGTTACAAGCTTTGTGTGCTGTGGCCTCAGGTTTTGTCAACTAGAGTCTAATATAATGCTGCCTCTCACCTGGTGCTGAGCTGAAGCTGGCTGGGATGGGTTGAGGCCAAGTTGAGGCCAAGGGTTGAGGCCCAGTGATCTCTTTCTGAATTTCCCCCGGAGTTAGAAGGTGGGCTGTGGGGAATTATGGGGCCTTGTTGCTGGAAGTCTCCTCTTCCCCTAGGGTTGCACTATAGCAAGGTGGTCTCAGCTATCTGCACTGCTGTCTGCTAATTCCCCTGGCTGTGCAAAGGCATGTCTGGGATTCTGGTGATGGCGCTTGCTTGCTCTGCTCCCCTGAGGCTCAGGAACTCCCACTGACCTGGTAAGGAGGGGCTTGCTGTGATGCTTCCCTTCCTGCACTGGTCTCCTCTGTCACTGGAAGAGGGGGGGTCTCCTTAGCCTCCAGGGCTAGAAGACTACCAAATCCCCACTTCTGACTTCTCAATTATAGGGTTTCTCCTAGGGCAGTATTCTCTGGTTATTCAAGGAAGGGATGACAGCCATTCTCCCTGGTTATCATGGCTTCTGGAAGTTCAAGAATGTGAGTTTCAAACCTTTAGACTGTGGGCTGATAGGCCCAGGAGTAGCTGCTGCTGAAGCCATGGCCACAGGCTCTCTGCTTCTGTCTCATGTAGCTCCACAGACTTCTGTCCTGGGCTGAGAGGTCTGGGAATCACCACTGCAGCTGGCAATTTAGCACTGGGTCTTCCCCCACTTCTGCTCCAGTATGGTTTAGTTTCAAGCTCTCAGCACTCTCCCAGCCTGGTGCGCTGCCTGAGATCCACTGAGGATACCACTCTGGTGTGATCAGGTGCAGTTCTGCATGCCTGGTGCTCTCTCAGACCACAGATCCATCCCATCCACCCTGAGGACTCTCCTGGGCAGGATTTCTGACACACTCAGTCTCCTAGTGGCTTCTACCTCTCTCAAATCTGCTCAGATTAATTTTTTTTAAAGATATCTAAGAGAATTTGTAAGAGAGCTCTGGTAATTCCCTGTTTTTATTCTGGTGTCTTATCTCTGCCCCAACCCACTGATTCTTTAGGATTAGATTATTTAGTTTCCAATTAATTCTTATTCCATCTTTCCATGTCCTTTATTACAAATAATTTTTATTGCATCAGGATCTGAAAAGGATGCATTGACTATTCCTGCCTTTCTGAACTGAATTGTTAGGTTTTTATGCCTTAGCCCATGGCCAATTTTTGTGTGTGTGCTATATACCACAGAGACAAAAAGGTATATTCCTTTCTATTCCCATTCAGTTTTCTCCAGAGGCCTGTCATATTTACCTTTTCTAAACTTCTAGTTACCTCTTTAAGTTCTTTCTTATATATTTTGAGGTTAGATTTATCAAGTTCAGAGAAGGGGAGTTTGAGGGCACCTACTAGTATAGTTTTACTGTCTATTTCTTCTTATAATTCCCTTAACTTCTCCTCTAAGAATTTGGATGCTATGTCACTTGATGCATATGTGATAAGTAATGATATTACTTCATTGTCTATGGTGCCTTTTAGCAGGATATAGTTTTCTTCCTTATCTCATTTAATTAGATTTATCTTTGCTTTTGCTTTGTCTGAGATTAGGATTGCTACCACTGCTTTTTATTTTACTTCAACTGTAGCAAAATACATTCTACTCCAGTCTTTTGCCTTTACCCTGTGTGTATCCCCCTGTTTCAAATGAGTTTCTTGTAAACAACATATTGTAGGATTATGGTTTTTAATCCATTCTGCTATCTGCCTCTGTTTCATGGGAGAGTTCAACCCATTCACATTCACAGTTATGATTTCTATATGTTTCTTTTTCTCCATCCTATTTCTCCCCCCCTCCATTTATGCTTTTATTTCTCCCTTCTTTCTTGCCCTCCTCAGAAGAGTTTTGCTTTTGACTACCATCTCCCTCAATTTTCCCTTCCTATCATCCCCCCTCCCTTATCTTACCTTTTCTCCTTACTACTTCTTCCCTCCTTTCTAACCCCCTCCCTTTGATTTCCCTCTCCTCTCCTACTGCCTGTAGGACAATTTAGGTTTCTATACTTAACAGAGTATATTATTCCCTCTTTGAATCAAATCCAATGAGTAAAGCTGAAACAATGCTCACCTTGTTCCCTTCTTTCCCTCTACTATATATTATGTTTTTGTACCTTTTCATGTGATGTAGTTTATCCTTTCATGCCTCTTCCTTTTTTTTTTCTCCCATTACAATCCCTTTGTACCACTTAGGTTTTTTTATCACAACATCAGTTAATTTATACCCACACCCTCTATCCATTCAAGTATCATAATAAATATACAATTCTCAAAATTACCAAGTATCATCCTTTCATATAGGAATGTACACAGTTTAGCCTTATTGAATGACAAGGTTTTCTTCCTATTTTTTTACTATTTACCTTTTTATGCCTCTCTTGAGTCCTATATTTGAAGATTAAATTTTCCATTCAGCTCTGGCCTTTTCATCAGGAAGTTCTTGAAATCCCTTATTTCATTGAATATCTGTCTCCTTGCCTCAAAGACTATGCTCAATTTTGCTGTGTATTTGATCCTTCATTGTAGTCCAAGCTCCTTTACCTTACAGAATATATCATATTCCAGTCCCTACAATCTTTTGATGTAGAAGGTGCAAAGTCCTGTGTGATATTGACTGTAGTTCCTTGATATTTGAATTGTTTTATCTTCCTGGCTCTTTGCAGTATTTTCTCCTTGACCTGATAATTCTGGAATCTGGCTACAATATTCCTTAGTTTCTTCAAATTGGGATCACTTTCAGGAGGTGGTTGCTGGATTCTTCTGATGACTATTTTGCCCTCTGGCTCTCAGACTTTAGGGCAGTTTTCCTTGATCATTTTTTGGAAGATACTGTCCAGGCTCTTTTTTTCATCACGGCTTTCTGGTAGACCAAAAATTCTTAGATTTTTCTCTCCTGGATCTATTTTCCAGGTGAGTTGTTTTTTCAATAAGATATTTTACATTTTCTTCTATTTTTTCATTCTTTAAATTTTGTTTGACTAATTATTGATGCCTCATAGAGTCATTAGGTTCTACTTGCCCATTTCTAATTTTTAACCAATTATTCTTTTCAATTAGCTTTTGTACCTCCTTTTCCATTGGTCAATTTTTCCTTTTAAAGAACTATTTTCTTCAGGTAGGCCATGTCCCTCCATATCCATTTGGCCAATTTTACTTTTTAAGAAATTGTTCTTTTCAGTGAATTTTTTTTCTTTTTGTCAATTGTATTTTAAAAATCATTGGTCAATTTTTCTTCTACCTCTCTAATTTAGTTTTTAAATTACTTCTTGAGCTCTTCCAAGAATTTTTATTTTGCAGTTCAGACCATTTCACATTTCCTTTCGAGGTTTCAGATGTGGGTATAGGGTCAATGCCATCATCTTCTGAATTCTTATTTTGATCTTTCTTGTCCCCATAATATGATTCAATTGTCTTTACTTTTGTATTCTGCTTCTTATTCATGACATTTGCCTTTTTCCTGACTTTTAAAGTGGATCTTGACATCTGGGGCACAGGGGGCTCTGTCCCATGCCTCTTGTGGGGAGCTAGGGTCCTGGTTACTGGCTTTGTGTTCTGCAGCCTCTGGCTCTTCTGTCACCTAAAGGCTATAATCTATATGTGTGTATGTATGTATGTATGTATGTATGTATGTATGTATGTATATATGTATGTATGTATCTCTCTATCTATCTATCTCTCTATCTATCTAGCTATAGCTGTTGCTCACCTGGTGCTGAGCTGGAGCTATTTGGTTTATGCCAAGGCCAGGTCTTTCTGAGTTTCCCCAGGGTTACCTTGAGGCTCACAGCATGAGATGTGGGCAGAGGTGGTATGGCTGCTAGAAGTCACCTCCTCCCCTATGGCTGGATAGGCTCAGCCACTGGTGGATGCCTGATGTTTGCTGATTGGTCCTGGTGTTGGTGTTTGCCAGCTTCACCTCCCTGGGGCTCAGGATCTCCTGCTGGTCTGCTGAGATGGGACTTATTGGGATCACTCTGGTCCTGCCCTGGGCCCCTTTAGCTACCACAGGAGCGACCCTTCCCTTTTTGATCTCCCTGGTCTCCAGAGCTAAAAGACTGCTGTATTTCTAGGATCCACTATTCCAGGGTTTTTCCTGGGGCAATATTTCCTAGGTTTCTCAAGGTTAAGAAGGGTGGAATGAGAGCACTTACTTTGCTCTGCCATCATGGCTCCCAGAAGTTCAAGTATGTGACTTGTCTATGGGCTGATATCCCCCGGAGTAGTTACTGCCACTGCCATAGGCCCTGCTTTTCTGTCTCATGCAGTTCTGAGAGACTCCCATCCTGTGCTGAGAGGTTTGGGGATTGCTACTGCTACCAGTGATTTAAATTGCTGGGGCCAGGCCTGCTTCTGCTCTGCTATGGTGGAGTCTGGGTGCAACAAATCCTTCCCATTGACCTTTCTGGCCTGTCCTGAGCAGGAAATCTACCACACTCTATCTCCCAGTGGTTTCTGCCTCCTCAAAATTTGTTCAAATTCATTTCTTAGAGAAACTCTACAGAATTTATGAGACAGCTTTGGTGAGTAGTTGCTTGCACTAAGCCATCTTGGCTCTGCCCCCTCATAACAGTCATTTTGGAAAGTAGAATAATTAGAATGTTGTCTTCTTGTAGTGAGACTCCAATTAACACTAGAAAATATAAATTTGGAATGGGCCAAATCAGTACAGTTTTATGATCTTCTGACTGATTAAGTAAATCCTTAAAGATACTTTCAGTGCTAAAAGTCTATGATCCTATGGTGGGAAAATAACATAATCTTAGCATTGGAAAAGAACACAGAAGTACATAGTCCAACTCTTACTTAAGGACCATGCAAGAATACCACACACTTACAAACTACTCTGCCACAAGTTGCATAAGAGGCAGAGCTACTCATGTAAAAAAAGAGATTTATAGGATGAGTATAATTAGAGATTTCTTAAAGCTTATTTAGAATTGAATTTTAAGGAAGAAATATACATACACATAAAGCCAGGGGAAAGACAATACTTGTGGGAAGGAGAGAATATGCAAAGACTGGAACATGGAAACATACAAGATAGATTGGGAAAAATAGGAATTTTAGTTTATCTGAAAAAGTCCATGGTGCAGCTTAAATGGTGTTGAAAGGATGAAAGGAACAAAAGGAAAGATCATTGTATAAGATTGTGATGTCAAGAATGGTGTCTTCAGATTCGATACAGTAAGCATAGCCCTTACTGTTTCTAAGGAAAGTTTCTTCAGAAATGACTCATTTTCTGTGGAGGATTCATCTTTTTGGATGGTTATTTTTCATCCCTCTTCAACGATTGCATCTGGGTCTACTTCCTAATATAAATTCAAATCATCTCTGGGAACTCATTAAACAATTGTCCCTATGAGATGATTATGGGACACATGGTGAAGATTAATTTTGTCAATATCCAAATGTTGTTGGATACACTTACTATATAATTATGCCTCTTTGTAGGTAAGAAGATTTGTAGTATCCTACTCAGTTTTTAAAGATATTTTCATAACATACATTTCATTATTTATACTTATAATGTTCTTCCTCCCCATCTCCTGATTCATTGTTTTTACTTTCTTACTTCTAAAGCCCTATCATGTATTTTTATAATACCTTGAGACATGTATTAACTATCTGTCATCTTTTCCAATGCAAATAATCATAGAATCTCAGAGCTGGACAGGTCTTTGGACATCTTTTTCAACACCTTCATTTTACAATTGTAGAAACTGCAACGCATAAATAAGGTTGGCTTAAAGTGGCAGAACCAGAACTAGAAACCACGTGACCTGAATTTAATGCTATTTCTTCTCTCTTTGCTCTTCTATATTCTTTTTCCATATTTGAATGTGAGCATCTTTAAGAATCAAATGTCTGGAAGATGGCAACTGGAAAGCAGGGACTTGCTTAAGCTCCCCCCAGGTCCCTCCAAAAACCTATTAAAATGGCTCTGAACAAATTCTAGAGCTGAAGAACCCACAAAATAGCAAAAGGAAGCAGGGATCCAGCCCAGGACAGCCTGGATGGTTGCCGGGAAGGGCCTATTGCTTGGAGCTGGGAGCAGAGCAGAGCCCAGTGTGGGCTGCACCAGGACTAACTAGACAGGGAGCCTGGCAGAACAGGCTGTAATGCCCTGAATCACTGAGCTGTGGCAGTTACTAGACTTCTCAAACCACAAATGCCAAAGACAACAGAGAAGGTTAGTGGGAAAAGCTTCTGGGACATAGTGAAAGGAGTTCGTGGTTGGCCATGGTCCCGGGGGCAGCAGAGGTAGTGCAGTTCTGAGGCTGCTTCCAGAGCAGCAGCTGCAGTTGCCTCTGGCCTCAGGCCCACCTGGTGGGAGGAATTAAGTGGCAGATCAGAGTGGGAGTGCAGAGCCTGCTTGGATCTCAGTTGCAGTCTGGGTTGGTGATTTTTGGGTGAGGAGGAGTGCTGGTGTGGCAGAGCTTACTGTGTAGAAGTAGTCCCAAAAATAGCAGTGCATCCCCTCAAGCTTGGGGCAAAGTACTCTCTACTTTACTAGCAGTCATACCCTGACAAAAATCTCAAGGGTCAAGTAGTTGGCTGGGAACATGAACAGGCAGTGAAAACACTCTCAGATTCAAACTTAGACTTTGGAATCTTATTTTTGGTGACAAGGAAGACCAAAACATACAGGCAGAAGAAGTCAACAAAGTCAAAGAGCCTACATCAAAAATCTCCAAGAAAAACATGAATTGGTTTCAGGCCATGGAAGACCTCAAAAAGGATTTGGAAAAACAACTAAGAGAAGTAGAGTAAAAATTGGGAAGAAGAATGAGAGTGATGCGAGAAAACCATAAAAAAACAAGTCAATGACTTGCTAAAGGAGGCACAAAAATACTGAAGAAAATAACACCTTAAAAAATAGACTAACGGAAATGGCAAAAGAGCTCAAAAAAGCCAACAAGGAGAAGAATGCCTTGAACGGCAGAGTTAGCCAAAGGGAAAAAGAGGTCCAAAAGACCACTGAGGAAAATACTGCCTTAAAAATTAGATTGGAGCAAGTGGAAGCTAGTGACTTTATGAGAAACCAAGATATTATAAAACAGAACCAGAGGAATGAAAAAAATGGAAGACAATGTGAAATATCTCATTGGAAAACCCACGGACCTGGAGAAAAGTTCTAGGAGAGATAATTTAAAAATTATTGGACTACCTAAAAGCCATGATCAAAAAACAGCCTAGATATCATCTTTCAAGAAATTATCAAGGAAAATTGCCCTGATATTTTGGAGCCAGAGGGTAAAATAAAAATTGAAAGAATCCACTGATTGCCTCCTGAAAAAGATCCCCAAAAGAAAACTCCTAGAAATGTTGTCACCAAATTCCAGAGCACCCAGATCAAAGAGAAAATGCTACAAACAGCCAGAAAGAAACAATGAGAGTATTGAGGAAACACAATCAGAATAATACAAGATCTAGCAGCTGCTACATTAAGGGATTGAAGGGCTTGGAATACAATATTCCGGAGGTCAATGGAACTAGGATGAAAAGCAGGAATCACCTACCCATGAAAACTGAGTATCATCGTCCAAGGCAAAATATGGACTTTCATTAAAATAGAGGACTTTCAAGCTTTCTTAGTGAAAAAACCACAGCTGAATAGAATTTGACTTTCAAACACAAGAATCAAGAGAAGCACGAAAAGGTAAAGGAGAAAGAGAAATCATAAGGGACTTACTAAATTTGAACTGTTTTGTTTACATTCCTACATGGAAAGATGATGTGTGTAATTCCTGAGACTTCAGTATTACGGTAGCTGAAGGGAATATATATATATATATAGGGCACAGGGACACAGGGTGAGTGGAATATGAAGGGATGATATCTAAAAAAATAAAATCAAATTATGCGACTGGAGAGGAATATATTGAGAGAGGGAGAAAGGGAGAGATAGAATGGGGTAAATTATCTCGCATAAAAGTGGCAAGAAAAAACAGTTCTGTTGGAAGGGAAGAGGGGGCAGATGAGGGGGAATGAGTGAATCTTTCTCTCATCTGATTTGACTTGAGGAGGGAATAACATACACACTCAATTGGGTATCTTACCCCACAGAAAAGAAGGAGGAAGGAAATAAAAAATGGGTCATGATAGAAGGGAGGGCAGATAGGGGGAGAAGGTAATCAAAAGCAAACACTTTCAAAAACGGACAGGGTCAAGGGACAAAATTGAATAAAGTGGGGCTGGATAGAAGGGAGTAAAATATAGTTAATCTTTCACAACATGAGTATTGTGGAAGGGTTTTACATAATGATACATGTGTGGCCTATGTTGAATTGCTTGCCTTCTTAGGGAGGGTGGGTGGGGAGGGAAGAAGGGAGAGAATTTGGAACTCAGAGTTTTAAAAGCAGGTATTCAAAAAAAGTTGTTTTTGCATGCAACTAGGAAATAAGATATACAGGTAATGGGGCATAGAAATCTATCTAACCCTACAAGAAAGTAAGGGAAAAGGGGATGGGGGGAGTGGGGTGACAGAAGGGAGGGATGTCTGGGGAATGACGCAATCAGAATATATGCCATCTTGGAGTGGGGGGGAGGGTAGAAATGAGGAGAAAATTTGTAATTCCAAATCTTGTGGAAATCAATGCTCAAAACTAAAAATATTACATAAATAATAATTAAAAAAATAGAATCAGATGTTTGTTCTTAAATCCTTCATAGCTTAATTGATCCAATGATGGTGCATTGGGATTATTGACTTAAAGTTCCATCTAGCCAGTGATTCAACTAGTGAAATATGGCAAACTCTCTTTTTGTCCTTGGTGTGATGGAGATTAGTCATTATAATTTGTCGTGGTTTTGTAATGATTCTGGAGATGGAGTCCATTTGGTAAGACAATGGTTGTTTCTCCATTCTGATAGCCATAGAGTTCTAATTGTCTCAATGAATGTTATGCTTAGTGGCATTTCTGGTTAAAATCCTAATTACCCTTCTGCAGCTAATGAGCATATAAAAGTTTGGCTTATGGCTTATTATCCCACTCATTATAATGAATGATAGGGCTAGTGCTTAAAACCTGCCAGTTTTGCACTAAGACATAATTATTTATGAAAAGGCCTTGCCCCAGAAATGGAAATAATGATAATTAGATTTAATCTTGCCATGGTTTAGGTATTTTTTCCCCAGTAAGAACAGATGCCTATAGGGTGTTAATTTCTAACAGTGTAGACTTTACCACACAGATGCTAAAGGCAGGGAAATAAACCCTTGTCTTATAGCTACCACTTACATCTTCCCACATACTCTTGAAAACAGAGGCACTCCACAGGTGCCTTCTGGGTATTTTTTGTACATTTAATCTAGATTTCTACACCTGCTGAGTTTTCTCTGGGAATGCTTCCTTTAGGCTTTATATGTTGTTTCATGTGGAAACAACAAAAGTTTAGAAAATAATACCATTCCAGCATTTGATAACTTTTGGTAGGTAAATTTGTCAGAAGAGTACAAAGGTTTTTTAAAATTTTTTTTCTACTTTTAGGAGAATGTTTTAACTGTGACATGAAACTATTTTTCATGTTGAAATTATGTTGCATTGAGAAACAAAAAGATATCTAGCTTTCAACTCTATCCTAACTCTTGCACTATAGTGTTCAGTCCTGAGTTTCATTTTAGAAAGATTATTGATGAACTGGGAAAGTCCAGAGAAAAATGACTAGATTGATGAAGGTTGAGATTGTTATATTGTATGCTGAGAACTGAATGAGTTTTCAGAGATCTTCTAGTTCTACTTCTTATTTTACAATTCAGGGAACTGGAGCTTATAGAGATTAAATGACTGGCCTAAGGTCACACAGGTACAAAAAAGTAGGGCCATATTTGTACCAAGATCCTTTTTCTTATTGCCAGGATCTCTGAAAATACCTAAGTGTCCAAGTAGTCACTGAATTATATCCAGTCTTGATGATTTTCTAAAAACCTATTTATGGTTCCCATTAAATATGACACTGGGAAACATCATAGCTGCTTTCTAGTTTTCAAGATTGCTCCAAAATTCACTTTTGTGTGGGGATTAACACTCTAAAGCTCAGTTGGGTTGAGGGTTTTTTTAACAAACATAGCCTAAGGTGTAAGGGAAAATTTGTGGGTCTGGAAAAGTCAGCTACCTGTAGCCAGAATGGACTTTGTTTTCTTTGAATGACTCAGTTTGCCTCGTTGAGCTTCCCTGGACGCTGGAGCTTGCTCTTCCGGGGCAGGACCAGAGCTTCTTGTGTGATGAGTCGTGGCGCTTGCTGAGGGGAGGTGTGTTAACATGGTCTACGCTGGGGGAGGGGCCAAGTCAAGAACCAATTGGCCCTGGTCGTTCAGGCCGCGCTTGATGATGTCAAAAACTCTATAAGAGGGGAGAGGACAGCTTGAAGATCCTCCTTTCCTTTTCCGGTTGGAGCCAGAGACGCCTACAGCCCAAGCTGAGCTGCCGGTAGCAGAGCTGACTAGAGGCTAGTGGGTAATCTTACCGTAGAGGGGAAGCATGTATACGATTTTGCCTTATACCATCTCGCTTCTCTGTGGCCTCCTGGTAACCCTTGTGAGGCGGACTTATTGGGCCTGGAAGCTTTTGATGAAAATATCAAAATGGGGACGCTCATTTGTGGGATTGTTACTGTGGAGTGTAAATACATTCTTTAGTTC
This sequence comes from Trichosurus vulpecula, assembly GCF_011100635.1. Lineage (NCBI taxonomy): Eukaryota > Metazoa > Chordata > Mammalia > Diprotodontia > Phalangeridae > Trichosurus > Trichosurus vulpecula. The sequence goes on along the minus strand of NC_050575.1, from coordinate 74,390,384 downwards.
TCCTGCCTTCTGCCTAGAGAATTCCTTATATCCTGCGGTTCCGGACCTTTTAGGCACATATGAGATTCTCTTTGAAATCATAAATTCTGCCTTCCTAATATATTTGGCGATGAGGATGGGATGGGATCGCTAGATATAAGATCTCTGTTCAGAAGCAGAAGAACTTCAGAGGAAGAGATGAATATCCCAGGGTGGGAGGATCCATTTTATTCCTCCTTAGCAAAGGAATTGGCTAAAAAAGCCGGACCCTGTGAAAACTGGGAACCAAGGCTACAGAAAGGAGATCCTAAGGATTTGGAAAGGTGTTTACAAGAGGTTGGGATTCAGTCAGGGGCATCACTATCTAGGCAAAGCTGGATAGTGTTATCAGCCTACCGGCTAGTATATGAAAGATTGAGATTAAGTGAAAGAGATGGGGGCACTCCTACCCCACAGCAAGAAGGGGAATCTCAGATAACAGGAGAACAAATTGCTGCTCAAGAACCCACTGACTCAGATGAGAACTTTTCTATTATTGTGGCTAGGAGCAACAGGAGGCCAAATAAGCCAAGAGTGCATCCCAACTCAGCCCAGACCAAGCCTGACTGCCTGCTTTGTCCTTACCATGGTGGCAGGGGAAGCGAGTGGGGGGAAAATGAGACAGTGTTAGGGGCTGAGACAGAAAACGCTACTAGGGTTCAGGACATCCCTCGCACAGAGAACGGGAGATGGTTAAATACTCAGACAAGCGTTCGTCCCATAGAGAGGAGGAGGACAGAAACCAGAGGTGGCAATTTAGTTACGAGGGAATTTCAGGAAGATTTCTCACCACAAGAGGTCACAGATATTTTGAGTAGATTCAGCCAAAGAGTAGGAGAACCATTAATATCTTGGATGGTAAGGCTCAGTGATCAAGGGGCCGGTGGAATATTAGTAGATAAGAGGGACTGTATGAGATTCATAGGTATCAGCCACGATCCTCTAGTTCAGCAAGCTTTTAGGGAACATCATCAGCGAGGAGATGATGCTAGCAGGACTACTCTGTTGGCATTAGCTGCTGCGGGATGCAATAAGAGATATACTAATGATTCTATGTGGCCCATTGAGCACAGACCCTGGTATTCACTTAAAGATTGTATCATGAGACTAAAGGAGGAGGTAATGAAGACTGCTATTATGACAGGAACTGCAGACAAATATTACAATGATCCCATAGGAATCCCTCATAGGAATTTAATAATTAGGACAGATCCCCCTGCTTATAAACAACTAATTTTGAATCTGTTACTTGGGGAAGTAGGGACCCATCTTACAGAGGTGATAAATAAGATTTTACAGTTACATGACTTAGGAGACTGGGGAAGGGACAGATCTCAAGAGAGAAGGGTGAATAGCCAGCAAACTTGGCGCCAAAATGGAGTGACAAGAAAAGAAATGTTCACTGCTCTATTGAGAGCAGGGGTAGGTTTTGAAATGATAGATGACATTCCAACCAATGAATTGTACAGGATGTACCGAGATAAAGGACTCGATAACAGGAGAGATAGGGAAATAAGAACTGCTCCTGCAAATGCTACAGATGGTGAACCTTCATACCCAAGTGAATCACATGCTAGGGAATACTAGGAAACAGGCCAGGCCCCAGCCCAAATTAAGGAAATACGTAAGCTGGATTGCAGACCTCACATTAACTTGACCATATATTGGAAAAATGGGTCAAGTACAGTAACTAGGGCATTAATAGACACTGGGGCCGAGGCCACCCTTATCTATGGGAATCCAGACAAATTCAGCCATGGAACTCCTATTACCATCACAGGACTAGGAGGGACTGAAATATCAGCCAGACAAGTTAAATTGATGATGAAAATTGGACAGTTGCCCAAGAAAGAATATAGTGTGGTTATTGTGCCTATTCCTGAATACATCATTGGAATAGACATTTTGAAGGGTATGACCTTAAATTTACCTGAAGGGAAATACCAATTTGCTGTGAGGAAAATAGGCATTAATGCAGTCTTAGTGGGGAAAATCAAGATGGATCCAATCACTTTGCCCAAACCTTCTGAAGTAATAACTTTGAGGCAATATCGTGTGCCAGGTGGGAAAGATGAAATTGCCAACACTATAAGAGAATGTGTTGAGGCAGGAGTGTTAGTCCCTACAACTACTCAATGGAACAACCCTGTCTGGCCAGTCCGAAAGTCAGATGGGACATGGAGGATGACAGTAGATTATAGACAGCTGAACAAAGTGACTCCTCCCTTGTATGCTGCTGTTCCAGACACGGTTACTTTAATAGAGAGAATACAAAAAACATGAAGGGACTTGGTATGCAGTTATTGATTTGGCCAATGCCTTCTTTACGATCCCAATAGACCCCAAGCAATGGAACCAGTTTGCTTTTACTTGGCAAGGCTGACAGTATACATTTACATGCCTGCCACAAGGATATATTCATAGCCCAACTATTTGCCACAGGATTGTAGCTGAGCATTTGGATGAATTAAAGCTACCTGGTGTACAGCTTACACATTACATAGATGACATCATGATACAGGGAAAGAATATAAAAGAAGTGGAGGAGAGTTTAGCATTATTAATTGAGCATATGAAAAGCAAAGGATGGGAAATCAACCCCGCAAAGGTTCAAGGGCCAGCTCAAACTGTAAAATTCTTGGGGATACAGTGGAATAGAGGACTGTGAGAAATTCTCCCACAAGCTCGACAAAAAATTCAGGATTTTCCCACCCCTACTAATAAGAAAGAGGCCCAAAAGTTCATAGGGCTATTTGGTTATTGGAGACACCACATCCCACATTTGGGACAGATTTTAAAACCCTTGTATAAAGTCACCAGAAAGAAATATGAATTTGATTGGGGCCTTGAACAAAGTAGAGCTTTTGAGGAAGCAAAGGCTGCTATACAACTAGCCCTGGACTTATGGCCTATGCAAAATGGGCCAGTGGAGTTACAAGTGACTGTACAAGATGACTATGCAAATTGGAGTCTGTGGCAAAAACAACAGAGCCGAAGTGTACCTTTAGGCTTTTGGTCAAGGCAACTGCCCTCATCTGGAGTGCAGTATACACCTTTTGAGAAGCAGCTGTTAGCTGCATATTGGGCTTTAGTAGAAACTGAGCAACTAACCCTGGGTCATGAAGTGATATTAAGGCCTGGAATTCCAATTATGACTTGGGTAATGATTACCCCAGCTTCTCACAGAATTGGACATGCACAAGAGGCGAGCATAATCAAATGGAAGTGGTATATTCAGAATAGGTCCAGAGCAGGCAAAAGTGGAGTTTCTGCTTTACATGAATTGGTGGCGAACATTGGCACTGAGAGAAATGAAAAACCCATTGAATCTAAGCAACAGATGGTGCCATCCTTAGTGAAATGGAATAATGGGTATGATGGACTAAGTGTAGAACAGAAGAAACACGCTTGGTTTACTGATGGGAGAGCAAAATATTTAGGACAGAAGAGACATTGGAAAGCAGTAGCCTATAACCCCTGTACTAGGAGAACTCTGGAAAGTTCTGGGATAGGGGGAAGTAGCCAATATGCTGAACTGATGGCAGTACATCAGGCCATCAGAATGGAGAAGGGAGGACAGTGTCATATATTTACTGATTCATGGGTGGTAGCTAATCCATTAGCTACTTGGATGCCTATATGGAGGAATCAGAATTGGGAGATTCATGGCAAACAAGTTTGGGGTAAAGAGTTATGGGAAAATATATGGGACATGTCTTTGGTTACGGATTTGTCAGTTTTTCATGTTGATGCTCATGAGACCCTGACCACACCAGAGCGTGAGTACAATGCACACGCGGATCGACTAGCAAAGATTGCCACTGAATGTATTGTCCCTACTCCAACTCCAACTGATGACTCAGCCTTAGCAAGATGGGTCCACCAGACCACCGGCCATTTAAGGGTCCAGGCCACCCACCGATGGGCACAGGATCGGGGTATCAGTATCTCTCATGCATTGTTAAAACAAATAACAGAGGGGTGTTGTATATGTCAATTAGAAACAGAACGAACTCTTCCTAGGATAGTAACTGGAGAAATAGCAAGGGGAAAAGTTCCAGCCCAAATTTGGCAGATAGATTATATTGGCCCACTACCCCAGGATAAAGGATGTAAATATGTATGTACGTGTGTTGACACCTATTCAGGTGTACTAGTGGCTTGTCCTTATAAGGACGCAACTCAGAAAAACACCTGTAAAACCCTAGATATTGTAAGTTTATACTATGGAACCCCAATGCAGATTCAAAGTGACAATGGGTCACATTTCAAGGGCAAAGAAGTGAAAAGATATTGTGTGTTGAACAATATAGAATGGATATATCATATTCCATATTACCCACAAGCATCTGGGCTGATTGAAAGAATGAATGGATTGTTGAAAGAACAGCTGAGAAAATTAAGCTCTAATAATTCATATCTACATTGGAAGGATAATTTGTCTATTGCCTTACGTAATTTGAATAATAGGCCCTTAGGGGGGAGTACACCTCTAGCCAGAATGATGACCCCAAATTTGCAGATTAGAGAACAGCAAACACGTGAGATCCAAAATATTGAATTTTGGACTGTGAGGGAAGATGTCCCCCTACCATGTCCAGGAACACCTGGTTCGGCAGGATATGATTTACATTGTATAGAGAATTTTAGGTTGAATAGGAAAGAGATAAGAAAAACCCCTACTGGAGTATGTATGAGAATCCCCAAGAATCATTTTGGACAGATATTACCTAAACCAGGATTAGCAGCTCAAGGAGTACATGTATTGGCTGGAGTGATAGATTCGAATTATCAAAAAGAAATTGTTGTGACACTCCAGAATTTGGGTGAAAAACCTGTACAATTTGGTAGGAATGATAGGATAGTTCAAGTGATTATTATCCCCTGTGAAAAAATACCCTTTGTGAAAACTGACCCTCCTCCCAAAATAACTACTAGAGGGGCAAAAGGGGCTTGCTCCATTGATAGAATAAAGTTGGCAGCTAAGGTATGGGTAAAACGGAAGCCAGATGATATTCCAAAGGCTGCAGAAGTCATAGCCCATGGGAAGAACAACACTGTAACAGTTGTCTATTCAGGGGAAGATAATTACCAAATCGTGCCCCTGAACCATATATTTTACCGTGAATAGGGCTATAATATTGGATTCACGGAACCCACAGGTATGGCTGATGCTGGTAATTGACACAAGCCACTCAGAGGGAAGGTGACTTTGTGTGATTAACGGATGAAAGCTTGTACATCTGGGGAAAGTCTGGGAGGACAATTCTAGTCTATCTAGGATGGGATCCTCCTGGTTTCCCTTGTACATCTGGGGAAAGGCTGGGAGGACAATCCTAGTCTATCTAGGATGGGATCCTCCTGGTTTCCCTTGTACATCTGGGGAAAGGCTGGGAGGACAATCTTGGTCTCCATCTAGGGTGGGATCTTCTTGGCTTAGTTTCCTCATTGTGTTCCGTTTAAAAAGAAACATTTCCCATCTGAGTTTGGCTCTGATATTGGATCTCTGCATAACTGAAATTTCAACTAAACTGGAGATGATTTTATTTGAAGGATAATAGCCCATACTTGCCTACTCTTTTTGTTCTCTGTTTTAGTTAACCTTGTCACTACTTCTGTCTCCTGCAGGTTTAAGCACCCTGCAGTTTCCGGTGACTGCCTAAGCATGTAGCATTCTTGGAATTCCTGCCAGCTCGCTAAAGAACTGAACTCTGGAATTGGACTCTTTGGGGCAGGGACACCTCTACATCCAATTTCAGCAAGAAGAAGCTATGGAAAATGAGACCTTCACCCCTTACCCCAAGATTTTGAGCCCCAATTGTTTGAGGGGGGGATGATGATAGTGTTCTGTGTACTTATTTTGTGTTATCCTTGCTATATTGTTTTATTGTTATGATATTATTGATCCTATGTAATGGATATGAAGATCTAGGGGTGGACATTTGAATTATTAATAATTATTTTGGGATGATTGATTGAAGAGATTATCTGGCTGGGATCTAGGGGTGGATCACATTTGAATCGTAAACCAATATTTGGGAATGTCACTGAATGATATGTTTTGCTTTATTGTGAATGATATGTTTTAGTTTCCTGCATAATTGGATCACAATGTTCTAGGATATATAATTTAATTTGAATTATGATTGGATTGTGCATCCTAGAACATTGTGAGGGGTGGAGTGTAGCCAGAATGGACTTTGTTTTCTTTGAATGACTCAGTTTGCCTCGTTGAGCTTCCCTGGATGCTGGGGCTTGCTCTTCCGGGGCAGGACCAGAGCTTCCTGTGTGATGAGTCGTGGCGCTGGCTGAGGGGAGGTGTGTTAACGTGGTCTACGCTGGGGGAGGGGCCAAGTCAAGAACCAATTGGCCCTGGTCGTTCAGGCCGCGCTTGATGATGTCAAAAACTCTATAAGAGGGGAGAGGACAGCTTGAAGATCCTCCTTTCCTTTTCCGGTTGGAGCCAGAGACGCCTACAGCCGAAGCTGAGCTGCCGGTAGCAGAGCTGACTGGAGGCTAGTGGGTAATCTTCTTACTGTAGTGGGGAAGCATGTATACGATTTTGCCTTATACCATCTCGCTTCTCTGTGGCCTCCTGGTAACCCTTGTGAGGCGGACTTATTGGGCCTGGAAGCTTTTGATGAAAATATCAAAATGGGGACGCTCGTTTGTGGGATTGTTACTGTGGAGTGTAAATACATGCTTTAGTTCTCCTGCTTTCTCCCTTGAGAATTCCTTATATCCTGCGGTTCCGAACCTTTTAGGCACATATGAGATTCTCTTTGAAATCATAAATTCTGCCTTCGTAATATACTACCTCAATTATTCAGCTTGAACAGCTGTTTGTATTTTAAAAAATGGCATTTTTTCTTCATACAGAAAATGTGTAGAATGGCTAGGGGATGTCTGAGGGAACATGACTAACTAAAAGATGGTTATAACTACAGTTGTCTCCAAGTGATATCCAGAAATGAGTAATGATGGGCTCAGGAGGATATGGGTTCCCAGTTGTATGGCTATACTTTCATTCCCCAGTGTCTTTTTTATGATTTTGGAGTTTTCTCCAAAGGTCTGCACTCCCTTGACAAGTTCTGTCATCTTACTGTATGAATTTATAGCCAGAATATTACTTAGGATACTTTACCCTTAGGACTCTTTATTTAAGATATTTCCAAGCATTATAGTTACCCAGCAGGTTATCTTGGGAGATAACTGCTGTAAATGACATTCCTGAATTGTTGGTCATGTTGGTGGGAAGTTGGTAGGGAGAGGAAGGATTGTACCTGATATTTTTGATGAAAATGTACTAAAAGATCTGTGCTGTCATAAGTATTAGTATCCACTCCACCAATGTCAATCAGAATCCTATTATTCCTCCTTATACTGACTGATTGACTAAAATGTTCAGTACAAAAAGAGATTTTCATCCAACATGCTAGAACCCTTTCTCGTGTGCTTTAATATTTCATAATACCAGAATAGTATGATTGAGACTGCATGTTGTTTCTCCTTATGAATTATATGATCATCAATTCAGAGTTGAAAAGGATCTTATAAGTAAATCAACTGAATGCTTGAATGCTCTCACATCACAGGTGAGAAAACTAAAGAGATTGAATAACTTGCCCAAGGTCATACAAATAATAAATTTCAGGGCTGGGCTTTAAATGAAAACCTTCTGACTACAAATCTGGTATTTTTTCCCCTGAATGATGCTCCCTTTTTGAAATAAACAAACAATTATATTAATACTTATCAAAAATGTAACATGAGAAAATTGTGGAATCCATTCCAGCTCCAACCATATGAATGAAAATGTCCTCTGAATGATTAAAGTATCTTTAATATTATTTCAGTTAAAAATTTAAAAGTTAATTTTCATTCATTTCCATTTGTCCTGAAGTTTGTTCTCATAATCCACTTAGAATTTGCTGAATCCACTCAGGGTTTCCTAAGAAACCCTGGGGACCAATTTTGTCACTCTGACAGCTTTGTTTTCACCTTAAAGACTCCCTTGGTCTCCTTCACCTTTATGGATATGCCTTTATTACTCAAACTGAAATATTTAAAGCTCCCAAAGCAACCACAAAGGATTGTATTCACCAAAATAAGGAGTCAAGAAGGACTTCTTTCCCATTGCCATTGCTATACAAAGTGCCACACAGTTGTTGATAATGGGGCTTGGGTAGGGATTTAGAACTACTTATTAGTCCAGGATAATTTGCCTTGTACATATACACACAAACACATGCACATGCACATACATACACACACGTACGGGCACTTACCAAAAAAACAACTTTCCTTATTCTCTTTATCCTAAGTACACAGGTCTATTCAAATAAATCACATTCATGGCTCTTTGGCTTGTCGGAAGTTGTCAAAGAGAGTTATAATGGTGAGTAGCATCTTTTGTTGTTGTTGCTGTTGTTTTGCCATGTCCGACTCTAGTCCATGGGGTTTTCTTGGTGAAGATACTGGAATGGCTTGCCATTTCCTTTTTGACCTCATTTTATAGATGATTAAACTGAGGGAAACAAGATTGAGTGACATACCCAGGGTCACAAATCTAGTCAGTATCGGAGACCAGATTTGAACTCAGATCTTCTTGACTCCAGGCCCACCTATGTGCCCCTTGTAGCACCTAGGAAGTTCTAAATATTCACAAATCCTCTCATGTAGTACCCTCATTCTGGTCACTTTTGAAAGTCAAAGAGGCAATATCCAGTTTTAGGAATATCCATTAAACAAATTATTAATTTTGAAATTTTGTAAAAGCCAAGGGATTCCTACTCCCTACTCTCACCGCCCCTCCAAAAAAAAGGATTTGGCTAAAGCAAAATTTCTGGGCAAAGGATCACTTATGAGGGGAATAAAGTAAACTTGGCTTGAAATTTAGTCCAGCACTAGTGGTATTATGTTAAATTGAAAAGGTTTTGTACAAATAAAGTCAATGCAACCAGGATTAGGAGGGAAGCAGAAAATTGGGAATTTTTACAACCAGTGTCTCTGATAAAGGCCTCATATATAAAATATACAGGGAACTGAACCAAATTCATAGGAATACAAGTCATTCCCCAATTCATGAACGGTCAAAGGATATTTATAGGCAGTTTTCAGAGGAAGAAATTAAAGATATCTATAATCATATGAAAAAAAATGCTCTAAATCACAATTTATTAGAGATAGAAATCAAAACAACTCTTAGATACCGCATCTCTCCTGTCATATTGGCTAACATTGCAAAACAGGAAAATGATAAATGCTGGAGAACATGTGGGAAAATAGTAACACTGTTACATTGTTGGTGGAGTGTGCACTGACACAACCATTCTGGAGAGCAATTTGGAACTATGCCCAAAGGGCTATAAAAATGTGCATACCCTTTGACCCAGCAATACCACTTCTAGGGCTGTATCCCAAAGAGATCATACAAGTGGGAAAAGGAGTCATTAGTACAAAAATATTTACAGCAGTTCTTTTTGTGGTGGCAAAGAATTGGAAGTCGAGGGCATGCCAATCAATTGGAGAACAGCTAAACAAGTTGTGGTATATGAATGTAATGGAATACTATTGTGCTATAAGAAATGAGGAGCAGACGGACTTCATAATAACCTGGAAAGACTTATATGATCTAATGCTGAGTGAATGGAGCACTAGGAGAAAATTATACATGATTACAGTCACACAGTATCTGTGATGACTAACTTTGATAGACTTGACTCCTCTCAGCAATGCAAGGTTCTAAGACAACTCCAAAAGTCTCGTGACGGAAAGAGCTGTCCACATCCAGAGAAAGAATCACAGAGTCTGAATGCAGATTGAGGCAAACTATTTGCTTTCTCACTTTTTTCCCTTTTTAGGTTTTGTTTCTTTTTTCTCATGGTTCATTCCATTGGTTATAATTCTTCTTTACAACTTGACTATTGTGAAAATAAGTTCAATGTGAGGATATATGTAGAACCTATATCATATTGCATGCTGTCTTGTGGGGGGAAGAGAGGGAAGGGGAGAAAATTTGGAATTCAAAAACTTGTGGGACTGAATATTGTAAACTAAAAATAAAATAATAAATAATAAAAGATTTCCAATGATGCTCAATGAAAAGGATTGGGGTGGGGTAGATAAGAGACAATAGAGAAATACCAAATGATCAGGACAACCAATTGTGCTCATAGAATACCACAATAACTTAATGAAATATTACAATTCTTTTACAATCTCCAGTTTTGAAACTGACTTAATTTGATGTCGGTGTACTCCCTTATCTGGACACCAGAGAAGCCAATTTATCTGGAACACATATGCAGATTTCTTTGGTGACTTGTCATGTTTTAATTCTTGCCTATTAATTTATTTAAACACTCTTTTCTTTTTAAATTTTGAGTTCTATATTCTTTCCCTCCCTCCCAACCTTTACCAATCTACTGAGACAAGAAACAAAATGATATTACTTTTACATGTGGAAACATGAAAATGTATTTCCATATTAGCCATATCACAAAAGAAAGCAAAAAAGTGAGAAAAATATACTTCAGTTGGTACTCAGAGTTCATTAGTTCTCTCTCTGCAGGTGGAAAACACTTTTTCAGTTTTTGGAATTTTCTTGGAACATGGTATTAATCAGAAGAACCAAGTCTTTTACATTGATCATCATTACGATGGTGTTGTTACTATGCACCACAATCTCCCAGTTTTCTCTTCACTTTGCATCAGTTCATGTATATTCTGCTATGGTTTTTTTTTCTGAAACCACCCACCTTGTCATTTCTTGCAGCACAATAGCAGTCCATCTTATTCATATGTTGCAACTTGTTCAGCTATTCCCCAATTGATGAGTATTACTTCAATTTCCAGTTCTTTGCTACTACAAGAAGAGCTGCTACAAATTTTTCTGTACATATTAGTCCTCTTTCTTTTTCTTTGATATCTTGAAGGTACAGACCTATTAGTGGTATTGTTGCATCAAAGAGCATAAACAGTTTTATAGCCCTTTTGGCAGAAGTCCAGATTGTTCTCCAAAGAGCTATAAAAGCCAAGAAATTTTGAACCAGGTCACTACTCCACCAATTCATTAATGAACCTCACCTTTTCTAGTATTTGTTATTTCTGAAAGGTTTCAGTGGTACTTCAGAGTTATTTTAATTTGTCTTTATCTAATCAGTAGTGATTGAATATGAATATAAATAGCTTTAATTTCTTCTTTTGAAAGGTACCTGTTAGTATCATTTAACCATTTATCAATTGAGAAATGGCTCTTATTTTTAAAAATTTGACTCAGTTCACAATATATTTGAGAATTGAGGCCTTTATCAGAGAAACTTGTAGTGAAGTGCTTTGATAATATTTTGTTGTCTATGGTACCTTTTAGCAAAATGTAGTTTCCCTGATTATCTTTTTTTAAAATCACATCTGAAATGGTCAAAGGATATGAACAGGCAGTCTTCAGATGAAGCAATTAAAGCTATCTGTAGTCATATGAAAAATGCTCCAAATCACTATTGATTAGAGAGATGCAAATCAAAACAACTCTGAGGTACCACAACATACCTATCAGATTGGCTAACGTGACAAAACAAGAAAATGATAAATGTTGGAGACGATGTTGGAAAATTGGAACACTGATGCATTGTTGATGGAGTTGTGAACTGATCCAACCATGCTTGAGAGCAATTTGGAATTATGCTCAAAGGGCAGCCTAAATATGCATACTTTTTGACCCAGAAATACCACTTCTAGATCTGTATCCCAAAGAGATCATACAATTGGGACAATGATCCACATGTATAAAAATATTTATAGGAGCTGCTTTTGTGGTAGCCAAGAATTGGGAATTTAGGGGATGTCCATCAGTTGGGGAATGGCTGTACAAACTGTGGTATAAGAATGTAATGGAACACTATTGTGCTATAAGAAATGACGAGCAGGCAGACTTCAGAAAAACCTGGAAAGACTTACATTTACTGATGCTGAGTGCAGTAAGAAGAATCAGGAGAATATTGCACACTACCACAGACACATTGTGCAATGACTAACTTTGCTAGACTTATCTCTTTTTAGCAATGCAAGGATCTAAAACAACTCCAAAAGACTCATGATAGAAAATGCTATCCACATCCAGAAAAAGAACTATAGAGCATGAATGCAGATAGAAGCATACTATTTGTTTGATCCCTCTCTCTCTCTCTCTCTCTGTCTCTCTCTCTCTTTCTCTCTCTCTCTTTCTCTCTGTGTGTGTGTCTCTCTCTCTCTGTCTCTGTCTCTCCTGTCTCTCTGTCTCTCTGTCTCTCTGTCTCTCTCTCTCTCTCTGTCTCTCTCTCTCTCTCTCTCTCTCTCTCTCCTTCTTTGTTTCTTCTTTCTGGTGGCTTCTCCCATTGGTTCTAATTCTTCTTTTCAATGTTACCTATGTGAAAATAGGTTTACTATGTAATATGTAGAGCCTATATTAAATTATATACCATCTTGTGGTGGGAGAGAGGAGAGATGGGGATAAAATTTGAAACTCAAAATCTTATGAAAGTGAATGTTGAAAACTAAAAATAAAAAGAAAATGATTGTGAAAAATAAATAAATAAAAAATACATCTAGTTATATTTTTACTTTGTCTGAGATCATGATTGCCACCCCTGCCCTCTTCACTTCAGCTGAGGCATCATAAACTCTGTTCCTGCCCAGCCCTTCTTTTTAACTGTGTGTGTCTTTCTGCTCCAAGTGTGTCTCTTTTACATCACATATTGTTGGATTCTGGTTTCTAATCTATTTTGCTTTCTGTTGCTGTTCTATGGGTTAGCTCATTCCATTAACATTCATAGTTTTCATCACTAACTCTGAATTTCCCTCTATCCCATTATCTTCTGTTTATCCTTCCTGCTCTCTTTTTGTCCTCTCCCTCCACAAAAGTCTCTTTTGCTTCCAGCCACTGCCTCCCTCAATCCACCCTCCCACTTACCACAACCTCCATATCTTTTATCCCCTTCCCCTCTTACCTCAATGTTGTGTAAAATGGAATTCTATATTCAACTGAGTGTGTGTATATATCTTCAGTCTTTGAAGAAATTACCAATGAAAGTGAGGTTCAAGCATTGCCCACCACCTATCCTGTGTTTCCTCCTATACTATAAAGTCTCTTCCTTGCACTTCTGTTTTATGTGAGATGATTTGCCCCATTATAACTTTCCTTTCCCCATTCTATATGAGTGTCCCTCTTTCTCAGCTCCAACAGTCTGTTTTCTTGGAGTTCATCTCAACACAATCAACTCATACCCATGCCCTCTGTCTGTGCAGATTCCTAACTACTCCAATTATGATAAAGTTTTTAGGTGTTAAATGTCTTGTCATCCTATATAGGAATATAAATAATTTAACTATTGAGTCCTTACCAAGTCTTTCATGTTTACATTTTGATGCTTCTTTGAATTTTTCTTTTGAATGTCAAATTTTCTATACAGCTTTGGTCTTTTCATCAGAAATTCTTGGAAGTCTTCTACTTTATTAAATGACCATTTTTCCCTGAACAGTTATATTTAATTCTATTGATTAGGTTACTTTTTGTTGTGTTGCTAGCTTTTTTGCCCTCCAGAATATCATATTACTAGCCCTCTGATCTTTTAATGTGGAGGTTGTTAAATCATATATGGTTCTGACTATAGTTCCATGATATTTGACTTGTTTCTGAATGCTTGAAATATTTTCTCATTAATCTGGGTGCTCTGAAATTTTGCTATAATATTCCTAGGAGTTTTTATTTTGGGATATCTTTCAGGAAGTGATGGGTGGATTCTTTAAATGTCTATTTTATCCTCTGAATTTAGATACTGGGGCACTTTTCCTTAAGAATTTCTAGAAATATTATGACCAGGCTCTTTTTTTAAAATCGTGACTTTAAAGTAGTCCAATAATTCTTAAATTATCATTTCTGGATCTATTTTCCTAGTTGTTTTTCCTAATGAGATATTTCACATTTTCTTCCATTTTTCATTCTATTGACTTTGTTTTGTAGATTGTGTGTGTGTGTGTGTGTGTGTGTGTGTGTGTGTGTGTGTTTCAAGAAATGATAAAAGTTTACCCTATGGACCTAAGCCATTGGTACATTCAAAACTTCATCATGTGCTGCTCTCTGCATGTACCCAATAACATAGCTTATTTTTCTAATACACACACTGAGTATAAAAAATAAACTACCAAGAAAGCTTTAAAAACTATATTAATATTATGTTGTGCAAAAAATATGAACAACCTACATTCTATGTAAATACCTTGACTAAAATTTTATTGGTTGTGCTATGTGAATCTACTTCAGTGCAGAAACCAGTTGCACAAAAGAAAACTTTTCTGTGTGCTGTGTTTAAAATTATTATTTCATTCTGTTTGCAGACCTCCTTCTGCAAAGGAAAGATGAATGCACTGCTACCAATTAAGCCCCAAACCCCAAACAATCCCACACCCATTCTAGTTTGATAGGAACAAAACCCAACATAAATGTACTACTTTGCTCCAGAACAACGGCTCAATGTCTGTTACCCAAAAGCTTTCTTCATGAGAGTAAACCCTGATTGCAGTCCTCATTTTGGATTTAAACTGCATATGCAGAAGAGACTGGGAAGCTTCTCATTTTTGTTTGTTTGTTTTTATATGTTCTGTTTTTGTTAAGTCTCCATATCCTGGTAGGAATACTCTTCCAGACAATTGAGGGTGGCATCTGCTCCTATTTGGAATAGGGAGGATTGAGTACCTGGGCACCAAGGTCAGCAAAGTTTAGTGATCAATTGAGGATAGCGTTTCAAATTGATGGTAAAAATGAAAAAAAGCTGGCGTCCATCCACAAATACTCTAAATCATAGGTGTTCACAAAGAATTTCCACCCCAAATGACTGGCCTGGGATGAAAGGAAAATAAGGAATTGCTGATTGTGCTTCACCTCTTTCTCCCAATATGCATAAATTTCTGAGCAGCTGATTATTTGTCAGTACTGCTTTCAGTAAAATGGCCACATCTGCAGAAGGGTCTTTGGAGTCCCCACACGTCAAACTGATCTCAAAACTCTCAGGGTTGAGGTCTACAATTCCCATCATTAAGATCTTCTTGCCTGGCCTCACCCCACCTTTAATATGCCCACAAAATGGTACTATTGGCCTTGGAAAGTACACATGAGTTTGGATTGGAGATCCCAAGTTGTTGTTTAAATGACCATCCTCTAGTTTTATCACCACATCTCTTGGGCAACCTGTCCAACCATCTTGTTGCAAGACAGTGGGCCCAGTAGGGGGGGAGGGGGAGGGGAGAGCGGCATTTGGGGCAGGGTGTACACCTGGGTTCTACTGCCTAGGGGAGGGGGAGACCAAGATTCCGAGCCTGCTGGGGCTCTGGCAGGCACAATGCTAGCGGGTGAGCATATTTATTATTTCTTTACTCTTCAAGAATTCATGAGCTTCTACTTGCCTAATTCTAATTTTTATATAATTATTTTCTTCAGTGAATGTTTGTTCCTCTTTTTCCATTTCATCAATTTTGCTTCATAATGATTTCTTTTCTTCAATGACTTTTTGTGTCTCTTTTACTATTATGTGAATTCTGTTTTTAAGGTCATATTTCTTTTCAATATTTTGTGATTGTTTTTTCCCAACCTTTCCCCTCCTACTCTTAGCTCTTTCTTTAACTCTTACAGGAATTCTTGCTGGTCTTGGGTCCAATTAGCATTTTTCTTTGAGGCTTTGCTTGTAACTGTTTCCACATTGCTATCTTCTAAGTTTATGTCTTGGTCTTCTTTGCCACCATAGTAGTTTTTATGGTCAAGTTTTATTTTATTTTACTTTATTTTATTTTCTCTGACTTTTTTTTCCCTTTCACTTTGAACTTTATGTTAAAGTTGGGTTTTATGTACCTGAGGGGTGGGGCAGTAATGTGCCAAGTTCCAGTTGTTGTTTGGTCAGGTTTTTTTTTTGTGTGTGTTGTTTACAGCACTAGTTCTGGGAATCTGCAAGTTTTCAATACTTGCAAGGTGATGTGATCTGGGAAGAGGTAGGGTCATTGCTCTACTAACCTGATCCCAGGCATTTACCCAGAAAGGGCCTCTGATGCCCTGTAGCCATAAGTACCAGTGTTCTTCTTGGCCCTGGAACTGTGACCAGGACCTCTGCTCACTTTGACTAATCTCAAACATTCTTCTATGGTCTACAAATATAATTCAGAACCATATATGGCCAGCAGAGGTGCTAATCAGTGCCAGTTTCCCTCTGTAGTCTCTTTTTAATCAGTTGTTCAACCCCCTCACTATCTCTGGGCTAAGAGTTCCTGAAGCTGCTGCTGCTGTCGAGGATGCCACTATTGCCTCCAAGGTCCATTGCTGGTGTCCCTGAGTCAAGGCCTATGCTTCCCCATGTTGCAGAACTCTACTGTAGGCCTCTTAAATTATCTTAGGCTGGAAAAATGTTTACTTCTGAACTTCTGTTTCATCTGCATTGACAAAAATTTGATTTAAGGCATTATTTTAAACTTGTTTGGAGGGGAATCTTGGTAGAATTCATCTGGGTCCTGGCTTATGCTTGGTTTTATTTTCATGGGCTCTGGGTATCGTTCCAGTTGTCACTACAATTACTGGAATTACATCAAGTCAGAAGTGGCCACCATTTTCAGTTTGGATATAGGAATACACATTTTGGCTTATAATTTCTTAGCTGGTTCAAGGAAAATTCCAAAAGTTCAAAAGCTTAAATTTAGAAGAAGTAGCCAAACACCTTGAGTAGAAAATTGAGGTAAAAAAATCTCAAGAAAAGTCTCTTATCTTTGTGAGATTTTCTTCACTATTATTCTCACTCTGGCCAAAAGAGAAATTGGCATTCCTCCAAGGGCTTAGAAATTGAATTTTTTCCCAAAGATATATATCAAGGAGTTTTTAGAGAAGAGTTTCTACATTAAGCTAAGGAAATTGATCTCTACTGTACAGCAACAGGGTGGTGTTAGGTGGGTTGGGAGGCAGAAAGAGCAGGATCAAGGAAACAGTTGAAAAAGATAAAATTACAAAAAAAGTATTGGAAAGTAGGACAAGATGGAAGGTCCATAGTAACTAAAAAATGGTCCAGAACTGAAAGGGCACAGCAAGACGTGTGTTCAAAATTCAGGATCATATAGGCAATTAAGTTAATTAATCATCAGGAATTTATCAAGTACCAACTATATGCCAGTCTCTATAGTAGAAGGGCAGTTGAAAAATGACAATTCTTGCCCTGATGCAGTTTACATTCTAGGGATTAATTAATATACAAGAAAAATGGGATACATGCACAATAAATACAAAATGTATGTAGAGTGGGAGTGAGAATAAGAAGGTAACATTTTAGCTGAACTTTAAGGTCATCTAGATGGCACAGTAGATAGAGTGCTGTATCTGGAACCATGAAGACTTGAGTTTAAAATACACCTTTGTCACTTATTAGCTGTATGATTCTGGACAAATCACTTAATATGTTTGCCTCAGTTTCTTCATCTATAAAATGATGAAAATTATAGCACCTACCTCCTGGGGTTGTTCTGAGGATAAAATGAGATAATATTTGTAAAATACTTTGCAAAACTTGAAGTGCTATATAAACATTAGCTAGTATTATAAGTGGTAGATATTCTCAGGTGTAAAGATGAGGACAAAGTTCATTCCAGGTATAAGGTCAGCTTGTGTGAAGTCATGAATGTAGTGCATTGAATATCATGAACATGGAAAAAAAGATCTGTTTGGCTGCATCATAGAGTGTATGAAAGGGATTAATATGTAATCATCTTGGAAACTATATCTAGACTTTGGAGAATTTGAAATGTCAACAGACGAGTTTTTATATTATTCCAGAGGCAAGGGGAAAGTGGAAGGCAGGGCATTGGAGCTTCTTGAGTAGATGAATGGCAAAGTTAACCTTTTGCTTTAGTAGTATCACTTCAGCAGCTATGTAGAAGGTGGATTCAAGAGAAGAGAGTGTATATAAGGGGATCAATAAGGAGGTATTGAAAATAGTACATTTGAGAGGTGATGAGCATTTGCACTAAAGTAGTTTTGATGTGAATGGAAAAAATGAGTGCAAGAGTTTTTATGGAGGTAGAATATATAAAAACTGTCAACTGATTGGATGCAATCATACATGTGAAATTATGCAAAACATTTCAATTGTGCCAAAATAATTTACACAGTAGATAAAGATACTTTAAATATATGTATACACACATATACACATATGTATATATTCTACACATATAATTTAAACTTCGTAGCAGGGATTTTTATTATGGGGTCTGTGAATTTTTTGTTTCAATATTTTGATAACTATATTTTGATGTAATTAGTTTTTTTTGTAATCCTATGTATTTTGTTTCTTTTGCATTTCACAGCCTTATTATGAAAAAAGGTTCCATAGTGTTCACCAGACTACCAATGGGGTCCATGAAAAAGGCCAAGAATCCCTACACATTTTAGATATAGTTCTTCAACAGAACAACCATTAATATACAGAGGTTTAACTATTGTTTATTCTCATTTATTTTGCACAACAATAAAAAAGCTATTTTATGCTACGGTAACTCTGAAAACCTTCCAGTGGTAAGCTTCTTTCATCTTTTACTACTCTAAACAAACCTAAGCATATTTTAATAGCATTGTAGAAGTTAGTGAAACATCAAATTTATTGAGAAAAGAGATGTAACATATCCATAGAGGTGTTAAAAATTGAGGCCTGGGGGAAAACTGCAAAGTGCTCCCTACACTAAAATAAAATGTAATTGGGAAATGTTTAACAAAATAAATTAAAATAAAATACAACATTTGTTGTTCTTGTTCAGTCATTTCAGTTAGGTCCTACTCTTTATCATCCCATTTGGGATTTTCTTGGCAAAGATAGTGGAGTGGTTTGAAATTACCTTCTCCAGCTCATCTTACACATGAGGAACTGAAGCAAAGAGGGTTAAGTGACAGTTAAGTGTCTGATGTCAGTTTGCATTCAGGAACATAAGTCTTGCTAACTTCAGGTCTGACGTTACCCACTGAACCACTTAGGTGCCCCACAACACAATAAAGCCCTGTGACCCTGGACTCTGAATGGAGGATCCTCCTTCAATAGGAATTATCCCAGGTCTAGTCATCTAATCCTTGCACCTCTCCATGCCATTCTCTAACCACCACCCTCACCCAAGAGCCTCTGAGATAGGGGATATGGACTGGAATTTTATTGACTTAGAGAACCTCCAGGAAACTACTTCTGTGAATGCAAGTCATCAATTTATCTGTAACTCATATCTTTCTTAGAAAGATGTTTGAGGATAACAGAATTTAAGTGACTTGTCCAGTGTCACAATACCCTGGTTCTGAAGCTGACTATCCACTACACCACAATGTTTGATAAGGACATTCATTATTGCCCCATTTTTCTGATCCACATTCACTCTGACTTCTTTATCAAAATCTTTATTCTCTGGTCATCACTACCCATCTTATCTTCCCCATTAGAAGGTAAGATATTTGATGACAAGGACTATCTTCCTTACTTGTATTTGTATTCTTACTCCTTTGCACAATGTGCAGCATATAGTAAGCACTCAACAACCTTTTTTTATTCATTCACTCGTTCATAAATTGTGAAATACCCCATTTAGCAAGAATTTATCTTTCTCTTTAAAATGGATTTTATTTTTGATTTGTGGAATAAAACAAGCATTTACATAATATAGTACAATAAAAAAGATGATTGCACATGAAACGGCAAATCTACTATGCATAACTTGTTATTGCTTTCAAATATGCAAAAAAAATTATCCCACAGATTTCTGTTTCTTTTTTCCCCCAGACTGCACCTCTGCCCTAGAGATGGCTACCATTAGACATATATGAGTACACACGCAAACACACACACATGTACACAGACACATATACATATATACATACATATATACACATATGTACACCTATACATATGTATATATATATGCACATGCATCCCTAGAAATAGATATACAGATTATATACCTATAGATAGATACATATATACAGATTATATGTGTGTATGTGTGTGTGTATAACAGACATATATCTGTAAAATTATTCTATACATTCTTCTGTTTGTCAGTTCTTTCTCTGTATGAAGATAGCATCTTTCTTTATATGCCTGTCATATTTAATTTGGGTATTTACATTAGTCCAAATAGCTTATTTGCTCAAAGTTGTCCTTAAAATAATATTACTGTTACTGTATACAGTGCTCTCTTGGTTCTGCTCATTTTGCTCTTCATTATTTTGTTCAAGTCTTTCTATGTTTTTCTAAAATCATTGAGGTCATTATTTCTTATAGCACATCAGTATTCCATCACAAGCATAAACACCTTGTTTAGCCATTCCCAAATTTGTGGGCGTCCTTGCATTTTCCAGTTCTTTTCCACCACAAAGATAGCTGTTATATATACTTTTAGAACATATAGGTTCTTTTCCATTTTCCCTAATCACCAGGAAATAGACCTAGTACTGTTATTGCTGGGTCACAGGGTACAGGTAGTTTAATAGCTCTTTGGTTCCAGATTGTTCTCTAAAATGGTTGAATTAGTTCACAATTCCACCAACAAGGAATTAGTGTCTCACTGTTTTTTCAGTGTCCCCTCCAACATTTGTCACTTTCCTTTTCTATCATTTTAGTCAAGCATTTATTTATTTAATAGTTTAAGCTTTCAACATTGATTTGCACAAGATTTTGAGTTACAAATTTTCTCCCCATTTCTACTTTCCCCCCACTCCAAGATGGCATATATTCTGATTTCCCCATTCCCCAGTCAGCCCTCCTTTCTGCCGGTCTACTCCTTGCCCCCAATCCCCTTTCCCCATACTTTCTTGTAGTGCAAGATAGGTTTCTATACCCCGTTGCTGGTACATCTCATTTCCCAGTTGCATGCAAAAACAACATTTTTTTGAGCATCTGCTTTTAGACCTTTGAGTTCCAAATTCTCTCCTCTCCTCCCTCCCCACCCATCCTTCCTAAGAAAGCAAGCAATTCAACATAGGTCACACATGTATCAATATGCAAAACACTTCTACAATAATCATGTTGTGAAAGACTAACTATATTTCCCTCCATCCTATCCTGTTCCCATTTATTCAATTTTCTCCCTTGACCCTGTTGCTTTTCAGAAGTGTTTGCTTTTGATTACCTCCTCCCCCTATCTGCTTTCCCTTCTATCATTCCCCCTTTC
This sequence comes from Trichosurus vulpecula, assembly GCF_011100635.1. Classification (NCBI taxonomy): domain Eukaryota; kingdom Metazoa; phylum Chordata; class Mammalia; order Diprotodontia; family Phalangeridae; genus Trichosurus; species Trichosurus vulpecula. Next base: position 74,369,159 of record NC_050575.1, on the reverse strand, counting down.
TTATCCCCTTCCCCCTCCTTTCCTGTAGGGTAAGATACCTAGCAGAGTGTGTATGCTATTCCCTCCTCAGGTCAAATCCAATGAGAGCAAGATTCACTTATTTCCCCTCACCTTCCCCCTCTTCCCTTCCAACAGAACTGCTTTTTCTTGCCACTTTTATGTGAGATAATTTGCTCCATTCTATTTCTTCCTTTCTCCCTCTCTCAATATATTCCTCTCTCACCCCTTAATTTTATTTTTTAGATATCATCCCTTCATATTCAACTCACCCTGTGCCCTCTGTCTGTATATATGTATATTCCCTTCAACTACCTCCCAGGGACCATCCTGGCTGTCTTGGGCTGGAGCCCTTCTTCCTTCTGCTATTTCATGGGTTCTGCAGCTCTAGAATTTGTTCACAGCCATTTTTCCAGGTGTTTGGAGGCATTTTGGGGAGAGTTTAAGCATGTCCCTGCTTTCCAGCTGCCATCTTGGCTCTGCCCCTTTTGTAAAATGCTATCTTAAGATTTAATGATTCAGAGCATTTTTTTTTCTTATGACTTTAAATTGTGTTGATTTCCTCATTGAAAAATTGCTTGTTCATATCATATCTTTTACCATTATTCAATTTGGGAATGACTTGTATTTTTACAGATATGAAACTGTAATCTGTTAATATACTGTTATGGTAATTAGGGTGGGACTTTTCTATTATCTTCTGTTTCGGAATACTGAGGCCATCAGGCACCTTTAATGAGTCCTGCCTTTCTTTCAATTGGGATTCTTTGATTGAATCAAGAGTCTTTGATGACCTGCTTAAGAAACAAGAAAGCCCCAGGCCCCAGGTACCACACCTTTTTGCTAAGTAGGTTCTGAGCCCTCAGGGCCCTAAACAGGGTATAAGAGCTCTGAGGTTGGCATTTTGCTTTTGGGGGCACACTCATTGGAAGAGTGTTAGTGTGGAGACTCTGCATAGCTGTTAAAGAGATCCCTGGCTTTGAAAACCCAGATGTTGTTGCTTCTCTCTCTGGTAACTGTTTGTGTATTGCTTGGACAGACAGACAGAAGCCTGTCTGCTTATTCATGTTTATTTGCTCTGTGTATGTAATCTATGATTGTAATTTCTGTTTGTATTCTCTCTGAAGTTCAGGGTGCTGGCTTTTCCTCTTGAACTAAGTGAATGGTATATGTATGTTTAATTAAAGTGAGATTGTTCACCCCTTAAAGTTACTTTCTTTAGAAAAAACAGATCAAGGAACCTGTGCTAGCAGCCTTCCTGTGAGCTGGTGTTATTGGCCTTACACAGACACAGTAGCAAGTAGCACTATTGTTATATCTATCTATACATTTCCCCTCAATTTTCTGCTTTCCTTCTGATCTTATGTTTTTCCTTTCATTTAACTTTCTGCTTGTGATATTCTATAGCCCATTTGTGCCCCATGAGTATCTTCTCATTGTCCTATGAGTTGCTTGGAGCGATGACTCTTTTTAGATCATGATGTTATAGGATTCATTATCAGATAGTAACCTGGTATTTAGAAAGATGGGCTCTGCAGCAGCAATTAACTTACCATCTTTGTAAGCACTTTACATTTTTTTATAAGATATTTTGCAGATCTCTGCTTTCTATTCTTTCCTGGACCCAGATACACACACATATGTGCATAAGTACATGCACATATGTATGCATGTATACATATAAATGTGCTTATAGTATTATATGATATATACTATTCTATGATATAGTCAGGTGGAGCAAGCAACCATGTATATATACACATACAAATATATTTGTTGTTCTTGTTGTTCTATCATTTCAGTCATGTTTGACTGTGACCCCATTTGGGATTTTCTTGTTAGAGATATTGTAGTGGTTTACCACTTCCTTCCAGCTTATTTTATAGATGAGGAAACTAAGGCAAACAGTTTATTGTAAAAAATGTGTGAGTGTGTGTTGGGCAGCCAGATAAAGAGCTAGGCCTGGAGTCAGGAAGACCAGAGGTTCAAATCTAGCCTCAGGTGTTTACTAGCTGTGTGACACTGGGTAAGTCACTTAACAGTGATTGCCTAAGTTTCCTCATCAGTAAAATGAGCTGGAGAGGGAAGTGGCAAACCACTACAGTATTTCTTCCAAGAAAATCCTAAATGGGTTAATGAAGAGTTGGACATGACTGAAATGACTGAATAACAACAATAAATGTGTGTATGTATGTATAGATATTACATACATACATATATACATACATACATACATATACACACATATATACTTATTCATAGTATGAGAAAAATGTATGTTTTATCTGCTTTATTTTTTCAAAATTAAATAGTTACGAACTTTTTCTCATCATCATAAATTTCATTAAAAATGTTTTGTAAGTGTGAGGAGATTTTTGCAGTCAGTAGAATATTTTGTATGAATAAGAAAGAATATTTGAATAATTTCATTACCACTGAAGAATCCTCATTTTCAGATTATTAAATAATCTCTTTCATGATATCCATGAACATCTTAAGTATAATTTATTGAGTTTATGTTTCCATGTTTAAGATCTTGCTTGATATTTGCTTGGTATTCAGTGGGTTTACAGATATAAACATTGTGTAATAAATTTATCTCTATTATTTTACATACAGAGTTTTGTAAAATTTTATTTTTACATTATTTTATTTTTCTCAGTTATATGTGAAACAATGTTTAACATTCCTTTAAAAATTGACTTGTAAATTGCTTCCCTTTCTTCCCTCCCCCCTCCTTGAGAAAGTAAACAATGTGACATAGATTATACATGTGTAGTCATGCAAAACATATTTTCATATTAGCTATGTTGCAAAAGAAAACACAGACTAAAAATAAAAGAACAACAAAACCCAAGAAAATCTGCAATCCTCCAAGAGCACTAAAGACAGAAACTAGGGAAACCTACTCCATGGCATGAGCATTAAAGCTCTCTGAAATTCAAGTGCCAGGACAGAGAACTGAGAAACAGAGTGAGTAAGATATATTATGGGGATGGGGATGAGGGTTTGGGGAGAGGTGAGAACAGAGTACTGTGTGGCATTCCACTAAATGTGAGGGACCCAGAAGGCAGAAATAGTTGAAGCGAGAAGCACTCACAAGAGTTCCCCTGAATTTCCCTCCAAAAAACTCTAAAAATAATACCTCAAATGGAATTCTGGAGTGGCAAGATCAATAGAATATTGAGTGAAATAATTTTCTAGCTCAATACAACTTAGGCAGTTGTCAGGAAAGGTAAATTTTACCAAAATGTTGGTGGGCTCAGGAAGCATAACCCTTGTGTCAGGGATGGCTGTATTTGTCAGAAGAGCAGCTTCAGAACTCTTACTGCACTTCAGGGATGGCGGTGGAGTTGGACAACTGGTCAGAAGGAGATTGGAAGAAGATTGCAGGGATCCCTTTGCTGGCCCTGTCTCATTGCCTATACAGAGTTCTAAGCCTCAGTCCTAGGGCTAAAAGGAAAAATAACATTTGTGGCAGTGTGGGAGCAAGGGCCTATGCCATAGTTTCAGGGTGGAGAGGAGTAATTGTGGTTGACCATGGGGAGTAAGAATACTGGTCTCAATTCCAAGAGATTGGGGAGCCCTAATAATTGTAACTGCAGCAGAGTTGGGGAACTGATTATAGTCCCAGGCCCCAGAGGTAGGTTAGTGCTGGTGACTACTGGGGAACAAGGACCCTTTCTGGGTAAAGACCTGTAAGAACAATGTTGCTAGTAGCTATGGTGGCTGTGTAAGATCAACAACAAGAGCACACAGAAGGGCTGCCAGTACAGGTTCTTTAATATGCTTTTCTAAGGACAGCAACTTTTAGGGGTTAACAATCTCACTTTAATTAAACATACATATATCATTCACTAAGTTCAAGGGGAAAAGCCAGCACCCTGAACTTCAGAGCAAATACAAACAGAAATTACAAACAGAAAATATCAACATATTGAATAACATAAACCAGTAGATGGGCTTTTAGCTTTCTGCACAACATCTCGGTACATAGTTACCAGGGAGACACCAACATCAGGGTTTTCAATCTGGGAGACTCCTTAACAATAGCTACCCAGAGTCTGATCTGGTCAAATCACACAACACCCTTCCAGTGAGTGAGAGTCCCAAACAAAATTCTAACCTCCGAGTTTATGCCCTTCTTGGGGCCAGAAGGCTTCATACCTAATCAGCAAAATGTTGTGGGCTTGGGGCTTAGCATCTAGTAAGATTTAATGAAAGACACTTAATTACTTTAGCATTCTAAAAGAGAAAACAGTAAAAAAAAACCTCAACCTAATTACCAATAAAAGACCAGAGCCTCATCTAGGAAAGCAATGACCAAACTTCTCTTTAGATCATATCATGTTGGAAGGACTGAAAACCTACAAACCTTTAGAGCTATCTCTGCAAAGAACATCATGAAAGAACTGAAGCTTGGGAAAGTGCCTCCTCCAAACCAGGAATAGATCATAATTGTATTTTTTTTTCTTTTTTCTTTTTTTTATATTTTATTTTTTGCACATGAGAGTATTTTATTTTTTCCAATTACATGTAAAGATACTTTTCAACATTCACATTTATAAGATTTTGAGTTATAAAATTTTTCTCTCCCTCCCTAATATAGATTATACAGAGAATCATATTAAACACATTATACAGATATAATTATATTAAACAATTTACACATTAATCAGGTTGTGAAAGAAGAATCAAAACAAAAGGGAAAAAACCATGAGAAAGAAAAAAACAAAAAACAAAAAAGTGAAACTAGTATGCTTCAATCTCCATTCACATTCCACAGTTCTTTCTCTGGTTCTGGATAGCATTTTCCATCATGAGTCTTTTGGAATGATCTTTGTATACATTTTGACATTGCATTACTGAGAAGAGACAAGTCTTTTAAAGCTTATCATTGCACAATGTACAACGTTCTCTGTTTCTGCTCACTTCAATAACCATCAATTCATAAAGTCTTTCCAGGTTTTTCCAAAATCTGCCGGCTCATTATTTCTTATAGAATATCAGTTTTCCATTATATTAATATACCACAACTTGTTCAGCCATTCTTCAATTGACGGGCATCCCCTCAATTTCCAATTCTTTCCCAAAAGAGATGCTATAAATATTTTTGTACATGTCAGTACTTTCTCCTTTTTAATGATCTCTTTAAGATACAAACCTAAGGGGCAGCTAGGTGGTGTAGTGAGTACAGCACCAGCCCTGGAGTCAGGAGGACCTGAGTTCAAATCCGGCCTCAGACACTTGACACATTTACTAGCTGTGTGACCTTGGGCAAGTCACTTAACTCCAATTGCCCTGCCAAAAAGCAAAAAAAAAAAAAAAAGTAAAAAAAGAAAAAGATATAAACCTAGCAGTGGCATTGTTGGATCAAAGGGTATGCACAGTTTTATATCCCTTTGGCCATAGTTCCAAATTACTCTGCAGAATGTTTGACTCTGTTCACAACTCCACCAACAATGTATTAATGTCTCAGTTTTCCCATATCTACTCCAACATTTAGCATGTTCCTTTCCTTTCATATTAGACAATCTGATAGTTGAGAGGTGGTGCCTCAGAGTTGTTTTAATTTGCATTTCTTTAATCAATTATGATTTAAAGCACTTTCTTCTTATGACTATAAATAGCTTTAATTTCTTCATCTGAAAACTGTCTGTTCATACCCTTTGACCATTGATTGATTGGGGAATGACTCATATTCTTATACATTTGACTCAGTTCTCTATGTGTTTTAGAAATGAGGTCTTTATCAGAAACACTGGCAGTAAAAATTGTTTGTCAGATTTTGGCTTTCCTTCTAATCTTAGTGGCATTGGCTTTATTTGTACAAATTCTCTTCAATTTAATGGAATCAAAATTATCCATTTTGCATTTTATAATGTTCTCTATCTTTTGTTTAGTCATAAATTCTTCTCTTCAGAGATCTGACAGGTAAACTATTCCTTGCTCTCCTAATTTGCTTATGGTATTACTCTTTATGACTAAATCATGTACCCATTTTGACCTTATCTTGGTATACAGTGTAAGATATTGGTCTGTGTCTAGTTTCTGCCATACCACTTTCCAGTTTTCCCCAGAGTTTTTGTCAAATAGTGAATTATTATCCCAGAAGCTATAGTCTTTTATCAAAAAGTAGATTACTATAGTTATCGACTACTGTGTGTTATGTACCTAATACTTACCCACCACTCTATTTCTTAGCCAGCACCTAATAGTTTTGATGATTGCTTCGGTATAATGTAGATTTAAATCTGTTATACCTAGGACACATTCTTTTCCATGTTTTTTCCTTGACTTTTTGTTGTTCCAGATGAATTTTGTTAATATTTTTTCTGGCTCTATCAAATAATTTTTTGGTAATTTTGATTGATGTGGTGCTGTATAAGCAAATTAATTTATATAGACCTGTAATTTTTATTATATTAGCTTGGCCTACCCCTGAGCTATTAATATATTTCCAATTATTTAGGACTGACTTTGAAAAGTGTTTTGTCATTTTGTTCATAGAGTTCCTGGGTTTGTCTTGGCAGATAGACTCCTAAATATTTTATATTGTCTAGAGTTATTTTAAATGGAATTTCTCTTCCCATCTCTTGCTCCTGGGCTTTGTTGGTAGTATATAGAAATATCAATGATTGATGTGGGTTTATTTTAGACCCTGCAGTTTTGCTGAACTCGTTAATTGCTTCAAATATTTTTTAGTTGATTCTCTAGGTTTCTCTAAGGATATCATCATGTCATCTGCAAAGAGTGATATTTTAGTTTCCTCATTGCCTATTCAAATTCCTTCAATTTCTCTTTTCTTCTCTTATTGTTAATCTAATATTTCTAGTGTGTGATACTAAATAATACAGGTGATAACGGACATCATCACTCCGCCCCGATCTTACTGGAAAAGCTTCTAGCTTACATGCTCACTGATAGTTTTAGATAGGTACTACCTATCATTTTAATGAAAAGCCTACTTATTCCTATGCTTTCTATTGTTTTTAATAGGAAGGGGCACTGTATTTTGTCAACAGAATTTTTCTGCATCTATTGAGATAATCATATGATTTCTATTAGTTTTGTTATTGATATGGCCTATTATGTTTATATTTTTTCCTAATATTGAACCAGCCCTGCATTCCTGGTATAAATTCCACCTGGTAATAGTGTATTATCCAGGTGATAGACTGCTGTAATCTCTTTGTTAATTTTTTTTTTAAATTTTTGTAGCAATATCTATTAGGGAAAGTGGTGTACAATCTTCTTTCTCTGTTTTGACTGTTCCTGGTTTAGGTATCAGAGAGAAGGAACAGGTCTGTTAGAAAGGAGGTAGAAAGGAGGGATAATTAAAGGAGGTGGTGGTTAGAATCAAAACAGACTGTTAGAATCAAAATGGCATGAAATGAGAGAGAGAGAAAGATAAAAAGAAAAAAAATAAGATAGCCGGGAATACATTGTAACCATAACTGTGAATGTACATGGGATGAACTCACCCATAAGATGGAAGACTATGGCAGAGTGGATTAAAAACTGGCTTGCAACAATATGTTCTTTACAAGAAACGTTCCTTGAAACAGAGAGACACACAGAGAGTAAAAATAAAGGGTTGGAGTAGAATCTATTATGCTTCAGATGAGGTTGAAAAAATAGAGCACAGGTAGCCATCATGATCTCAGACAAAGAAAATGTAAAAAATAGAACTAAATAAAATAAATAATCATGGAAACTATATTTTACTAAAAGTACAATAGATGATAATGTAATATAAATACCAAATATATATGCACCAAATGGCATAGCATTCAAATACTTAAAGGAAAAGTTAAACCAGTTACAGGAGGAAATAGTAAAATTATGAAAGTGGGACACCTCAACTTTCCCTTCCTAGAACTAGATAACTAACCACAAAACAAACAATAAAGAAGTTAAGGAGAGTAATAGAGTTTCAGAAAAGTTAGATACAATAGACCTCTGGAGAAAATTGAATAAGAATAGAAAATAGTATACCTTTTTCTCACCTGTATATGGCAACTTCACAAAAATTGATCATGTGTCAGGGAGTAAATGCCTCACAACTAAATGTAGAAAAGTAGAAATACTAAATGCATCCTTTTCTGGCCATGCTGAAATAAAAATTCTATTCAAGAGAGTGCCAAGGAAATATTGATTAAAAGTTAACCAAAAAAGTAAATAATCTAATCCTCAAGAATGAGTGAGTTAAAGAACAAATCATAGAAACAATCCATAGTTTCATTAAAGAGAATGACAATAATAAGATAAAATACCAAAATTTATGGGATATTACCAAAGCAGTACTTAGGGGAAATGCATGTTTCTTAAATATTATATCAATAAAACAGAAAAAGCAGATCAATGGGATGCAATTTAAAAAATTAAAAAGTTAAAAATCCCCAATTAAATATTAATTTCAAAATCCTAAAAATCAAAGGAGAGATTAATGAAATTGAAAAGAAGAAAACCATTGAACTAATAAACAAGAGAAAAGTGGGATTTATGAGCAAAAAAGCCCCACAATAGATAAATAAATATTTAATTTATTGACAAATAGAAATAAGAAAACCAAATTATCAGTATCAAAAATGAAAAGGGTGAATTCAGAACCAATGAAGATGAAATTAAAGCATTTGTCAGGAACTATTTTTTTCTAATTATATGCCAATAAATCTGATAATCTAAGTATAATGTATGAATATTTACAAAAATATAAATTGCTCAGATAAACAAAAGAGCAAATGGAATGCTTAAACAGCCCTATCACAAAAAAGAATCACACAGACATATACATACATATCAATAGAAAGATAGGGATATTGATATTTGAAACATAAACAAAGAAACAATCCTACCAAACTACTTTTATGACAAAAATATGGTGCTGATACTTAAAACAAGAAGAACAAAAACAGAGAAAGAAAACTATAAATAAATTTCCCTAATGACTATTGATGTGAAAATTTTAAATAAAATACTAACAAGGAGAATACAGCCATATTGTCACAAATTCATACATAATGGACAGGTGGGATTTTTAATCATCAATGCAGGACTTGTTCAATATGAGGAAAAATGTCAACATAATTGACAATATTAATAACAAAACCACAAAAATCATATGATTATAGCAACAGACATAGAAAAAGCTTTTGGAAAAATACAACACTAGAAGGCATAGATATCAATGGAGCTTTCCTTAAAATAAGTAGTACTTGCATTATCTGTAAAGGAGTAAGCCAGAAGCTTTCTCAAGAAGATCAGTGGTTAAGCAAGAATATCCATTATCACCACTATTATTCAATGCTGTTCCAGCAGTGTTAGCTATAGCAATAAGAGAAGGAAAAGAAATTGTAGCAATTTGAAAAGCCAATGAAAAAACAAAACTATCATTCATTACAGATGACGTGATACTATACTTAGAGGACCCTAGAGAATAAAGTAAAACAAAAAAATGAAAATAATCCACAACTTCAGCAAAATTTCAGTTTATAAAATAAAATCACAGAAATCAGCATTTCATTATTATATTATGGAGTCCAACAGGAAGAGATAGAAGGAGAAATCTCATTTACAGTAACTGGAGACAATATAAAATACTTGAGAGTGTACCTACCAAGACAAACCCAGAACAATGTGAACACAATTATCAATTTCATACAAATAAAATGAGATCTAAACAATTGAAAAAATATTAATTGCTTATGGGTAGGCCGAACCAGTATAATAAAATATCGATTCTACCCAAATTTTCTTATATCACTTTCATTTCTCGTTCCAATTTTTCCTCTACTTCTCTTACCTGATTTTCAAAATCCTTTTCGAGATCTTCCGTAGTCTGTGACCAATTCATATTTTTCTTGGAGGCTTTGGATTCAGGAGCTTTGACTTTATTGTCTTCTGGTTGTATGTTTTGATATTCCTTGTCACCAATGATGTAAGTAAATTCCTTTTCATCAAGAAAGTAACCTTCTATAGTCTGAATTTCCCCTGTTTGCTCTTTTTCTCAGCCAATTACTTGACTTTTGAGCTCTTTGCTACATGGAAGGTGTACTGCCCCAAGCTTTAGAGGTTTTGCACAGGTGTTTTCAGAGATATTTTGAGGGATTTGTAAATTTTCAGTTCTTTCAAGGTGGTATGTTCAAAGGAGAGGTGTTTATTCCTCTGCCGGCCTGTGCTCTGGTCTGTGAGCAAATACAAACATTCTTTTCTGCCTTGGAACTGTGAGGAGGATGCCATCTCCACTGTAGCCACAAGCTCTGCCAAGCCAGTGGTCCTCCTCATCCCAAGACTGCCACCCAGATCAGCTGCTTGATTCTCCCACTGTCTGTAGGCTGAAAGCTCTAGAAGCAGCTGTTGCTGAGGCAGTGGCTGTCATTGCCTTTGGACTGGGACTGGAGCCAGACAATTACTACTCTCTAAGTCAGGTGAAAGACCTTTCCCACTGACCTTCAAAGCCATCTTTGGAGTTTATGGGTTGAGAAGTCTGGGAACTGACATAGTTGCCTGTGATTCAGTCCGCTAAGGCCTGATCCAACCCTGTATATGCTGGTGGGGCTGATGCTGTACTGCATTCCACTCCAAGCCCAGAATGATAGATCCTTCCTGTAGACGTTCCAAATTGTCTTGGGCTGAAAATTTTCTTCAGTCTATCATTTTGTGGCTTCTGCTGCTCTAGGATTTGTTTGGAGTAATTTTTACAGGTATTTTGAGGGGTTTGGGAGAGAGCTCAAGCAGGTTCCTACTTCTGTCCAAGCAACTTTGAATAAATATTGTAAGATGAAGGAAAATAAATTAAAACTGGATAAGGCAGACAATCCTGTAGAGTCTTAAGAAGACATGGAATAGCAGCAGGATGTTCCTGAATTGTTCAAGAGAGAAATAAGAATAGTGAAAATAAACTTTATGGGCTGCATGGCAGAAACATTGGTAGAGTAGAAAACTGGAATCCTCCATGTAAAGTCTCAGTAAAGAAACAAAGGAGAGAACAATGTATTGAGAATAAAAACACACAGAAGTGGACAATCTGAAAGAAGTGGAGCAAAAGCACAGTAATGTTAAGAGGAAACATTTTTTACATAAGTATTCATTCTGATATCAAAGATAGGATACAAAGAAACAATTTAAGGGTTTTAGGTCTCTCAGAATAATTCCATAATCAAAAAAATCTGAACAGCATCATAGAAGAAATAATACAAGGAAAACTTCTAGAACTTTTGAATGAAGAAAACAAAATTTTAATCCAAACAATTCTCAGATAACTTCCAGAAAAACAAAAACAAAAAGACAAAAACTTATGATGAAAACTCCAAGGTACTTTGTGGTTGAGGTTAACAGTTCTAGTGACAACAGTTTTTTTTTCCAAGTAATGAAGAAAAAAAAAAAAAACTTCCTATAGAACAGAAGGGAAATTTGAACAAAAAATTTTTGCACTGACTAGAAACCAGAGACAGGAATATGATAACATGTTCAGAAGAGCGAGAAGGCCAAAATGCTTCCCAAGGGATATATTTCACACACTAGATTCTGAACATCAATGAATGTTAAATAAAAGAGAGGCATTTGAAACATTCCTACAAAAATTCAAATGTCAACAATTTATTTGCTTTGGAATCACCTTAGACAATAAAAATATACTTAGTCAAAACTGTCCTCCCCACATTAGCATGGGGGTGTTATTGTTTGACTCAGTGAGAGGTAGGATAAATTCATCTCCAACATCTTAACATTTTACCAAGGGAGAGAAATTCATGGCAGGAGGAAAAGCAAGAGATTGGGTCCAGAGTTTGTACCTTCTGTCCTCTTCAGAGAGACGTAGTACCAGAGTAGAAATAGTTTTATTTGGTTCCTTAAATATTAGTAGTCTAGAGGATATGAAGCTGGAAACCAGAAAAGCCCGAAACATTTCAAGAGAACGGAGAAACTCAAGACCTCCATGCCACTCTTCTCTCCCATTGCCAGCTCTATCATTCCCTCAAGTCGGTGAAAAACACTAATGTCCACCAATGAAGAGAAAATCCCCTACCAGTGGACTTTAGGGCATGGATCACATTCAAGAAAGATGAATAAATACAGCAACCAAGGAAGGCACAAATAATAAAATATATTAATCTCACAGCCAAAAAGAAAAGAAAAATGAAAAACTAGAAAAAAAGAGTTTTATCATGTTAAAACAAGAGACCATGCAGAAATTTCTTTCATTTTTAAAAATGAATTTTAATTGATATCTTCTGTTTTTTATATCATGATAGTTGTCTCCAGAATCCTTCCTCCCCGAAAACCATTCCATATAACAAATAGATTTTTTAAGGAAAAAAACCAGCATAACTGACTGATATACTGAAAAAATCCCAAAACACATGCAATGTATAATATCTTTGTTACATTGACTTTTTGAATTTTTTAGTGTGTGATTGTTCTTTTTATTTGCATTATAGTAGCAATTGTGGTGGTGAGCTAGGTGGCACAGTAGATAGAGTCCTGGACCTGGAGTAAAGAAGATTCATTTTCCTGAATTCAAATCTAGCCTCAGACACTACTAACAAATCACTTAAACATGTTTGCCTCAATTTCCTCATCTGCAAAATGAGCTGGGGAAGGAAATAGCAAACCACTCTAGTATCTTTGCCAAGAAAGCCCCAAAGGAGGTCACAGAGTTAGATATGACTGAAATGACTGAACCAAAACAAAAGTCATTGTGGTAGAATACTTTCTTGGTTCTGCTTACTTCACTCTGCATCAATTTAGATAGATCTTTCCTTGCCTTCCTAAGTAACAAATAAACTTTTACAAGTAGGAAATAAATGTGCATTATTCCTTAGAGCTTAGTAGTAGTCCATTACATTCAGGTATCATTAACTGTTTGGTCATTGCCCAAATGACATGCATTGCTTTGTTTTCAATTCTTTGTCATCATAAAAAATGCTGCCATATATTTTAGAGTATACGATGTGGAATTATAAAAAGATTTGAGAGACATAATTTCTGGGTAATTTAATCATTTTATTAATAAGGCCAGTGCATTTATTAACAAAAGGATGGTCATTTGGCCTCAGACACTTGCAAGCTGTGTGACCCTGAACAAGTCATTTAACACTGGTTGCCTCAGTTTCCTCAAGTATAAAATGAGTAAGAGAAGGAAATAGTAGACTACTCCACTATCTCTGTGAAGAAAACCCCAAATGTCATCATGCAGAGTCAGAGAAGACTGAAAAATTACTGAAAATGAGAGAATGGGGAGACATGATGATGGAGAGAAGCCAGGAAGTTGACTGACCTCTTCCCAGTTTTCCTTAGAAACAACATTAAATCAAGCCTCTAAACAGATTCTAGAGTGACAGAACCCACAAAAAGATGGAGTGAAACAACTTTCCAGATTAAGCTAACTTAGAAGGACTTCAGAAAAGATCTGTCTCACTTGGATAAAATGGGAGCACAGACAGTGTCTAGGCAGGCCAGTGGGAGGCTCTTAACCACAACATAGATCAGCAAACAAAGACCCTCAGTCCTGGCTCAGCAGGCTACTGGCTTAGCAGGACAGCTGTGAGGCCTCAAGCCCTGGCACAGAAGGCAAATTGCCAGCCCTGAAACACTGGCAAAACAGGAATGACTAGACTAAGGTCACCCCAGCACAGTGGAGAAGCCACTAGCACCTGAGGTCCAAGGGAGGAAAGTCAGCAACCAGGTGTATTATGAAGGCAGAATTTATAATTTCAAAGAGAATCATACATATGTCTGAAAGGTTCAGAACCACAGGATATAAGGAATTCTCAAGGTAGGAGGCAGAAGAATTAAAGCATGTATTTAAGCTCCAGAGTAACAGACCCACAAACCAGCATCCCCATTTTGATATTTGGATCAAAAGCCTCCAGGCCCAATAAATCCGCCTCACAAGAGTAACCAAGAGGCCACAGAGAAGCATGATGGTGTAAAGCAAAATCATGTACATGCTTCCCCTCTATGGTAAAAAGATTACCCACTAGCCTCAAGTCCTTGCTCAGCACTCTTCAATCCACACATAGGTCAGCTCTGCTACTGGCAGCTCCTGCTTCAGCTTCAGCTGTAGCTGTCTCTGGCTCCAACAGAAGCTGTTCTTAACAGTCCGGCTAGCAGCTTCTGTGGGGGTGTAAGACTCACCCACAGCTTCTGCCGGCACACCAGGGAAGCACAGGTTCTTTCGATCTGCTTAACCAAGGGAAGCAAGGTGAAGGGGTTGACCAGGAAAGCACAGGTTCTTTTGATCTGCTTAACCAAGGGAAGCAAAGTGAAGGGGTTGACAAGCTTACTTTAATCCAACATATGCCCTCCCTGGAGTTAGCCCTACCCCACCAAGCACTCAGCAAGGCTCAATGAGATAAACTGAGTCACTCAAGGAAAACAAAGGCCATTCTGCTTACACCAGGCCATTGGCCCTCCAGAACAAAAAACGTGGGACAGTGCCCCCTGTGCCCAAAAAACAGAGCTCAACTTTAAAAAAATGAGAATTTTTTTTTTTTAAATCTCTACATGGGAAGATGACACTTATAACTCTTGAGAGCTGCATCTCTGTCAGGGCAGCTAGAGGGAGTATACAGACAGAAGTTGTGGATATAAGCTGATTTTGATGTGATAATAAAAATATAAGGGGTGAAAAAAGGGTTGTATTAGGAGAAGAGGAAAGAAGGTAGAATAGGGCAAATTATATCATATGAAGAGGCACAAAAGACCTATTACAGTAGAGGGAAAGAAGGGATGGGGTGAGCATTGTTTGAATCTAACTCTCATTAGATTTGGATCAAATCTGTTGGGTATAGAAATTCATCTTACCCTATAGGGAAGTAGGAGGGCAAAGGGGAAAGAAAAGTGGGGGAGTTGATAGAAGGGAGGGCAGATTGAGGGAGGTGGTAGTCAGAAGCAAAATATTGGTGAGGAGGGGTAGGGTGAAAGGAGAGAGAAAGGTATAAAGAGGGAAAAAAATTAGATGAAGGAAAATACACAATTAGTAACCATAATTGTGAATATGAATGGGATAAACTCTCCCATAAATGAAAGCAAATAGCACAGTGGATTAAAAGTCAGAATCCTACAATATGTTGTTTTTCAAGAAACACATTCGAAGCAGAGGAATACAGAGTAAAGATAACAAGGCTGGAGCAGACATATTATGCTTCAGCTGAAGTTAAAAAAAAAGCAGAGGCAGCAATCCTGATCTCAGACAAAGCAAGAGCAAAAGCAAAAACAGACACTATTAAAAGAGATAATGAAGGAAACTACATCTTGCTAAAAATTACCATACACAATGAAGTAAAATCAATGCTAAATATATATGCACAAAGTAGTATAGCGTCGAGATTCTTAGAGGAGAAGTTAAGTGAGTTACAGGAGGAAATAGACTAAAAAACTATAGTCATAGGGGACATCACTCTCCTCCTCTCAGAACTAGATATATCTAACCACAAAATAAATAAGAAAGAAGCTAAGAAGGTAAATAGAATTTTAGAAAATTTAGATATGATAGATCTCTGGAGAAAATTGAGTGGGGATAGAAAGGAATATACCCTTTTTTACCAGCAGCACATGCTACCAAGACAAAAAAAGTGATCACTTTATCTTACCCTACAAAAGAAGAAGGGAAAGGGGGATGGGAGGGGAGTGGGGTGACAGAAGGGAGGGCTGACTGGGGAATGGGGCAACCAGAATATGTGCCATCTTGGAGTAGGTAGGAGGGTCGAAATGGGGAGAAAATTCTTAATTCAAACCCTTGTGAAAATCAATACTGAAAACTAAATATATTAAATAAATAAATAAATGAACAAACAAACAAATAAATAAATAAATGGGATATGTGGTCATGATGAAGAAATTTTAACCATTTTATCAAAGTGAGAAGAACACAGCCTTCTTTGTGCAAAAGGAGGGGGAGATAAGTTCGAATTATATAACAGTTATCTTACAGTCAGTTACTTGGGGTAACCTGCAGTGAAGTTTTCCCTGGGTCATCTGCCCTTCACTTGTAAAAACCTGAGGATAATTCACTCTAAAGAAACAGTGATGTTTGAGAGTTGACTGCCCCTTATAACATAATGAATCTAGATTCAGATGATGTATTACGATGGATGCATTTTCAGCAATGAAACAAAACAACTTCTTCCAGTGATGACACTTTGGGGACATAACCTAATGGTGGGATAGCTAAGAATATAAGGAACTTTCAAGATAATCTTTGCTGAGGGAAATTCTAAAACTGATGGTTATTTTTCCTGATTCCATGGCCAATGTTATAAACAATATATTCCAGTAGTATAAAGTTAAGCATTTGTGATTAGTGCTAGTAAAATGGTGACCCAAAACCAAGATACAGTTGGAGGTGGGAGAATAGTCTCATAAGATTTAGATAGCACAGGTGCAACTGTGGAAAAACAATTAACATTGCCACACTTATGTCTGTGAGATCACTGCGCTATAGGCAGCCTAACAAAGTATGAAGTGTCATCATACAGTTCTCATTATATAGCACTCATATTTCCAAATTGACACAGAGAAATGATGCTAGTGTTCAGAAATGGTCTGATTCAATTTTCTTCTCCGATGTGCAGAAAATCACATTTTTCCTTTCAACTGCTTACTCATCCTTTGTATGAATGGATATTTAATTTTTAAATGGTGCTATTGAATAGATTTGTTTAATTCTACTTATGACATATATTACCATTGTGTGGTGACTTAAACAATAATGGTGTTTTCTCAGTGTAAACCACCTGCTCTCTTATGGGTGTTATATTTTCATAGGAGTTCCCTTAACTTTCTGCTCTGCAGATATTCTAAGGAGAAGGGAGAGTGGAAAACATTAAAACTTAGACATTAAAGGGTATATTGCTTAAAACCTTTGAGAACATTTAAGCTTATAAATCTGGAGCTAGAAAAGACCTGGGAAGTCAAAACCTTCCATTTTACAGGTAATAAAGCTGAAGGTGTTGCAACAATTTGGCTAGTAGCTGCTGTGGGGGTAAAAGACCAACATAGGCCCAACAACAAGATAGCTGCCCCACAGGTTCATTTGATCTGCCTTACTAAGGAAAGCAATGTTAAGGGGTTAACAATCTTACTTTAATCCAACATATACACATAAACTCACTTAGTTCAGGAGGAAAAGCCAGCAACCTGAACTTCAGAGCAAATACAGACAAGTTGCAAACATACACAATATAAACAGACCAGATCACAATTCATAGTTAATAAGAAACCATCAACATCTGGGTTGATGAGCTGGGGAACTCTTAACAACGGCTGACCCAGAGTCACGTGCCACTCCTCCTGTGTCTCAGAGCCCCAAGCAAACAACTCTGCTCTCTATTTTTATACGGTCTTTAGACATCATCAAACATCATCTGAGTGACCAGAACTTAGGTGCCTACTATTGGCTCTGGTCTTAGCAACTCCCCTTATGGTTTACCACCTCTCTCAAACTAGCACTAGTTTGCTAACCAGCCTGCGGATTTGCACCTAGTAACACTCAATCAAGACACTTAATTAATTTAGCATTCCAAAACAGTAAGAAAGTCCCACCTTAATTATCAATACAGAAGGCCAGGGAATTTTAGTAAATTGCTTAAGGTTACATAGATGGTGATGATCAGAGGTAGGAATTGTACCTGTCTTCTGAATCCAAATGGAAGGATCTTTCCACTCTATCAAACTGATAACCTTCTACACAATAACTTCACTTAATAAACATTTTAAGTGCTAACTAGGAAAGACACTGTGTTAAGTGTTTAGTAGACGATCCATAATTCAATTTAATTCAGTAACTATTTATTAAGCATCTACTAGCTATGCAAAGACAAAATAGAAACAGTACCTGTCTTCAAAAAGTTTATGTATTTAAATAGAGAATTAAATTTAAAATATATAAATAAGGTCTCATGTCCTTCACAATGGCAATATTTAATGTGGATATTACTATCAATTCTTTAGAAAGAAGTGGAAATTGGGGTGGAGGTAAGGGTTGGAAGTATGTGCTTGGTAGCTTGAAAGTAGATATGCCATCTGTGGACCAGTTCCATTGTCAAAACATTGATTGGCAGAGTCTTATGACTTGGATGATTATTGTGAGGAGCTAATATTGTTTTGAGATAATTCAGCATCTACACTGCTGTTGATTATACTGCTACTTGATTATAAGATTTATGAACTTTTTTTTGAAGTCCATAAGACTAAAGCTGGTACCAACCTCAGTGGTCCTAGAGTCAAATCTCCTCATTTTAAGAAGAATTTACTGAGGCCCAAAGGAGTTAAATGATTTATCCAAGCTCACACAGGATTCATACTTAGGTGGGTAATTAGAGTCACAGACAGAATTCAATCCTAGGTTTGATGATTATAAGTGCAGTGGGAAAAAATCAGCACACTCTTCATTTTAATATAATTGACATTTATACAGCTTTTAGATTAAAAAAATGCATCACTCACTATCTTACAAAATATATAGAAATTAATACTCAGTAATTTAATAAGGGAGAAAGTGTTAACATATGGGAGTCTTGGTTCTCAAACCATTTATTTAGTGTTTTGAAGGATCAAAAAACATTAACTTATGAATCCCCTGGAAAGTGTGGAAGTGGTGAGGGGTGATGAAACTTCAATGAAGCAAAAGGAAAAAAAAATGTTGTGCTTTTGATAAAATATTTAAAAAATGATATATGCTTATGGTCATGTATAAGAAGATACTTATTCGAAGACAAGACAAAACTGCAGATGCCATCAGTTATAATTATTATTACTGTGTCTTCTTTTGATATACTGTATTTCACTGTGTAATTGTCACAGATTTTATGCCAAATTTTTTTTGCAAAAATGTCAAGTGCAACCATTATGTGAAGCTTTTAAAAATTGTGCTGGTATTACTTAAATATCATTTATTACTGAACTGTCTTTGGTATAAGATTAGGATGCATGGAATACTTGTGAATATACTTTAAAATTGAATACAGATAATGAGTGTGTGCTGAGAACTGTAGGCTTGCAACTCTCAATGTGTGAGAGATAAATTCATATTCATATGCCACTGGCAAATACATTGCTGCTCTGTTTATCTTTTAAATGGAGTGAGAAATACAATTATACTATGTGACAATTACATGATGCAAAGTTAAAAACCAATTTTTTTTTGCCTGGAAAAAATATAGGGTGCAATGATCATGCAATGGTGATGATTATGATATATGATAGTGAAAAGAATATTATATCTATAGCTAGAAGACATAAATTCAAAAAAAAGTTAAAAAAAGAAGTGTTAAATTCAAATTGTGGATCTGCTATTAACTCCTTGTGTGGTATTCAGTAATTTACTTAAACTTTCTTAGCCTCAGTTTTAAAATCTGTAAAATGATGAAATTTCAATAGACAACTTTTAATGTTCATTCCATTTCTAAACCTAGAATCTTGTAAACCAGTGACATTTCTCCATGAATTGTCAATTGTCTGTGAACCACAGGATGAACAACTTATTTAAAGGATTGAGAAGGGATCAGTAGTGTGTGTTTTTGTGGATACTGTTAAAATTCTTAAGTGTGTAGGAAAATTTTTGGTTGTGAGTAACGTGGAGGTGGAAAAAAAAAACAACTTTAGGGGCAAATCACTGTTTAGCCACATAGCCTGCAGCATTGAGTCAGTGCTTAATAGTCTGACAAAGTTCTTTTTCTGAATACCATTGGTCATGACAGTCTTGGTGAATACAAAACGCCAGCTCTTACCATTCTCACAAATACAGATTAACACCAGAATGTTTAGAAGGTAACTTGTTATTGGATAAATTCCTTCACTGTGCTGTACTGTAATAGACAGGTGGTAAACATAAGACTAAGGAATGCTTAGTGTAATTCTCTGGCTGTCAAGGAAAAACTGTGCTTCACCTAAGTAACATTTGATTCAAATAATGATGAAGATGCACCTATGGAATAGATGCAAAGTGAACTGGGTTTGTTTACCCCTGTGACAGGAAATAAGCTGTAGGCAGCTAATTGCTAAAGCATTTTGACTAAGATGGAATTCTACTCTTAGAGATATGGTTAGTAACTTTGCTCTGCCTAAAAATTCAGATCAAACATAACATTATTTTGAAGTAAAGGAAAACAGGTTTGATGATAAATCTCAGTGATTGAGAGATGAATTTACAGAATGAAAGATTCCTGATGGCCTGGCTTTCAGTGGTTTATATAATGCCCCAAACATAGCAGGTGTTTAATAAATGTCTGTTTAACTTAATTTGTTGATGTACCTAGATGCATCATATTTATTACCTGTGTGATTTTGAGCAAGTCTCTTCTCTCTAAGCCTTAGATACTTCTTCTCTTAAATGTTGGGGGTTTGTATGAGTGAGAAGGCATAAGATATAGGTCTAAATAACTTCTGAAGTTCTCTCTAGCTTTGAGTTATGATCTATGTTCTAAGCACATTCAGGCATGGCAGATTGGCATGATTGGCAGAAATTGGTTTTTGTGCTCACTTCATTCTACATCTGCTGCTCTGCTTGGTTTCAACTCCATGCAACAAGATGTCCCCCAGATTAAACTCATCACTTCTAATTTTATGACCATGTAGCTAATTCAGACCTTTATTGATACCACCTCTCTCAGCCTTCTCTTCCCTCACATTGGAGATCTGGAAGGTGAAGTATCCAACTGCTCCCAATGCCTTCCTTTAGAGAGGGAAGAAACTGGCATTTTTGGGCTCACTTCATTCTGCATCCACTGCTTTGCCTTTTTTCAATTCCATAGAGCAAGAGGTCCCTAAGCCATGTGACCCTGGTTCCCCTCCCTGCTTTCTTGCCTACATTTGTGTGTTGTCTTCCCACCATGAGATTGTAAATTCTTTGAGGGAAGGGACAGTCTTTCCTTTTATTAATTATATCCCCAGTGTTTAGCACAATGCCTGTTACATAATAGGTGCTTAATAAGTGTTTATTGGATTGGATGAGATTCTTCTTAGGCTAACTTGACAAATTAAGAATGGTAAGAGATTGCCATGGGTCAATCACATCACTTTTCTGGGATTTGGTGTCCTTGTCTGTAGAATGACTGGATTTGACTACCTGTTCTCTCAGATCCCACATGATTCTTCTTTAATTTAGCTCTATGACAAGAAGGTGGCAATTGTCTAGACTTCTTTCAGCTCCTATCTCCTATGCTTTGTCCCATCAGGGAGAACTAGAAGAAGCGTAGGGGATCCTCACATCTAGGTCATGTCTTTCCTGAGATATCCTTTCCCTATCATAGTTCAGATCAATTTATTCTGCATCTTATGTCCTTTATCAGCATTACTGCTAAACTATGGTCTTTGTACATGTTTGAAAGGCTGTCTTACTTCTTGTCTACTTGTCTAATAAGTAGGTCACTAAGGGGTATTATAAAACAGAGTCACTTTTTCCATTTAACATTATTCCAGAAATAACAAGACATGGTGAAACTTTATAAATGGCTAATTACATTTTAATTTCCTCTATAGTTGCAAACAAAAAAAGATGGGGCAATTACTAACAAAAATAGTTGAAATAGAATTAACAAAATGTGTATGATTCTGAACAGTTAAGGACTGACTGTAAGAGAAGAATAATTAAAAGTATTACTAAATTTAAAAGAAAATCAGAGATCCTTGTAGTTGAAATGTGCCTAACACTAAGGTGCCATGCAAGGAGAGTACATTCACCACAGGTCAGATTGACATACACCTAAAGAATCTGTTTGTATTGATCTACATATGCCTGGGTATATGTGTTGCTTCCTAAAATGCAGATTTAAAAACAATCTTGATTTCATGTTATTTTTCTTTTACATTTGCAGCAACTATCCACAAGGTAGGAGAAACATCCTAACCCAATTCCTATTTCTTTAAGGCAAAAGTACCTCATGATAATCAACACTTCCACTGGGTCATTCTGAACTCCTGGCTTTAAATGAAAAGCACTTCCTATCCCACGAGGTTCTTCTGAGCCACTGGGTAAGAGAACTTTTGAATCACTCCAGCTCTCTAAAAAACTCCCTTACAAATTGAACTTCTTTATTTTAGCTTAACATGCACATTTAGTGAACAATGGAAAAGCTTAGGGAATGTAAATGTTGGTAAATGAACCTTCTGTGAGCACAAGTTATTTGCTTCCAGGTTTCCCTCTCTTTGATTACAGCTGAAAATTTGCTGGTTAATTACTTGAAAACAATCTGTTTAGTGATAACTTCACAAATGACCAAGTGATGCTGCTGCTACTCAAGTCATGGCTGAGCCCTCAGGTGGATACCTTTCCTGTAACTACAGAAAGCTCTGCCATGTGACTTGCTGGAAGTCTGCTTAAAGAATGTGAAATATGATGATGCCTTCTTAATAAGGAAGGATAACCACAGTTGGAAACTTTAGAATCCCATGATGTAAAATTACAATAACGAAGGAAGAAAATTTGGGAGAAGACTCATTTCTTTGCATCCCTCTTTGGAATCAGTCCCTTTTCTGATAAATACTATTTTCAACATGCAAGTGGAAAATGGCAGGTGAAGATGCAAGCTGAGAAACAACAGGACATAGTACAGTGAAGAAGATAGCGCTATGGCAAAGGTTATATCCTGAAGCTACAAAAAAATAGAATAAAGTATTAAAATGTGAAAGTAACCATGATTAGCATAATTGAAAAGTGTCTGGGATCTTAACCTAGATTTGTTTTTAGTAACAATAATAATAATAAAGCTAGTGAAGAAAAAAATTCTCATTGGAACAGATCCTAGCTTGGAAGGAAGTGACAGGCACAAAGGTTAACAACAAAACAGTTAATTTAATTTAAATGTGTTTGTGGAGCTTCTGGAGGTATAGCCTAAGGTAGATGTGGGTGGTATTGGGGAATGGAATTGGGGGGGGTGGTATATTATCTTTCTGTATGTGGGGGTGGAGAAAAAATCCCATTTTTATTAGATTTTTTAATCCATACAACATGGATTTTTTTAATGGAATGACTGTAGTTTCTCTGCAATTGATGTCCCATTTTTCCTCCCCCCCTACCAGTTTTTAACTATCAAGAATTGGAATGAAATAAATAAGGGTCTAACAAAGCATATGAGGCATTGAATTAGAGATCTTTAGCTCATTTTTCACTGCCATATTCTTTGGGCTCAGACATGTCTTGTATCATTGTTGGTGGCTTCTTCTAACCCTAAACCTTTTTTCCCCTGCCCTGGTACTCTCTTGTTGCCACTTATATTATTCAGGCCAAGACATTTCACAATGTAACAATTTACCCAGTAATGTCCATCCCATTTGCCTTCATTTTTTTATGGTTGTCTCACTTTCTAGTCAGAATAATTCTTTGGGTACTGTGGGATCCAGACCTTACCTAGGGAGGGCTACAAATTAATTAGCTGCATTTCTCCAAGTACCTTCAGTAGCATGGATCAATATATTGAGAAAATGTACTTTTTTTTTTAAAAGAAGCAGCTAGATGGCTCAGTAGATAGAGTGGTAGGCCTAGAGTCAGGAAGACCTGAGTTCAAATTTGGCCCTAGATGCTTATTAGCTATGTGACTTTGGAGAATCACTTAACCATTGTTTTAATCTACTAAACAAGAAAAAAGCATGCCACTCCATTATCTTTGTCAAGAAAACTGCATGGACAGTATAGTCCACAGGGTCACAAAGAGTCAGACATGACTGAACAACAGCACAATTTACTCTTTTAAGTGTGAGAGCTCTGTCTACTTTTGATAATTTCACAATTAGCCTACAAGGTGATATAGGAAAGTAGGTGGTAAAATGACTAGAATGTTGGATTTGGAGTCAAAACAACTTAAGTATAAATCTTGCCACAGAAATTCATTTGCTCTGTGACCCTGAATAAGTTAGTAGATTTCTTCTAGTTTTAGTTTCCTCATATAGAAAATGAAGGATTGGACTAAATGGATTTTAAAGTCCCTTCTAAATATAACCTTCCTAAATATAACCCTATAGTCTAAATAAAACCCTATAGTTGGACTTTCAAAAATAGAGTCAAGTTGGAGAGAGAGCATTACATTCAAGCTCTTCCAACATTCCTCTACAGACAACTTTAAAATAATGTCTCATTGAATTCTAGAGTGGCAGAATGAACAAAAAGTGAAGGCAAGACAATTTTGCAGCCCAAAACAATTTAGGAGGTTGGAGAGTTCGAGCTTGGGAGCCAATGCACAGCCCACATGGTGATAACAGCAGCTCTCGGCCTTAGAGGTAGCAACAGCAGCAGCAGCAAGAGCTTCAAGAGCTCTCAGCTCAGAGATGGTAAGGGTATCTTATAATTAGTTAGAAAAAGATTACCGGGACCTCTGTGTTAGCACTGGGCACAGGACAGAGTGCTTTCTGGCAATTCCATTGCAGATATCCCTTTTTGAGTCCTGCTTACTTGATAGAGATGAGTACTTTTGGTCAGAAGGGAATAGGGGCCCTGAGAAGCTGTATCAGTAAGGCAAGATTCATGACTTTGGGGGTGATTATGAACATGACTGAATGGTTTGGAATCACAAGGTATGAAAAACTCTCTATGTAGAAGGCAGAGGAAGTATAACATTTATTTAGACACCAGAGTATCCAATCCCAAGACCAATGACTCCAATTAGATATAGCAGTAATTACATTGCAAAACCAGTAAGTCCACCTCAATGTAGCAACAAGGAAATTATAACACAGTACTATAGCAAAGAACCAAGTCATCCAGTAACCTTCCTTCCTTCTAGGGCCTTCCTGTAAACAATCACTCACAAAACCTAACTCTGCTCAGCACTCTCTTCGGCAGCTCTGTAGATGTTGGCTCTCTCAATGTCTGCTCTTCAGTGCCCTCTTGATGTCTGTTGCCTCAATGTCTACTTGATGTCTGCTTCTCAGTTCTGCTTTTCTTCAGTTCTGTCCCTCTTCAATTCTGGTTCCCTCACACTATGGGCTCTCCTTATATACAGTCCTAACCAGAGTCTGATTGGCTAGCACTCAGGTCTCTGATTGGCTGAATTCATGACTGACTAGAAATCAGTGTACATACCATTGGCTCTGGTCTTGGCAACTCTAAGGGCTCTGAGGGCTTCATACCCAAATCAGCTTAGTACCTGGTAAGTAGAGGCTTTAGGCCTACTTACAAAGATATAATCAAGTTTTCCCAGCTAGCCCCACCTGAGGCCTATTGAATGGGTGGGGAAGATCTTTGGTCACATTAATACTATAGAAACTATAACTCTTGCTGTTGCAAGAGAGCAGGACCTCTGAGGAGCAGTTGCCCTTGTGGATATAAGGTATCATGGGCCCTTCCTGGGGAACAAGCAGAGAGCAGACCAAAAGAAAGTAAACACACCTCTTCTACCTTGGAAACACTGAAAACTTACAAACCTAAGAGGTAGCTTTGAAAACGTCAATGCAAACAAACTCAAAGCTAGGCACAGTGAACACCCCCACCAAAAAAGTGCTAGGTGGCACAGTGGATAGACTACCAGACCTGGAGTCAGGTGGACTTTAATTCAAACATGGCCTTAGACATGTGACACTTATTAGCTGTGTGACCCTGGGCAAGTTGCTTAACCCTGATTGCTTTACAGTATCTATCTATCTATCTATCCATCTATCTATCTATCTATCTACACACACACACACACACAAACACACTAGAGCACAACCTTAATGCAAAGTTAAACATCAAGAAATAAGTTGCAAAAAATGACAACTAAAAAAAGAGAACTTGACCTACAAAAAAGCAAAAGTATTATAGTGAGGGGAAGATTGACATACAAACTCAGAAGAAGGCAAAGAAGTCAAAACAACTATAAGCAACCCTCAAATAAAAAATATGAATTGGACAGAAGTTCAACAAGAATTCCTGAAGAGCTAAAATGATTTTCAAAATCATAAAAGTGTGGAAGAGGAAATTTGGGCAAAAAAAATGAGAGTGCTACAAGAAAATTATGAAAAAACAATTAATAGCTTTATGAAAATTGATACAAAGATACTGAATAAAATAACACTTAAAAACAAGAATTGGCCAAATGGTAGAAGTGTACAAAACTTTATCAATGAAAATAACTAATTAAAAGCAGAATTAGTTTAATTGCCTAAGAATGCTACTATAATGCTAATGAGAATATGGAAAGTCCTCCAGACCACTGAAAACTTTCAAAGTCTTACTTCTGGGATTCAAGATGGTGGAATAAGCAGTAAATCATCATAACCCTCCCATATTCATTACCAAACAATCACAAAAAGTGCCTCAAAAAAAATCCAGGAGCAGCAGAACCAGCAAAAAGATGGGGTCAAACAATCTTTTAGCCCAAGAAACTTGGAAGATTGGCAAGAAAGGTCAGGTAAAAGGGGAATGAAGTTCAGGACAGGGAACATCCCAGCAAATGAGTAGCAAGTCCCATCTGATCAAAGCAGTGGGAGATCCTGAGCTGCAGTGCAATAGAGTAGGAAAATACCAATACTAGGACACCCCTCTCCACCCTTCCCCCCACACCATATGCTTCAGCATAACCATGTGAACAGGTAGATTCCAGCTCTGAAAACTACCTAGTGCTTCAGCATAGCCACAGGCAAACAGGCGACCTCCAACAGTCAGACTTCCATGTGCTTCAGCATAGTCCAGAGCAAATTGGTATTCTCCAGGGGCTAGACCTCTATGTGCTTCAGTGTAGCCACAGGGAAACACAGAAACACCCTACTGTGTCTCAGACATATGCCATCACTAGGACCCTGGATCAGCACCAGGTAATCTGTCAAACCCATATGGCCCCCCTCACCCCACCCCCTCAGCATAGCACCAGGCATGAGGGTCCTCCAGGGACTATGGTAGTGCAGCATTAGGTAAACAGCCAGGGCCTGCAGCCCTTGGTACAAGAAGCCTGAGACACTGACCCTTCCACCCTGGGAGCAGAGCTCAAATTTTTAAAACAGGAGAAAAAAACTAAAAAGATAAGCCAAAAACAAAATAAAAAAAAATCTGATGATGGAAAATTATGGTGACAGGAAAAATCAAGACACAAGCTCAGAAGAGGAAAACAATGTCAAAACACATATGGGCAAAACCCCAAAGAAAGATGGAAGTGGTCTCAAGGACAGAAAACAAAACAAAACAAAACAAAAACTTGTGGCAGAGTTCAAAAAGAAGATTAAAAAATAAGATAAGTAGAAGAAAAATTGGGAAAAGAAATGAGTGATACAAGAGAATTATGAAAAAAGTCATCAGCTTCAAAAAAGAAAACAACTGCTTAAACAGTAGAATTGGCCAATTATAAAAGGAGATACAAAAATCCACTTAAGAAAACAGCTCCTTGGGGCAGCTGGGTGACACAGTGAGTAGAGCACTGGCCCTGGAGTCAGGAGGCCCTGAGTTCAAATATGGCTTCAGACACTTGACACACTTACTAGCTGTGTGACCTTGGGCCAGTCACTTAACCCCAATTGCCCTGCCTTCCCCCCTCAAAAAAACAAAGAAACAAAAAAAAAACACAAAAGCAAGAAAACAGCTCCTCAAGGAGTACAATTGGCCAAATGGAAAATAAAGTACAAAAGCTAACAGAGAAAAACAATGCCTAAAAAATCAGAATTGGGCAAGTGAAAGCTAATTCCCCTTTGAGACATCAAGAATCAATCAAACAAATTAAAAAGAATGAAAAAATAGACAAAAACGTAAAATATTTCATGGGAAAAATAACTGACCTGGAAAATTGAACAAATAGAGATTATATTAGAATCATTAGACTTCCCAAAAGCCATAATCAAAAAGAGGACCTGGACAGCATCTTTCAAGAAATTACCAAGCGAAACTGCCCTGACATCCTGGAACCAGAGGGCAAAATAGACATTGAAAGAATCTGATGATCACCTCAGGAAAGAAATCCTAAAATAAAAACTGTAAGGAACATTATAGTCAAATGTTAGAACCATCAGGCCAAGGAAAATACACTACAAGTGGCCAGAAAAGAAAAAAAAAACTTTCAAATATCAGGGAGTCACAGTCAGGATTACATAGGATTTAGCAGCTGAAACCTTTAAGGATAGGAGGTCATGGAACATGTTATTCTGGAAGGCAAAGGAGGCACTACAACCAATAATCACCTTTCCAGCAGAATTAAGCATAATATTTCAAATGAAAGGGGGGCGGAGCCAAGATGGCCGCATGAAGGCAGCGTCTTACCGGAGCTCTCTCACAAGGTCTGTCAGATTCCCATAAAAAAGTGAATTTGAGCAGATTTGAGAGAGTCAGAAACCTCGAGCAGTCTGCGTGGGGCAAATCTCCGAGCCAGGAGAGTCTGAAAAGCCGGAGGAACGAAGCTGTAGGCTAGGAGAGTGTTCGGTGCGGAGCTGCTCCAGACCAAGGTGGAAGCGGCTGGCTGGGAAATCCACGTGGGAGACGGGCTGGGAGAAAGCTGGGCACCCGAAACCGGCAGAGATCCCCAGGACTCCCAACACAGGACGGCAGTCTGTGGAAGCGACGAGAGGCAGCGCAACGCCACCAGCCGTGAAAACACCCAGTCCTGACGCTTGCAAAACCCAGGAACTCGACTTCTTGAATTTCCGGAAGACTCAATGGCCAGGTAAAAGGCTCTAATCCCTCCCCCCCTCACCCAGAGAATTCCTCGGGAAAAAAAAAAAGAGAACTGAAACAGAGGAGAGAGTAGTGGGGCCTCACAGGACAAATACTAGAAGCTCATTAGTCCCAGAGCAGCAGAGTTGGCAGGGGACAACACCGGGAGCCCAGACGTAACCTTGCTCCCCCAGGGGAAGTGCCAGACATCAGCTCAAACAACAAACAGCTGAGACCATTGCTGAAAAGCAAGTGCTGGAGAGCACTCACAGGGAGTGGGACACCAGGGAGCCAGACCACTCCCCCACACCTCAGGAAACTGAAGGTTATAATTCTAGACTCACAATCCCCAGAATAAGAAAGCTGGGACAGAGAGCCCAAAGATAGAAATTAGTTGTAACGCCAGGAAAAGGGAAAATAACAAACATGAAGAAGAATACAAAAAAAACCAAGGACAATAGATTCTTTCTATGGAGACAGGCAGGATCAAAATATCGATATGGAGGACGGCAATGACACGGTAGATACATCAGATACTTCAAAAGCTAATATGAACTGGTCTCCAGCCCAAAAAGCACTGCTGGAAGAGCTAAAGGAGGATTTTAAAAACCAAATTAGGGAGCTAAAAGAAAATATGGAAAAAAGGGAGAAAAAATCCGCTGATGAAATCAAGTCCCTAAAGAATAAGATTGGCGAAATGGCTACGGAGATTCAGAATCTAGAGAGAGAAAAGGACACCCTGACAGGTGAAATCAACCAATTGAAAATGGAGGCTCAAAAGCAAAATGTAAACACTAACTCATTTAAAATTAGACTTGAGCAAGTGGAAGCTAATGAATCTATGAGGCATCAAGAAGTAATAAAACAAAAAGTAAAGAATGAAAAAATAGAAAAAAATGTGAAATATCTGATTGGCAAAACAACTGACCTGGAAAATAGATCCAGGAGAGACAATTTGAGAGTTATTGGTCTACCGGAAATCCACGATGAAAAAAGGAGCCTTGACAGTATCTTCGAAGAAATTATCAAAGACAACTGCCCAGAGGTCCTAGAACCAGAGGGCAAAATAGTCATTGAAAGAATTCACCGATCACCCCCTGAAAGAGATCCCAAACTGAAAACACCAAGAAATATTATAGCCAAATTTCAGAGCTATAAACTCAAGGAGAAAATACTGCAAGCAGCCAAAAGAAGCAATTCAAATATCGTGGAACTACAGTCAGGATCACGCAGGATCTCTCAGCTTCCACATTAAAAGACAGGAGAAATTGGAATATGATATTCCGAAGGGCAAAGGAGCTGGGACTACAACCAAGGATCAACTACCCAGCAAAACTAAGCATAATTTTCCAGGCAAGGCGATGGACATTCAATGAAATAAGGGAATTCCAGACCTTCCTGATGAAAAGGCCAGAACTCAATGGAAAATTTGATCTCCAAATACAAAACTCAAGAGAGACATAAAAAGGTAACCAGGGGGAAAAACCCCACAAACCTCATTAACCAATAAGCTTAGGTTGTTTACATCTTTATGTGGGACTATATCATCTTATGTATGTTTTTTATGTATGTATGTATATATATATATATATATATATATATATATATATACATATATATATATACATATATAAGTCATTCTTGTGAATGGTACAACTATTATGACAAATAAAAGGGATATACATAGGTTGTGAATGCCTGTATAAATTAACTGATGTAAAGATATAAAATATAAATAAGAGATATAAGGGGAGGGCTATGAGGGAAGTGGTAAGTAGGTAGTAGTAAAGGGTAAATTACACCAAAGGAAGTGGCAAAAAAACATATTATAGTAGAGGGAAAGAAGGGAGGGAGAAGAGAAGAATTTGAGCTTTACTGTCATTTGATCTAGTTCAAGAAGGGAATAACATACTCTGATAAGTTTAGAAATCTAACTTGTCCTATGGGCAGTGGGAGGGTAAGGGGGAAAAAGGGAGGGGGGAGGGCAGAAGGAAGAGGAGAAGTAGCAAGTGGGTAACGGTAAGATAAGGGAGGGGAATAAAGAGGGAGGGTTAACTGAGGAAAGCGGTGGTCAAAAGCAAAACTTTGTTGAGGAGGAGAAGGGGAAAGGGAGAAATAAAAGCATAAACAGGGGGAATTACGATGGAGAAAAAGACACAGATAGAAATCATAACCCTGAACATGCAGGGGATGAACATTCTCACAAAACAGAAGCAGATAGCAGAATGGATTAAAAACCAAAATCCTACAATATGCTGTTTACAAGAAACGCATCTGAAACAGGGGGATACACATAGGGTTAAGGTAAAAGGCTGGAGTAAAATATATTGTGCCTCAGCTAAAGTAAAAAAAGCAGGTGTAGCAATCCTAATCTCAGACAAAGCAAAAGTAAAGATAGATCTAATTAAAAGAGATAAGGAAGGACATTATATCCTGCTAAAAGGCACCATAAACAATGAAGCAATATCATTGCTTAACATATATGCACCAAGTGGTAAGGCATACAAATTCTTAGAGGAGAGGTTAAGGGAGTTACAGGAAGAAATAGACAGCAAAACTATAATATTGGGAGACCTCAACCTCCCCCTTTCTGAACTTGATAAATCTAACCTCAAAATAAATAAGAAAAAAGTTAAGGAGGTAAACAGAATTTTAGAAAAGGCACATATGATAGACCTCTGGAGAAAACTGAATGGGGATAAAAAGGAATATACTTTCTTCTCAAAAGTACATGGCACATACTCAAAAACTGACCATGTACTAGGGCATAAAAACCTCACAATCCAGTGCAGAAAAGCAGAAGTAGTCAATGCATCCTTTTCAGATCATGATGCAATAAGAATCATTCTTAATAAAGTACCATGGAAAAATAAGCTAAAAACTAATTGGAAACTAAATAATTTAATTCTAAAGAGTGAGTGGGCCAAAGAATATTTCAAATGAAAAACAGTCATTCAATGAAATAGAAGTATTTTTAGCTTGGATAAGGAGAAGATCAGAATTAAATCATAAATGTGATCTCCTATATCAAGACCCAAGAGAAGCCTAAAAAATAAAAAGGGAAAAGAAAACATAAGGGATTCATTGGAGCTAAACTATTTACATCTCTTTAGGGGAAAATGATACTTGTCATTCTTTAAAAAGTATCATTAATAGGAGAGCTAGAAGGAATACACATAGATAGAAGGTATGTGTATAAGGTGCATTTGAGGAAATGACATAAAAATAACTAAGGGATGAGAAAGCGGGGTACAATGTGGGCAAAAGGAAGGGAGAGATAGGATACATTAAGTTACTTCACATGAAGAAGTGCAAAATACCTATTAAAGTGGAGGGAAACATGGGAGGGTAGATGATGAACATCTCTAGAACCTTAGTATCATCAGTATTGTCTCAAAGAGGGAATAATATACACAATCAGTTGAATATAGAAATCTAGTTTACCTTACAGGAAAGTAGAGGGAGAGGAGATTACATAAACATATGGGGGACTGACAGAAGAGATCACAGAGCTGGGGGTGGGGGGACAGTAGACAGAATCAAAACACTGTCATGGGTAGAAGAAGAGAGAGAAAAAACAGGAGGAAAAATTGGATGGAGGGAAATACACAGTTGACAATCACAACTGTGAATGTGAATGGGATGAACTCTCCTATAAAACAAGTGGGTAGCAGAGTGGATCAAAAAGCATAATCCTACAATATGTTGTTTACCAGAAACACACTTAAAGCAGAGAGACATACATAGAGCAAAGTTAAGGGGCTGGAGCAGAATCTATTATGCATCAACTACAGTAAAAAGAAAAGGAAAGAAAAGAAAACAAAAGAAAGAGAAAAACAGTGGTACTAATCTTGATCTCAGATGAGACAAAAACCAAAACAGAGCTAATTGAAAGAGATAATGAAGGAAACTACATGTTGCTAAAAGGTACCACAGAGGAAGAAGCAATATCAATACTAAACATATATGCACAAAGTGGTATAGCATTTAAATTCTTGAGGGAGAAGTTAAATGAGTTACAGGTTCATGACCAAACAAGAGATAGAGAGAATTTTGAAATGTAAAATAAATAATTTTGATTATATTAAATTTAAAAGCTTTTACACAAAAACACATGCAGATAAGATTAAAAGGAAAGCAGAAAGCTGGAAAAGAATCTTTACAACAAGTATCTCTGATAAAGACCTAATTTCTCAATTATGTAGAGAGCTGAGTCAAATTCATAAGAATGCAATCCATTCCCCAAATGATAAAAGGATATAGTCAAAGGATTTGAACAGGCAGTTTTCATATGAAGAAATCTAAGCATTTACAGTCGTATGAAGAAATGCTATAAATCACTTTTGTTTAGGGAAATGAAAATTAAAACAACTCTGAGGTACCACCTCACACCTGTCAGATTTGCTAATATGACAGAAAAGGAAAACACTCATGTTGGAGAGGATGTAGGAAAATTGGGACACTAATGCCCTGGTGGTGGAGTTGCAAACTTATCTGAACCATTCTGAAGAGCAATTTTGAACTATGCCCAAAGGGCTATAAAACTCTACATACCCTTTGATCCAGCAGTACCACTACTAGACATGTATCCCAAAGAGATCATAGAAAATGGAAAAATACCTACATTTTCAAATATTTTTTATATCAGTCCCTTTCATAGGATCAAAATATTGGAAATTGAGGGGATGCCTATCAATTGGGGAATGGTTGAATAAGCTGTGGTATACGAATATAACAGAGTATTGTTATGCTATAAGAAATAATGAATAGGCAGATTTCCAAAAATCCTGGAAAGAATTGTATGAACTGATGCAGGTGAAATGAGCAGACCAGAACATTGTATCATTACATCATCAGCAACATCGGGTGATCATCAACTATGAATAAGTCAGCTCTTCTCAGCGACACAATGATCTAAGAGAAGTCCAAAGCCTCCTGAAGAAAAATGTTATTCACAACCAAGTAAAGAATTGATGGACTCAATGCAGATTGAAGCCTACCTTTTTCACTTACTTATTCTTTTTCATATTTTTTCCTTTTGATTTGTTTCTTCTTTCACAACATGACTAATATGGAAATTAGTTTTATGTGATAACACATGTATAATCTACATCAAGTTATTTACCATTTTAGAAAGAGGGTAAGGGAGAGAGGATGTGAGAAAAAGTTGGAGTTCAAAATCTTGTAGATATGAATGTGAAAAATTGTCTTGACATATAATTGGGAAAAATAAATGCTATTTAAATAAAAATAAAGAAATAAATACATATTTTTTTAAAAAGCAGAATTAGCCAAATGAAAAGAGGTACAAAAATCACTGAAGAAAATAATTTCTTAAGTTTAGAATTGGACAAGTGGAAGTTAATGATGACATAGGACATCAAGAAAAAATAAAACAAAGTCAAAGAATGTTTTTAAAAAGAAAATATGAAATATCTCAATGGAAAAACAACAAACATGGAAATTATATGGAGGGGAGATATTTAAAGAATTATTAGATTGCCTGAAAGCCAAGATTAAAAAATAGCTTAGACAAGACATAGTGTTTCAAGAAAATAAAAATAAAAATTGCCTTGATATCTTAAATCCAGTGGGTACAATAGATATTGAAAGAAGCCACTACTGACCTCCTGAAAGGTATCCCAAAATCAAAATTCTCAAGAATGGTGTAGCCAAATTCCAGAGTTCCTTGGTTAAGGAGAAAATATTGCAAGCAACCAGAAAGAGAAAAAAAATCAAATTACCTTTTTTATTATAAACTTTTATTTTTAGTTTACAACATTTAGGTTCTATGTAATTTTAAGTTCCAGATTTTCTTCCCTCCCTCCTCCCTCTCTCCCCAAGATGGCATGGAATCCCATATAGCTTCCATGTATAACTTTGCATTGAATTAATTTACACACTAGTCAAGTTATGGAGAAGAACTGTGATCAATGAAATGAAACATGTGAAAGAAGAAACAGGACCAAAAAGAAAAAAAAAACAACCCAAAAATAAAAACAAAAGAGAGAAAAGGAAAAAGAAGGGGGGGGAAAGGCTAGCATGAGGTGTGCCTCACTCTGCATTCATACTTCATAGTTCTTTCTCTGGATGTAGATAGCATTCTCCATCATGAATCCTTTGGAGTTGCCTTTGTACCTTGTGCTGCTGAGAGGAGTGAAGTCTGTCAGGGTTGGTCTTCACAGAATCCATATATCTGTGGTTGTGTGCAATGTTCCCCTGGCTCTGCTCCACTTGCTCAGCATTATGTCGTGTAGGTTTTTGCATGTTGTTATGAAATTGGTATCATCCCCATTTCTTATGGCACAATAGTATTCCATTACCGTCATATACCACAACTTGTTCAGCCATTCCCCAATTGATGGGCATCCCTTTGATTTCCAATTCTTAGCTACCACAAAAAGAGCCACTATAAATATTTTTATACACATGTGTCCTTTTGCCCTTGTGTGATTTCTTTGGGATACATCCCTAGAAGTGGTATTGCTGGGTCAAAGGGTATGAACATTTTTATAGCTCTTTGGGCATAGTTCCAAATTGCTCTCCAAAATGGCTGGATTAGCTCACAACTCCACCAGCAATGTAACAATGTTCCAATTTTCCCACATCCTCTCCAGCATTTATCATTTTCCTGTTTTGTTATTTTAGCCAATCAGACAGGAGAGATGTGGGATTTAAGAGCTGTTTTGATTTGCTCAGTAGTGATTTAGAGCGTTTTTTCATATGCCTATAGATATCTTTAATATCTTCCTCTAAAAACTGCCTGTTCATATCCTTTGACCATTTCTCAATTTGGGAATGGCTTGTATTCCTATATATTTGGCTCAGTTCCCTGTATATTTTAGAAATGAGGCCTTTATCAGAGATACTAGTTGTAAAGATTTTCTCCCAATTTTCTGCTTCCCTCCTAATTTTTGTTGCATTGGCTTTTTTTGTACAAAAACATTTCAATTTCACATAATCAAAATGATCCATTTTGCATTTTGTAATGCTCTCTATCTCTCGTTGGGTCATGAATTCTTTTGTTTTCCATAAATCTGATAAGTAAACTATTCCTTGCTCTCCCAAATTACTTACAGTATCAGCTTTTACTACTAAATCATGAACCCATTTTGACTTTATTTTGGTATATGGTATAAGATATTGGTCTATCCCCAGTTTCTGCCCTACCATTTTCCAATTTTCCCAACAGTTTTTGTGAAATAGTGAATTCTTAGCCCAGAAGCTGGCCTCTTTGGGTTTATCAAAGAGTAGATTGCTATAGTTGTTGACTTCTCCATCTTGTATTCCTATCCTATTCCACTGATCCACAGCTCTGTTTCTTAGCCAGTACCAGGAAGTTTTGATGACTGCTGCTCTATAGTAAAGTTTAATATCTGGTATGGCTAGGCCACCTTCTCTAGCATGTCTTTTCATTACTACCCTAGATATTCTAGACCTCTTTTTCTTCCAGATGAATTTTGTTATAATTTTGTCCAGCTCAGTAAAATAATTTTTTGGTAGTTCCATTGGTATGGCACTGAATAGATAGATTAATTTAGGTAAAATTGACATTTTTATTATATTAGCTCAGCCTAACCGTGAGCAACTGATATTTTTCCATTTATTTAGATCTTACTTTATTCACGTGAAAAGTGTTTCATAATTATGTTTATATAGGTCCTGGGTTTGTCTTGGCAAACAGACTCCCAAATATTTTATAGTGCCCTCAGTAACTTTGAATGGAATTTCTCTTTCTATCTCTTGCTGTTGGGCTTTGTCAGTAATGTATAGGAATGCTGAGGATTTATGTGGGTTTATTTTATATCCTGCAACTTTTCTAAAGTTGTTTATTATTTCAAGTAGTATTTTACTTGATTCTCTAGGATTCTCTAAATAAATCATTGCATTATCTGCAAAAAGTGATAATTTAGTTTCTTCTTTTCTTATTCTAATTCCTTCGATTTCTTCTTCTTCTCTTATTGCTACAGCTAACATTTCTAGTACCGAATTGAATAGTAGGGGTGATAATGGACATCCTTGTTTCACCCCTGATCTTATTGGGAATGCATCTAGCTTATCCCTATTACAAATAAAGCTTGTTGATGGTTTTAGGTAGATGCTATTTATAATTTTAAGGAAGGTCCCATTTATTCCTATGCTTTCTGGTGTTTTTAATAGGAATAGGTTTTGTATTTTGTCAAAGGCTTTTTCTGCATCTATTGAGATGATCATATGGTTTCTGCTAGTTTTGTTGTTGATATGGCCAATTATGCTAATAGTTTTCTTAATATTGAACCAGCCTTGCACTCCTGGAATAAATCCTACCTGATCATAGTGTATTATTCTCATGATAAGTTGCTGCAATCTTTTTGCTAATATTTTATTTAAAATTTTTACATCAACATTCACTAGGGAGTTTGGTCTATAATATTCTTTCTCTGTTTTGACTCTACCTGGTTTGGGCATTAGTACCATATTTGTGTCATAAAAAGAATTTGGTAGGACTCCTTCTTCACCTATTTTCCCAAATAGTCTACAAAGTATAGGAATTAGTTGTTCTTTAAATATTTGATAGAATTCACATGTAAAACCATCTGGTCCTGGAGATTTTTTCCTAGGGAGTTCATTGATGGCATGCTCAATTTCTTTTTCTGAGATAGGGTTATTTAGAAATTTTACTTCCTTTTCTGTTAACCTGGGCAGTTTATGTTTTTGTAGATATTCATCCATATCTCTAAGGTTGTCAAATTTATGGGCATACAATTGTGCAAAATAATTTCTAATTGTTGTTTTTATTTCCCCTTCATTAGAGGTGAACTCAGCATTTTCATTTTTGAAACTGGTACAAATTAACTTTTTAAAAATAAAATTAAGAGGGTGAATTCCCAGGGGCAGCTAGGTGGTGCAGTGAGTAGAGCACCAGCCCTGGAGTCAGGAGGAACTGAGTTCAAATCTGGCCTCAGACACTTGACATACTTACTAGCTGTAAGACCTTGGGCAAATCACTTAACCCCAATTGCCCTGTTTCCCCCCTAAAAAAAGAGGGTGATTCCAGGAATGCAAGGCTGGTTCAATATTAGGAAAACTATTAGCATAATTGACCATATCAACAACAAAACTAGCAGAAACCATATGATCATCTCAATAGATGCAGAAAAAGCCTTTGACAAAATGCAACACCCCTTCCTATTAAAAACACTAGATAGCACAGGAATAAATGGAACCTTTCTTAAAATTATAAATAGCATCTACCTAAAACCATCAACAAGCATTATTTGTAATGGGGATAAGCTAGATGCATTCCCAATAAGATCAGGGGTGAAACAAGGATGTCCATTATCACCCTTACTATTCAATTCGGTACTAGAAATGTTAGCTGTAGCAATAAGAGAAGAAAAAGAAATTGAAAGAATTAGATTATGAAAAGAAGAAACTAAATTATCACTTTTGCAGATGATATGATGATTTATTTAGAGAATCCTAGAGAATCAAGTAAAAAACTACTTGAAATAATAAACAACTTTAGCAAAGTTGCAGGATATAAAATAAACCCACATAAATCCTCAGCATTCCTATACATTACTGACAAAGCCCAACAGCAAGAGATAGAAAGAGAAATTCCATTCAAAGTTACTGTAGACACTATAAAATATTTGCGAGTCTGTCTGCCAAGACAAACCCAGGGCCTATATGAACATAACTATGAAACACTTTTCACACAAATAAAGTCAGATCTGAATAAATGGAAAAATATCAGTTGCTCACGGTTAGGCTGAGCTAATATAATAAAAATGTCAATTTTACCTAAATTAATCTATCTATTCAGTGCCATACCAATGGAACTACCAAAAAATTATTTTACTGAGCTGGACAAAATTATAACAAAATTCATCTGGAAGAAAAAGAGGTCTAGAATATCTAGGGTAGTAATGAAAAGACATGCTAGAGAAGGTGGCCTAGCCATACCAGATATTAAACTTTACTATAGAGCAGCAGTCATCAAAACTTCCTGGTACTGGCTAAGAAACAGAGCTGTGGATCAGTGGAATAGGATAGGAATACAAGATGGAGAAGTCAACAACTATAGCAATCTACTCTTTGATAAACCCAAAGAGGCCAGCTTCTGGGCTAAGAATTCACTATTTCACAAAAACTGTTGGGAAAATTGGAAAATGGTAGGGCAGAAACTGGGGATAGACCAATATCTTATACCATATACCAAAATAAAGTCAAAATGGGTTCATGATTTAGTAGTAAAAGCTGATAGTATAAGTAATTTGGGAGAGCAAGGAATAGTTTACTTATCAGATTTATGGAAAACAAAAGAATTCATGACCCAACGAGAGATAGAGAGCATTACAAAATGCAAAATGGATCATTTTGATTATGTGAAATTGAAATGTTTTTGTACAAAAAAAGCCAATGCAACAAAAATTAGGAGGGAAGCAGAAAATTGGGAGAAAATCTTTACAACTAGTATCTCTGATAAAGGCCTCATTTCTAAAATATACAGGGAACTGAGCCAAATATATAGGAATACAAGCCATTCCCAAATTGAGAAATGGTCAAAGGATATGAACAGGCAGTTTTTAGAGGAAGATATTAAAGATATCTATAGGCATATGAAAAAACGCTCTAAATCACTACTGAGCAAATCAAAACAGCTCTTAAATCCCACATCTCTCCTGTCTGATTGGCTAAAATAACAAAACAGGAAAATGATAAATGCTGGGGAGGATGTGGGAAAATTGGAACATTGTTACATTGCTGGTGGAGTTGTGAGCTGATCCAGCCATTTTGGAGAGCAATTTGGAACTATGCCCAAAGGGCTATAAAAATGTTCATACCCTTTGACCCAGCAATACCACTTCTAGGATTGTATCCCAAAGAAATCACAGAAGCGGGAAAAGGACACATATGCATAAGGATATTTATAGCAGCTGTTTTTGTGGTAGCCAAGAATTGGAAATCGAAGGGATTCCCATCAATTGGGGAATGGCTGAACAAGCTGTGGTATATGAAGGTAATGGAATACTATTGTGCCATAAGAAATGGGGATGATAGGGATTTCGTAAGAACTTGGAAAAACCTACACAACATAATGCTGAGTGAGTGGAGCAGAGCCAGGAGAACACTGTATAGAACCACAGATATATGGATTCCGTGAGTACCAACCCTGACAGACTTTGCTCTTCTCAGTAACACAAGGTGCAGGCCTAACTCTAAGGGACTCATGGTGGAGAATGCTATCTACATCCAGAGAAAGAACTATGAAGTTTGAATGCAGATTGAGGCACACTTCATGCTCGCCTTTTTCTCTTCTGTTCTGTTTTTGTTTTTGGGTTGTTTTTTTTTTGGTTCTGTTTCTTCTTTCTCATTATTCATTCCATTGGTCGTAATTCTTCTCTGCAACTTGACTAGTGTATAAATTAATTCAATGCGAACAAAAAAGAGGGTGAATTCGTAACAACTGAAGAGGAATTAACAACAGTTGTCAGGAGCTATTTTGCTCAATTATGTGCCATTAAAACTGACAATCTTATAAAATGAATAAATATTTACAAAAAACACTAATCACCCAGATTAAAAATATAGAAAATTGAATATTAAAATAATAGTGTCTTAGAAAAAGAAATTGAACAACTCATAAATGAGCTTTCTTTATAAAAATAGGACCAGATAAATTTACAGGTGAATTCTGCCAAACATTTAAAGAATAGTTACTCCCAATACTACAAAAACTTTTTGAAAAAAATAGGTAAAATTGGAATCCTTTGAAATTCCTTTCATAACATAATTATGATTTTGATGCCTAAACCAGAGAGAGGGAAATGAAGAAAGAAAACTATAACTCAATTTTCCTAAAGAACACTGATGCAAATTTTTAAAGTAAATTACAATCAAGAAGATCATAGCAATATATCACCAGGATCATACACTGTGACCAGGTGGGATTTATATCAGGAATTCAATATTAGGAAAACTATAAGCATAAATAATCATATAAAAAACAAATCATGATTATCTCAGTAGTTGAAGAAAAACCTTTGATAGAATACAACATCCATTCCTATTTAAAAATTAGGAAACACAGGATTCACCAAAGTCTTTCTTAAAATGATAAGTAGTATTTATCTAAAACCAAGAGCAAGCATTATTTATAGTGGGGATAAGGTAGAAGACTTTTCAATAAGATAAATGGTGGAGCAAGGATTCCCATTATTACTACTTTATTCAATATTGTATTAGAGATGCTAGCTTTAGCAATAAGAGAAGAAAAAGAAATTGAAAAAAATTAAAATAGCCAAAGAGGAAACAAAACTGTCACTCTTTGCAGATGATGTGAGAGCATACTAAGAGAACCCTAGAGAATCCATGAAAAACAAGTGGAAACAGTTAACAACTTAAATAAAGTTGGAGGATACAAAATAAGCCCATGTGAATCATTATCATTTCTTAATAATAAAACCCAGCAGGAACAGATAGAAAGAGAAATTCCATTTAAAATAACTACAAACAATATAAAATACTTGGGAATCTGCCTACCAAAACAAACCCAGGGACCATATGATCACAATTAGAAAACATTTCACAAAAATGAAGACAGATGTCAACAATTGGAAAAATTAATTGCTGATGGGTAGTCTGAGCCAGTATAATAGAAATGACAATTCTGCTGAAATTAATATGCTTATCTAATGCCATACTAACCAAATTACCAAATAATTATTTTACAGAGTTAGAGGGAAAAAAAGCTGGAAAACAATTATAAAATTCAACTGGAAGAACAAGAGGTCAAGAATATAAAGGGGAATCAACAGAAAAAAAATGTAAAGGAAAAAGACCTGCCAGTACCAGATTTCACAAACCTATATAACAAAGTTGTAATTATCCAAAAAATCTGTTACTGACTAGGAAATAGAGTGGTGGATCAGTGGAATAGATTAGGCACACAATATACCCAGTAGTAAATGGTCACAGTAATCTAGTATGTTATGTATTCCAAAGGCCCATGCTACTATAACAAGAACTCACCCTCTGACTGCTGGGAAAACTGAAAACAATGTTGACAGAAACTAGGTGTAACTAACATCTCACACTATATATCAAAATAAGGTTAAAGTGGATAAATGACCTAGATATAAAAGGTGATATCATATTAATTCATGAAAGCATAGAGAAATCTGTCCATCATGTAGATGCACAAGGAAGAGTTTGTAGAAAAAAACGAGATAGAGAAGATCATGGGAAGTAAAATGAATAATTTAGATTGCATGAATTTTTTTTAGAAAGTTTTTTCAAAAACAAAACCAATGCAGTCAAAATTGGAAGGAAAACACAAATTGGTAGAAAATTTGACACCAAATTTCTCTAATAAATCCTTCATTTCTGAAATATATAGAGATAAACCAAATTTATATATAAAAAAGACATTCACCTACTGAAAAATGGTCAAATGACATGAACAGGCAGCTTTCACAACAAAAAATCAAACCTATCAATAGTCACACAAAATGCTGTAAATTAATATTAATTTAGAGAAATGCAAATTTAAAGAACTCTGAGATACCTCATTCATACATATTAGATTGTCTCACATTACAGAAAATGGAAATGACAAATGCAGTGGGGATGTGGAAAAATCAGCACACTAATGCACTGTTGGTGAAGTTGTAAATTTGTCCTGCCATTCTAGAGAACAATTTGGAACCCTGCCCAAATTGATATAGAACTGTGGATACCCTTTGATTCAGCAATACCACTACTAGATCTGTATCTCAGAGATCATAGAAAAGGATAAAGAACCTATATGTATAAAAATGTTTATAGTACCTCTTTTTGTGATTGCAAAGAACAGGAAATTGAGGAAATTCTTATAAACTAAAGAATGGTTGAACAAGATGTCATATATGATTGTGATGAAGTACTATTGCGTTGTAAGAAATGACAAACTGAATGTTTTCAGAAAAAAAACTACAAAGACTTAAATGAATCACTGCAAAGTTAAATGAGTTAAATCAGGTAAACCTTGTACACAGCAACAATATTGTTGGTCTCCTATGTCATGCTGTCTCATCGGAATTCTATTAAAATCTGGTAAAAATGAGCCTAAATGGCATATTGTTTTTCTTTTTATTTATTTATTTGTTTAGTTTTTAG
This sequence comes from Trichosurus vulpecula, assembly GCF_011100635.1. NCBI lineage: Eukaryota > Metazoa > Chordata > Mammalia > Diprotodontia > Phalangeridae > Trichosurus > Trichosurus vulpecula. The sequence continues at coordinate 74,326,474 of NC_050575.1, read as the reverse complement.
CATTGATTTTCACAAGAGTTTGAATTACAAATTTTCTCCCCATTTCTACCCTCCCCCACTACAAGATGGCATATATTCTGGTTGCCCTGTTCCCCAGTCAGCTCTCCCTTCTGTCACCCCACTCCCCACCCATCCCCTTTTCCCTTCCTTTCTTATAGGGCAAGATAAATTTCTATGCCCCTTTGCCTGTGTATCTTATTTTCTAGTTGCATGCAAAAAATTCTTTTTTTGTTTTTGAACATCTGTTTTTAAAACTTTGAGTTCCAAATTCTTTCCCCTCTTCCCTTCCCACCCACCCTCCCTAAGAAGTCAAGTAATTCAACATAGGCCACATGTGTATCATTCTGTATAACCCTTCCACAATACTCATGTTGTGAAAGACTAACTGTATTTTGCTCCTTCCTAATCTATCCCCCTTTATTGAATTTTCTCCCTTGGCCCTGTTCCCTTTCGAGAGTGTTTGTTTTTGATTACCTCCACCCCCATCTGCCCTCCCTTCTATCATCCCCCCCTTTTTTATCTTCTTCCTCCTCTTTTCCTGTGGGGTAAGATACCCAAATGAGTATGTGTGGTATTCCCTCCTCAGGTCAAATTTGATGAGAGCAAGATTCACTCATTCCCCCTCACCTGCCTTCTCTTCTCTTCCTACAGGACTGCTTTTTCTTGCCACTTTTATGCAAGATAATTTACCCCATTCTATCTCTCCCTATCTCCCTCTCTCAGTATATTCCTCTCTCATTCCTTAATTTGATTTTATTTCTTTTAGATATCTTCCCTTCATCTTCAACTCACCCTGTGCGCCCTCTCTCTCTCTCTCTCTCTATATATATATATATATATGTATATATATATATATATATATATATATGTACACACACACACATACATATATACATACATACATACATACATATACAAAAAGATATATATATATATATATATATATATATATATATATATATATATGCATATTCCCTTCAGCTACCCTAATACTGAGGTCTCATGAATCATACATATCATCCTTCCATGTAGGAATGTAAACAAAACAGTTCAACTTTAGCAAGTGCCTTGCAATTTCTTTTTCTTGTTCCTTTTCTTTTTTTTTGTCTTTTTTTTTTACAGTGACATCATTTTTTTTTAATTTTTAATTTAATTTATTTATTTAACATATTTAGTTTTCAGCATTGGTTTTCACAACAGTTCAAATTACAAATTTTCTCCCCATTTCTACCCTCCCCCCCACTCAAGATGGCATACATTTGGGTTGCCCTGTTCCCCAGTCAGCTCTCCCTTCTGTCACCCCACTCCCCTCCCATCCCCTTTTCCCTTCCTTTCTTGTAGGGCAAGATAAATTTCTATGCCCAATTGCCTGTGTATCTTATTTTCTAGTTGCATGCAAAAACTTCTCTTTCTGTTTTTGAACATCTGTTTTTAAAACTTTTAGTTCCAAATTTTCTCCCCTCTTCCCTTCCCACCCACCCTCCCTAAGAAGTCAAGAAATTTAACATAGGCCACATACATGTCATTCTGTATAACTCTTCCACAATACTCATGTTGTGAAAGACTAACTATATTTTGCTCTTTCCTAACCTATCCCACTTTATTGAATTTTCTCCCTTGACCCTGTCCCCTTTCGAGAGTGTTTGTTTTTGATTACCTCCACCCCCATCTGCCCTCCCCTCCATCATTCCCCCCCCCCTTTTTATCTTCTTCTCTCTTCTTTCCTGTGTGGTAAGATACCCAATTGAGAATGTATAGTATTCCTTCCTCAGGCCAAATCTGATGAGAGCAAGATTCACTCATTCCCCTCTCACCTGCCCTGTCCCCTCCTCTCCCAGAACTGCTTCCTCTTGCCACCTTTATGCAAGATAATCCACCCCATTCTATCTCTCCCTATCTCCCTCTCTCAATATATTCCTCTCTCATCCCTTAATTTGATTTTATTTCTTTTAGGTATCTTCCCTTCACCTTCAACTCACCCTGTGTCCGCTCTCTCTCTCTCTCTCTCTCTCTCTCTCTCTCTCTCTCTCTCTCTCTCTCTGTCTCTGTCTCTCTCTCTTTATATATACATACATACATGCGTATATACATACATACACATTCACTTATATATATATACATAAACATATATACATATATATATATATATATGCATATTCCCTTCAGCTACCCTAATACTGAGGTCTCATGAATCATACACATCATCTTTCCATGTAGGAATGTAAACAAAACACTTCAACTTTAGTAAGTCCCTTGCAATTTCTTTTTCTTGATTACCTTTTCATGCTTGTCTTGATTCTTGTGTTTGAAAGTCAAATTTTCTATTCAGTTCTGGTCTTTTCACTGAGAAAGCTTGAAAGTCCTCTATTTTACTGAAAATCCATATTTTGCCTTGGAGCATGATACTCAGTTTTGCTGGGTAGGTGATTCTAGGTTTTAATCCTAGCTCCATTGACCTCCGGAATATCGTATTCCAAGCCCTTTAATCTCTGCCAGATCTTGGATTATTCTGATTGTGTTTCCACAATACCCAAATTGCTTCTTTCTGGCTGCTTACAGTATTTTCTCCTTGACCTGGGAGATCTGGAATTTGGTGACAATATTCCTAGGAGATTTCTTTTTTGGATCTATTTGAGGAGGTGATCGATGGATTCTTTCAATTTCCATTTTGCCCTGTGGCTCTAGATTATCAGGGCAGTTCTCCTTGATAATTTCTTGAAAGATGGTATCTAGGCTCTTTTTTTGATCATGGCTTTCAGATAGTCCAATAATTTTTAAATTATCTCTCCTGGGTCTATTTTTCAGGTCAGTGGTTTGTCCAATGAGATATTTCACATTGTCTTCTATTTTTACATTCCTTTGCTTCTGTTTTATATCTTGATTTCTCATAAAGTCACTAGCTTCCACTTGCTCCAATCTAATTTTTAAGGTAGTAGTTTCTTCAGTAGTTCGTTGGACATCCTTTTCCATTTGGCTAATTCTGCCTTTCAAGGCATTCTTCTCCTCATTGGCTTTTTGGAGCTCTTTTGCCATTTGAGTTAGTGTATTTTTTTAAGGTGTTGTTTTCTTCAGCATATTTTTCAGTATTTTTTGGGTCTCCTCTAGCAAGTCATTGACTTGTTTTTCATAGTTTTCTCACATCCTTCTCATTTCTCTTCCCAATTTTTCCTCTACTTCTCTAATTTGCTTTTCAAAATCCTTTTTCAGCTCTTTCATGCCCTCGGACAAGTTCATGTTTTTCTTGGAGGCTTTTGTTGTAGGCTCTTTGACTTTGTTGACTTCTTCTGGCTGTATGTTTTGGTCTTTTTTGTCACCAAAGAAAGAATCCAAAGTCTGAGACTGAATGTGGGTGTGTTTTCACTGCCTGGCCATATTCCCAACCAACTAATTGACCCTTGAGTTTTTCAGTGGCATATGACTGCTTGTAAACTAGAGAGTTCTATGTTCCACATTTTGGGGGGAGGTGCCATATCTGCCACACCAGTACTCCTCCTTCCCCAAAATCCCCACCTCGAACTGGGCTTAGATCTTCAGCAGGCTGTGCATTCCTGCTCTGATCTGCCACTTAATTCCTCCCACCAGGTGGGCCTGGGGCCGGAAGCAACTGCAGCTGTAGCTGCCCCACCTCCGCTGCCCCCGGGGCCCAGTAGCCGAATGGCGAACTCCTTCCACTCCCGCAGCTTTTCCCACTAACCTTCTCTATTGTCTTTGGTGTTTGTGGGTTGAGAAGTCTGGTAACTGCCGCAGCTCACTGATTCAGGGCGCTAAGGCATGCTCTGCCCGGTTCCTGGTCTGGTTGGTCCACGCCACTCACGCTGGGCTCTGCTCAGCTCTGTTCCCAGCTCCCAGCTCCGTGTGGAATAGACCTCACCCAGAGACCATCCAGGCTGTCCTGGGCTGAAGCCCTGCTTCCCTCTGCTGTTTTTGTGGGTTCTGCAGTTCCAGAGTTGGTTCAGAGCCATTTTTATGGGTTTTTGGAGGGACTCGGTGGGGAGTTCATGCTAGTATCTGGTTTCCTGCTGCTATCTTTGTCTGATGTATTTTGAATGTCTTGTTCTTTTTCTGCATTACCTTTTCATGCTTCTCTTGATTCTTGTGTTTGAAAGTCAGATTTTCTATTCATTTCTGGTCTTTTCACTGAGAAAGCTTGAAAGTCCTCTATTTTATTAAAAATCCATATTTTGCCTTGGAGCATGATACTCAGTTTTGCTGGGTAGGTGATTCTTCGTTTTAATCCTAGCTCTATTGACCTCTGGAATATCATATTCCAAGTCCTTCGATCTCTTTATGTAGAAGCTGCTAGATCTGGGATTATTTTGATTATATTTCCACAATACTCAAATTGTTTCCTTCTGGCTGCTTGCAGTATTTTCTCCTTGATCTGGGAGATCTGGAATTTGGTGACAATAATCCTACGAGATTTCTTTTTGGGATCTATTTGAGGAGGCGATCGATGGATTCTTTCAATTTCCATTTTGCCCTGTGGCTCTAGAATATCAGGGCAGTTCTCCTTGATAATTTCTTGATAGATGATATCTAGGCTCTTTTTTTGATCCTGGCTTTCAGGTAGTCCAATAATTTTTAAATTATTTCTACTGGATCTATTTTCAAGGTCAGTGGTTTTTCCAATGAGATAGTTCACATTGTCTTCCATTTTTTCATTCATTTGCTTCTGTTTTATAATATCTTGATTTCTCATCAAGTCACTAGCTTTCACTTACTCCAATCTCATTTTTAAGGTAGTATTTTCTTCAGTGGTCTTTTGGACCTCCTTTTCCATTTGGCTAATTCTGCCTTTCAAGGCATTCTTTTCCTCATTGGCTTTTTGGAGCTCTTTTGCCATTTGAGTTAGTCTATTTTTTTAAGGTGTGGTTTTCTTCAGTATATTTTTCAGTATTTGTTTGGGTCTCCTTTAGCAAGTCATTGACTTGTTTTCATGGTTTTCTCGCATCCTTCTCATTTCTCTTCCCAATTTTTCCTCTACTTCTCTAACTTGTTTTTCCAACTCCTTTTTGAGCTCTTCCATGGCCTGAGACCAGTTCATGTTTTTCTTGGAGGCTTTTGTTGTAGGTTCTTTGACTTTGTTGACTTCTGGCTGTATGTTCTGGTCTTCTTTGTCACCAAAGAAAGATTCCAGAGTGTGAGACTGAATCTGCGTGAGTTTTTGCTGCCTGGCCATATTCCCAGCCAACTAACTTGACCCTTGAGTTTTTCAGTGGGTTATGACTGCTTGTAGAGTTAAAAGAACTATGTTGCAAGCCTGGGGGGATGTGCCAGCTCTGCCACACCAGCACTCCTCCTTCCCCAAGAACCCCCAACCTGGACTGGACTTAGATCTTCAGCAGGCTGTGCACTCCTGCTCTGATCCTCCACTTAATTCCTCCCACCAGGTGGGCCTGGGGCCAGAAGTAACTGCAGTTGTAGTTTTGTAGCTGCCCCATCTCTGCTGCCCCTGGGGCTGGAAGCCGAACCGCGAACTCTTTCTACTCCCACAGCTTTTCCCAGTAACCTCTATTGTCTTTGGTGTTTGTGGGTTGAAAAGTCTTTTAACTGCTGCAGCTCACTGATTCAGGGCCCGCTCTGCCCGGCTCCTGGCCTGGTTGGTCTGCACTGCCCACGCTGGGCTCTGCTTGGCTCTGCTCTGCTCTGCTCCCAGCTCTGTGTGGGATACACCTCACCCAGAGACCATCCAGGCTGTCCTGGGTTGGAGCCCTGCTTCCCTCTGCTGTTTTCTGGGTTCTGCAGTTCTAGAATTGATTCAGAGACATTTTTATAGGTTTTTGGAGGGGCTCAGAGGGGAGCTTATGCTAGTCCCTGCTTTCCAGCTGCCATCTTGGCTCCACCCCCCTAAATGGCACATTTAAGGAGAGAAAGATAAGATCTGTGATTTGGTAGCCAAGGTGGCTGAGTAGAAGCAGAGACCCACTTGAGTTCTTCCCCCAAACCCCTCAAGATACCTGTATAAAATAACTCTAAACAGGGGGCAGCTAGATGGCGCAGTGAGTAGAGCACCAGCCTTGGAGCCAGGAGGACCTGAGTTCAAATCCGGGCTCAGACACTTGACACATGTACTAGCTGTGTGACCTTGGGCAAGTCACTTAACCCCAATTGCCCTGCCTTCCCCCACTCAAAAAAAAAACAAAAAAAAATAAAAAAAATAACTCTAAACAAATTCTAGAGCAGCAGAAGTCACAAAATGACAGAGTGAAACAGATTTTCAGCCCAAGACAATCTGGAAGGCCAACAGGAAGTGTCTATTGTACTGTGCTGAGAGGAGAGTGCAGCCCAAATTGGGCCAGGCCAGGCCAGACAGGGTTGTCACAGGACTCAGGACACTGAGTCCCTGGCAACAGTTGCAGTTTCCAGACGTCTCAACCCACAAATGCCAAAGACAGCTTCAAAGGTCAGTGGGAAGGGTCTCTCACCTGGGTGAGAGGGGAGCATGGTATAGACACAGCTCCAGCCCCAACCCCAGGGTGGCAGTACTTCCATAGCAGCAGCTGCTTCTGGAGTTCTCAGCCTACAGCCTGTGGGAGAACTGAGTGACTGATCTAGGTTGCAGTCCTGGGTGGCAGCCCTGGGGTGAGGAGGAGGGCTTGAGTGGCAAAGCTGCTGGCTGCTATGGAGATGGAACCCTCCTTGCAGTTCCAGGGCAGAAAAGAGTGCTGTGTTTGCCCATGGACCAGAGCAAAGTCCAAGAGAGGAGCAAACCCTTGTCTTTTGATCATATGACTTTGGAGGAACTGAGAATTTACAGGTCCCTACAGATATCTCTGCAAAAAGCTACACCAAACCCTTGAAACTTGGGGCCATACACACTCCACTTAACAAAGAGATGAAAAGTTATATAATTAGAGGGGAAAATGAGCAAATAAGAAAAAGAATAATACTAAAGAAGGTTACTTTCTTGGTGAAAAAGACGTTTTCTTACATCCTTAATAGTAAGGAAAATCAAAGCATACAACTGAAGGAAGACACCAAGGTCAAGGCTCCTACATCCAAAGTCTCCAAGAAAAATATGAAATGGTCACAGGTCATGGAATAGCTCAAAATGTATTTTGAATAGCAAGGAAGAGAAGTAGAGGAGAAACTGGGAAGAGACATGAGAATGATGCAAGAAAATCATGAAAAACAAATAGCTTGCTAAAGGAGGCCCCTCAAAATTCTGAAGAAAATAACAGATTTAAAAATAGAGTAACCCAAATTTCAAAAGAGGCCCAAAAAGCCAACAAGGAGAAGAATACTTTGAAAAGCAGAATTGGCCAAATGGAAAAGGAGGTCCAAAAGCTCACTGAAGAAAATAATTTCTTAAAAATTAGAATGGAGCAAATGGAAGCTAATGACTTTATGAGAAATCAAAAAATTGTAAAACAGAACCAAATGAATGAACAAAATAGAAGACAATGTGAAATATCTCATTTGAAATACAACTGACCTGGAGATTAGATCCAGGAGAGATGTGTAGGTTTATGTATATGTATGTGTGTGTGTGTGTGTGTGTGTGTGTGTGTGTGTATATGTGTGTGTGTGTGTATGTATGTATATGACTATATGACAGAGGGCACAGAGTGAGCTGAATATGAAGGGATGATACCTAACAAATAAAATTATGTATTGAGAGGAATGTACTGGAGAAAGAGAAAGTTAGAGGTATAATGTAGGAAATCATCTCACATAAAAGAGGCAAGAAAGAGCTTTACAATGGAGAGGAAGAGGGGGTGGTGAGAGGGCATGAGTGAGCCTTTTTCTCATTGGATTTGGCTTAAGGAGGGAACAACACATAGTCAATTGGGTGTGGAAATCTATTTTACCTTGCAGGAAAGCAGGGGGTAAGAGGATAAGAGAGGGGAATAATAGAAAGGATGGCAAATTGGGGGGGGGGTAATCAGATGCAAACACTTTTGTGGGATGACAGGTTAAGGGAGAGAAAGGAATAAATGGAGGGAAGGACAGGATAAAGGGAAATGTGGTTAATCTTTCACAACATGACTGTTATGGAAGTGTTTTGCATGGCTACACATGTATGGCCTATATCACACTCTCTGCTTTCTCAATGTGGGTGGGTTGGGAGAGAGGAAGGGAGAGAACATGGAACTCAAAACTTTAAAAAAAATGAATTTTAAAAATGTTTTTGCATGCAACTGGGAAATAAGATTTACAGGCAATGGGGTATAGAATCTATCTTGCCCTACAGGAAAATAAAGGGGAGGGGAATAGAAGAAGGGTGGGGGCAGGGTGATAGAAGGGAGGTCAGACTGGGGAACGGGATGGTTGGGGTGACTGCTGTCTTGTTGGGGGAGGGGAGAGTTGGGCAGAAAATTTGGAATTAAAAATGTAGCGGAAGTGAATGTTGAACACGAAAATAAATAAATAATATAATTTAAAAAATAGCCTATGATTTGATTTGTATAGGGAAGCTTCCTCTACCAATGCAAATCAGCATCTTTTTTTTAAGTTGTCTAGGTGGACTTTTTTATGGTATTATACTGGAATGTAGGTAGTAAGGGGATTGGTAAAGGCTCTCTTGCTCTTCATGTGCCCAAAATGCAATTATCAAATTCAGAAGCATAACTGAGTTAATTATTCAACCTTTTCCTTAAGCAGCTAGGTGGTACAGTATATAAAATACTGTGTCTGATGCCAAAAAAATATGAATTAAAATGTTGCCTCAGACACTAACACAGTGATGGTGATCAAATGAGATAATATTTGTTAAGGGCTTAGTGCAGTGACATATAGTAGGTTCTTAAGAAACATTGTTCCTTCCCCTAAGTTACAGCAGAAAGAAGAGAAAAATGGAGAAGGAATGTTTTAGGACCATACCAACAAATAGAGATTGCCACAAACGTTTACTTGATTCAGGTATTTTGAAAAAAGTCTCCTATTAAAATGCAAATGTGCTATAGCCATTGATGCCAAAAGATGATTTAGTTAATCAAAGTATTTAGCTAGTCACATAGCAAAATCTTGGAAGGAAAACTCCTGAAAATTAATTGGGGACCCAGAAAACATTTCATGTTGGAGAGGAGAATTTTGAAATCTTAAGGGTAGTTGGGGCCTCATAAGAGTGGTCACAATTTATTATTATATCTTTTTAAAGATAGAGGTCCCTAAAATAAGAAGGAAGAAATGGCCTGCCAAGGGGGGGATGATTGGTGTTGAAGGCCAGCTGTTAACTTCCACATTTTTCCCCTGGTGGAGGGCCTGGGTCAGTAAGATAAAGATGCCCTGCCAGTTTCATTCTTTATTTACTTGATCCTTTTCCATGAGAAGCAAAAGTGAAGGGTGAGGATAAAATTCAACACCACACATTTCAGGCCAAATAACACATGGCATACTTATCTGCTCATCTTATGTGGATATAGCCAACAAGTCAATGACTTTTTTCTTGAGTATCCACGAGTGAAGAGGCAATCGATATGATTCACTGATTAGCTAAAGTGAACATCATGTCAGAATAATACACTGATTGAAACTTAACCTAGTAAAGCTGGGTCCAGAAAATAAATCATTTTGGGTGGCTTTTGTAAACATAATGCAACCAAGTCTGTCCTTTCTGCAAAATACACTTTTTACACATATTTTAAGTTACATCAAAACAGAAAGAAACTACATCTTTTTATTTCATATTACACACACACACACAAACACACACACACACAATTTTATTAAGGACCTATTATGTTCAGGTCACTGTGCTATGAGTGAGGTTGAATATAAACTTAAAAAAAATAAAAGAATATTTCCTCTTAAAGTATTTACATTCTGCTGGGGGACAATAATATGTACCTACATAATGGGGAGATGGGCTGACCAATAAAGGTTCAGTGTTTAGAGCAAGTACAATATGCCCTATCTATGTTCTACCTTCATGGAGGATGGATAAGCTCTCCCCAAATTCAGTGCATATTAAGATAGATGTTCTTTGTTGACTTACTTCATGGCCACAAAAAGTGTTTTAATTGGCTGCTAAGCCAATTAAACTGAGTTTGCATACAAAAGTATGGATGAATGATAAGTTCGCTTTCTGTTATGATGATGAGCAAGATAAGAAGTTTTGCAAGCCTTCAGAGATAGCTGCTTTTGTATAAATTATAGTACTAACCCCTAACACTTAGTCCACTTCAGCTACCCTTCTATGTCTTTGCATTAATTTACTTCTCATTTCTTTTCCAAGCAGAAGGAGGAGGGAGAAAAAAGGGGCTTCCTACATGTGACCTATTATTATTTGATAATATCAAATTATCGACAACTTAACAGTTCTCTGTCTTTAATGACTTTTTTCCACTTTATTTTTTCGGGGTTGGTGAGAGTATTATTTTTCCTGGACCTAGAAGTTTGTCATCATTGGGATTCCCAGTATGGAAACTCCTTCCATCTAGGAGTATGTTTCTCATCTATAACACGTCTTAGAGAGTTGCCTGGGAAATTGAATGGTTGGTGTATGCCCATGGTCAGATAGCTAGAATGTGTCAGAGGCAGGGCTTCCTATTAATGTGATATGACAATTTAAATAATTTTTTACTTATACTTTTGAAGCCAGTAGATTTTACAATTGCATTGCCAAAATCATTGTGAACTTCTAAATAGGTAAAAGCTATTTCGTATTGTTTTACTGGTATTTTGTACATGTTAAGTATATATTTTCTACTCTCAAAAGGCAAGGGTTTTATCTTCTGTGTGCTGGTAAGGGACTAGGCACATTTATTGCATTTCATGAAAAATAATAATACAGCCTCTATTTGGCTCTTCTCCTTGTAATTTTATTATATAGATATCTCAGAACAAGTCAGAGTTGTACTCATAACCTCAGAGATAGCTTATAATAGATTACAAAATACCTTTAAGAATAAGATCTTGTGTTGTATGCATATTTTCAACATTATACCTACATATACTCTATTGAACTCTATAAAAATACTTCCATATTAAAAATGCTGATCATTATGCTCTAGTTCAATAACCTGTTATTTTTGTTATTTAATTAGAATTTTGTACATTACCAATTCTCAAGACACCTTGGAATTTCTCAGTTTTAGGATTCTCATTCAAAAATGCATGTGATTTGCAAACATGCCTCCCTCCAAAAAAATTATTTTTCCATGAGGACAACATTTGCAAAATAATGCTTAAGTAAAGAAAATAAAACATTTTGTGTCCTTGTGAAAATTCTAAATGATTTAAACAGTGAGAATAGTAGACATTCTTCCTCTGGTCTAATGAAGCAAAGGAGTGAATAAAAAATGCTTGCTTTTTGTTCAAAAGAGTTTCCCTAGGAGGAGACAAAGTCATTTTAAAAAGTTTTGTTAACCTCAAGATCAAGTGAGACTCTATGCAAGCAAGCTTACATAGAATAAGTGCTATTCTAATAAGCTTCCACTGCTCCTAATTTTGTAACTATAAATCAGAATTGTCAAATTATTATTCTTTGTAAAAGAAAAAAAATGTGTTCTATCAAGAAACTTCATTGATAACCAGCAGAGGACTGAAAGGATTGTTTAATAAAATTCATGAACAGTGAGGTATGAATGATCAAATCATTGCTGTTCTATTTAGCTATTAATCATTGTATCATGTTAGGAACTTCAAAGGACATACAAAACCACATGACTAGTGCTTCGTCTTCCAATGTTCATCTCTTTTAGAGAAAGGAAATTACTTTCTCCTGTTCTCCCATGACAGAGAAATGTTCTTTGTATCATTTATTAATTTTTTAAAATTTATAAAATAATATACTAGCTGGGTAAGATGATTATTAAATCTAAAAGAATTATAATTGAAGAACATCTTGGTAAATGAGAATAACCTTTAAGACAGATCACTTAAGGAGACAAAAAAGTGAATCCATACCTCAATCAACATGGATTTCTCAAATATTTACTAGGTGCCAAACACTGTGCTAGTTGCTTAATTAAATGAAAGGAGAAGAAGAGGTAACTCTGTCCAACATGTGGTTGCTATCTAATATAAGAGTTTCCAAAAATAAATTGTTCATATTTTATTACCTTAATTGTCCAGTACCCATCAATAGTGTATTGATTATGTCTGTCTCAAAACTTCTTACTTTAACTTACTGGATTAACTGTCATTGTTCTTGGCCCTTACTCCTTCCAAATAATAATAATAATAAAAAACTTCTAAAAATTATTTTTTAAAAAGCTTTCAAATAAGCATTGGGAGTAAAAGTCTTTATATATGAGTCACATAAATTTGCCACTATCATTGGTTTTTCACATTGTTATATCAATTAGGAAGGAGATATCTAGCTCTAGGGTTTGTCTGTGACCTAGTGGTATCTATATTTTTTATCAATGTTTCAAGAAAAGGCATAATTGTTATACTTGTCAAATATATAGATGAAACAAAATTTGGAGGGAGAGTTAAAACAACAGATTACAGAATCAGGATCTAAAAATACTTATTTAGGATACAATGTTGGGGAAAATCTCCTGAGATGAGATTTAATAGGAATAAACACAATTCCTAACTTGGAATCAAAAAAGCAATGCTAGCTGGTGAGGTATGAAAATATTTTGACTTGAAAAATAATTTGGGGATTTTAATGGATTGTAAGGTCAATACAAATCAATAGTATGATATAAGAATACCCCCCCCAAATGATTAAATCTTAGTTTGTAAAAAGAGAGAAATAATGTATAGGACTAGATAGTTGATAGACCTACATATTCGAAGTACTGGGTTTCCTTATGGGTGCTGTATTTTAGGAAGGATGTTGATAAGATAGTGAGATTATGTAAGAGGACCATTGTGGATGAATGCTCTCAAGATTCTTCTATATGATAAATATCAGTTGAAAGACAAGAGGATCTTTAATGGGGAGAGGTGTACAAAGGTTTACAAATCACAATACAATGGTGTATTTTGATTACTCCAGTTGGTATTTTGATTCCTCTGCACACCCTTGTAAATTCCTTTCATATATGTATATTAGACATATAATAATATACAGGCATATATATGTATATATGTTATACTTATCATTATTCATATTGTTTTCCCTCATTAGGGAATGAACTTTTCAATTGCTAGAAATACTTTATTTTTGTCTTTATACTGCCAGCACGAGCATAATGAGTGGCCTAGAGTAGGCCCTGAATGAATGGCATAATGTTATAGATGTTGTCAAATATTTGAAAATCTTCCATGTGGAAGAGAGATTAGACTTATTGTAATTGATATCATATAGCAGAATCAGGAACAGTGGGTTGGCATTGCAGAGAGGTAAATCTAAGGTGGAGTTCAGAAGAAAACAAAACAAAAACAACAATAAAACCTTTCCTAGCAACTAAAGTTTTCCTAAAGTGGAATTGACTGCTGAGGAGGTAATGGGCATTAGCTCATGGAAGATGTTCAAGGAAAGATTAGAAGAGACTTGGTATATATGTCATACAGGGTATTCTTTCCTAGGTAAAGTTGGACTAGATGGCCTTAGAAGTTGCTCAAAATTCTTAATATTGTGATGTTCCCTTGTGCAGTGGATCAGACATCTAAGTGGCACAGTGGATAGAGTGCCAGACCTTGAGTCAGGAAGACTCATCTTCCTGAGTTTATATCTAACTTATTAACTGTATGACTCTGGGCAAATTACTTAACCCTGTTTGCCTCAGTTTTCTCAACTGTAAAATGAGATAAAGAAGAAAATGGAAACTGTTACAGCATCTTTGCCAAGAAAATCATAAATGGGGTCACACAGAGTCAGACTAAACTGAAAAATGACTGAACAAACAATAACAAAATATATAATAAGGCAATCCATCCCATCATGATAGTTTGCTACTCCCTACTTTCTGTTTTGTTGGGTAAGATACTTTCCTAAATGAAACTTCTGAAATCTAAGGACACTAACTATTCTCCTCTGTGCTCTTCTGACCCACCTTCAATTCAGACCTTCTAAGTCCTCATATCCTCCCACAGTGAGATACAGGCCATATAGCCTATTTTATGTGCTTATATTTGTCTTAGACTGCTGACAAAATTCTACCTCAGTGCCCTCAACCTGAGGAGCATGGTGTTCTTCCCTGGTCTTCTTTGGTCCCCCAGGTATCTAGTGTTTCCTCAGGTGCTATACCTTTATCTATGCTTTGTAGTTTTGGTTTTCCAGCCACAAGATTTCTCCACATCTCAGTATCCCTGCATCCACAGGTTTTAGGTCTTGCCTCTCAGCCCAGTCTTTTTTTTTGCCATATTTTCCTACGACTATCTCATTAGCTTCAAGATGCCTGCCAGCCCTATTTTTCCTTTAATTTTCCTTCCTTCACACAAAGAACATCTCATTCCTATTAATAACATTTTTCTTACAGTACTAAGTCTCCTTTATTATGTCGTTCCACCTAAAGTCATGTTTGTGTGGAACAAATTAATGAAGTTGGGTAGGTAGAATATGTCTATAAATCAAAGTATATTTTATCATTTTCTAGGCTCAACAAATCCTATTTGAAAGTGACAACTTTTAATGAAGACAGAAGTCATCAAGAAAGGAAATAAATCATTAGATTAAGAAAAGAGGTGTTAGCACTGGCATTTTCTACTAATATGTAGTATACTAATTTTCTTTTGAGAGAAGTTTTGGTATCAATTGATGGATGACTGCCATGGTGTTGGTTTTAGATGGGAGAGCCTTTTTACAATTATTCAGTTAGAAATAGAAAAGTGTCATGTAGGTGAAAGCAATTAAAGGTGGCCTGGCAGGCATTAGCTTTTATTATTGTTCCCTGGTGTCTGTTTTCAACCCAGGAACTGGGCCTGGTTCTATCCTACGGCTTTTCATATCACCCAGGACCCTGCTCAATGGGTGTTTCATTAGATAGCTTAAAAGAACATCTGAGGGAGATAGGTGAGACAGAAGCACAGAGCCTGTGGCAGCAGCAGCAGCTACTCCTGGAGCTGTCAGCCCACAGTCTAAAGGTTTGAAACTCACCTTCTTGAACTTGTGGGAGCCATGAGGTCCTAATAAACTCTACAAGCTCTCACACCTCCCTTGAATAACCCAGAGAATACTGCCCTAGAAGAAACCCTGGAATAGAGAAGCCAGAAGTGGGAGTTCAATAGTCTTTTATCTCAGGAGGGTAGGGAGACCTGCTCTTGCAGGGATGGAAGCAGACCAGTGAAGGAAGGGAGGAATCCAAGCAAGCCCTACCATAGTAGACAAGAGGGAATTCCTGAGCCCCAGGAGGGTGAAGGAGGCAAGTGCCAACACCGGGACACCCAGCATGCCTTTGCATAGCCAGGGTAATTGGCAGACACCACCACAGACCTATGGCTAAGACCACCCATGCTATAAAGTGCAGCCCTAGGGGGAGAGGAGACTTCTAGCAGCTAGACCACCCCAGCCCCCCACTTCATTCTGTGACCCTGGGGAAACTCAGAAAGACTTGACTGGGCCTTGATCCTTGGCATATATCAGCCAACTTAATCTTAGCACCAGGTGAGCTGCAGCAGTATATAGCTTCTAGCTAACCAAACCAGAGGCCACAGCACACAAAGCCAGCAACCAGGGCCCTAGCTCTCAACACAAGAAGTTTGGGACAGAGCCCCCTGGGTCCCAGAAGTAGAGATACACTTGTAAAAGCCAGAAAAAAGGCAACCACCATGAAGAAGCAAGCTAGAAAAGTTAAAAAAATGATTGTATTACGGGGACATAGAAGATCAATATACGAATTCAGAAGAGGAGAGCATTGACTCCATACCCACATCTGAATCCTTAAAAGGAATGTGATCTGGACTCAAGCCCATAAAGCAATACTAGAAGAGGTCAAAGAAGATTTTAAAAGCCAAATTGGAGAGATACAAGAAAAAATTATAGAATCTAATAGAAAATGAATCTTTGAAAAGTAAAATTGGCCAAAAAGAAAGAAAGATGCAGAAGCTACCTGAAGAAAATAACTCCTTAAAAATTAGAATTGGGCAAGTAGAAGCTAATGACTCTATGAGGCATCAAACAAAATATAAAGAATGAAAAAATAGAAGAAAATGTAAAATAGCTCATTGGAAAAACAATTGACTTGGAAAATAGATTCAGGAGAAGCAATCTAAAAATTATTGCTCTTCCAGAAAGTCATGATGAAAAAAAGAGCCTGGACAGTATCTTCCAAGAAATCATCAAAAAAAATTGCCCCAAGTTCCTAGAACCAGAGGGTAAAATAGTCATCAAAAGAATGTACCAATCAACACCTGAAAGAGATTCCCAAATGAAAACTCCAAGGAATATTTTAGCCAAATTCCAGAATTGTAAAGTCAAGGAGAAAATACTGCAAGAAGCCAGTAAGAAATAATTCAAATATCATGGAACTACGGTCAGGATCACACAGAACTTTGCAGCTTCTACATTAAAAGATCAGAGGGATTGGAATATGATATTCCTCAAAGGCAAAGGAGTTTGGATTACAACCAAGGATGAACTATCCAGCAAAATTGAGCATAATCTTTCAGGCAAGGATATAGACATTGAATGAAATAAGGAAATTCCAGACCTTTCTGACGCAAAGGCTAGAGCTCAATGGAAAATTTGATCTTCAAATACAAGACTCTAGAGGGCATAAAAAGGTAAACAGGGAAAAATATAAAAAAGAAAGAAAACCTTGTTATTCAACAAGGGCAAACTGTTTACACCCCTATATGAGAGGACTATATTTGCTAATTTTGAGAATGGTATAGTTACTATGACATCTAAAAGGGATATACGTAGACAGAGAGTGTGGGTATAAATTTATTATGTCATGATAAAAAACTTAATTAAGGGATGAAAAGGGATTGTAATGGGAGAAGAGGTAAGGAGGAGGCAGAAAAGAGTAAATTATATCACATGAAGAGGCACAAAAACATATTATACTAGAGGAAAAGAAGGAAGGGAGAAGAGCAGTGTTTGAGCTTTACTCTCATTGGATTTGGTTCAAGGAGGGAATAACATATTCTGATAAAGTATAGAAATCAAACTTACTCTACAGGCAGTAGGAGTGGAGAGGAGAAGGAAAAGGGGTATTGGTTAGAAGGGAGGGAAGAAGTCATAAGGGAAAGGAGTAAGATTGGGGGGATGAAAGAGAGGGAACATGGAGGGAGGCAGTGGTCAAAAGCAAAACTTTTGAGGAGGGGAAGGGAGAAGGGAGAAATAAAAACACAAAGAAGGGGGAATAGGATGGAAAAAAAGACACAGATAGTAATCATAGCTGTGAATGTGAATGGGATGAACACCATAAAACGGAGGCAGATAGCAGAATGGAGTGAAAACAAAAATCCTACAACATGTCATTTACAAGAAAAACATTTGAAATGGGGGCACATAAGAGTAAAGGAAAAAGGCTGGAGTAGAATATGTTATGCTTCAGCTGAAAGAAAAAAAGGAGGGGAGGCAATATGAATCTTAGACAAAGCAAAAGCAAAGACAGATCTAATTAAAAGAGATAAGGAAGGAAACTATATCCTGCTAAAAGTCACCATAGACAATGAAATAATATTATTATTAACATATATACACCAAGTGGCATAGCATTTAAATTCTTAGAGGAGACGTTAAGGGAGTTACAGGAAGAAATAGACAGCAAAGCTATACTAGTGGGGGACCTCGAACTCCCTATCTATGAATTTGATAAATATAACCTCAAAATATGCAAGAAAGAAGTGCAGGAGGTGAATAGAATTTTAGAAAACATAGATATGATAGATCTCTGGAGAAAACTGAATGAGGATAGAAAGGAATATACTTTTTTTCTTGGTGTTACATGGTACTAACTCAAAATTGACCATTCAATAGGCCATAAAAACCTCACAATCCAGTACAGAAAGGCGGAAATAGTCAATACATCTTTTTCAGATCATGCTGCAATAAAAATTATTTTTTATAAAGGACCATGGAAAGATAGACTAAGGACTAACTGTAAACTAAGTAATCTAATCCTAAAGAATGAATGGTTCAAAGAACAAATCATAGAAACCATCCATAACTTCATTCAAGAGAATGACAATAATGAGACAACATACCAAAACTTATGGGATGCAGTGAAAGTGGTTCTTAGGGGAAGTTTTATATCTCTGAATGCTTGCAAGAATAAAATAGAGAAAGAGGAGATCAATGAATTGGGCATGCGACTGAAAAAGCTAGAAAAAGAACAAATTGAAAATCCACAATTAAATACCAAATTAGAAATACTAAAAATCAAAGGATAGATTAATCAAATTGAAATCAAGAAAACTATTAAACTAATAAATATAACTATGAGCTTATTTTATGAAAAAACAATAAAATTGATATAACTTTGGTCAATTTGATTTTTTTTAAAGCAGAAAGCCAAATAACCAGTAACAAAAATGAAAAAGGTTTATTCACTTCCAATGAAGAAGAAATTGAAAGCAACAATCAGGAATTATTTTGGCCAATTGCATGTACATAAACTCGATAATTTTAGGGAAATGGATGAATATTTACAAAAATATAAATTGCCCAGATTAACAGAAGATGAAGTAAAATACCTAAACAACCCCATCTCAGAAAAAAAATGAGCAAGCCATCAATGAATTCCCTAGGAAAAAATCTCCAGAGCCAGATGGATTTACAAGTGAATTCTATTATTGAAGGAACAATTAGTTCTCATACTTTATACACTATTTGGGAAAACAGGCAAGGAAGGAGTCCTACCATATTCTTTTTATGACATGAATACAGTACTAATACCTAAACCAAAAAGAGTCAAAACAGAGAAAGAAAATTATTGACCAATTTCCCTAATGAATATTGATGCAAAAATTTTAAATGAAATATTAGCAAAAGGATTACACCAACTTATTATGAGAATAATACACTGTGACCCAGTAGGATTTATTCCAGTAACGCATGACTTGTTCAATATTAGGAAAACTATCAGCAGCATTGATCATATCAACAACAAAACTAGCAGAAACCATATGATTATCTCAATAGAAGCAGAAAAATATTTTGATAAAATACAATATCCATTATATTAAAAACACAAATAAACATAGGAATAAACAGAGTGTTCCTTAAAATTATAAGTAGTATAAGTAAAATTAATACCATCACCAAGCATTTTATGTAATGGGGATAAGCTACATACATTCCCAATTAAATTGGGGGTGAAACAAGGATATCCATTATCACCCTTATTATTAAACTTGGTACTAGAAATGTTAGCTTTAGCAATAACAGAAGAAAAAGAAACTGAAGGAATTACAATAGGCAAAGAAGGAACTGTGTTATCACTCTTTGCAGACGATATGATCCTAGAGAATCAAGTAAAAAACTACTTGAAATAAGAAATAACTTTAGCAAAATTGCAGGATATAAAATAAACCCACATAAATCCTCAGCATTCCTATATATTACTAACAAAACCCAACAACAAGAGATAGAAAGAGAAATTCCATTTAAAGTTACTGTAGACACTATTAAATACTTGGGAGTCTATTTGCCAAGACAAACTTAAGACCTATATCAACACAAGTACAAAATACTTTTCACAGAAATAATGTCGGATCTAAATAAATGGAAAAAAAATCAGCTGCTAGTGGTTATGCTAAACTCATATAATAAAAATGACAGTTTATTATTCACTGCCATACCAATCAAACTACCAAAAATTATTATGCAAAGCTCGATAAAATGATAACAAAATTCGTCTGGAAGAACAAAAGGTAGAAAATATCAAGGGAATTAATAAAAAGAAATGCTAGGGAAGGTGGCCTAGCCATACTAGATATTAAACTCTATTACAAAGCAGCAGTCCTTAAGACTACTTGGTACTGGCTAGGAAATAGTATGATGGATCAGTGGAATAGGTTAGCTACACAAGACAGAGTAGTAAATGACTATAGCAATCTACTCTTTGATAAACCCAAAGAGTGCAGCTTCTGGGTTAAGAATTCACTATTTCAAAAAAAAAACTGCTGGGAAAACTGGAAAATAATATGGCAGAAACTGGGAATAGACCAATGTTTTACACTGTATACCAAAATAAAGTAAAAACACTTTAATGATTTAGGTATAAAGGCTGATACTATAAACAATTTGGTAGAGCAAGGAATAGTTTACCTGTCAGATTTATGGAGAAGGGAAGAATTTATGACCAAACAAGAGATAGAGAGCATTACAAAATGCAAAATGGAAAATTTTGATTAAGTTAAATTTAAAAGTTTTTGTACAAACAAAGCCAATGCAACCTAGATTAGGAGGTTAGCAGAAAATTGGGAAAGAATCTTAACAACCAGTGTCTCTGATAAAGGCCTCATATCTAAAATATACAGGAAACTGAGCCAAATTTATAGGAATACAAGTAATTTCTCAACTGAGAAATGGTCAAAGGATATGAACAGGCAGTTTTCAGAGGAAGAAATTAAAGATATCTATAGTCATATGAAAAAATGCTCGAAATCACTATTGATTAGAGAAATGAAAATCAAAACAACTCTTAGGTACCACATCTGTCCTGTCAGATTGGCTAACATGAAAAACATGAAAATGATAAATGCTGGAGAGGATTTCAGAAAATAGGAACAGTGTTACATTGTTGGTGAAGCTGTGAACTGATCCTGGAGATCACTGATTCTGGATATCAATTTGGAACTATGTCTAAAGGGCTATAAAAAGTGCATACCGTTTGAACCAGCAATATCTCTTCCATGTCTGTATCCCAAATGGATCACAGAAGTGGGAAAGGAACAGGTATGTACAAAAATATTTATAGCAGCTCTTTTTGTGGTGGCAAAGTTTCAGGAAATCCAGGGATGCCCATCAATTGAAGAATGGCTAAACAAGCTGTGGTATATGAATGTAATGGTATGCTATTGTGCAATAAGAAATAAGGAGCAGATGGACTTCAGAAGAACCTGAAAGACTTATGTTATCTGATGCTGAGTCAGGAGAGCAGAATCAGGAGAATGTTATACACAATTGCAGACAAAAGGTATCTGTGAAGACTAACTTGGGTAGAATTGGCTCTTTTTAGCAATACAAGGTTCAAAGACAACTCTCAAAAGACTCATGATGGAAAAAGCTATGCACATGCAGAGAAAGAATTGTGGAGCCTAAATGCAGACTGAGACAAAGTATTTGCTCTTTTTTTTCCTCCTTTTTTGGTTTTCTTTCTTCTTTCTCATGAATCATTCCACTGGTTATAGTTTTTCTTTACAACTTGACTAATGTGTAAGTAAGTTAATGAGAAGGTATATGTAGAACCCACATCAGATTACATGCCATCTTGGGGACAGAGGTTAGGGGAAAAAGAAAGGGGGAGAAAATTTGGAGCTCAGATGGTCAGGGGATGGAGCCAAGATGGCAGCTGGAAAGGAGGGCCTAGTGTGAGCTCCCTGCTAAGTCCCTCCAAAAACCAATAAAAAATGGCTCTGAACCAATTCTAGAACTGCAGAACCCACAAAATAGCAGAGGGAAGCAAGGCTCCGGCACAGGACAGCCTGCATGGTCTCTGGGTGAGGTCTATCCCGAACGGAGCTGAGAGCCGAGGGTAGCCGAGCCCAGCATGAGTGGCACGAACCAACCAGAACAGGAGCAGGGCAGAACGCGCCCTAGCACCCTGAATCAGTGAGCTGCAGCAGTTACCAGACTTCTCAATCCACAAACACCAAAGACAACAGAGAAGGTTAGTGGGAAAAGCTGTGGGAGTGGAAGGAGTTTGCGGTTTGGCTACTGCCCTGGGGGCAGCAGAGGTGGGGCAGCTACAGAACTACAGCTGCAGTTGCTTCTGGGCCCAGGCCCACCTGGTGGGAGGAATTAAGTGGAGGATCAGAGCAGGAGTGCACAGCCTGCTGAAGATCTAAGTCCAGTCCGGGTTGGGGGTTCTTGGGGAAGGAGGAGTGCTGGTGCGGTAGAGCTGGTGCTTTCCCCCAAGCTTGGAACATAGTTCTCTTAACTCTACAAACAGTCATACCCAGGTGAAAAACTCAAGGGTCAAGTTAGTTATCTGGGAACATGGCCAAGCAGTGAAAATGCACCCAGATTCAGTCTCAGACTCTGGAATCTTTTTTTGGTGACAAAGAAGACCAAAACATATAGCCAGAAGAAGTCAACAAAGTCAAAGAGCCTACAACAAAAGCCTCCAAGAAAAACATGAACTGGTCCCAGGCCATGGAAGAGCTCAAAAAGGATTTGGAAAAGCAAGTTAGAGAAGTAGAGGAAAAATTGGGAAGAGAAATGAGAAGGATGCGAGAAAACCATGAAAAACAAGTCAATGACTTGCTAAAGGAGACCCAAAAAAATACTGAAAAATACACTGAAGAAAACAACACCTTAAAAAACAGATTAACTCAAATGTCAAAAGAGCTCCAAAAAGCCAATGAGGAGAAGAATGCCTTGAAAGGCAGAATTATCCAAATGGAAAAGGAAGTCCAAAAGACCACTGAAGAAAATACTACCTTAAAAATGAGATTGGAGCAAGTGGAAGCTAGTGACTTTATGAGAAATCAAGATATTATAAAACAGAACCAAAGGAATGAAAAAATGGAAAACAATGTGAAATATCTCATTGGAAAAACCACTGAACTGGAAAATAGATCCAGGAGAGATAATTTAAAAATTATTGGACTACCTGAAAGCCATGATCAAAAAAAGAGTCTAGATATCATCTTTCAAGAAATTATCAAGGAGAACTGCCCTGATATTCTAGAGCCGCAGGGCAAAGTAAAAATTGAAAGAATTCACAGATCGCCTCCTCAAACAGATCCGAAAAAGAAATCTCCTAGGAATATTGTTGGCAAATTCCAGAGCTCCCAGGTCAAGGAGAAAATACTGCAAGCAGCCAGAAGGAAACAATTTGAGTATTGTGGAAACACAATGAAAATAATCCCAGATCTAGCAGCTTCTACATTAAGAGATCGAAGTACTTGGAATATGATATTCCAGAGGTCAATGGACCTAGGATTAAAACGAAGAATCACCTACCCAGAAAAACTGAGTATCATGCTCCAAGGCAAAATGTGGATTTTCAATAAAATAGAGGACTTTCAAGTTTTCTCATTGAAAAGACCAGAGCTGAATAGAAAATTTGACTTTCAAACACAAGTATCAAGAGAAGCATGAAAAGGTAATGAAGAAAAAGAACAAGAAAAAGAAATTGCAAGGAATTTACTAAAGTTGAAGTGTTTGGTTTACATTCCTACTTGGAAAGATGATGTGTATGATTCATGAGACCTCAGTATTAGGGTAGCTGAAGGGAATATGCATATACATATATGTTTATGTATATATATATGTATATGTGAGTATGTATGTATGTATATATGTATATATATATGTATATATATATATATATATATATAGAGAGAGAGAGAGAGAGAGAGAGAGAGCAGGCACTGGGTGAGTTGAAGATGAAGGGAAGATATCTAAAAGAAATAAAATCAAATTAAGGGATGAGAGAGGAATATATTGAGAGAGGGAGATAGGGAGAGATAGAATGGGGTAAATTATCTCGCATAAAAGTGGCAAGAAAAAGCTGTTCTGTAGGAAGAGAAGAGAAGGCAGGTGAGGGGGAATGAGTGAATCTTGCTCTCATCAGATTTGTCCTGAGGAGAGTATACCATACATACTCATTTGGGTATCTTACCCCACAGGAAAAAAGGAGGAAGAAGATAAAAATAGGGGGGATGATAGAAGGGAGGGCAGATGGGGGTGGAGGTAATCAAAAACAAACACTTTCAAAAGGGGACAGGGTCAAGGGAGGAAATTCAACGAAGGGGGATAGGTTAGGAAGGAGCAAAATATACTTAGTCTTTCACAACATGAGTATTGTGGAAGGGTTATACAGAATGATATGCATGTGGTCTATGTTGAATCACTTGACTTCTTAGGGAAGGTGGGTGGGAAGGGAAGAGGGGAGAGAATTTGGAACTAAAAGTTTTAAAAACAGATGTTCAAAAACAAAAAAAATTTTTTTGCATGCAACTAGAAAATAAGATACACAGGCAATGGGGCATAGAAATTTACCTTGCCCCACAAGAAAGGAAGGGAAAAGGGGATGGGAGGAGAGTGGGGTGACAGAAGGGAGGCCTGACTGGGGAACAGGGTAACCAGAATATATGCCATCTTGGAGTGGGGGGGAGGGTAGAAATAGGGAGAAAATTTGTAATTCAAACTCTTGTGAAAATCAATGCTGAAAACTAAATATATTAAATAAAAAAAATAAAATAAAAAAATTAAAGAGAAAAAAAGAAAATTTGGATCTCAAATACTTTTGGAACTGAGTGTTGTAAGCTAAAAATAAAAAATAAATTAAAAAAACAAAAAAGAGAAAAAAAGAACATTTGATACCTTGTCTTTTATAAGACTTATTTTTTGAGCTCACAACATGTATTCTTACTTCTCCTGAAAGAATAAAAGCCAAAAAATTCCGCCATCGTGGATTAGAATTAAATTGGTATCTTTTTACATCTATCTATTTTTGTCTGTCTGTATCATTTATTTGTTACCTTGCCTAGGGGTAGGGAGCCAGACAATTTCTTTTGTTAAATAGGGTAGTTGAAAGTATAGCAGAAAATATATATAATGTTGAAGGTAGAGATCAATATATACTTATAAGATTATCAAATCCATAGATTTATAGGCATACCTCATTTTATTGTGCTTTACTTTATTGCTACAAAATAGAAAAACAAAATAGTAAATCTATTGGTACCATTTTTCCAATAGTATGCACTTACATAATGTCTCTGTGTCACATTTTGCATATCTTGCAATATTTCAAACTTTATTAAAATTATAATTATTATATCTATTCTTGTGATCTATGATTAGTACTTTTGACATTACTGTTGTAACTGTTTTGGCATGTCAAAAACTGCTACCATATAAGCCTGCAAACTTAATTGGTAACATTGTAGGTGTTCTTACTGATCCACTGACTGGCCATTAACTGTCTCTCTTCTCCTCAGACTCCCTATTCCCTGAGATATAACAATATTGAAATTAGGCCAGTTTCGAACCTGACAGTGGTCTCTAAGTATTAAAGTGAAAGGAAGAGTTCATTGACACACAAACTTCATTGTCTTATTTTATGATATTGCCAAAGCCACCCTAGTTTTCAGCAATCACCACTCTGATCAGTCAGCAGACATCAAAATTGAAGGAAGACCCTCTATTCACAAAAAGATTGTAACTTCCTGAAGGCTCAGATGATGGTTGGCACTTTTAAGCAGCAAAGTATTTTTTAAATTAAGGGATGTACATTTTGTGACATAATACTACTGGACACTTAATAGACTATAGCATAATGACAACATAAATTTTAAATGTGCTGGGAATGCAAAACAAAAATTGTAACTTGCTTTATTTTAGTGGTCTGGAACTAAACATACAGTATTTGCCTATAGAACCGAAAAGGCCTTAATAGATTAGTTAGGTTAATCCCTTCATCATACTAGTATACAAAGTGAGACCCAGATAGGTAGTATTATCTGCCTTAGGTAAGGAATAAAACTAGGATTCCCATTCAGAGTCTCTGACTGAGATCCAATATTCCTACCAACATGCCACACTACTTCTTCCCCTTCTAATCGATCCTTCAGACTGTTACCCAGCCAGTCATTCTAAACCATTTCTCTCTGTTATCAAGACATTCCTATACATAGCCATTTTCAATGGATTCCAATACTTTACCAGATGAAGTATAAACTCTTGGCCCTGAAAATCAAGGCTTTCTACAACTTGACTATGACCTACTTGCTCAATCTTATTTCATACTACTCCTTTTCATATGTTCTATGTTCTAGTTAACTTTATGTACATCATGCACTCTCCGTTCTCTTTTTTTTTTTTTGCACTATCCCTCATGCTTATAATCTGTGCCTCTTTCATGCACCATCCCATATCCCCATCTATTAAATTCTTTTCTGACTTCAAGATTCACCTAAGTTGACTAGAGGGGGCGGAGCCAAGATGGCTGCATGAAAACAGCGTCTTACCAGAGCTCTCACAAGGTCAGTCAGATTTCCATAAAAAAGTGAATTTGAGCAGATTTGAGAGAGTTAGAAACTGCGAGCGGTCTGAGTGGGGCAAATTTTCAAGCCAGGAGAGTCTGAAAGGCTGAAGGCACGAATCTCTGGGCTCAGAGAGGGCTTGGCGTGGGCAGCTGCTCCAGACCAAAGCGGAAGCGATCGGTCGGGAAACCCACATGGGAGACAGGCTGGAAGAAAGCTGGGTACCCAAACTGGCAGACATCCCCAGGTGTCCCAACACAGGATGGCAGTCTGTGGAAGAGACAAGAGGCAGCACAACGTCACTGGCCATGAAACATCGACTCCTGAGGCTTGCAGCCTGAAGGAATGAAACGCGGTTCTTGAACTCCCGGGAGACATAATGGCAAGGTAAATAGCTCTAATGCCTCCCCTCCCCACCCAGATAATTTCTTGGGGGAAAAAAGGAATGCTGGAACAGAGGAGAAAGAAGTGGGGCTTCAGTGGTCAAATAGCAGAAGTTCATTAGTCCCAGAGGGGCAGAGTTGGCAGGGGTCAACACCAGGAGCCCAGACGTAATCTTGCACCCCTAGGGGAAGTGCCAGACATCAGCTCAAACAACAAACAGCTGAGACCATTGCTGAAGAGGAACAGTGCTGGAGAGCACCCATAGGAAGTGAGAAGTCAGGGAGCCAGATCCCTCCCCCACACCTCAGGAAACTGGAGGCTATAAATAGACTCACAATCCCCAGAATAAGAAATCTGGGACAGAGAGCGCTGAGCCCCAAAGGCAGAAATTTGTTGTAAAGCCAGGAAAAGGCAAACCAACATGAAAAAGAACACAAAAAAACTGAGGACCATTGATTCTTTTTATGGAGACAGGTAGGATCAAAATACCAATATGGAAGAGGACAGCAATGACACTATAGATACATCTCATACCTTAAAAGGTAATGTGAACTGGTCTCCAGCCCAAAAAGCACTGCTAGAAGAGCTAAAGGAAGATTTTAAAAACTAAATTAGGGAGCTAAAAGAAAATATGGAAAAAAAGATTGGTGAAATGGCTACAGAGATTCAGAATCTAGAGAGAGAAAATGACACCCTGAGAGGCAAAATCAACCAATTGGAACAGGAGACTCAAAAGCAAAATGAAAACACTGACTCATTAAAAATTAGGGTTGAGCAAGTAGAAGCTAATGAATCCATGAGGCACCAAGAAGTAGTAAAACAAAATGTAAATAATGAAAAAATAGAAAAAAAATGTGAAATATCTGATTGGGAAAACAACTGACCTGGAAAATAGATCCAGGAGAGACAACTTAAGAGTTATTGGTCTACCGGAAATCCAGAATGAAAAAAAAGAGCCTTGACAGTATCTTCGAAGAAATTATCAAAGACAACTGCCCAGAGGTCCTAGAACCAGAGGGCAAAATAGTCATTGAAAGAATTCACCGATCACCCCCTGAAAGAGATCCCAAACTGAAAACACCAAGAAATATCATAGCCAAATTTCAGAACTACAAAGTCAAGGAGAAAATATTTCAAGCAGCCAAAAAGAAACAATTCAAATATCGTGGAACTACAGTCAGGATCACGCAGAATCTCTCAGATTCCACATTAAAAGACAGGAGAAATTGGAATGTGATATTCCGAAGGGCAAAGGAGCTGGGACTGCAACCAAGGATCAACTACCCAGCAAAATTAAGCATAATTTTCCAAGCAAGCAGATGGATGTTCAATAAAATAAGGGAATTCCAGACTTTCCTGATGAAAAGGCCAGAACTCAATGGAAAATTTAATCTCCAAATACAGAACTCAAGAGAGACATAAAAAGGTAAACATGGAAAAAACACCCACAAACATTATTAATCAATAAGGGCAAATTATTTGCATCTCTGTATAGGATTACATCATCTTATG
Source organism: Trichosurus vulpecula (assembly GCF_011100635.1). Taxonomy (NCBI): domain Eukaryota; kingdom Metazoa; phylum Chordata; class Mammalia; order Diprotodontia; family Phalangeridae; genus Trichosurus; species Trichosurus vulpecula. The sequence goes on along the minus strand of NC_050575.1, from coordinate 74,298,628 downwards.
TATGTTTTATATATAGACATATATATGTCAGTCTTGAGAATGGTACTGCTATTATGATGATTGAAAGGGATACACATGGATTGTGAATGCCTGTATAAAATAATTGATATAAGGATAAAAAACATAAGTAAGAGACGTGAAGGGAGGGCTATGAGAGAAGAGGTAAGGAGGTAGTACACAAGGGTAAATTACACCAAATGAAGAAGCACAAAAGCATATTATAGTAGAGGGAAAGAAGGGAGGGAGAAGAGCAGTATTTGAGCTTCACTGTCATCTGATCTGGTTCAAGAAGGGAATAACATACCCTGATAAGTATAGAAACCTAACTTGTCCTACAGGAAGTAGGAGTGGAAGGGGGAAAAAGGGAGGGGGGTGGTCAGAAGGGAGGGGAGAAGTAACAAGTGGGAAACAATAAGATAAGGGAGGGGACTAAAGAGGGAGGGTAAACTGAGGAAGGCGGCAGTCAAAAGCAAAACTTTCTGGAGGAGGAGAAGGGGAAAGGGAGAAATAGAAACATAAACAGGGGGAAATAGAATGGAGAAAAAGACACAGATAGAAATTATAACTGCAAACGTGAATGGGATCAACTCTCCCATAAAACAGAAGCAGATAGCAGAATGGATTAAAAACCATAATCCTACAATATGCTGTTTACCAGAAACACATTTGAAACAGGGGGATCCACACAGGGAAAAGGTAAAAGGCTGGAGTAAAATATATTGCGCCTCAGCTAAAGTAAAAATGCAGGCATAGCAATCCTAATCTCAGACAAAGCAAAAGTAAAGATAGATTTAATTAAAAGAGATAAGGAAGGACATTACATCCTGCTAAAAGGCACCATAAACAATGAAGCAATATCATTGTTTAACATATATGCACCAAGTAGTATGGCATACAAATTCTTAGAGGAGAGGTTAAGGGAGTTACAGGAAGAAATAGACAGCAAAACTATAATATTGGGAGACCTCAACCTCCCCCTTTCTGAACCTGACAAATCTAACCTCAAAATAAATGAGAAAGAAGTTAAGGAGGTAAACAGAATTTTAGAAAGGCAGATATGATAGACCTCTGGAGAAAACTCAATGGTGATAAAAAGGAATATACTTTCTTCTCAGCGGTACATGGCACATACTCAAAAATTGACCATGTACTACGGCATAAAAACCTCACAATCCAGTGCAGAAAGGCAGAAGTAGTCAAAGCACACTTTTCAGATCATGATACAATAAGAATTATTTGTAACAAAGAACCATGGAAAAATAAGCTAAAAATTAATTGGAAACTAAATAATCTAATTCTAAAGAATGAGTGGGCTGAAAAACAAATCAGAGAAACAATTAATAACTTCATTCAAGAGAATGACAATAATGAAACAACATACCAAAACTTATGGGATGCAGCAAAAGCAGTTCTTCAGGGAAGTTTTATATCCCTAAACGCTTACATGAATAAAATAGGGAAAAAGGAGAACAATGATCTGGCCATACAGCTGAAAAAGCTAGAAAAAGAGCAAATTGAAAATCCCCAATTAAATACCAAATTAGAAATATTGAAAATCAAAGGAGAGATTAATAAAATTGAAACCAAGAAAACTATTGAATTAATAAATAAAACAAAAAGCAGGTTTTATGAAAAAACCAATAAAATTGATAAACCTTTGGTCAATTTGATTAAAAAAAGAAAGAAGAAAATCAAATTACCAGTATCAAAAATGAAAACGGTGAATTCACATCTAATGAAGAGGAAATCAAAATAATAATTAGGAATTGTTTTGCCCAATTGTATGCCCACAAATTTGACAACCTTAGAGATATGGATGAATATCTACAAAAACATAAACTACCCAGGTTAACAGAAAAGGAAGTAAAATTTCTCAATAACCCCATCTCAGAAAAAGAAATTGAACATGCCATCAATGAACTCCCTAGGAAAAAATCTCCATGGCCAGATGGTTTTACATGTGAATTCTATCAAACATTTAAAGAACAAGTAATTGCAATACTTTGTAGACCATTTGGGAAAATAGGTGAAGAAGGAGTCCTGCCAAATTCTTTTTATGACACAAATATGGTACTAATACCCAAACCAGGTAGAGTCAAAACAGAGAAAGAAAATTATAGACCAATTTCTCTAATGAATATTGATGCAAAAAAATTTAAATAAAATATTAGCAAAAACACTGCAGCAACCTATCATGAGAATAATACACTATGACCAGGTAGGATTTATTCCAAGAATGCAAGACTGGTCCAATGTTAGGAAAACTATTAGCATAATTGACCATATCAACAACAAAACTAGCAGAAACCATATGATCATCTCAATAGATGCAGAAAAAGCCTTTGACAAAATACAACACCCCTTCCTATTAAAAACACTAGAAAGCATAGGAATAAATGGAACTGTCCTTAAAATTATAAATAGCATCTACCTAAAACCATCAACAAGCATTATTTGTAATGGGGATAAGCTAGATGCATTCTCAATAAGATCAGGGGTGAAACAAGGATGTCCATTATCACCCCTACTATTCAATTTGGTCCTAGAAACGTTAGCTGTAGCAATAAGAGAAGAAAAAGAAATTGAAGGAATTAGAATAGGAAAAGATGACACTAAATTATCACTTTTTGCAGATGATATGATGATTTATGTAGAGAATCCTAGAGAATCAAGTAAAAAACTACTTGAAATAATAAACAACTTTAGAAAAGTTGCAGGATATAAAATAAACCCACATAAATCCTCGGCTTTCCTATACATTACTAACAAAGCCCAACAGCAAGAGATAGAAAGAGAAATTCCATTCAAAGTTACTGTAGACACTATAAAATATTTGCGAGTCTATCTGCCAAGACAAACCCAGGACCTATATGAACATAACTATGAAACACTTTTCACACAAATAAAGTCAGATCTGAATAAATGGAAAAATATCAGTTGCTCACGGTTAGGCCAAGCTAATATAATAAAAATGTCAATTTTACCTAACTTAATCTATCTATTCAGTGCCATACCAATGGAACTACCAAAAAATTATTTTACTGAGCTGGACAAAATTACAACAAAATTCATCTGGAAAAACCAGTGGTCTAGAATATCTAGGGTATTAATGAAAAGAAATGCTAGAGAAGGTGGCCTAGCCATACCAGATATTAAACTGTACTACAGAACAGCAGTCATCAAAACTACCTGGTACTGGCTAAGAAACAGAGGTGTGGATCAGTGGAATAGGATAGGAATACAAGATGGAGAAGTCAACAACTATAGCAATCTACTCTTTGATAAACCCAAAGAAGACAGCTTCTGGGCTAAGAATTCACTATTTCACAAACACTGTTGGGGAAATTGGAAAATGGTTGGGCAGAAACTGGGCATAGACCAATATTTTACACCATATACCAAAATAAAGACAAAATGGGTTCATGATTTAGGAGTAAAGACTGATACTATAAGTAATTTGGGAGAGCAGGGAATAGTTTACTTATCAGATTTATGGAAAAGAAAAGAATTCATGACCCAACAAGAGACAGAGAGCATTACAAAATGCAAAATGGATCATTTTGATTATGTCAAATTGAAATGTTTTTGTACAAAAAAAGCCAATGCAACAAAAATTAGGAGGGAAGCAGAAAATTGGGAGAAAATCTTTACAACTAGTATCTCTGATAAAGGCCTCATTTCTAAAATATGCAGGGAACTGTGCCAAATATATAGGAATACAAGCCATTCCCCAATTGAGAAATGGTCAAAGGATATGAACAGGCAGTTTTCAGAGGAAGAAATTAAAAGCTATCTATAGGCATATGAAAAATGCTCTAAATCACTACTGATTAGAGAAATGCAGATCAAAACAACTCTTAGATACCACATCTCTCCTGTCAGATTGGATAAAATAACAAAACAGGAAAATGATAAATGCTGGAAAGGATGTGGGAAAATTGGAACATTGTTACATTGCTGGTGGATTTGTGAGCTGATCCAGCCATTTTGGAGAGCAATTTGGAACTATGCCCAAAGGGCTATAAAAATGTTCATACCCTTTGACCCAGAATACCTCTTCTAAGGTTGTATCCCAAAGAAATCACACAAATGGGAAAAGGACCCATATGTACAAAAATATTTATAGTGGCCCTTTTTGTGGCAGCTAAGAATTGGAAATCAAAGTGATGCCCATCAATTGGGGAATGGCTGAATAAGCTGTGGTGTATGAAAGTAATGGAATACTATTGTGCCATAAGAAATGGGATTGATACAGACTTCATAACAACCTGGAAACACCTACATGACATAATGCTGTGTGAGCAGAGCAGAGCCAGGAGAACATCATACACAACCACAGATATATGAATACTGTGAGGACCAACCCTGACAGACTTCACTCCTCTCAGCAACACAAGGTACAAAGACAACTCCAAAGGACTCACGATGGAGAATGCTGTCTACATCCAGAGAAAGAACTATGAAGTATGAATGCAGATTGAGGCACACTTTATGATCGCCTTTTTCTCCCCCCTTTTTTTTCTTCTCTTTTGTTTTTGTTTTTGTGTTGTTTTTTTTTTTTTGTTCTGTTTCTTCTTTCTCATGATTCATTCCATTGGTGATAATTCTTCTCCACAACTTGACTAGTGTCTAAATTAATTCAATGTGAAGTTATTCACGGTAGTTATATGAGATTCCATGCCGTCTTGGGGAGGGAGGGGAGAAAATCTGGAACCCAAAATTATGTAGAACCGTGCGTTGTAAACTAAAAATAAAAATTAAAAAAAAGAAAAGAAAATGCTAACCTAAAATGGAAAAAAATCCTGACACTAGCAGGTGCTTAACAAATACTTTTTGATTGACAAAAAAAAAAAGATTCACTGAAGTTGCTGCCTTCTTGTAAGAACCATGTTGCTAAGCAGCTGCTGTGGCTGTATAAGACCAACAACAACCAGTACACAGAAGAGCTGCTAACATGGGTTCTTTCATTTGCTTTACTAAGGAAAGCAACTTTAAGGAGTTAACAATCTCAGTTTAATTAAACATACACATATGATCATTTACTTAGTTCAAGGGGAAAAGATTAGCCCCCTGAACGTTAAGGCAAATACAAACAGAAATTACAAACATCAACAGTCAGACCTTGTCTGATTCAAATCACAGTTCATAGTCACCAAAGAATCATAAACATCTATCTGGGTTACAAAGCCAGAGGGGTGTTCAATGGCTTGCCCAGAGTCTCATCACCCATATTCTTCCAATGAGTGTACCCCCAAAAGTCAAATGCCAACCTCAGATCTTATATACCCATCTCAGTGCCCTGGGGCACTTGAGGCTCACTGTTTAGAGTGTGAGAAATCAGTGTGAGAAAGCTCCAATCACCAGCACCTCATCAATTATAATTCAATGACTCTCCATTATCTTAGTGCTGAAAAGCATTCCAAGGCAAAAAAAAGATCCCACTGTACCTATCCCACTCAAACAAAGACCAGAATCATTAAAGGCATATAAGAGAAGAACAGCAAAAGCCCCACCCTGATGACCATTACACTTCTCCATGAAGCTTTCACTGAACCTTCTAGGTTAAAGTGATCTCTCAGTATACAAATTTCTCATAGACAGACCTTGCTATTTATATTTATTTTTCCCCTTATATCATAATTATTTGAATATATATTCTTTCCCAACCTAACCCCTCCCCCTGTTATATGGCAAACTCTTTGAGAGCAGGGACTGTGACAAATTTATCTTTGTATTTTCGGTGAATAGCACAGTGCTTTCGACATATTTTAGTTCTATGTTTGAAGCACTCCAACCACTGAGGCAGATTATAGTTCCTCCAAAACTTATGGGATATTTTTTTTTGAGAGATACGGCTCCAAATCCATCACCTTCTGACCAATATGGTGATGTACTTCTCTAAACTTAGCTTGGCTAGTACTCAGACAATAGACATGTAGGATGTTCCCAGGACCATACTTGACACCATTCTAGTTTGGTAGGGCCTTATGCTCCATTGACATATTGTGTGAAAATTCATGCCATTTCAGAGCCTTGTCATATGTTGCTGTTATGTTTCAAGAATCTCATGACCCAACAATACAATTTCACATTCCCATGAATCATGTTTTCATAGGGCTCTTTGATGGTTGTGATAATTTTGGTCCTTGCACCATTTTCTTATTCTCCCTGTCCCCTTCACTATGCTCCTCCAACCAATGCTGCAGTATTTTTACATGGCACATTTTGGTACAGACCTATTGGGAAAAAAAATAATCTTTCTTATTGCTGCAAGATATTTCTTCCAATGAGCTCAGTCTAGTTTCCAAACGTTAATAAAAATAACCCTTCTCAGTGCTTATGCAGCACTCTTCATCCTGAAAGATACACAATTCCCCATTTCATTCATTTCCATGGCAACTTGGTAAGCTGGATTTCTGTCAACCAGCTATTTTTGCAAAGGGAAAATTTCAAATCAAGAAGAAACTATGGATTCTTGTCCACCTGGGTTGATCATGTCAAAGAGATAAAGGACAGAGGAGGCTATTTTAGACAAGAAGAGGAAGCTGCATTGCTCCTCAGGAAACATACTAACCTCTGAACCAACTCAGGCTCAGTTATATAGGCACAAGTATGATGACATGCTTCTGACTTATTAAGTCAAAAATGTTATTCCCTTTATTCCTGCATATTCCCCCCACCCCATCAATCTACATTCACCATGTTTTCCTCCAACTATTATATTTACAGGATGGCAGTGTGGGGGGTGAGACCACCTGCCAGCAATTCATTAAAAGAGTCTGAGGTCTCTCTAAGTAGAAACAGAAAACTTCTTTATTACAGTCTCACGAGAAAGGGCTTCATTACCACCAGCAGCGAGCTAGTAGGAGAGGCACAGTAAGGAAGTAAAGCATGCTTCTATACCCTAATGTACCATCCCCCTCCCACCACTGACCTTTACCCTCATTGGCTGAGAGTTTGGCCGTACATTCTAAGTGCAGGAAATCTAACCCAGAGACAAAGAACAAGGAAATGTTAGTTTAGCCAGTGCAAGCTCATTAAAAAAAAATCAAAATACATTATCCTTATTTGGCAGAGCTTGTGCTGAGGTGGCAGTTGACAAGGCATTGGGCAGCTCTAAGTTTCGGATTTCTGTAAGTCAGGTGACTTTAGTACATAGAAACTTGGGCCTAGGGTCTAAACTACTTTAGTAAGGTGTCTCTCCTGAGAAGCTTTCATATCACTCAATTTACAGAAAGGCTGAGGCTCAGATTTTATGAGAAGTCTTCACTTATCCCACTCAACAGGATGTAATTTTCACAAACCCAAAAGTTTGTGGAAAGGTCACGAGAGTTTAGGGGAAAAAAGAAATTACTCAACTGTGAGTTTATAAGGTGAATAGGGCATAGTGAATAGGGCATGGTGAATTAGCAGAACTTAGGTAGAACTTCCTAAAGTCTTGTACCTCAGCTAGGGGACGAGTTGCCCTTTTGAAGGAACCAGGTGACTGCATAGAAGAGAAAAGAAAGCCTGCCAGTTGTTGCCTACCTTCCCTTTGAAACAAACCAAACCAAAATGAGACTCACGTACTTAGTCTGTAACCCCCTACCTATCAACTCCAAGTCAAATCAAGTAAGATTTCTCATTAAAACCATGCAGATAAGCTCTGCTTAATACCATTAATTGATTCTATAAAATAATAGGACAAAACAGCATTACAAGGGGCTGGTCAGTTTCCGTGGAAATTATGTTAGAAATATTGTACAGGGGATATTTGCTCAACAGTGTTTCTTTAACATTTCCAGATTATACAGAGGGATTTGGATTTGGTTATAATGATAGTTCAAAATGTGGTCGGTTAACCTTTTACGGGATATGACTCTATTGCTGCTGGCTTTTTCTAGAAGGTTTATGAAAGATGAAACTCTCAAAGACGTTGTTGGCAGGACCAGCCCATTGCGGCCTTATTTTTAATGCCAATTGAATCTTTACTGGTGAGATATATCTAAAAGTGAATGAAGCTGGCTCGCGCTCTCACAGCCATTGCAGTACATTGAGCTCCATAGAGACAGCGCCGGGGCAAGTAAGAGCCGGACGGGCACTGGGCTACTCTGTGCGGCACTGAGGGAAAGTAATCAAAATGGACAAAGGTGATCCCAAGAAGCCGAGGGGGAAAATGTCCTCATATGCCTTCTTCGTGCAAACCTGCCGGGAAGAACACAAGAAGAAGCATCCAGATGCTTCTGTGAACTTCTCAGAATTTTCTAAAAAATGCTCAGAAAGGTGGAAGACAATGTCTGCTAAGAAGAAAGGAAAATTTGAGGACATGGCAAAAGCTGATAAGGTTCGTTATGAAAGAGAAATGAAAACCTACGTACCACCTAAAGGAGAAACAAAAAAGAAGTTTAAGGATCCCAATGCGCCGAAGAGGCCTCCTTCGGCATTTTTCTTATTCTGTTCTTAGTATCGTCCAAAAATTAAAGGGGAGCATCCCGGTCTTTCTATTGGAGATGTGGCAAAAAAATTGGGAGAAATGTGGAATAATACTGCTGCAGATGACAAGCAACCTTATGAAAAGAAGGCAGCTAAACTGAAGGAAAAATATGAAAAGGATATTGCTGCATACCGGGCTAAAGGAAAGCCTGATGTTGGGAAAAAGGGAGGAGTTGTCAAGGCTGAGAAGAGCAAGAAAAAGAAGGAGGAGGAGGAAGATGAGGAAGATGAAGAAGACGAGGAGGAAGATGAAGAAGATGATGAGGAGAATGAAGAAGATGATGATGACGATGAATAAGTTGGTTCTAGAGCAGTTTTTTTTCTTGTCTATAAAGCATTTAACCTCCCTGTACACAACTCACTCCTTTTAAAAAAAAAAATTGAAATGTAAGGCTGTGTAAGATTTATTTTTAAACTGTACAGTGTCTTTTTTTGTATAGTTAACACACTACTGAATGTGTCTTTAGATAGCCCTGTCCTTTAGTGGTATTTTCAATAGCCACTAACCTTGCCTGGTACAGTATGGGGGTTGTAAATTGGCATGGAAATTTAAAGCAGGTTCTTGTTGGTGCACAGCACAAATTAGTTATATATGGGGATGTAGTTCATTTTCATCTTCAGTTGTCTTTGATGCAGCATATGAAATAATTGTTGTTCTGTTAACTGAATACCACTCTGTAATTGCAAAAACAAAAAAAAAGTTGCAGCTGTTTTGTTGACATTCTGAATGCTTCTAAGTAAATATAATTTTTTTTATTAAAAAAAAGTGAATGAAAATATTTTTGCCTTCTTTGTTTTAGATAGGTAAATAGTTGTCCATATTTCTGACCGGCCAGTTAGTTATCTTAGCTTAATATATATTCTTTTGGGTTGTTTTAACGAAGCACATAAATAGTGTTTGCTTATATAATTTGTTTTCCCAAGATAACTGACCAAGTTTCCCACATCTATATGTTTCTAACAATTCCCCCCAAAATTGAATGAAAGCAAATCTCTTTCTAGTGTAAGGATTCTTAACTGTGTGTGTGCATGTGCGTGTGTGTGTGTGTGTGTGTGTGTGTGTGTGTGTGTAGTAGGGTGTGTGTGTTTATGTATGTGGGTGATGGGCTGCTTTGGCAGCTTGTGGACCTCCTTCTAAGACTAGTAGTTTTAAAAGTGTAAAATACATCACATTAAAAACAAAGAAATTATATTAAAATAAAGATTTTTCCACTCAAGTTCATAGATTCTTCTGATATCTGGAATTCTAAGGATGCTTACAATGTGTGTTTCCAATTCCCTTTGACAAGCCGATTAACTTCTATATACCTCAGTTTGCCCATCTCTAAAATGGTGATGATAATAACACTTACTTCCCAGGCTTGTTGGGAGAATTGAGTGAGATAATATTGGAGAAGGAATTTGTATACTTTAAAGTGATAAATAAATGCTAGATATCATCATCAAATATAAGAGGTCATTATCAATATGCTTATCATTGTGTTCAAGAAGGTGAGCTGTTTATAAAGTTGCAATCAAATCCATCTAAGAGAAAGTCATCATTACATCATCTCTAGGATAATTGTTTTTTGACAACAGCAATTCTTACAGAATTTCAACATCATAGAAGTGTTATTATCTATTTTTTTCTGAAACAATTACTCATGTAAACCAAATCATAGAGCCCTGTGGTGTGTGCATGTGTGTATAAAGTTCTCCCTATTATAATTTGAATTGACTCCTAGTCCTAGTTCTGCTTCAGATTGTTTTGGCTAAAATTAGCACCAAATTAATATACAGCTGTGCCTTGAACAAGACACTCAATCTCTTTTGGTCCTGGGCATTTTCCCTGGTTGTCTGTCCTGCTTGCTATGCTCTCTCTCCTCATCAACAGCTTCTCTCTTCCCTGGCTTCTTTCAAGTCCTAGCTAAAACCTCAGTTTCCACAAGAAGCCTTTCCCTTTCTCTCTTAATTTTAATGCCTTCCCTTACTTGATTATTTGTTATTTATCTTGTATAGAGCTTGTTTTTCTGTGTCTGTGTGTACATATGTGTGTGTGTATTTTTTTTTGCATACTGTCTCCTCCATTAGATTGTGAGCATCTCACAGGCAGGGATTCTCTTTTGTTTTTCTTTATATACCCAGTGCCTAGAACATGATAGTCATTTAATCATTGTTTGTTGACTAACTGCAATCTTCACAAGATGAATCTTTTCAGAGGTCCTGGAAGGTGCTTTACTTGCCGTGTTCATAATTATGAGAATTCAAAGATGGCTGCCCATGAATGTCTACAGGCATAATTTGTGATACTGTAGATACTGAGAGCTAAAGGTGACAATTAAATGATGACATAAGAACATAAAGACATTGTAAGTGTCTCTTTATATTTGTAATGGATTTATTGGGTACTTCTACTTACCATTCAAATGTACGTCTCCTGATCTTAATAAAGTAAAACTCACTATCAGCTACAGAAGAATAAAGGAATAGGGAACTGTCTCCTCAGCATTCTCATGAGGACATTTCCCAGAGTTGCAGCATGAAACACTTCTTCCTTAACTAAGGAACTATTATTTCTTGAATTCTGTGGAACATGTTTACAGAAACATTTTTTGAGCTACAATGAGGTATATCTCCTGTACCCACTCTTATTGTATCAATAGTTTGGTGACAGTTATGCTTAGAAGCAGCACATGCTTAAAATTTGAGGAAATTTAAGTCAAACACGACTGAATATTACAATAATTTCTTCTTGAAAATAAATATTTCATCTTTGCCTAATCTGAGGCAAGAAAAATGGCATAGGAAGTATTTTTTAGGAGGCCTTCAACCTAAGAGAGAGGGAATACTCAACAATAGGAGAAAATGTGGGGCAATGGAAAGAATGCTAGGCTTAATGTCAGAAACTCTGAGTTCAAATCCTTTCTGTGCCATTTATAAGCTGTGAAACCAAATTTTCTGGGCCCCAGTTTCCTTACCTGTAAAATAAAAATGTTGGATTATATCATCTCTAGGGTTCCTTCCTGCTCTGAACCTATGATCGCATGAACTGTGATGTGTTGGGTGTGAAAAGGCCTAGCTGATCAAAAGTATCTTCCTGATAGCTTCATTTAATAGAAGAAATTCTCAAAATTATCCTCATTCTTTGAGAATATTTTAAAGGAGATTAAATTGATTGTAAATAGATAAAGAACTATTCAAATGGCAGAAGTAGCAAATTGCTGGGTATTTGTTCATTTGATTAAGATCCATTATGTCTCATTGATATCTAGCACAGAGTCAAGTCTAAAGGGAATAAGAGACAGAATATTAACTTACTGGTTGAATGTAGCCTAAATGTTGCTGATTCCTTCAACTAATCCCCACATACTATGGTTTTCCATTCCCTTACTGTCTTGTTTATGCTCTCTGAGACACCTTATTTATGTATTTTTTAAAATATGGTGCACAGAGCTCAATATGGTATCATTTCCTTTGTGCTACACATTATACTTTTCTTAATGCAGCTTAGGAAAGTATTATTACTAATATTATTATTAATTTTTGCCACATAGCAGAGAGTCTTGAAATGAATTGAATCAGATGACATACTTTTAACATATGAGCTTTCAGTCCACTAAGAACCCAATCTGTTTCACAGGAAATATCATATGGCTATATTCCTTTCATTTTGTACTTGAGAGATTTATTTTTTTAAACCAAACATAGACTTTTACATTTATCCTGGTTAAATTTCATCTTATTCATTAGAATCTTATTAAGATATTTTTGGATCCCAACTCTGAATACCAGTGCATTAGTGATCCCTCCCAGCTTTATATCATTTACCTATTTTACAAGCATACCTTCTATAACTTCACTCAAATTATTAATAAAAATGTTGAACATCACAGAGCAGAAGACAGTTTTCTGGGAATGAGACTGTATATGAACATATAAATTAACACTGACCCAATAATGACAGCTTTGTCAGTCTATTCAACAACTTTTGTATGTGCTTAACTATACTATCTAATTTTCCACAACAAGAGCATGGGAGTCCTTTTCAAGTGCTTTGCTGAAATCTAAATGTGTATGCTGACAGTATTCTCTTGATCTAGTAGTCTAGTTATGATATCAAAATAAAATATATTATAGAGTTAGTCCAGCAGGAAATGTTCTTGATGAAGTCATGTAGGCTACTTGTGGTTACTGTTTCTATAATTAAATGCTTATATCCTCTCCCTTTAATAATGTGTTACATAGAATATAAGTCAAACCAATATAAGTTTATTTAGAATATTAGTCAATCTCACAGTTTGCGTGCTTCATTCTTTTCCAGAAAATCAAGACTTCATTTCTACTTCTCCAGTCTCAAGGCATCTCCCCTGTTCATTATAGATTTTCAAAGACTTCTGACATAGACTTAACTCTGACAATTGCAAATCCTTTTAGTAGCCAAGGGCCAAGGCTTTCAGTTCACCAGTGCATAGTGGCTTGAACTCTGGGCAAGCTATTTTTTCTTGTATTCTCTTCACTTAATTTTAGTTTTTACTCCTTGCAATATCATCTTTTACTCTTTCTTTCCAAATTCAGTCAAAAGTCTCCTTGACAGAGGAAACAGAAACAAAATAAATAATTAAGTTTCTGCAGTCTGATTATTATCATCATCACTGCAAATAGTTGTCAATCTTCCTTTAATTCTTCTCTTACTTCCAATATAGCTAAAAAGCAAACAAAACAAAAATGCTTCTGTTGTTCTTTAGAATTGATAGCCAATTTTGTCTTATCCTGACCTTTATCATTTTTGATACTATTATTACATGATTGTGCTACTCATTTATATCTACCCATTACTTCACCCAGTGTCCAATGTTTATATTTGAATACTGTGATGGATCTGACATTCTGTGACCTCTTTATTATGGGAATTCATCCAATTATGAATATAATAAGCTATCTATACCCACCTCTTCTGTGTGATTGTTATATAGATCCTCCCATAAATATACCACAAAAGGTATACTCAATGCCCTGAGTCAGTCTCTCTTCTTCCCTGGACATTTCAAGAATAGCAAGGGTGTACACAATGTGTAATTTTTTCCTTTTCCTTGATTCTGGCCCATTTCTTTTTATGACCATATATTTCTCCTTTATGATGCTTCTCCAGCATAATTTGTCACTTGCCACATGTTGGAGCCTGCTCATATTGACTATATGACTCTACATGGTCTTTTTGATGATACCCAATTCTAATTCTTCAGATAGTGATATTTCATGACTTTGAGCCATATAACACCTCTTATGAAGGACAGAGATTGGAACTAGAGTTCTGGTTTCATTTTTATAGGACACTCTTAGATGAAGAAATTCCCTTTACCACTGTAAATTAGCATCTTTAATATAACTTTTAATCTTAGAGAGTTGTCTAGAGCACTGAAAGGTTAAATGACTTGCCCAGGATCACATATCCAGCATGTCAGAGGAAGGAATTGAACCCAGATCTCCCTCATTCCAAAGCTAACTCTCTATATACCATGTCACATTGCCTTTCACCAAAGAATTATACAGATTAAAAAAAGCCTACTTCTCACCTCTTATTCTATTCTAAGTCCAATTCACTGTCCATTTTCCATGTCTGTCCAGATATGTGCATTGTGTCATAATTTGTACAAAACTGTTTTAACAATCCAGCTGGCAGCTTCTGTGGGGGTATAAGATTCACCCACAGCCAGCACCCAGAAAGCTGCCAACAGCACAGGTTCTTCTGATCATCTTAATTAAGGAAAGCAAGGTGAAGGGGTTGACAAGCTTACTTTTAATTCAGCATTCAAATATCATTCAGTTAGTTCAGGGGAAAAATCCAGCACCCTGAACTTCAAAACAAAATGCAAACAAATTACAAACATCAACAGACTTTGTCTGATTCAAATCCCAACACACAGTTACCAGAGTTCGACAAAGTTTCAGCATCCGGGTTTACAAGCTGGAGGGCTCCTTAGCTACAGCTGCCCGGAGTCTCCTCATCAACACTGTCTCCAGAGCCCCGCACAAATGGCTCTGTTCTCTCTTCTTATAGGGCTTCAGACATCAAACATCATCTGAATCACCAGAGCTCAGGCTCTGGTGATTGGTTCTTGAGTTGCCCCTCCCCTTAGGACCCTGGGAGGTTCACATCCACATGGATTACATTAACACTTAATGGGGTTTGGGCCTGGGGCTTAGCACCTAGTAAAGCTCACTGAGATAAATTGAGTCAGTCAAAGAAAACAAAGGCCATTCTGGTTACAAATATACATTCTTCATCCACTTGGTTTTTCCTGTGTGGATAGTTTGGCTTAACTATTGTTTGATTGTGTATTACATTCAGTACTCTCTTCCATGTTTCAGGGCTTAATGGAATTAGAATAAAGATAGATCTTAATTTTTTAACCTGAATTCATTGTTAAATTCACCATAAAAGTTATATTGTCTTCTTTAGCTAACTCTCCTTTTCTTTATTCACTGGAATTTTTTTCTTATTGTATTTTCAGAATTATTTCTTTACAACCTTACCATCCTCTTTTGGGTCTTCTTCCCTTTCAGAATATTTGGCATTAGATTCTATAAGTAGGACTCATTATAATGAATGAAACTTTTGAAATATCTATATTTTCCCCCTGAAAACCAGTGAGGGAAGAAGTATTAAGAGTAACAAACTGACAAGTTGATAAATGTCAAGGTACTAACCTAGTTTTAGGAAATGTGTGAATAGACCACAGTCTAGAGAGGAGCACAATATCTAAGATATCAGAAAAAAGTGCACTGCAATAGTGACAAAGTTAGCTAAAATTACATGTGGTTGATTTAACTTTGTGAGAGGATTATGTTCATAAGAAAAGGTCATGAGATGGATCCTTTGTCAGGTCAATTAGTTTTGTCATCTTCCTTGGCAATAGAGCATGCTTCCTGTTGCAGCTAATCATCTTACAAAAGCTTGGTATTGATTGGGGGACCAAGTGTGAGTTATTAGTATGGCAGCTATAACTAGCAATCCCAGAACTTTGTACAGATTAAAAATAAAAATCAACTAAGCTCTCTCTCTCCCCCCATCTCTGTCTCTGTCTCTCTGTTTCTCCCTCTGTCTCTCTGTCTCTGTCTCTGATTCTGTCTCTGTCTCTGTCTCTCTGTCTCTCTCTCTCTCTCTCTCTCTCTCTCTCTCTCTCTCTCTCTCTGTGTGTGTGTGTGTGTGTGTGTGTGTATGGAGGTAGAGGTAGAGTGGAGTTAACAAAACTTAAAGATACCTCAAGGTTGCTCCTGAGGACACCAGAGAGGTGCATGTCACTATTGCTGTTGAAGTAACCATTGACAAGATGGTACAACATGAGCAGTTCCCTTCAGTTGTATTGATGAAGCCAAAGACTGTGCCCTAGAATAGGGATGTTATGAACATTGGACTTTTGGAAGGGGTATTAGCCTAGGGAAGAAGAGTGCCCTCTTCAACATTATAGGCTCTGGTCACCATGTCTTAATTATGGTTCTAATTAATAGTATAAATTCATCCCAACTTTGGAAAAAATAACTCTGATATCTTCATCTAGTAACAGTTTGTCAATAATTTAACCATCCAATAAAAAGATGACATGATTAGATCTGTAATTCTAGGCAGGATATTACTATCTCCTTATAAGTCTAGCCATGTAAATCTTAATACAGGATGGACACCTCTCCTCTCCTATTCCATCTGGCTGTAAGGACTTTTTCTATTTTGTTTTAAGAAAAGTAGCCCCTTAAATATCTATGGTGTTTTGAAAACAAAAAAAATTAAGGAAGAAATTCTAGGTCTTAAAATGTGATAAAGACTCATTAGGGAATAGTGATGATTTAGGAATCAAATATGTTTGACATAGATTTATCTAGATATTGTGGGGCTCAATTGATCTGCATTGTTTTTAGTGAAATTTGCTCTGAAAAAGAAGTAGTAGAAAGATTCAAGTTCAATGATTAAGGTCGGCAAGACCTTGGCCTTCAGATATTCTACTTTGTATTAGAGCAGAATTGCTGTACAATATTTATAATGGCAGTAAAATGCTAGTCAGAATTTAAAATGCTATTTTCAATTACATTTACTCTAGTAACATTTGCTCTTCTAGCTAATAGAATATAGTGATGCTACTTGCAGGTTTTCCCCTCTTAATTACAAAGACTAAGCAGAAAAACAGCAGTCCTTCCTGGATTTCATTCCTGTTTCCAGCTGTGACAGCCTGAAACTGAGTCTAAATGCCATAAGGATATCAAGAATCTTCAGAGAACAGACAGAATCTTGGTTACTATAGATAGGCTGGATATACTGGTGTATTTTCCATGTGAAGAAACCTTAGGGCTCTCTAGGCTATAAAGACAAAGGCTGATTGCAGGAGAGGATGTAAACTGTTTCAAAACATGAGAAGAAGGGCTACAGTAAGCACAGGTTTGTTTAGCAAATCCCAGAATGTTAGACCTAAGGGGCAGCCCTTGAAGCTTGAAAGAAATAGTATAAACAAAAGGATGTTCTACTCTACAGAATCACAGAAGCTCAAAATTTCAGAGACCTCAGGGGCCATTGAATCTAATTGGTACCTGAGAAGAGTCTCTTCTTACAGCATTGCCAACAAGTGGTCATCAAGCTTTTCCTAGATTTTCAGTGAGGGAGGAAACCACTAACTATATCCCAAGGTGGCCCTTTCTTCTTTCCAACACTCTAGTTGCCAAGAAGTTTGTTACAGAATGTTTGTTTACAACTGTTGTATTCTAAGCTCTCTTGTTGATTCTGGGGAAGATTATCTTTCCCCCTAAACCCTTCTCCCATTTCTACTTTCCCTGTGGAGAGCAATACCATGCTCGCAGTCATGTAGGTTTTCAACCTAGAAATCATCCTCGACTCTTCACTATCTTTCACCCCCAATATTAAATATGTTGCCAAGGCCTATCCATTTCACTTTTGAAATATCATTAAAATTTGCTCCCTTCTCTCTTCTGACATTGCAGTCCTTCATTGCCTCATACATGAATATTTCAATGGCTAGTTGGTAGGTCTGCTTGCCTCAGCTCTCCCCATTCTTATTCATCCTCCATTCACTAAAGTAATTTTCCTAAAGCTTAGATCTGATCCTGTAACCCTTTCCCCACTCAACAAATTCCAGTCGCTCCTCATTATCTCTAGGATCAAATAAAATATCTTCTGGTTGACATAGAAGGCCCTTCATAACCTAGTGCTTCTCTCACCTTTCCAGTTTTCTTACACCTTACTCCCCTACAGTACTCTTTGCTACAGTCATGTCAACCTCCTGGCTGTTCCACAAAGAAGACACTTTCTCTGCTCTAGAATTTTCTCTGGCTGCCCCACCACCACCCATGCCTGGAACACTCTCCCTTCTCCACTTAAACCATTTACCTTCTGACTTCTTTTCAGTCTGAACTAAAACTCTACATGCTACAGAAAATCTTCCCCAACCTTTCTTATTTCTAGTATATTTCTTCTGTTAATTATTTTCTATCTATCTCGTATATAGCTTGCTTTGTATATATTTGTTTAAATTTTTCCTTCCCCATTAGATTGTCAGTCCTTTGAGGGTAAGGACTGTTTTTTTTTTTCTTTTGCCTCTTTTTGTCTCCTAAATGGTGACAGTAGGCATTTAACAAATGTTTATTGTTTCATTAATTGAGATAAGAAGTTCAGATAAGAAATTGATTTTTCTCTGTCCTCAAGGAGCTTTAAGTCCAACATATAGATAAGACATAAAGTACTTAAATATTTCTAGAAAATGTGATGTTAATGTGGGTTCTTCCTTCATTAATGCAGATCTCATCCTTTACTGTGACTTAGGAGATGGTCTTTGAGAGTTTCTGTTACTGACAAATTCATCATCCTTTGGCTAACCTGTTTATAAACTTCTCTCAGCTTATCTACTTTGGTCTTTAGATAATACACATCATTGGTCCATATGCTTGGACTTCACAGTTTCTCAGACATGTTAGAGTCTGTGTTCTGTATAAGTATTCTTCAATAATACAATGTTAGAGCTGCAATGAGGTACAGTAATGGAACTTTGTTGAAGGTAGAAACAAAGATAATTATAATATGAAATATGACATGAAAATTATGTTTGAGATCATTAAAACAAAGTTCTTTGTCCAAGAAGGAAATATGATTTCTGGTTCAGAGGATCAGGAAAATATCCAGGTGACATCAGAATTATGCTTTAAAAAGATGATTTGAAATTCAAGTGATGAAGAGAGCAAAGACATGTCAGACATTGATGACATCCTGTGCAAATACATGTCTACTTAAAACCATGTTCAGAATAGAGGATGTTCAGGGTATACAGCATAGGTATATAACGGCATGGACTGAGTGTGTCAGCTTACCTAGAAGCATCGCTGCCTGTGCTATAGAAAATAGTTCAGATTAGTGGGGATGTGGAGATGGGCAACATGAAATAAAGCTTAGAGGGGTAGTGAAGTGATGGGCTTGATTCAGTAGGCAGTAGGAAGCCAATGGAAATTTTTGAACAGAAGAGAGTATATCTGAGCCTATACTTAAAGATTATTCTAGGGGGCGGAGCCAAGATGGCGGCTGGTAAGCACGGACTAGAGTGAGCTCCGTACCCGAGTCCCTCCAAAAACCTATAAAAATTGCTCTGAACCAATTCTAGAATGGCAGAACCCACAGAACAGCAGAGGGAAGCAGGGCTCCAGCCCAGGACAGCCCGGATGGTCTCTGGGTGAGCTCTATTCCACACGGAGCTGGGAGCTGGGAGCTGGGAGCTGGGAACGGAGTGGAGCAGAGCCCAGCCTGAGCGGCGTGGACCATCCAGACCA
Source organism: Trichosurus vulpecula (assembly GCF_011100635.1). Taxonomy (NCBI): domain Eukaryota; kingdom Metazoa; phylum Chordata; class Mammalia; order Diprotodontia; family Phalangeridae; genus Trichosurus; species Trichosurus vulpecula. The sequence continues at coordinate 74,279,359 of NC_050575.1, read as the reverse complement.
GCAACCGGGCAGAGGGGGCCGTAGCGCCCTGAATATGTGAGCTGTGGCAGTTACCAGACCCCTCGACCCACAAACACCAAAGACTGCGGAGAAGGTTAGTGGGAAAAGCTGCGGGAGTGGAAGGAGTTCGAGGTTTGGCTTCCAGCCCCGGGGGCAGCGGAGGTGGGGCAGCTACAGCTGTTGTTACTTCCGGCTCCAGGCCCACCTGGTGGGAGGAATTAAGTGGCGGATCACAGCAGGGGTGCACAGCCTGCCGAAGATCTGAGCCCAGTCTGGACTGGGGGTCCTTGGGGAAGGAGGAGTGCGGCTCTGACAGAGCTGGCACCTCCCCCCCAAACGTAGAACATAGAACTCTGTAATCTACAAGCAGTCATACCCCACTGAAAAACTCAGGAGTCAAGTTAGTTGGTTGGGAATATGGCCAGGCAGCGAAAACACGCCCAGATTCAGTCTCAGACTTTGCAGTCTTTCTTTGGTGACAAAGAAGACCAAAACATACAGCCTAAAGAAGACAACAAAGTCATAGAGCCTACAACCAAAGCCTCCAAGAAAAACATGAACTGGCCCCAGGCCATAGAAGAACTCAAAAAGGATTTGGAAAAGCAAGTTAGAGAAGTAGAGGAAAAATTGGGAAGAGAAATAAGAAGGATGCGAGAAAACCATGAAAAACAAGTCAATGACTTGCTAAAGGAGACCCAAAAAAATACTGAAAAATACACTGAAGAAAACAACACCTTAAAAAATAGACTAACTCAAATGGCAAAAGAGCTCCAAAAAGCCAATGAGGAGAAGAATGCCTTGAAAGGCAGAATTAGCCAAATGGAAAAAGAGGTCCAAAAGACCACTGAAGAAAATATTACCTTAAGAATTAGATTGGAGCAAGTGGAAGCTAGTGACCTTATGAGAAATCAGGATATTATAAAACAGAACCAGAGGAATGAAAAAATGGAAGACAATGTGAAATATCTCCTTGGAAAAACCACTGACCTGGAAAATAGATCCAGGAGAGAGAATTTAAAAATTATTGGACTACCTGAAAGCCATGATCAAAAAAGAGCCTAGATACCATCTTTCAGGAAATTATCAAGGAGAACTGCCCTGATATTCTAGAGCCACAGGGCAAAATAGAAATTGAAAGAATCCATCGATCGCCTCCTCAAATAGATCCCAAAAAGAAATCTCCTAGGAATATTGTTGCCAAATTCCAGAGCTCCCAGATCAAGGAGAAAATACTGCAAGCAGCCAGAAAGAAACAATTTGAGTATTGTGGAAACCCAATCAGAATAACCCAAGATCTGGCAGCTTCTACATTAAGAGATCGAAGGGCTTGGAATGCGATATTCCGGAGGTCAATGGAGCTAGGATTAAAACCTAGAATCACCTACCCAGCAAAACTGAGTATCATGTTCCAAGGCAAAATATGGATTTTCAATAAAATAGAGGACTTTCAAGCTTTCTCAGTGAAAAGACCAGAACTGAATAGAAAATTTGACTTTCAAACACAAGAATCAAGAGAAGCATGAAAAGGTAATCAAGAAAGGGAAATTGCAAGGGACTTACTAAAGTTGAACTGTTTTGTTTACATTCCTACATGGAAAGATGATGAGTATGATTCATGAGACCTCAGTATTAGGGTAGTTGAAGGGAATATGCATATATATATATATATGTTTATGTATATATATATAAGTGAATGTGTATGTATGTATGTATCTATGTGTATATGTATGTATGTGTATGTATGTGCATATATATATGTAAAAGAGAGAGAGCAGACACAGGGTGAGTTGAGGATGAAGGGAAGATAGCTAAAAGAAATAAAATGAAATTAAGGGATGAGAGAGTAACATACTGAGAGAGGGAGATAGGGAGAGATAGAATGGGGTGCATTATCTCGCATAAAGGTGGCAAGAGGAAGCAGTTCTATGGGAGGAGGGGAGAGGGCAGGTGAGGGGGGAATGAGTGAACCTTGCTCTCATCAGATTCGGCCTGAGGGGGAATACCATACATACTCAGTTGAGTATCTTACCCCACAGGAAAGAAGAGGGAGGAAGATAAAAAAAAAATAAAAGGCGGGGGGATGATGGAGTGGAGGGCAGATGGGGGGGAGGTAATCAAAACAAACACTTTGGAAAGGGGACAGGGTCAAGGGAGAAAATTCAATAAAGTGGGATGGGTTGGGAAGGAGCAAAATGTAGTTAGCCTTTCACAACATGAGTATTGTGGCAGGGTTATACATAATAATACATGTGTGGCCTAGGTTGAATTGCTCAACTTCTTAGGGAGGGTGGGTGGGAAGGGAAGAGGGAAGGGAATTTGGAACTCAAAGTTTTAAAATTAGATGTTCAAAAACAAAAAAAGTTTTTGTATGCAACTAAAAAATAAGATACACAGGCAATGGGGCGTAGAAATTTATCTTGCCCTACAAGAAAGGAAGGGAAAAGGGGATGAGAGGGGCGGGGGGTGATAGAGGGGAGGGCTGACTGGGGAACAGGGCAACCAGAACATAAGCCATCTTGGAGTGGGGGGGGAGGGCAGAAATGGGGAGAAAATTTGTAATTCAAACTGTTGTGAAAATCAATGTTGAAAACCAAATATGTTAAATAAATAAATTGCATTTAAAAAAAATAAAAAAAAATAGAATTAAAAAAAAAAGATTATTCTAGCATCATTTTGATAGATAGATTCGAGGGGGGAGAAAATGGAGGTGAGATGACCTATCAGGAGGCCTTTTAATCATCCATAAAGGTGGTATGATGGGCCTATAATAGAGTGGTGGCAATAGGAACAGAGAAAGTTTGGGAGAATGGGAAGGGAAGATGTGTTATTCAAGTTGGAATTGACAGAAATTGGAGACAACATAGAAATGAGAATTAAGTGACAGTGAATAGCCAGTAAAAATAATCACAAAGGTTCAAATAAAGGAAATGTGATGAATGGTGGTACTACTGACAGAAATGATGGAGGCAAAAAACTTTTCTCTGGATGTGTAATCTCATTTCCTTCTCCAATTCATTTTATAGATGAAGAAACTGAGGCAAACAGGGTTAAGTGACTTTCCCAAGGTCACACAGCTTTTAAGTGTCAAGCCACATTTGAATTCAGGAAGATGATTCTTTCTGACTCTAGGCTTGGCACTCTATCCTCTGTACCAACTAACTGCCCCACTTTACCACATAGTCTCTATGAATTGAAATTTAAGTAGACCCAAAGTAGGGTTTGGATAAATCAGTGGGTACAATTAAGTTATGAAGGAAAACCAGAACATTTTAGGTTATAGCTTTAAGTGCTTAAAATCAAAAATCGAATATAACGAATCGACAATCATAGTTTTCCCCTCTGGTGGCTTCCTTTAGAGACAAGACATTGGACTGACCAAATATGACATTTCTCTTAACAGCATATGTGTGTATGTATGTATGTGAGTAAGTAAGTATGTACATGTGTATCTGTATATCACTTTCATTTTTAGCACTGGTGCTTTGAGTTAGATAAATAGGGCATATAATGCCAGGAATAATATGTGATTGGAGCAAAGTGTTCTGGCATAGTGGGCTGGGACCACAAACTGACGAAGAACATGGTTTTGGATAACAGTCATGAACTATAGGCTCAAGAAGGAACTTTGTAATGGCTTTTGTGTATAGCTACAATATAGATCACAATAATTGTCAATATAGGGGCAGCTAGGTTGTACAGTGGATAAAGATCTGGGTCTGGAGTCAGGAAGACTCATCTTACGGAGTTAAAATGTAAGTTCAGACACTTACTAGTTGTGTGATCCTGGGCAAGTCAGATAACCTTGTTTGTTTCAGTTTTTTCATCAGTAAAGTGGACTGGAGAAGGAAATGACAAACCACTCCAGTATCCTTTGCCACAAAAACCTCAAATGGGATCATGGAGAGTCAGACATGACTGAAAATGATTGAACAAACTGTTATTCAATGACTGAAAATTTCTAGAGCTAACTATTATAAATAAGATGTCAGGTAGGGAGAAATAGTTAAAGCAGATTGTTTCTTTTTCCCCTATAAGTAGACCAAATAAAAATAAAAGATGAAAATTCTAGAAGGGAGGCAAGACAGAAGCATATGAGATGAGACATACATAGTAATGAAAATGAATTAGCTCAAAATCATTATTTTCCAATAAGTAAATCATGGTTATTTTTCCCCTAAAGTATAATACTCAGTTTTGCTGAGCTCCTTTGACCTCCAGAATATAATATTCCAAGCCCTTTCATCCCTTAATGTAGAAGCTGCTAGATCTTGTGATATCATGATCATGTTTCCCCAATACTTGAATTGTTTCTTTCTAGCTGCTTGCAATATTTTCTCCTTGACTTGGGAACTCTGGAATTTGGCTACACTATTCTGAGGAGTTTTCCTTTCAGGATTTTTTTTAAAGATGCAATTGGTGGATTCTTTCAATTTCTACTGTACCTTGTGGTTGTAGAATATCAGCGCAAATTTCCACAACGATTTCCTGAAAGATGATGTCTATGCTCTTTTTTGATCATGACTTTCAGGTAGTCCAATAATTTTAAATTATCTCTCCTGGATCTGTTTTCTAGGTCAGTGGAGTTTCCAATGAGACAGTTCACACTGTCTTCTATTGTTTCATTCTTTTGATTGTGTTTTATAATTTCTTGATTTCTCATGAAGTCATTAACTTCCATTTACTCTATTCTAATTTTTAAGGAATTATTTTCTTCAGTGAGCTTTTGGAACTCCTTTTCCGTTTGGCCAGTTCTGCTTTTTAAGGTATTCTTCTCCTCCTGGGCTTTTTGGACCTCTTTTGCCATTTGGGTTAGTCTATTTTTAAGGTATTATTTTCTTCAGTATCTTTTTGTTCTCCTTTAGCAAGTTGTTGACTCATTTTTCATGGTTTTCTTGCATCACTTTCATTTCTATTCCCAATTTTCCTCTACTTCTCTTACTTGATTTTGCAAATCCTTTTTGAGCTCTTCCATGGCCTGAGACCAATTCCTATTTTCCTTGAAGGCTTTGGATGTAAGATATTTGACCTTGTTGTCTTCTTCTGGTTCTATGTTTTGAGTAAAGTAAGATTCTATAGTGTGTTTTGCATTGTCTGGTTATTTTCCCACCCAAATACTTAACTTTTGAGCTCTTTGTCAAGGTAGTACTCTGCTTCCACAGGAGAGAGTGCTCTCTCCCAAGCTTCAGGGATTTTGTGTAGCTGTTTTCAGAGCTACTTCTAGGCACCTGTAAATTTTCAGTTCTTTTGAGGTGGTATGGTCCAAGGAGAGATGTTTACTCCTCTTCTGGCCTGTGCTCTGGTTTGTGAGTGACCTCAGGCAGTCTTTTCTGCCTTGGAACTGTGAGAAGGGCTCCCTCTTCGCAGTCACCACAAGTTCTTCCACACCAGTGCTCCTCCTTACCCTAGGACCACCACACAGGACTGCGACTCAAACGCAAGCAGGGAAAAGCAAGAGAATCCTGCCTCAGCACCAGGAAAGAGATCCCTGCAATCCCTCTCTGATCAGCCATTTGATCCCCCCACTGTCTGTTTGCCTGGAGCTCTGGAAGCAGCCACTGCTGCTGCCACCTCTGCTACAGCCACCTCTGCCTCCCTGGGGCTGAGGCCAGACCACACTCTTCTCTCACCCAGGTCCAAAAGAGTTTTCTTACTGAACTGCTAAGTTATCTTTGGCATTTGTGGGTTGAGAAGTCTGGAAGCTTCCACGGCTTCCAGTGATTCAGTG